>NC_139582.1:24114217-24739217 GCF_946808225.1 Silurus aristotelis | reverse complement strand
GGTCTCTTAAAATAAGCAAGTGATTTGTTTCCTTTTTTAAAAAAAATTACATTTCATTGCTGAAATTGCAGACAAGAATATCTGTGAAAACTAAACTCATTTAGTGCATTTAATTGGCATATTACATCAAAATGCACATATATAACAAAAAAAATCATAAATAAATATATTAAAATAAACTTCAAATTACTTAAAATAATAATAATAATAATAATAATAATAATAATAATAATAGGTACACACCTTTCCAGCCCCCTTTTGTGGGTACCATGTGTTTAAATGAGACCCAGTGCGGTCCAGAGTTTAGCAGGTGGTGTGTCAGTAATAATGGTCCGTGGGGGAAACATAATAATTTGCCTCAATGCTTTTTTTTGTATTTGAATTACTCGAGTAAGCCTAGGAGTTCTTTTAGACCTACATGAAAGACGCTCAAGCATCAGCGCATTTAAACAAACACTGCAGTGCAATTCAGACGATGATGAGCCAAACCCCTGCCTCTAACAACACCCTGAAAACAAAGTTTTGGGTTCATGATAAATTATAAGATATCAATCAGTTTGACTCATTCATATGATTTTATTAATGATTGATGTGCTGAGAGTAACAAAAGCCTTTTCAGTTGATTGAGGAAGAGTCTTGTGACAAAAAGGATAAAAAGAACATTATAGCCATAATAAATCATAGTACTTTGGATACTTAAGTACATTTGAAGGCAAATACTTTTGTACTTTTAATCAAGTGAAAGTTAAAGGGAGCACTTTTACTTTTAATTTAATAATATTTTACTGTATCTTTTACTCAACTACCGGTACATGCTTTTTGAACTTCGTCCAACACTGATAGATTATAAATGTAAATTTGCTTTATGATGTAATTTCACTAATGAATTGTTTAGAACAGAAAAATTGCTGTTATTATTTCTTTTGATCAGTTGTATCCTGTTAAAGTGATTATGATCAATCAGTAATGTTTCTGAACCTAAAGGAATGTTTGAAGGAAGAATTTTTTTTTTGGTATACTATTCTTCCCCGTACACTCGTGCATGATGGTGTTGCCAAAATGGATGAGCAAACATCAATATTATACAAAGCAAAATTGAATGGTGTAATTCAGATAATCAATACTGAAAGATCAAACACAATACACACAAGACCTGCTAACTGCTATTTGGACAAAAATCATTATAGTCTGTAAATCAATGCATCCTGTAAGAATAAGAAGTTCAAAAATCCTGCTAAACATATTCACAAATCAATATGATTTATATACAGTTATGTATTTGTAAAATATTACTATCTAATAGAAATTCTGGACATTTCCCAGAAAATGACAGATTCTCACCTGGTCCAGGTCCACAGCAGAATAAACCACTTTCCCTTTATCATCACCAGAGAAGAGTTTCATGCCATTAGCGCTCCATGCTAACGTGGTCACTGTGCTCTTGTGTAGGCCGACTACGTCAAAGCGTCTCAACTGCAAAAAAATAAAAATAAATAAATAGATTTACACACCATAACTATCAAATTCATGAAAACGTAACAATAATTATAAAAACGGAAAACTGATTGTTGAGCTCTTATTTATAGCAGAATTTGGACAGGTTAATGTAAATATTCACACAGGTGAATGTATGGTGTTTTATTCTTTAATGCGATATTAAAATTAAGAACTATATTTGAGAGGGGGTTAAAAAATAATAAATAAATAAATAAATAAATAAATAAATAAATACATCAGTAAATGGTCACAAGAACAGGCAAAAAGAAAAAAAAAAATAAGTGTAAAGTATTTGAAGATGCTCTGTATGAACAGATTAGACTTGACTTTAAATGTAATATTTTTTAGGAGTCAGCAGTATCAGCGTTTTATAATTTACCTTCATGGCATTTAGCAGACGCACTTACTCAGTGTGACTTACTTTTATAGAACTGAGCAGTTCAAGTGAGCCTTGCTGAGCCTTGCTGAGCCCAACTGAGCCTTGCTCAAGGGCCCAGCAGTGATACCTTCATAAATTTGGGATTTGAACTTATAAGCTTCTGATCAAGTCCTAAACTAAACATGACAAGCTGCATTATTATTTGCGTTTTACAACTTTACTACAAGACATACGAGAAAAGAGACTGGTATAAGAAAGTTGTTCTAGCAGTGGTGACTGAAATTGTTTCACGGATGCTTCTTGACATTTCTTGCACTTGAATACAAATAAAGTATTCAGTTTTCTATTTAATACAAAATACATTTAGTGTTTACCAATTTTTTTTGCTATTCTGCAAAAGGAAGAAAAGACTTCTGGACATGTTGTTAATGGAAATATTTCACTTGGCAGAGTTAGCCTCATCACACCAACACAGTGTAGATCGATGTTCTTTTATTTCTTACTGAACTAGGATTTATTAATATAACAAACTTGGTCTGGTTTGGAATTGATAGTCTGATAAGCTAATATTATTTATATACTATGCATCAGAGTATTGTACATTACTGAAGTGCCACAACTATGAGTAAGCATTATTCAAAAAATCATTAATTACTCAGTAACTACAAAATGTTCCAGCAGACCCTGAATACCTGTTTATTTCTGCCTGGAAGCTGCGACACCAGCTGAAATAGAGCAACTCGGCCTGATGCCGTACCGACAGCCACTAGGTCATCAAAGCAACTCAGCAGCTTCACTACTGTGATCGCCTCACGTTTCCCCTGTTCAAGTCAGACACACAGAATCAAGCTTACTCAAAACATAAAACCAAAGCAGTAACACATGAATATGTGAATAAGCGAATGGTTGTACCTCCAAGTTGTACTTATTCATCTGGCTTACTCTCCTGCAGTAAAGGTAGAGCATGCCGATGCTGCTGCCCACCGCGATGTAGTCACTGTTACTGTCCAGAGCTGTGAGATAGACGAGGATGGAGCGGAAGCCTTTCTGAACTTTTGCAGGGATGGAGTTGAGCAGGTAGTAAAGAGGGCAGAATTCCCTCAGAGGCAGACAGGGTGGTTGAGATGCCATGGTTATTAGATCCTTCTGCATACTGAAAAATGACAACAGTGACAATCCATTTTATGTTAAGTAGGGTAACATCTTGTAACAAATGTTCTACTTTAAGCTTTTCTTGCACTTTTGTGAAACCAGAAGAAGAGCACCACAGAAGAGCACCACAAATGACAATAAGAAACACAGGCAGAATTGGATGAAGAAATGAGTACAGCTGATTTAAGCTCAGACTATAGCATTGTGCATCTTATTACTTCTTACATCCTCTTACAAATTTTCTGCACACTTCTGCTACAACACTCCATATGTGCTTTGCTCGAATGTGCTTTGCTGGTATCAATAGAATTGTTTGTTGTACCCTTATATTCAGTGATTTACAGTAAATAGGGGTGTGTGTAAAACTTCTCTTCAGTAATAAACTACTGCAAAACATAATGCATTACATTACATTACAAAAACATTCCACACAACTGCTGACAAACTGGTATTGTGACACTGTGGTCAGAGACGAGTGCAGCGTTTCCAACTGTGATCAGAGGTCATGAGGATTAAATAAATAAGTAAATCAAGTCCATCATTTTATCTAGAGACTTTGTGATCATGCATTATCTTTATAACCTTCAAACACGGTTACAGCGATCACACTTCCCACCTGTCAGATCATTTCATGTTCACAGTTAGCTAAAAAATCTTCAGCAGCAATCCCTTGGCCATTTAGTTCCACTAATATTTAACATGTCACACTGGTTACACTTTTAAAGCCTCCACACTGAAAGAAGAATTGTGCTTGTCCACACGATCATTACATCAGAAAATAAAATCGGATTAAATGCCAAACGTTTTCACAGCACTGCGTTTGTGCGCTGGAGTCAGTTAACTAGCCTGTCAGTGTCCACCGCTCACACACCGCATCTGTCCTTCACCACACACTACTTACACTGAGTCTGACCCGAGATACAATCACACCACATTTACAGATAATATCGGGGTTAAATTCTCAGTCTGCCAGCAATGTTTTGACATACGGCATGAACAAATCACAGACATGTCTCCTCTTGTTGATGTTGCCAAACGACTTCTTCTATCCTGCCTCACTCAATAAAGGCAAATTAAAACAAGATCGCCACCTACCGTCAAGGAGTTACAGCCGAGCCTCAACATCGTTCCCTTTCAGAACTCGAGATCCGTCGGAACGATTTGGGAACGTGACTGCGTTGTCCATGCTCTGAGTATTGAGTCTAATCAGTCAAAATGTGAAGACAGGCTGTCACGACCAGGGAGTATAAAGAAGACTGCATCAGCTTCTGTTTTGTTCATGAAGCGCTCTGTGTAAAATTTAATGTTTTTCTGTTTGTAAAAAAAAAAGGCATTTAAGAAAACCAAGCCATGTTTCGGCCTTGTGCTTCTCTCTGTCACGCCACGGGTTGAAGAGACGCTAACAAGCTATCCCTTACCGGGTGTGGCATCTTCCCTAAAACCCCTGACATTACCCACCAAGCCCCTGTGCACTACCTCGGCAGTGGTGGGTAAGGCTTACGCCCAGCAGGTCAGGATCCACCGTATGGCGTGCAGAGACAGAGCGTCGTGACCAAAAAGGTCCTGACCTGACCTGTGGAGGGATGACTGGGGGGTGTGTAGCATCGTTTCCTCCCAGCCCCTTCAGGGACCCCATTTGTTAACCCTGCCACGAAATGTGCTTCAGGGCAGGGCCAGCTCCACCTAGCTCCCTCCTTCGGTTCCGCCCGGCATCATTGCGGACCAGAAGGTCTCGTTTCCAGAGCCACGTTTGGGCACTGCCCCGGCTCTGCACACACCGAAGGTCAGTCTCGAGAGACTGATACCCTTAAGGGAGAACCTGGCAGCCTGGAGGGCCTTGCCAGACGTGTCCCTGTGGGTCCTGCGTACTGTAGAGCGAGGCTACGCGATTCAGTTCGGGTCTCGCCCGCTCCGGTTCAATGGGCTCTCTCTCACTCTGGTGAGAAGCAAGCAGGCTCTGGTCCTGGAACAAGAAGTAGATACTCTCCTGAAGAAGGAGGCCATGGAGGTGGTCTCTCCGTCAGACAGAGAGTCTGGGTTCTACAGCCTGTACTTCATAGTTCCCAAAAAGGACAGTGGGTTGCATCCTATCCTAGATCTACGTCAGCTAAACCGCTCTTTAATGAGGCTCCGGTTCAGGGGGCTTACCCTCAAGCAGGTCGTGTCTCAGATCAGATCTGAGGATGGGTTTGTCACAATAGATCTAAAGGATGCATACTTTCACGTACCCATCCTCCCTTTTCACAGAAAGTTCCTGAGTTTTGCTTTTGGGGTCAAAGCATTCCAATATCGGGTTCTTCCATTTAGCCTTGCCCTGTCACCCCGCACCTTCACAAAGTGTCGATGTGGCTCTGGCTCCCCTGAGACTTAAGGGCATCCGTGACCTTAATTATATCGATGATTGGTTAATATTAGCTCAATCAGAGCAGTTAGCGGTCCGGCATCGAGATGTCATTCCCGCTCACATAAAGAAGCTGGGGTTTCGGCTTAATATGTTGCATTCCTGAAAGGGAACTTGGTTTACATACGTAACCTAGAGATAGTATGGCTGATGTACAAATAGTTTTTTACTGCCTCCATTGATGCACTACCTAGAGTATAAAATAATGGCCCCTACTATAGTGAGCTATATGGTCAGATACAGAGTCGTTTCACACTTGGCTCAGAATCAAGTCTGGTTTTACAACTATTAATAAATGTTCAGACACGTTTCCAAATAAAAATTTAAATAATGTAAGAAGTACAACCAGGGTAACAAACATCATACATCATTCTTTACATACTCAGCTTGTATAATACAATCTTTTGCACAATAGGGGGCAGTAAAATCACACGAAATCATGTTGCTCACATATATATATATATATATATATATATATATATATATATATATATATATATATATATATATATATATATATATATATATATATATATATATATAGCACACATCTATATTCCCCACAACCAATTCCTATTCATTAATCTTCTCAGCGATTAATCCCTGATCGCCAGTGTTCCAATCTTCTTAGTCTTCTAAGTCTTCTTATTGACATATCCCTAATAAACATGATTCCCATTAACTAATCCCTGATTACCCATCTTCCCAATGACTGACCCCATCACTGCTGTTCCTAATTAATAATCCCTGATCACCATTTCTAATGACCCTAATTAATATTTATAATAACACCAGTTGCACCTGTTTCTAATGACTAATCAGTAATTGCAACTGTTCATTAACGTCTATCTATCTATCTATCTATCTATCTATCTATCTATCTATCTATCTATCTATCTATCTATCTATCTATCTATCTATCTATCTATCTATCTATCTATCTATCTATCTATCTATCTATCTATCTATCTATCTATCTATCCTAAGAGCATTTAACAATTGGCGTATAAATAAATGACAATGCATATTAACATTGCATCAAATGTTGTATTCTGTCACTATAACTGTTTCATTTGCTTTGTACCTAATTCTAATTCTAATTCTAATCTAATTTAATTTTATCTAATCTAATCTAATCTAATCTAAAATGCATTTGAGAAATTCTATATGCATGAAAACCTTTTTTTAAGTTGCATTTACGGAATTTGTGCTCCACGAAGAATATATCCTCAGTTCAAGTAAAGAGTAATACTGGGTGTATGGGGCAGGATTCAAAATAAGTGCCACCATCTTAACAATTACATTATAAATTACCTGGATTTCGTCTGGGTTTACTGGTTTCCAGGTTCCAAACTCCTAGATACACAGCTGAATAGCCCCTAAATGTGAATCAGTGCTCATGAATGGTAATTAAAATTTTCATTGTCAGAAATATTACTTAGATTTAAAAATCTTGTGTTCCAATTATAAAACATAAAACACATTTATATAAGATAGATTGGAAGAAAACAAAAATGTTTTATATAATAATAAATATTATTAGTTAAAAAACAACAAGATTTGTTTAAACAAATATGAATATTTTCATGAATATAAGATAATATGATGTCTGAGATTGAAAGTATGCAACAGAGGATTATCTGTCACAACATCCCCAAGAATATGAAGGTTTTAATTTGTCTGCCACTAGGTGTTGATGGAATTATGTTTCGAGGTTTATCCTTATGACTGCTTTAGATTTGTGTTAGTGAGAATACACTCCTTCGCTTATTCTCTTTCTTAAGTGTATGAATGTTGTGTAGGATTTACAGAATTATCATTATAATCAGGAAAAATTCACTGTTTCCACTTTAGAACTGATTCAAACAGGATCAAACATTCAGCAAGTACAAACATGTAATACTATTTTTATATTCTTCATTAATTTCCTTCCTGTTTGAAGTGCATTTTAAAAAGGGGGAGGGATACAAATTAGTAACAAGAAGGTCTTGAATGGACAGTGAGGGAATTGCTGTCAGTTATAAAATAAAAAAATGGTGGTTGTTAGGACCAGGCTGCACACTCCTAAAACAAATATAAGATTTAATGTCAACCTTCACCCGCTTCCCAACCTCAAAGTGCTAAAAATAATCATCACTATAAACCTATTTAATTTCTGTAATAGTGTGGCCATGTGATCATCAAATAAATCAAATCTACACAATACCATAAAGCATTGAATGACTGATGAAACATGTGGTCTGGATATCCACTTGCTATTTAGTATTTGTAAACACATTTAAGGTTGAGAAGGTGACAGTGCAGTATAACATTAAGGAGGGTTTCATGGGAAGAGTGGCCATGCATGCTAACATGAATTGATTTAGCTTTTTATTGACAAAGACCAATTACACACAAAGCAAGACGAATTGATCCTGGCAAAACAAGGGTGATGTCATTCGCTGATATTAATGACACTGCTGTCAGTTATCGGATATTAATCACTTAGACAGGATGTAATGAGCCAAAAAGACGGTTTTCAATTCAGCTAAATTATATTTAAATACTACACAGACACTTTATAAAACCTTGACAGGAGCCAAACCCTAGAGAAAAACATACTTTTAAAATGAATATCTTTAACTTCACTTGAGTTTTTTAATTACCAGGTATTGCAATCATGCTTGGTCATATAGTTATTGCACAAAAATCAAAAATTCTTCAGCATGTTTAATGCTTGTAACACAAAGCTGCTTTTGCTAGAAAAAAAAAATAACCCAGTGCCACAGATAACTGGTGCTTCCTACTCCGCAAACACACACACACACAAACACACACACGCACACACACACACACACACACACACACACACACACACACACACACACACACACACACACACACACACACACACACACACACACACACACACACACACACACCCCAGAATTCCTTACCACTGCTCAATTACATTACTTCTAATCCCAGTCCCTGCTTGCCCAACCATGCAGGCCTGGACTGGTAGCTCAAAAGATCAGCAGGTTAATATAATTTGATAAGAGGTTAATTTTGGGCCAATCATGTGCTAATAAATCAAACAATGGTTTCATACTGTGTAAACGTTCTTAGTAATTAATTATCGATACCTAATAATTTAGTTATAACACGAATGAACAAAGAGGCAGAAGGCACAGTGAACCACTGAGCATTATCACAGACAGGATGAGCTTACACTTAATAAGAACATTAATTACACATTAATTAAACAACATGCATTAAAATTGCAAGCTCAGATCAAAGAGAAGCACTGGGCTCTTATTGAACAATATGCAGGTTAACAGTTTGGCAAAGGCTCACAAAAATAAGAATAAATCATTCAGGAAATAAGGCGTTAACATATACCAGACATTAATAAACACAATGTCACTATTAGGTTGACAGAAAACGTGTAGTGTTAATAGTTCCCACAGATAACAATGTTGTGGGAAGATTTATAAACATTCAGAAAGTGTCCTGACTGTACATTTATAGTTATTTAAAGTATGAAATCATCAAATCATCAAGTTCTAATTGACAAAAATATAATTGAAAAATATGCTAATGCTAATATCAACCATAAATATTTTTTTTAGTTGTGGTAAATTCAGTATTAGCTTTTTTTGCTTTACATACACACATTGTCAATGCAAGCAGATCCTTTTAAAATGATAAAAAAAAAAAAGGTCTTGTGGAATTGCTGCTTCTACTGCACCTTTTGTTAAGTAAATGAAATCAACACAAAACAACAAAATAATTATTGTCTAAAGTCAACATGGAAACCATCATCATTCTTAGTGAATTCCCACATTATACAGCTATGACAGGAACAGCAGAACAGTACGTGCAGTCTATCTATCTATCTATCTATCTATCTATCTATCTATCTATCTATCTATCTATCTATCTATCTATCTATCTATCTATCTATCTATCTATCTATCTATCTATCTATCTATACATACATACATACACATACCTCAGTTTTTAAATCATTATTATTATTATTATTATTAATATTATCATTATTGTTATTATTAATATAATATATTGGTTTATATAAAATGAATTATTTTAATTATTATTATTATTATTATAACATTTGTGAGCAACAATTCACACTGATAACAATTTTGAATAAAATGCCAACAAGGTTAAATAATATATAAAATAATATTATATAATATTTTGTAAAATAAAATATATAAAAATAAAATAAATGTAATGCAATACACTAACTTGATTAAATTGCATAATTGATTAAATTGATTACATAAATTAAATAAATGTTAGATATGTACAGATATACAGATATGTGTTCATAATTGTGTGTGTGTGTGTGTGTGTGTGTGTGTGTGTGTGTGTGTGTGTGTGTGTGTGTGTGTGTGTTTTACATTTAATATTTTATTTTGTATAATCTACTTAACTGTCTTACTTTTAGCATAATTTACCAAATGTCTTCATTCCTTCCATCCTTTATTTATTTACTCCCTTAATATGCAGTATTCAATATTTCTCCTTTTATGAATGTTTTAACAATTACACGTAAATATATATATATTTTTCCATGTTTTACAGGCATTCAGCGAGCATGGGTTATTTCCAAAATAATTTAAATTCACACACACACAAGCACACACACACACACACACACACACACACACACACACACACACACACACACACACACACACACACACACACACACACACACACACTATATTACAATGCATTCAGAATGGATTGTGACCCTATTTTTTTATTTTGTAATGCTGTTTTTCTCATTAGTCTACACTGAGTACATCATAATGACAGATTTGAACACAGAATTCTAGAAATGTCTGTCATTTTAAAAATTATAATAATAAACAAAATCTTTGCTCCATTCAGCATTCCCTTAACCAGACCAGTTGCCAAGTCTATGCTGCAAAAAAAACCACACCTTCCAAGATGCTGCCACCATCAGGCTTCTCTTTTGGGATGGTTTTTGGCAGGTTATGAGCAGTGCCTGGTTTTCCCTAGACATAACTCTAGCAGCGACGGCTGGACAAGTGTGAAATATGGGCGAAGTTAAAAGTAACAAGTGAGAGGCACATGTGTGGCTGATGGGACTATGTCCCAGTGACTGGTGAACTTGGGGGAAAGCTTAGTGAGTGCATGCGTGTGGAGATGTGTTTGCGTAGCCGGTTTGTCCACTAAAAAGTAGTGTTGAATTGGTAGCAAGTGTGAGATAATCTTATTCCACACTGTCTGAGAGTCCTCCAGGTGCCTGTTTGCAAACTCTAAGCAGGCTTCCATTGATTTCGCACAGAGGAGAGGCTTCCATCTAGCCACTCTGGCATAAAATCAAATCAAATCAAATAAAATTTTATTCATCACATACACATACATACAGGGTACGACATGCAGTGAAATGCTTTATACGACGGTCCGGCAAGAGGGGAATAGGGTGGGGAGAGAGAGAAAAAAAAAAGCAGATAAATAAAGTATAAAAACTATATAAAATAAAATATAAGGTATAAAGGATATTTAAAGATAGGTATGTAAACAAAGTAAAAAATTTATATACAAAGAAAATCCTTATGGCAGTAGACAGTGAAACAGTAAACAATGTGTACCAAAGTGTAAACAATAGACAATTTTAGTGGTGGGTTGTCCATAAAGTGTCCGTGTGCAGTATGGTGTGGTGTAAAGTGTTCATAAAGTGTCCGTGTGCGGTATAGAGTGACCATAAAGTGTCCGTGTGCGGTATAGAGTGACCATAAAGTGTCCGTGTGCGGTATGGTGTGGTATAAAATAAAAAAATATAAAGTGCACTTTGCTGTGCAAGTCCAGAGTTTAAAGTGACGTGGTGCGAGAGGTGAGGTATGTACAGAGAAGAAGTGTGATGATGGAGAGAGTGGACCAGCTTATTAGATCCTGGGTGTTTCCTGGTTTAAACACCGAATGGCCTGCGGGAAGAAGCTCCTCCTCATTCTCTCTGTGTTCGCTTTCAGGGAGTGGAAGTGTTTCCCTGAACGCAACAAAGAGAAGAGTCCATTGTTGGGATGGCTGAGGTCCTTCACAATCTTCCTGGCTCTGATCCGGCACCGTGTGCTGTAGATGTCCTGCAGGTCAGGGAGCTTGGTGTGGATGGTGCGTTCAGCTGAACGCACCACCCTCTGGAGGGCTCATCTGTCCTGCATGGTGCTGTTCCCAAACCAGGAAGTGATGCTACCCGTCAGAACGCTATCAATGGTGCAGGTGTAGAAAGTCTTAAGCACCTGAGAGAGTAGTTTAAAGTCCCTTAAGCGTCTCAGATGGTACAGACGCTGCCGGGCCTTCTTCACCAGGGTGTTAGTGTGACAGGACCAAGACAGATCCTGTGTGATGTGAACGCCCAAGTATCGGAAACTGTCCACTCTTTCCACTGGAGTAACGCAGATGTTTAGGGGTTGGTATGACCGCTCCCGCTTTGTGCTGAAGTCCACGATCAACTCCTTAGTTTTGCTGACGTTCAGGAGAATATTGTTCTCCTGGCACCATCTCTCCAGGTTTTTAACCTCCTGTAGGTAGGCCGTCTCGTCGTTGTTGTTGATCAGGCCCACCACAACAGTGTCGTCAGCAAACTTGAAAATATTTCCTAATGGAAGCATGTATATTGTAAAAAGCAGGGGTCCCAGAACTGACCCTTGTGGCACGCCATAATTTACTAGCATTATCCTGGATAGCTCTCCATTTAAATCTACGAAATGGTAACGATTGGACAGGTAGGATTTAAACCAGCTTAATGCCTGTCCCTGAATAACGATGTAATTCTGTAAGCGATCGAGGAGAAGATCATGATCTATAGTGTCGAACGCAGCACTAAGATCTAGTAAAACTAATAGGGAGATGTAGCCTTGGTCTGAAGCTAAAAACAGGTCGTTAGTGATTTTAACTAGAGCAGTTTCTGTGCTATGATGGGGCCTAAAACCTGACTGAAACTCTTCAAAGATATTGTTCTCCTGCAAGTGGTTACATAGCTGGGCAGCGACAATCTTTTCTAAAATCTTAGACATAAATGGGAGATTTGAAATTGGTCTGTAATTCGATAGCGTGTTTGGATCCAGATTAGGTTTTTTAATGAGGGGCTTAATAACTGCTAACTTGAGGGATTTAGGGACATGACCTAACGATAGTGAGGAGTTAATAATATTTAAAAGAGGCTCACCAGCTGTATATAACACTTCCTTCAGTAGTTTAGTGGGAATTGGATTTAACTGACATGTTGTTGATTTAGCTTTCATAATAGCATCATACAGCTCTTCCTGTCCTATACATGTAAAACAGTGTAGTTGTGGGGTTGTAAGTACGATTGTGTCGGGAGATGCTGTCAGAGGTTGAACTGCCACAATTGTTTTTCGAATGTTATCTATTTTTTCAGTGAAGAAATTCATAAAGTCTTCACTACTAAACTGTGATGGAACACATTTTTCAGATCCCTGATTTGTTGTTAATTTAGCGACTGTACTGAAAAGGAACCTGGGGTTGTTTTTGTTATTTTCTATGAGTTTGCTCAGGTGTTTAGCTCTAGCAGCTTTTAGCGCCTGTCTGTAGCTAAGCATACTGTCTTTATACGCAATTCTAAATACCTCCAATTTAGTTTTCCTCCATTTTCTCTCCAGATTACGTGTTGTTTTCTTTAGGGCATGCGTATGACTATTATACCAAGGTGCAGGTGCTTGTTCTCGAACCTTTTTTAACCGGATGGGGGCAACAGTGTCTAAAGTGCTAGTGAGGATAAGGTCTATGTTGTTTGCCATCTCATCAAGATGATCAGCAGTTATGGGTTTAATATGAAACTGAGATAAATCAGGCAGGTTATTTATGAATCTGTCCTTAGTGGTTGGAATAATAGTCCTACCAAGTCGATACCGTGGTGAAACACGGTTAATCTGCTCTACCGGTAGTGTGTACAGTAGGAGATAATGGTCTGTGATGTCATCATTCTGAGGTAAAATATTTATATCAGTGACGTCTGCTCCGTGGGATATTATTAAGTCTAGTGTGTGGTTAAAACGGTGGGTTGGTCTGGTGACGTTTTGTTTAACTCCAAAAGAGTTTAGTAAATCGACAAATGATAATCCTAGGGCATCGTTTTCATCATCTACATGAATATTAAAATCTCCTACAAGCAGCACTTTATCAAAGCTGATCAGGAGGTCTGAGAGAAAACAAGCAAACTCATGAAGAAAATCAGCGTAGGGTCCTGGGGGTCTGTACACGGTGACCAGAGCGAGTTTTCTATGCATCTCTGAAAGTGCAATTTTAAGAACGAGCACTTCAAATGATTTAAAGCTGAATCCTAATCTCTGACTAACATTAAGAGAAGCACTATAAATGGTTCCTACACCCCCCCCACAACCAGTCTGACGGGGCTCATGCTTATAAACATATCCTGACGGTGTCGACTCGTTTAGACCCATATAATCACCTGGTTTAATCCAGGTCTCAGTGAGACAGAGTGCATCGAGATTATTATCTGTGATCATCTCATTTACAATCAGTGCTTTGGGTGCAAGTGATCTAATGTTTAAAAGACCGAACTTTAGAACTTTGTTGTGTTTGTTTATCTGGCATTTTTCAGTTTTAACTGCAATAAGATTATTTCTGGATCTTGTGTATGTAATTCTTGGTTTTACTACACGAGGAATAGATACGGTTTCTATAAACTGGGCTGTGTGTGAACTTGTAACTATTTGGTCTGTAGTATGCGTGTTCTTATAGTTGAAGATTTCTTGATGTCTTACCAGTCAGATGGTGTGTAGTATCCTAGAGATGTTATCTGATAGCACTGCTGCTCCAACTCTGCTGGGGTGCAGGCCATCAGGGCGGAAGAACCTAGGACGCTCCCAGAAACAGTTCCAGTTATTAACAAAGAGAAGTTTATGTTCTCGACACCATGACTGTAACCATTCATTTAGAGCTAAAAGTCTACTAAACTTCTCAGCCCCTCGCTGGTAAGTGGGAAGAGGTCCTGACACAATGATCCTCGTTGTGGGTGATGTGCTGCGTACCGTCTCCACCAGGATCCTGAAGTCCCTCTTTAAGATCTCCGTTTGCCGCAGCCTGGTGTCATTTGATCCGGCATGGAGAACAACCGCTCCGAAGTTCTCGTTCAGGATCGCGGGTACCTGCGCAGCGACATCCAGAACACGAGCACCAGGAATGTGTGTGTGTATATGGTGTTCCATTCAGAGTTTATTCCCACCTCACCCTCAGTGTTTCTGGGAATATATAACCTCAGCCACGCTCTTATTTTGGATTTAATTGACTGCTTTATTGATTGATACTATTTTCATCCATGTAAATCTGTGTGAAATGTAATCTCATAATAAATCAATAAATAAATGATTAATTACCTCTTGGGTAGGTTCCAGGTTTTTGTTGCTTTATTTGATTTAAAGGGCTCTCTCATGTCTCTGTCTTTATTTGTTAATTAATAAGTATTTTCTATAAACATGTATACATTTTTTTAAGTCTTACATTTTTTGTCAACATCTAATAGATTATTCTCTCTTGTCGGAAGCAAATGCAAAAATGTTTTCAGAATGATTTTTTCCAGTAATAAAGATGGACGTTTATGCCTCTAGATAACCCCCCTCATCTTATTTTGTTCCATCTGGTGATCTCTGTGGTTGTGATAGATGTAGTCGAGTGATGAGGTCATGGATTTCTTATGTCCCCAGTATAAAACTTAATTGGCAATGAGCCTTCCATATCTTACAATATGCTTTGTTATAAATCAGAATGCAGTCACCTGAGCCTATGGCACTAAACTTTAATTGAGCGCAGCAGTGTACCCACCTAAAATACCTTTGCCTTCATGGAGGAAGAGGAGAAGGAGAAGGAGGAGAAGGAGGAGGAGGAGAGGATTGAGTGAACATAATTTATGACCCCAAGAGCTTTCAAATGGCCAAAACAAAACAGTACGCTCATGTTTCTCACATTAATTTTGCATGGGTTTTCTTTTACAAGGTCACAGGGTGGCACCCTACACTGGACACAGGCCTTATCCGTCCATCCCTACAAAAAAAAACAAATAAACAAATGAACCAAAAAAATAACAAAGTCAGCATCTACACCTTTGTCTACAACAGAAGTTCTGAAAATGGCTCCTAGGTTGTGTGATCATAGCTACTAAACTCTCATGAGCATGAATAAATTGTTTTTTCTTTACACATGGCCTTAAGTGACCAGTGGAAAAAAACACAGGGTTTTTGAGGCCTGAGGGCACATGAGTTTAAACCTCCTCTTCTTCACGTCCGCACACAGTGACACGTTCCACATGATCTGAACGACTGTGTATAGCCTTTACTGATGGTTATCCGAGGTTGCACAGATATCTCCATGACAGTGTTTTATGTTTGAAGAGTTTGTGATTGATGTGTTGTCACTGGAAAGCCCAGTATAATGTTCTGCTTGAGATTATTCAATAAATAACTATTAACAAAACAAGTAGTTGTAGAAGTAGTAGTAAGCTAATGTTGCTGCACTTGTTCTATATTTATAATACTATGACCTTTAAAAACCTTGTATATTTCTAGTATGACTAAAAACTCAGGGTGCACATTATTTTAGGATTCAGGTACTAAAAATTAGAAAAATAAATAGATATCAAAGATAGAAAATGTAATAATAAATTTTTTAGATGTTGAATTCATTGCCCTGCAACATTTCGAGGTAAGTACGTATGGAATAATCACTTTCAAAATATCAACTGGAAATTGATTTGGACTTATAACAACAAATTCTGTGTCACGAATAAAGTTAATGAAGTTTACTTTAAAATTTTACATATAATTTATCCAACTAACCATTTTCTCAATAGATACAAAGCCGATATTTCTGAATGTTGTGTTTTTTGTGGAATGGATATAGAGACTGTTTTGCATCTTTTTTTTGAATGTATGTATGTTCAATTTTTCTGGACTGATGTTGAATATTTATTTACTAAGTTGAGCGGATCTAAAATTAACATAAGAAAAAGAGATGCTATATTTTATTTTGATAAAAAAGATATAGATAAAAGTCACATCTTTATACTAAATCTTTTAATATTATTAGGTAACTTTTATATACACAAATTTTAATGGTCAGAAAGGAAGCCCAATATCTCCCAATTCAAAGTTGATCTGAGGATTTATTTTGGAACTCTTCAAGGTCTTTCAAATCCGAAAGCAACCAGAACTATGAACATGTTCAAAGAACTTAACTCCTCTTTTTTACTGTGATTATTGATGTATACCCTCATTATGTCTCTTTTTTTTTGTTTTTTGTTTTTATTGTTGTTTCTCTAGGAAATATGAATACCATGTTTGTAACACTTTACTACATTTTTGATTATAAACTGTTCATTATATACAAAAAAAATAAAAAATACAAAAAACAAGTCAGACAAACTGACCGATGATTGGACGAGACACCTGTCCTTCAAAATATACAGGAAGTACAACTTTTTTTCACCTTTTATTTATTTATTTATTTATTTATTTATTTATTTATTTATTTATTTATTTATGTTTTTATTAAGCAATTAACCATATACAAACAACATGGCAATAACATGTACAATTTACATTACAATACACAGAACAGGTGCATAAAAATACAAATATATACACATACATAAATACAATTTATAATAATAATCATCAAATTAAAGTAAAAAAAAAGGTTTATTCTGTAAATCATATATTTTTTTTAAAGGACAAAAGATTCATTGCATTTTTCTTTCTAATCACTTTTAGGGCTGTTGTGTAAGGAAATAAACTCATTATAAAATGCAAAAAAAAAAAAAACGTTGGTTTCAAGTATTTCGATTTTGTATATAAAATTTTCCCATCTGAAGTATATTATTAACAAGAAAGTCGTCTCTGTTATTGTTTATCACGGTTTGACTTCCTTGGTGGTCTAGTGTTTAGGATTTGGTGCTCTAACCGCCGCGGCCCAGTCAGGGAACCGAACCCAGCCATTAGAGTTGCACAAACAGTGCCGGTCCCAAGCCCGGGTAAATGGGGAGGGTTGCGTTAGGAAGGTCATTCAGCGTAAAACATGTGCCATATCTTAAAATTTCTTAGATCTTTTTGTCATGATATACTGCAGCATCCCCAACATCACTGCATATGAATTTCCTTCCTCAAAGTATCTTTGGATTAATTCCAGTGTCTCCTTGCTTGCCAATGTTTATTTCTGTTATTTTTTATATTTAAAGGTGCACTAATCCAAATAATATAAAAAAGTTCAAAGTAAACGGACAATTTTACACATGTACAAGAAACAAAGTTACAAGATATCATACTTCCTGTATATTTTGAATGACAGGTGTCTCGTCCAATCATCGGTAAGTTTCCATTCACAAACTATACCTACCTTTTCCGGTTTGTCTGGCTTGTCGTGATGTTTTTTTGGATTTCTTTTTTCTTTTTATTTTTTATTGTATATAATGAACAGTTTACAATCAAAAATCTAGTAAAATGTTACAAACATGGTATTCACATTTCCTAGAAAAAAACAAAAAAACACAAAAACACAAAAAAAGAGACATAATGAGGGTATATACCAATAATCACAGTAAAAAAGAGGAGTTAAGTTCTTTGAACATGTTCATAGTTCTGGTTGCTTTCGGATTTGAAAGACCTTGAAGAGTTCCAAAATAAATCCTCAGATCAACTTTGAATTGGGAGATATTGGGCTTCCTTCTTGACCATTAAAATTTGTGTATATAAAACTTACCTAATAATATTAAAAGATTTAGTATAAAGATGTGACTTTTATCTATATCTTTTTTATCAAAATAAAATATAACATCTCTTTTTCTTATGTTAATTTTAGATCCGCTCAACTTAGTAAATAAATATTCAACATCAGTCCAGAAAAATTGAACATACATACATTCAAAAAAAAGGTGCAAAACAGTCTCTATATCCATTCCACAAAAAACACAACATTCAGAAATGTCGGCTTTGTATCTCTTGAGAAAATGGTTAGTTGGATAAATTATATGTAAAATTTTAAAGTAATCCTCATTAACTTTATTCGTGACACAGAATTTGTTGTTATAAGTCCAAATCAATTTCCAGTTGATATTTTGAAAGTGATTATTCCATACGTACTTACCTCGAAATGTTGCAGGGCAATGAATTCAACATCTAAAAAATGTATTATTACATTTTCTATCTTTAATATCAATACCGTTTAATAAGATCTGTTTTTTAAATGTTGAAGGTTTAGAATCACTGAGGCCCTTTAACAGCCTTAGAAATCCTGCTGGAATTGCATCAATTACAATACAATATTCACACAGAGGTATTGGAATATCAAATTTCTCAAGAAATTCAGTATATGTAAGTAAATAACCTTCATTATTTATTAACTGTGAGACCATTAAAATATCATTTTTAACCCAATTAGTATAAAAAATTTATTTTTTCTTATATTTTATATATGTATTATTCCAAATGATCTGCCTATGAGGAGAAAAGTTATGTTTGTATATAAGAATCCAATATAAGAGCGTCTGTCTATGAAAATTCTATAACTTAATAGGGAGTTTGTTGACCTCAAAATCACATTTCAAAAGAAACTCTATGCCAACAACTTTTTTAAAGATAAGATTTGGAATTATATACCACATCTCATCTTTATGTTTAATATAAT
This sequence comes from Silurus aristotelis, assembly GCF_946808225.1. Lineage (NCBI taxonomy): Eukaryota > Metazoa > Chordata > Actinopteri > Siluriformes > Siluridae > Silurus > Silurus aristotelis. The sequence continues at coordinate 24,720,093 of NC_139582.1, read as the reverse complement.
GTTTAATCCAGTTCAACTTGAAAATTGCATTGGATGTAGCAAAATCAATCACATTCAGACCTCCTTGATTATATGAATTACATAAATTATTTTTATTTAAATAGTGAGGCTTGTTTTTCCATATGGAATTAAATAGAGTTGAATCAGTTTTTTTAAGAAAAGATTTTGGTACATCTAATACTTTAGCAGGATAGACTAAACGAGACAACTCCTCGGTTTTAGACAAAAGAATCCTGCCTTTGAGTGATAAATCCCTCATGAGCCACATATCAAATTTCGTTTTCATTTTTAGCATAAGGGGTTGGAAATTAGATTGTACTCTGTTTAACTGATCTTTGCAAATACTGATACCAAGATAAGTTACTTCCTCTCTAATCGGAATACCTTCAAATTGGGTAAAAGGAATGCCATCATCTTTAAGTGGAAAAAGAGTAAATTTTTTTATGTTTAAACATAAACCTGACACTTCAGAAAAAATATTAAGGCACTCTATACTTTTCTTAGCCTGTGATAGATCTTTCAAAAAAATAGCTGCATCATCAGCAAGCTGACAACATTTAATTTCTCTGTCCCTAATTCTGATGCCTTGAAAGGAATCATTATGCAGATGTAACGCCATCGTTTGCATAACTAACAGAAATAAAAAGGGTGCCGCTGGGTCGCCTTGTTTTATGCCTCGAGAAATACTAAATCGATAAGTTGTTCCCCACGGGAGTTTAACTGAACTATTACAGACATTGTATAAAGTTTGTATCGCCCTTTTAAAGTATTGACCAAAACCAAAAAAATCTAATAGATCAAATAAAAAATTATGTTTTACAGTATCAGTACAGTATCAGTACAGTAAGGCTTTATATATATCTATAAATAAAATGAAGCTGTCATCATTTATATAATCCTTATAATCAATTAAATCTAAGATGAATCTAATATTATTGCTAATATGTCGACCTTGCATAAAGCCTGATTGACTATCATCTATGATTGTATCTATACATAATTTTAATCTTTGAGCAAAAACATGGGCAAACACTTTTGCATCATTATTAATTAATGTTATAGGTCTCCAATTGTCAAGAAGCTGTCAATTGTCTGAATCGTTGCACGAAACACATTAACAAATCCAAAAAACACAACGACAAGCCAGACAAACCGGAAAAGGTAGGTATAGTTTGTGAATGGAAACTTACAGATCATTGGATGAGACACCTGTCACTCACCTGTGTATCTTGACTGACAGGTGTCTTGTCCAATGATCTGTAATTTGTTTTTGGATTTGTTAGTGTTTTCGGATTTGTTGTTTTGTTTTTGAATTTGTTGATTTGTTTTTGGATTTGTTAATTTGTTTTTCGATTTGTTAATTTGTTTTTCGATTTGTTAATTTGTTTTTCAGATTTGTTAATTTGTTTTCGGATTTGTTGTTTTGTTTTTGAATTTGTTGATTTGTTTTTGGATTTGTTAATTTGTTTTTGGATTTGTTAATGTGTTTTGCACTTCTCGGCCACCGTAGGTTATGCAATTATATATGATTTTATTTAAGGAATCCCCAGCTTCTAAAATTAGATTAAAAAATTCAACTGTAAAGTAAGTTTAAATAAGTATTACACACAGCAACCTGGATTTCTTCATTCAGTAAACAGCAGCACTTCTGACAATAAGTTCGGTCAAAATTTAAAACACTGATACATGGTAACAAAGCCAGAATCAAACAGGTCTGAGCGGTTTTCCAGCTGAAGTAACTTCACATCAAACTTCGTTTTGAAAGATCTTTTCTTTGAGTCTCATGTTGACCTTGATCCTGTAAGATACAAGGAAGACAGGCACTGGGTATTTTCTGTGTGTTTAGCTGTCACTTCTTTTCATAGATTTTATCTTTCCAGTAATTGTTAAGCAAGTACTAATTACTCTTATCACTATGATCACTCAACAGCTTCTCCACATTTTCACTGCCATAGCCTTTATATTTACTTAACATATATTTACAAATATACATTATATGATGTAAAAGAGGATATAAAGTGCTTCTATAAGTCAATGGGCTGGATAAAGGGTGTTTGCTGAAATATAAATAAGACATTAACCTCTTAATTTGACTATGATTTGCCTTGTGCCGTTCTGTAACCAGATTTCAGGGGACGGACAGACCTCTCCATTTCCTCAGACATGCTATCATTGCATCTAATGACATCACCCTGAGTAAGTGTGTGTGTGTGTGTGTGTGTGTGTGTGTGTGTGTGTGTGTGTGTGTGTGTGTGTGTGTAGACGTATGTCTGTGTGTGTCTGTTCACCTAAAGAAATCATCTCATCCTTCTAGTTCTCTTGTTCTCCCAGGAAGGCGCCACAGTAGGTCACTGCAGATATCTGAGTGAAGCACTGAAAGCTCCAGAATCCACAGGGGGTCCAGCAGTATGTGTGCATGTGTGTGCATGTGTGTGTGTTTGAGAGGGTTGCACCCAGGTGTGAAGAGCTCCACTGCAGTCCAAGATTACAGTTCCCCAAGAGCTGTCCTGCATTACAATAGAGGTGTGAGGGAGGACAGAAGCACAGTGGGCAAGCTGTGAAAACAGAAAGACAAAAGCAGAGGGCTGGGAAGAAGGGAACACACACACATGGGAATGAGAGAGCAGCTGAGTGTGAAAAGAGGGATGATTGTGGTGAAGAAACCACATAATGAGCAGGGGGAACTTAGAATAATGACTTTATTGGGTTTCAGAGTTGCTGTAATGAGTTTATGAAGCCACAGTTGTGACAAAGAATGCGCATGTGTTTAAATGCAAATTTGAAGGTTATAAGAAAATAACAATTTGTTTTGCTATAATCTTATTTAACCCTTTTCAGTTGTAAAAGTTAATTAGTTCACTATTATAGCAATATTATTATTATTATTATTATTATTAATAATAATAATAATAATAATAATAATAATAATAATTGTTGTGCTAATACATTGTGCAAAATAGCTATTTCTCTTTTTTACACTTCGAATGCAAATCAAAGTTTCTATTATATGCAAAATACATGCGAAGAATGTTCTCACTATAAAACTATAAAAATACATAATAAACAATATTTCTTATAAAATTAAGATTTTATCAAAAGACTACAGGAATTCCGGGATATACTTTAAAGCATATATTTCTTAAAAAATACCACTAGGAATTAATTTTCCCTGCATTTAATCAAATTATATAATTTCTACTGACTTCATCAAGTAATGGCCTCGGCAAACAAATAGGCTGTTTTAAACACACATTCGATCAGTCAGGCCTTTCATTCTGAGCTTTATGGTACAGCTCCATTACTGTGGAAAAATGATCCGCAAGAATGTTGATAAAAATTACACCCTTTGAAGCGATGAATCATCAGCTGACTGGAATAAATATGATATAGACTTCACCAGGTAAGAATGGAGATTGGAAATACACTTTGCCATGACATCATGACCGGTGCTGGAATTATGTGTATCCTGTGTGAATGATCCGTTGTGGTAATGGGATTAAAATAGAAGCAAGGTCACATCAGCATGCTTAATGAGTCATAGAGGGAGGAGCTCCTTGTTTTAGACCCCCCCCCCCCATGCATGATATATTCTGTTGATGACAGAGGGGGGATTGCACGCAAGATTAATTCTCTATTCTCTGACCTCACTGTAATACAATGAGTTGTTTGAGTAATGGGTCCATGAGCATCATTTTCAAATGAACCACAGTGAAAATAGTAGACTTCATGTATACATTTTTGGATTATTCTCTTGAATAAAATGTGTTGCTTTCATTTTTACATCAAACAAGCAAACAATTGTATTGTATTCATTAGAAAAATAATAAATGAATTTTCTTTTAATTCACAGCTGTTGAATTCTGAACTGTATTGATCTGAAGGTGTCAATTAGTTCTCTGTAACAACACAGCAATGAGAGCAGTTTCGGCATTGGCCCAAATCACAGGTTTATGTCAATACATTCTTTCTAATAGGCTCTCGTGTTAATACATTTTTGTATATCAGATGCACCACATCACACTGTTGTTGTTGTAATGGGTTCATAGAAAAACAAAAACATGTAATCACTGATATGGTGAAGTTGTAATGTAAAGATATGTTCATTTAAAATTTATGAAGTAATTTTAGCTATGCATGCTTTGTTAAAATATTCCCACCATGAGTCATCAAGAGAGTGGACAGATCTTTATGCTTTCTCAGTAGCATGAATAACTGCATTTATTTTTCTTGATAATTTCAAGAGACATGGAAATGGAAAGCTGTTATAGCATAAATCTTTTTTTTTCTTTCAGCTGCTCCCATTAGGGGTTGCCACAGCAGACCATCTGTCTTCATTCTACTCTGTCCTCTACATGTGCCTCATTCAAACCAACTACCTGCATGTCTTCCCTCAGCACACCCATAAACCTCCTCCTTGGTCTTCCTCTTTTCCTCCTTTCTGGCGGTTCTATCCTCAAACATCTCCATGCTTCTACTGGTATGTCATCTGGTCCAATCGACTTACCACTCTTCATCCTCTTAATCGCTGCTTTCATTTCCTCTTTTCTGTCCACTTCCTGGTTCACCATCTCCACATCATCAACTCTTCTCTCTCTGTAATTTTCTCTGTCACCCTATGATCCTCCTTCTTCTTAAAATAAGAATTTACCACTGCCATTTACATCCTTTTAGCAAAATCTATCACCATCTGCCCTTCCACATTCATCTCCTTCAGGCCATACCTACCCATCACCTCCTCATCACCTCTGTTCCCTTCACCAACATGCCCATTAAAGTCTGCCCCAATCTGCCCTCACTCCAGAATTTTTCCTTCTCCATCTCACAAACAACTTAAGGAGCATAGGCACTGATGGCATTTATCATCACTCGTTCAACTTCCAGCTTCATGTTCATCACTCTATCAGAAACTCTCTTCACCTCCACTACACTCTTACTAAACTTTTCCTTCAGGATCACCCCTACTCCATTTCTCTTTCCATACACATCATGGTAGAACAGTTTAAACCCACCCCCAATGTTCCTGGCCTTACTCCCTTTCCACCTGGTCTCCTGAACACACCATATCTACCCTTTTCCGCTCCATCATATCAGCTACCTCTCTCCCTTTACCAGTCATAGTTCCAAAGTTCAAAGTACCCACCCTAACCTACACTCTCCTCTGCTTCTTCTTTACCTTCTGTCTCTGTAGACGTCTTCTCCCTCTCCTTCTCCTCCTTTGGCCAATAGTAGCCCAAATTCCACCAGTACCCTGTTGGCTAACAATACCTGTGATGGTAGTTGGTAACCCGGGCCTCAACCGATCTGGTATGAAATTTTGGTTTGAGATCATCTTATCTGATTTGGAACATGTTTTATGCTGGATGCCCTTCCTAATGCAACCCTCCCCATTTATCCGGGCTTGGGACCGGCACTAAGAGTGCACTGGCTTGTGCAACACTATTGGGTGGGTTGTTATACTGTAGCATACATGATAACAGAAATAAATTTTTTTTTACAGACATTTATTACTTTAAATGTAGCTGTAAAAGGCTACAAACAGAAAATGTGATTAAAATATATTTAATTGTTTACAGCGTGGGGTGAAAATGTCTCTGTTTTATATATCACACAACATCAGTGTGAAATAAATTTTCTAAAACTGCCAAACTTTTTCTGTTTTATTCCTTACTTTACATAGTACTCTGTTTATAAAAGAAATAATGCAGCCATAATTACAATGCATTTGTACGCACACTTAATAAAAAAACACCCCCCCAAAAAAACAACAAAAAAAAAACTCTGACTTGTTGGCACCATGCACAGACTCAATGACAATTAAAACAATCCTAATTGGCAGGGGTAGACTTTTACCTATGTTTAAAAACATTTTAAGACAAAAAGATATTCATTAATTCACCACAAAGCAAATGACCTAATTCCCCCAAATTCAAAGAGGATTAAGAGCTGCAAATCCTCATTAAAGCCATGCTACAGCCTGAGAGAGAACGAGTAATACTGTACAGTAATACACTTTATTATAAGTGATTATATGAGTATTATGTAAACATGTAAAGACGCATTTCACCATGATATATTCTTCAAATTTAAGTAAACCTTACGTGATAAGGAAACTTAAAGGGAAATAAATAAAATTTGACCTTAATGCAATAATTCATAGGTACAAATAAATGCATCATGTGGAAATCACATTTACAAAATATATCTGAAACTTGTGACTTTTCACCAGTCAACTAATTTTTATATTGTTTAGCTCCATTGCTACTTATTATTTGATTTTAATTTTTTCAGTTACTGTCTCACTATTGCAATTTACCTGTAAGAGTTTTTTGTCATTTAATGAAGTCATGCCATATATTAAATCAAACCACAAGTGATATTTACATTGAATAAACCCTTTCATTTAGGTTAGTCACTTTGTTTAGATCTTCATGACAACAGTTCGAATTGCAGCTGACAACCACAAAGGAGTGGAAGGGTGCAGTAAATCAAGAGGGGAAAACGGCAATGAATAAAGAGGGGGAGGGGGGGCTGCTGTGCCTGCATTCCAGGAAGATAATGTCATTGATGGCGGTCAGGGCCCAGCTGCAGGTGGCCACAGGCTCTCGAGCAGACCAGTGACAGTGTGTTACCATTAGCGTCTGAATAGACCTGATTAACAAGGGAGGCAAGAGGTGAGAGACCCTGAGCTTCTTTTCTGTGTTTGCTTAAGCACAGGTGTCAAATTGAGACACATCACCACTTTGACCAGCATAACCTCTGACTTGAAATTCACCTTAAATAATGCGAATAAATCTTGACAGCAGAACAGTCAACTCAATTTCCTGTCAGAAACACGCACTACAAAGCATGACACATACGTCAATCACATGTTGAAGTTACCCACCAACCACCTTTACTCTATAAATGACCCAGACATCCAAGTATTCTTTTCTGCAGTTTTACTCCTCCACTGTTTTACTGATGATTCCAAGCCTTTGTTCTCATGTGTGCATTTCTATTTTTTTATTACGTTTGTTTGATTCTTTGCTTTGAATTCTGTTTTTGTGTTTGGAAAACTATGGAAAGTTATAATGGCATTAATGGCCATCATAAAATTATGCACTTTGTGAAAACTTGATAGTGGATTTGGTCTCTATGGTGTAAAGCCCTAATAATTCTTAAATTTTATTTATCAAATCACAATAAAAAGTGGTTCATGTGCTCAGAAACAACGTATAAGAAACAGACAAAGAGCCATTTTTCCAGACTTTTTTGGAACATGACGTCCAAGTTGACCATTTAAAAAGGACGTTTTTTTTGTTATTAAGATTTTAATTTATGATGTTTATTTCAAGTGACAAGTCAAATAAATTAATATGCATAATAACATAAGATTTCTACAATTTTTTTTATTTAATAGTTGATTGTAAAAATATTATATAAATTATGGACCCCCATGCTATGATTCAAAGTCCCCTGGACCAACATTTAATGCAGATGTGGAAAGTCAAAGATCAACTGAGAACTAACACTTTATATGTATAATTTGCTGTAGCACATTCGGGAACATTATTTCCTCTATGAAAGTGTTCCGAAAAGATTAGCTAACATTGCTTTAATTTCATAGTCTCCACTCTGCTTGTAATGTATTTTTTCAGATGACAGAAATGGAGCAAGAAATCGTTTTTAGTATTGCAGTTTTGTTGTTTTTATGCATGACAAAACAGTTATTGAATTAAGACCTGAACACAGCCAAAGTAATTTTTCCAAGTAATTTTTTCTTTTGCCTCCTGATGTAATCAAAAAATGCCCTAACTGTTCTATTTTGTTTGGGTAATTTGCATTAATTTACAGAGGAAACGAGCAAGGCTGGTTATATTCTATTAAACCTTTGGTGATGGGTGGCCTTTGGAGTTATCCTGATTTAAACTTCCCTATAATAAGATGAACAGGTAGTCATTCTAGTTCAATGTTAGATACATAAAACTGTTTCTGTGGAAAATGTGTGATATGCTTAACAATTCTGGTGCTAGTTTGATGGTTTCTGCTCTATCTTTGTAATTCTAGTGAAAAGTTTGTAGCTGTCTGTCGCACGGATATCAGATTGGGATAATGTTAGAACAGTGAAAATTCAATTATGTTTAACAGACAAAAAAAAATTCAACAACTGAAATAACCCCAAACATATGTGGTAACTCAATGCTTAAGGCATTTTACTTCTGATCAGAAGGTCGTGGTTTTAAATCACAGCACTACCAAGGTCACGTTGTTTGGCTAAAAGGTGTTATTAACACGACATGCTAAATCTGATCTGACTGATGGACTGTGAACATTAGTCAGATCAAATAATAATGGGAATATTGGACATACAGTGGGTACGGAAAGTATTCAGACCCCCTTAAATTTTTCACTTTTTGTTATATTGCAGCCATTTGCTAAAATCATTTAAGTTCATTCTTCTTCCTCATGAATGTACACACAGCTCCCCATATTGACAGAAAAACACAGAATTGTTGACATTGTTGCAGATTTATTAAAAAAGAAAAACTAAAATATCACATGGTCCTAAGTATTCAGATCCTTTGCTGTGACACTCATATATTTAACTCAGGTCCTCTCCATTTCTTCTGATAATCCTTGAGATGGTTCTACACCTTCATTTGAGTCCAGAAATGTTTGATTATACTGATTGGACTTGATTAGGAAAGCCACACACCTGTCTATATAAGACCTTCCAGATCACAATGCATGTCAGAGCAAATGAGAATCATTAAGGTCAAAGGAACTGTCTGAAGAGCTCAGAGACAGAATTGTGGCAAGGCACAGATCTGGCCAAGGTTCCAAAAATTTTTTTGCTGCACTTAAGGTTTCTAAGAGCACAGTGGCCTCCATAATCCTCAAATGGAAGACGTTTGGGACGACCAGAACCATTCCTAGAGCTGGCCGACCGGCCAAACTGAGCTATCGGGGGAGAAGAGCCTTGGTGAGAGAGGTAAAGAAGAACCCAAAGATCACTGTGGCTGAGCTCCAGAGATGCAGTCGGGAGATGGGAGAAAGTTGTAGAAAGTCAACCATCACTGCAGCCCTTCACCAGTGGGGCTTTATAGCAGAGTGGCCCGACGGAAGCCTCTCCTCAGTGCAGGACACATGAAAACCCGCATGGAGTTCTCCAAGATGGTGAGAAATAAGATTCTCTGGTCTGATGAGACCAAGATAGAACTTTTTGGCCTTAATTCTAAGCGGTATGTGTGGAGAAAACCAGGCACTGCTCATCACCTGTCCAGTACAGTCTCAACAATGAAGCATGGTGGTGGCAGCATCATGCTGTGGGGGTGTTTTTCAGCTGCAGGGACAGGACGACTGATTGCACTCAAGGGAAAGATGAATGCGGCCAAGCACAGGGATATCCTGGACGAAAACCTTCTCCAGAGTGCTTTGGACCTCAGACTGGGCTGAAGGTTTACCTTCCAACAAGACAATGACCCTAAGCACACAGTTAAAATAACGATGTAGTGGCTTCACAACAACTCTGTGACTGTTCTTGAATGGCCCAGCCAGAGCAATGACTTAAACCCAATTGAGCATCTCTGGAGAGACCTAAAAATAGCTGTCCACCAACGTTTACCGTCCAACCTGACAGAACTGGAGAGGATCTGCAAGGAGGAATGGCAGAAGATCCCTGAATCCAGGTGTGAAAAACTTGTTGCATCTTTCCCAAAAAGACTCCTGTCTGTATTAGATCAAAAGGGGGCTTCTACTAAATACTGAGCAAAGGGTCTGAATACTTAGGACCATGTGATATTTCAGTTTTTCTTTTTTAATAAATCTGCAACAGTGTCAAAAATTCTGTGTTTTTCTGTCAATATAGGGTGCTATGTGTACATTAATGAGGAAAAGAAATGAACTTAAATGATTTTAGCAAATGGCTGCAAAATAAAAAAGAGTGAAAAATTTAAGGGGGTCTGAATACTTTCCGTACCCACTGTGTATGCTGTAAGATTTTTCAACCCAGAAAAAAATTTAGAGTTCTATTACCTTTGTCCATACGTCTCCATCTCCGTTATAGTTACTTTGTTTATATTTGAGCCATTTTAGAAACACTCCACCCACCACCTCAAGGCAGCAGTGACAAGAAGATTGTTATGTTACTAAGTCAATCTCTATCAGTGTTGACATGAACACTTGTCAGAGTCCTTTCATGTTGTGTTGTTGACACTACTCATTAAGGCTCAGGCCTTGTGGGCCACAAATACACACACTCGACTAGTTTATAGAAAGAAACAGTGCATAGTTCAAAGAGATGGGCAAAAAAATGTGAAAAGTCTGTCTTTGATTCACAGGACTTCCACCACTTTAATGTATCGAAGCCATGAACAATACTTGAAAGAATTAAGTGTTTAAAGAGGTGCTGGGGAAGGGATGTGTTTGTGTACTCTGAAGTGAAGCTTCACCATTGCTGTATTTTTCAGAACATATTTGTCTGTTCTTCAATCAATACTTTTGCTTTCATGTCCCTCCTTGGAATGCTTTCCCACCTTCACACACATACATTCATTAGTGCAGTGGATGGAGGCATGAGGTGTAGCCTGCGGCCAAAGTGCATAGCAAGAGTTGTGTTCTGAAATCTGAGAATGCTGCCAATCTGTTGGGAGACTATGGCCATTATCTACATCCCCTTACCTACAGTATTGATATGTATTTGTTCGTTTCTACCTATTAATATTTAAGCAGCCAGGCATCCTGATGTTGCTACTGAGCTCCCTGCATGATTGCGCTGCATTAAGTTTTTACAATAAAAGGGCAGAAGAGGCCGTTGATTTCTCTTGAAGCTGAGCAAGCCATTACAATGCTGGAATCAAACACTAGAACCCAGTTCAGATACAAAAACATCAAACAAAAAGGTGCCATCCAACTGTGAGAGTGCATTATCGATTGGGACCAAGAGCGCAGGACAGCTGGGTGGATTTGCAGCAGGGAACACATGCCGAGATGGACGAAAGCCTCAGGACTCATGGAGCTGCAATGATCAGAGACGACACACACATGTTTTTCTTTTCTTTTTTGGGAAAGACAGGCAGATGCACATGTGTGGGGCTGCGTATTCTGTTTCATCCACTAGAACAACCAACTATTGTGAAGCTGTGCTGAAAAAAAAAAATGTCAGTTCACATAAACATAAAGAGAGGAACAATGCAGTTAATGCATGACATCTGGTTTGACACTTTCGACCATGATTAATAGCTGGGTGTTAATGTGAAATTTCAGTATGACAGTACACTGTGATAATGGTGTCTGAAATAGCTGACATGTTATGCTATGCCAATACATTAATGGGAACCGTAACAAATTATTTCAATAGTGGAATTGTGGTATAAGATCTAAAAAGGTTTGTGTATTTATATATACACAGTACATACATTTTATTAATTAAGATTATTTATATAGCAGGTTAAAATGCTGTAAGGAAAACAGTATTGCTCTATATAAAAAATAAAAAAAAGATTTATACTTGTCATACAGTTGCAGCTTAAATTGTAAAAAAAATGTGAAGAACCTAAATGCTTTAAAGAATGTAAAGGGATTCTTAAAATAATTTATTGAAATATCTTTTTTTTTTTTGTCATTATCAAATATTTCACCTTTTACAACCTCTTCCACTTAAAATGAAAGAAGTATATGAAGGCAGTGAAGGCAATGCTCACACACACTTTGATGACAGATTTGTTTTTCAACTACAGTTCTATCGATCAGTCGACTGATAATATCCCCCACTTCAAAGCCGTTTTAACTTCAATGAGGCTTGTTTAACTCCTCCAACTGATGACCTAAGACATGGCGGTGCATTCAAATCTTTAATGCCCTAAAACCCTCCACATAACACACACACACACACACACACACACACACACACACACACACACACACACACACACACACACACACACACACACCACACACACACACACACACACACACACACACACATAGAGCTTGTTTCTCTCCTTAATATCTTATAAACTTTCCTCACTTTTTCACTCAGGTTCTCAGGAGATCTACTGCCTATGACAGGACCACTAAGCATGGGGTTGAATGCCAGTTCATTACAAGGCATCTGACACTGTACACACAGATTAACAAACTCAATCTGTACTTTCTCATAATTTTTATTTTGGAAAATTTTTACTTCACTATATTTTAATGCATTACATAATAGTTTTACTCCCCTACATTTCAGAAAAATATGGAGATAACCACACGGTTGTTGTGAGGGTATCTGTATAGTAAGTCTTCTCTCACTAAATGGCAAAAATGTAACAATATTAATCTCCTGAAAAAGGTGTGATGCGCAGGAGAATGGATTTGCACCAGGTAATGAAATATATTTCTTATAGGTCAGTACTTTCACTTTAGATTATTTTAAGTTCATTCAGAAACAATAATTTTTGTGTATAAGGAGTATAAGGAGTACTTTTACCAGAATGATATTTAAGTAGGGTGTTAGTACTTTGGATTTAAGAACAAACAGATTTAAAACATTTCTATAATAGAAATTAATGTATAATCTTACATGTTGATGCCTACATCTTAGAAGCAGATGTGCCTCTACAAGCTTAACAGTAACACACTATAATCATGAGACTATTATAGACTGTACAGTCAATAACAATCACAAACATCTGGCCATAAAACTCCGCACATCCTGCTGTAACTGCTATTAAAGCGCTAAACCCCCTATAATGATGTATTTCACTCATCAATATCATATGAACTAAAGGGAATAAACTAAGGAGAGGCTAAATGGCATCATGCTGAGTTGCTGATGAGTTGTCTGACCCCAGCTGATTGACAGCACTTTTGTTTCCCATGTATTAGGCAATCTGACTTCACCTCTGCAGCCACAACAAGGCTTCATGTAACCAACACAGCAATGAACCCACACTTCACATCATTGTGGTGTGTGCTGGCTTGCAGAGAATTGCCTGCCACTTTCTCCCCTCAAATAAGCACTTTAACTCATCAAACCCAGACACACACATACAGGACACTATATACAATATCACGAGCCAGTCTGGGGACCTTGGGCTGTCTTCCTTTCTTGGAATGCACAGTAAATAATTGATGAAATATACATTAAGAAGCGTTCCTGAGTTGATATACAATGTGCTCAAGGCAGCTATAGTTGCAACTAAGTCTGGATGAGTAAAAGAAAACAAATTGATTTACTGCAGGCTGTTTCTTTCTCTTTCTTTTCTTTTTGGTTGGCCATCTTAGCGATGAATAATTGAATGATACCTCGCAATACCTCTGTCATATTCATTATTGTAACTGAACCGTGTTGTCACATTTGATTACTGTCACATGATAATATAACCATTGTTTGAAACTGTGCAAAGTGACAAGTAACAGATTACCTCTAAAGTCAGATGTGCTCAGTGCTGCAGTAGCATCCAGGTTATTGTGTGTCAAACTTGGACTAACAACAATCTATTTATCTTTTTTTGTCCTTGTGCGATTAGGTTCAGCCATGTTTGTTTTTTTTCCTCACATATCTTATATGAAGGTTATGTGCAAAAACAGAAGCAGCACCAATATGTCTAAGGATACAACAGTTTTTACATTATACATTGTTTTATAATAGACATTGAGAACCCCTCATTTTGTAAAATGTCGACGTTGTATATTATATGAACTGGAAAATGCTTTTTAAACATTAAATGTTTGCTGTTTCTTTACACTTCTGGTGTTGGCCCAAATTGTTTTCATTTTATAAGCTCATTCAATAATTTTACAACTTTTCCTCTGTGTTTTGATCAAAATATGATGGAGCAGGAGCATTGCAGGACATATAATGTCTGATTGCTTCTTTTCTGCATTTGTTCAACTATTTCCTTACTTAGCATTATCTTTGCACATAACCTGAGCAAGTTTATAAAGTAAGCAAAACAATTTTCACAGTCCAACTGGTTTTTTTTTTTTCTTTTTTGGATTTTTGGCTGTTTTGCAGAATTCAGCTACAGCAATATCCGATGGGTTTCATAAAAGTAGATTATTCTTTCATGAAGCCCCTGATGATATGATCATCAGAAATGAAAGGATATTGCATTTTCTTTCTTTGCATCTGTTTTCTGGAAAGATAATTCTTAAATACTCTTTGAAAAAAAAAAAAAAAGATATACATGTGGTATATGGTCCCCCTCCTTTTTATTTTTTTGTTTACATTTTTTTTCAAAAAAATCTTTGAATATAAATTTTTAGCTTCTCCCATTAGCAGACAATTCGCATGTTTGAGTTGGCCCATCTTTTTACACTGGATGCCCTTCCTAACACAATCCTCCCCATTTATCCGGGGTTGGGACCGGCACCAAGGTGTGCAACCCTAATGGCTGGGGTTGGTTCCCTGACCGGGGCTTAAACCCGGGCCGCAGCGGTGAGAGTGCCGCATCCGAACCACTAGACCACCAGGGAACCCTAAAGCTTTGAATATAATATAATATAATATAATATAATATAATATAATATAATATAATATAATATAATATAATATAATATAATATAATAAAGCTTTGAATATAATATAATATAATATAATATAATATAATATAATATAATATAATATAATATAATATAATATAATATAATATAATATAATAAAGCTTTGAATATAATATAATATAATATAATATAATATAATATAATATAATATAATATAATATAATATAATATAATATAATATAATATAATAAAATAAAGCTTTGAATATAATATAATATAATATAATATAATATAATATAATATAATATAATATAATATAATATAATATAATAAAATAAAGCTTTGAATATAATATATAATCATAATATACAATATTTAAATTAAGGAAAGTGTTACCCAGCAAAGTTATTCTTTTTCAATCACTTGCTCTTTATTCTTTATATACTTTTAGAATTTTGTAAATTGAAGACACAATGTTGCTGGTAAATATATCTTAGATTTATACATTTGGCCAGATTTAGCAGCTAAGTTACATTGTATTGTAGGCATAAATGTAATCATTTTAATATGACAACAGCCATCTGTATGCAATACTGTGTATATGTTCCCATAGATTCCCATATAAGCAACATTTCTAATTTCGCATATTGTCATTGAAGAATTTATTCAGAATATAACATTCTGCATGATGATACTAGCAGGTTGCTCTGCTATTACACAGCAAAATAGATCCTTGCCAGGTAAAGAAGCTCAGAGCATATTCCACAGGTTTAATTCAATCTACAACTGGCTGCCTACTTGGTTTTGCCAATTAGTGCTTTTTTAAAGTACCTAAACACACTAGTGTAGCTAAAAATAAAATACAACCCTTTTAAAATGAGCAAAATAAAGAACATGTGATTGTCATGAAAAATATTTGGTCCAAGGTGAGATGGCTACAGAAGTGTAAGCAACATATTTAAGAATTACTTGACTCTGGGTGGGAAAAGATAATCAGAGAGTGACCTTAGATATCTCTTCTTTCATCAAGAAGCATCACCGCAAAAAGACAAAAGGCTGACACGCTGCCTTAAACACAAACATACTGTTAGTGTGTTTGTTGGATGTCAAAAAATGAGTAGACGTTGAACTTAGCTTGTTAAGGCTTTCAGTCTTTAGTCTTTAGTTCAACAAAACAAATGTAGCAATCAGAATGATTTAATTTATACCTTCATGTTTCTAAATACAGCAGAGCATTTAGAGAGCTACACTGTAACAAAAATAATGTTGTTTTTTTGTTGATGTCATTGACAATACCTATGTGTGTACAATATGTATAATATATAGAAGAATCCTGCAACAGAAATAGGTGATACATCTCCAAGTCAGGATCTCAGAATAACTCTTCATAACTCTATGCTCACCCTTTCACTCACTGCTCTTTACCTTGGGTTAACTATGGACAATCAACTGTCCTTCTCCTCACATGTTTCTAATGTGGCTTGTTCTTGTCGGTTCCTTCTCTACAACACCAGATGGATTCAACCATTTCTGTCCACACAGGCTGCCCAGGTGCTTGTTCAGTCTCTTGTCATTTTGAGACTGGACTACTGCAACCCTCTGCTGGCAGGTCTTCCTCTGAACACTATTCGTCCACTGCAAATGATCCAAAATTCAGCTGCACGACTTGTGTTCAACCTACCCAAGATCTCCCACACCAGCCCACTGCTGTTCCCTTCACTGGCTTCCAGTAGCTGCACGTATCAGATTCAAAACACTGATGCTTGCCTACAGGGCCAAAAATGGACCAGCACGCTCTTACCTAAGAGACCTCACACCTAGCACTGCACTATTACTTGCATTCATAAAAGATATTAAATGATATTAAAGAGTCCTGAATGGCTATAACATATAATACAAAGAGGAAAAACAATAGATACACATACAGAGATACACAGTGAGGTCCAGCACAAGATCTCTCAATATACTGTTCATATTTTGCTCAACTACACAATGTTAATGCCATCAAATTCTGTAAAAGTTTAGTAAGTAAAATTAAGTAAATAAATTCTTGATTTATTTATTTAAAAAATAAAAATAAATGTATAATATAATGTGCAAAATCCATGACAAAAATCAACAGAATGCTTTATATGAAATTTCTTGGTTAGCTTTTTTTCATACTACTACTTAACTATTTACAACTTCTTAGCAAACATAATGAGCATGGGTTCCAACATCATTGATGTTAAACTTGTGACATCATTTTAACCACATGTATGAGCCAGTGCATCTGGTTTCCTGCAAATTGTTCACCTCACTGGTATTTCCAAAATAAACACATTCAGCTTTTGATAGATAGTGAGAGCAAAAGCAAGAAAAAAGCATTGAACTGACTTTAGTGCAAATCTGTTTTTATTACACATTTCATTCCAAAAACATATTGCACGTTGTGGATTTAAATAAATCAATTAATTATCAGTAAATAAATTAGTATAGATAGTAATCAATAAATAGTCCTTAATGCAATTTTTAATAAACTTGATTGCCTTCACAGTAATAATACACTAAATCTTTCTAATCTTTAAATCTTTCTAAAAATTATTTATAATTTTTTAATAAACATGCTTCATAGGACTTCTATATATCTGTAAAGAGAAATGTTATTTTGAATGAAACTGCCCACTTTATTAGAAAAACATGTTAGTCATATTATACATTTTTAGTCTATTATGATCTGCTACGCTGATTTCAATGAGAAGGTGCAGGATATTGTTATCTCAAATAATCCCAGAGTTATGGATTAGTCTCAGTATTTAGGTTAAAAACAAATTCAAATCCAAATTCTAATTTTATTTGTCACACACATTCACACAGAGTATGACATGTAGTGAAATGCTTTTTCATGACTGCTCAACATGAAAAACTAGTATTACAACATAAAAAAATAAATAAAAATAAATAGATAAAGCAGAATAAAATAAATAAAATTAATATAAACATATTAAAAGTATAGTGTAAGATATAAAAAAAGATAATTGTAATATAATATAATATAATATACACACACACACACACACACACACACACACACACACACACACACACACACACACACACACACACACACACACAAACACAGACATAAATTAATTAACAGAAATGGGTGGATATGTCTATAACAGATATTGACATTAGTACAGATTAACGTGTCCGTGTGCTGGTACAAAAAATAAAGTGTAAAGTGACACTGTGCTGTGCCAGTCCAGAGTTAAAGTGACATTTTAGTGCAAATAATGCAAATGATTGTGCAGCGAAAGAAAGTGAGACAGAAAGAGAGAGAAAAAGGTCCCAGTCCCAGTACTAAGTGCTAGCTGTTTCCTGGTTTTAACTTTTTCTCTCGGTGCGGATGGTATGTTCAGCTGAACGCACCACCCTCTGGAGGGCTTATCCTGCTTGGTGCTGTTCCTGAACCAGGAAGTGATGCTACCCATCAGGACGCTCTCAGTGGTGCAGGTGTAAAAAGTCCTTATCACCTGAGATGGTAGTTTAAAGACCCTTAAGCGTCTCAGATGGTACAGACGCTGCCGGACCTTCTTCACCAGGGTGTTAATGTGACAAGACCAACACAGGTCCTGTGTAATGTGAACACCTAGCTATCGGAAACTGTCCCCTCTCGCCACTGGGGTCCCGTTGATGTTTAGCGGTTGGAATGACCGCTCCTGCTTTGTGCTGAAGTCCACTATCAACTCCTTAGTCTTGCTGACATTTAGGAGAATATTGTTCTTCTGTCACCATCTCTCCATGTTTTAAATCTCCTGTAGGTAGGCCCCTTTCGTCATTGTCTCGTCAAAGCCCACCACAACAGTGTTATCAGCAATTTTAATAATGGTGGTGGAGTTGGAAGTGGCCACACAGTCATGTTTGTACAGTTAGTACAGCTGGGGGCTCAAAACACAACCATGAGAAGCACCAATGCTGAGGATGAGGGTGGATGAGGTGTGTTTGCCCACCCATACGGCTTGTGGTCTCTCTGTCAGGAAGTTGGAGAACCATTGTCACAGGGACAGGCTGAGTCCCAAGACCTTGAACTTATAGATAAGTGTGGAAGAAATGATGGTATTAAACGCTGAACTGTAGTCCACAAACAGCATTTTCACATAAGTCCCTTTTATGCAGTCCAGGTGGCTCATCATTGTGTTGAGAAGATGTGTAATGGCATCCTCAGTAGAGTGGTTCGGCGGATCTAGTATGTCTGGTAGTGTCGAGTGATGAAATCTCTGACCAGGCTTTCAAAGCACTTCATCACTATTGAGGTCAGGGCTACAGGGCGGTAGTCGTTGAGGCAGGTGGGCTGGGGTTTCTTTTGGGATATTTATAATATATATGTATATAATATATATATATATATATATATATATATATATATATATATATATATATATATATATATATATATATATATATATATACATTGAGGAAAATAAGTATTTGAACACCCTGCTATTTTGCAAGTTCTCCCACTTAGAAATCATGGAGGGGTCTGAAATTGTCATCGTAGGTGCATGTCCACTGTGAGAGACATAATCTAAAAAAAAAAAATCAGAAATCACAAAATATGATTTTTAAACTATTCATTTGTATGATACAGCTGCAAATAAGTATTTGAACACCTGTCTATCAGCTAGAACTCTGACCCTCAAAGACCTGTTAGTCTGCCTTTAAAATGTCCACCTCCACTACATTTATTATCCTAAATTAGATGCACCTGTTTGAGGTCGTTAGCTGCATAAAGACACCTGTCCACCCCATACAATCAGTAAGAATCCAACTACTAACATGGCCAAGACCAAAGAGCTGTCCAAAGACACTAGAGACAAAATTGTACACCTCCACAAGGCTGGAAAGGGCTACGGGGAAATTGCCAAGCAGCTTGGTGAAAAAAGGTCCACTGTTGGAGCAATCATTAGAAAATGGAAGAAGCTAAACATGACATCTCCCTCGGACTGGGGCTCCATGCAAGATCTCACCTCGTGGGGTCCCAATGATCCTAAGGAAGGTGAGAAATCAGCCCAGAACTACACGGGAGGAGCTGGTCAATGACCTGAAAAGAGCTGGGACCACCGTTTCCAAGGTTACTGTTGGTAATACACTAAGACGTCATGGTTTGAAATCATGCATGGCACGGAAGGTTTCCCTGCTTAAACCAGCACATGTCCAGGCACGTCTTAAGTTTGCCAATGACTATTTGGATGATCCAGAGGAGTCATGGGAGAAAGTCATGTGGTCAGATGAGACCAAAAAAGAACATTTGGGTCATAATTCCACTAAACGTGTTTGGAGGAAGAAGAATAATGAGTACCATCCCAAGAACACCATCCCTACAGTGAAGCATGGGGGTGGTAGTATCATGCTTTGGGGGTGTTTTTCTGCACATGGGACAGGGCGACTGCACTGTATTAAGGAGAGGATGACCGGGGCCATGTATTGCGAGATTTTGGGGAACAACCTCCTTCCCTCAGTTAGAGCATTGAAGATGGGTCGAGGCTGGGTCTTCCAACATGACAATGACCCGAAGCACACAGCCAGGATAACCAAGGAGTGGCTCTGTAAGAAGCATATCAAGGTTCTGTCATGGCCTAGCCAGTCTCCAGACCTAAACCCAATAGAGAATCTTTGGAGGGAGCTCAAACTCCGTGTTTCTCAGCAACAGGCCAGAAACCTGACTGATCTGGAGAAGATCTGTGTGGAGGAGTGGGCCAAAATCCCTCCTGCAGTGTGTGCAAACCTGGTGAAAAACTACAGGAAACGTTTAACCTCTGTAACTGCAAACAAAGGCTCCTGTTACAAATATTAACATTGACTTTCTTAGGTGTTCAAATAATTATTTGCAGCTGTATCATACAAATAAACAGTTAAAAAATCATACATTGTGATTTCTGGATTTTTTGTTTTAGATTATGTCTCTCACAGTGGACATGCACCTACGATGACAATTTCAGACCCCCCCATGATTTCTAAGTGGGAGAACTTGCAAAATAGCAGGGTGTTCAAATACTTATTTTCCTCACTGTATATATTTATAAACATATTTATTTAGTCATGACTTTTGTGAATAAGTGTTTCTGAGCCAAAGGAGTGTGTGTGTGTGTGTGTGTGTGTGTGTGTGTGTGTGTGTGTGTGTGTGTGTGTGTGTGTGTGAAAATAACACCAGGTTGCCTGTTACAAAAGATTTGGCCAGCTAATATCGGTTAATTACACAAATCTGGAAATTTAAGAACTGCCCTAATTAATCATTAAACACAGCTTGTTTCATGATTTAACAGCTACCTTAATAATAGTCTCAAGAATAAAACACAAGTTTTTTTATTGAGTGTGAATATGTTGGTACTTATTCCTCCTATTTTAACACCTCTGAGACAGGCAGACTTGTTGATTCACAAGTAGAAAGAGGATATTAGAGTATGCCTGTTTTTTTTTGTGTTTAATAGCTTTTGAATTTTTCAGGAGGATGGTGTAGATTTCTGCTGGCGGAGGGCCTGAACTGTCTGGCGCAAACAGCACTGGATAATTATTCTCGTGGCTGTAAGTACAAATTGGCGAGAGCTGCTCCTGAAAGAGGCTGCTGAAGCATGGCACTAAAGCTCTGTTGCTTAACTGCAGCCTCCAGAGCCAGCAGCATGCTTTAATTATTACAGTGTGATTAGTGTACAGTACAGCCAGGCAATACATAATAAAGACATATTGATCACACAGTCCAGTCAGATCATACAGCTATATTGTCAGGGCTCCCAAGCAAAAAGCATGGTTATTCATGTTCTAATGCATGCAGAAGAGGGCAGCTTGTTTGTGATATTGCATGAACAGTGTTGACTTCAAGTGACTACACATTCTAGCCCTCCCCCTCCCCAGTTGGTAGTTGTTGAAGACCACATCTAGCTGGTGGGTGTGTATAGGAAAAATGCAAAAACCAAAATGGGGAAAATTCTGTGACTGTAATTATATAAATTAATATAAAATTTTTGTTGTTGTTTGTCTGTGAGCTAGAATTTTTATATTTTAAACATTAAGAATTAAGAATTTACTCTGCCTTTAAAAAAAACAAAAAAACTGAAATCACAACTTCCTGTCAAATTCCTGCAAAAATGTAAACATTTCTACAAAGTACATGAATATATCAATAATTTGTAATAATAATAACAATAATAATAATAATAATAATAATAATAATACAAAAATGTAATATTGAAATACTTCAGATTTCTTTCTTTCTTTCTTTCTTTCTTTCTTTCTTTCTTTCTTTCTTTCTTTCTTTCTTATTTATTTTTTATTAAATATAACCTGACATATAACCTAAGCCTTCATCTTATTATATCATAAAAATGTCAATATCCATTACTGTAGTAAATAAAAAACCTAGATATTAAATAGAATGCTAAAAACAATAGGCGTAGAAAGTGTTCTTTACAATACATTTTAATCAGTGTGTACAACTGTATTCAAACAAATAATTTAAATATCAAATTCTCAAGTTTTATATAGCCCATACATTTTTACCAGAACAATTTTTAGAAATATGATTTAGGGAAAATAAGCATTGCGTAACAAAAACGTATAAAACTAGAATAACTTAAGGAGACAGGTGGAGCGCATACAAACATAAAAAGTCTATATTTATATGAGGAACATTTTTCATCTGGGTGGTAAAACAGTTTTTAGCTGTCATCCCCCACCAGAGTTTTTGTAGCTTTATTGAAGAATAATTCCAAAGTAGAAAGTGCTGAATGGCAAAGAAAATGTTGTTTCATAGTCTGCAGTGAATATATTTGGTTTTCATAGCTCTCTATGCAGCTGGTCTGTTGTGTTTACTGCACCACTAGCCCACTAGTCTTGAATCTTGGATTTTTTTTATTGTGTGTTTATCTCTCTCTCTCTCTCTCTCTCTCTCTCTCTCTCTCTCTCTCTCTCTCTCTGTGTGTGTGTGTGTGTGTGTGTGTGTGTGTGTGTGTGTCTCTTTTTCTGCTGTGTGTATTTGTGATAATATCTTGGTGTGATCTAAGAACTGAACTGTGTGTTTTAGGCTCGAGTGCAGACACGGCATTACACATTGCATTTACTAATGTCAGTGTAAGATTGTTATCCAGTTTGCTATGAATATGGATGAATTGCTTTGAATATGCAATCAGTGAGTGTGTGTGTGTGTGTGTGTGTGTGTGTGTGTGTGTGTGTGTGTGTGAGAGAGAGAGAAAGAGAAAGAGAGAGAGAGAGAGAGAGAGAGAGAGAGAGAGAGAGAGAGAGAGCTTGTGGCTGTTGTATTCTCCAGTGTTTGCATTGTGTTTGGTATCAGGTAAGGGTCTGGCTCCTTCCTTCATTGTTGGCTGATAATGGTGCTTCATAAAATATGGATGACAGCAGATAAATGTTTAGTAGGTAGAGTGCAGGCCAACACTGGCTCAGAATAATTAGCAGCTGTTGAGAGACAGAGCTCAGCAGGGCCTCTCTTCACTCGCCCAGGCCCCTCACCTCTTTCATGTAGTCCCAGTTTACGCCAGTCATTCAGCAAACATCTACTGAATAAACCTTAGCCGCTCTGCTTACTCAAAGACAACTTAGCCAGGCAACTGTAATATGTGACAATGATGCTGTTTAAAATAAACACAGCTAGAATTGAATGCTGTACAGTAGTGGCTCAGTGGTTAATGTTCACCGGAGTGTCGTAACATTTTTACAGGTTTGTTGTTCTTATTGGCCATTTAACATAAAGTGAGTTTTAATGTCTAAGCAATTAATTTGACTTAAGAGTGGCTTATACTGATGCAGATGGAATGAGAAACAAAATTCAATAAAAAGTATAATACATTGTAGCAGCTAAACAGATATATTTAATATCTGTTAACAATTTAACTATTAAAACTGTTAACTACTCCTGTTTAACTATTATAATGATAGTTTTTACTGTTATTAGTCTGCACTATGAAGATACACTTAACTGTTAATACCAGCTGTGTGTGCATAGTGCTATGATCCGGTAGCAGTATAATTATTTTAATAACTAACATTGTTTAAGTCAAATATTTGACTTTTTTAGGGTATATTTATACTGGAGTGTCCCCAGTATGCAGGATTCAAGCATTTAAATATAAATAAAATTAATATATAAATAAATATTTAAATATAGTACTGTAAACGCAGACTTTCTTTAATGTGTATGCTGTTGAGAACTAAAGAACTAAAATTTTGGCTTTTAAATAATATATCTAGTAATAAACAATAATAATTTTTGGTCATTCACAATCCAACAGAACTAAGTTATGAATGTTTAAGATTTTTTTTACATAACCAGGTATACCAGTGGGTGCTTGTCTGGGATATAATTTTTCTGACATACAGTATATCATATGGAATCCAAGAACATTGATCGTGGTTACTATAAACACGGCCTAATTCTTTTTTTATGCAAATATAATCTTCTTTCACTAAATATTTAATGTGTCATGATTTAAATATATACATATATATATATATATATATATATATATATATATATATATATATATATATATATATATATATATATATTCATGAATATTTACCTTCACATGTACATAATTTACAGTAAAAATGGACTGAAATGTGTGTATGCAAAATGCATAATTCTACATTAAATTAAAAAAAAAAAATCTTTGATTTGCTTATGTTTATTAAACAAGTGTTTTGTTTGCATCTTGCAACAGCAGTTTAGAAATGTTTTTTTTCTAAAATATTTGTCTCTAACATTACATAGTTTAGTCTTAAGGTTCAATTTATTCAGATGCAAATGTGGCTGGAAACATCAAAAACCTCCAAATCCTATCCTGCCAGGTCCAGCACAAGGTCAAAGGTTATAAATAGATCAAAGACATTGCATGCTTCTGCCAAATGCACAGCAGGTAGCCATGCAAGATCTCTTTCAAACACAAAATGACCAGTCTTAACAGAACAAGTCAGTCGGGATATACAAGAAAGTCTGGTCAGCAGCATGGCAGATGGATAAAGTACAGAGTCATTTAGAAAGAGCTTGTAGCTGGTGCACAGTCAAATGCATTAAGTGTTTCCAGCTGCTGGGGATTTGTGGCTGAGCTGAGTGATTGGAAGAGACTGTGAGATAATGTATGTGGTGCAGTGACAATGTTCTGAACTTTCACCCATTAATGTATAGACTTTCATTTAGGGCACTTTTTTGGCTGCATAAATCCTCACTCTGTTCTCAGTCAAAGCAGCTGGAATTATTTACCATGATAAGATACATGAGCAGTGTGCTTCAGTGATAATACTAATACACTTAAATACAGTGGGGCAATCTAAAATACTTTTCCTATTACCATTCTGGAGCCAAATATAGGAAAACTAGTCAGACTGAAAATATAATACATTGTGAATAAATACATTTAAAGATATGAAAAGTATTAGATTTTTTTTTAGAAAGCTGAAAATTTGACAGCAAAGCTTTGGGGGGAAAAAGGGTACTGTAATTTTGAACTTTTAAAGCACAGCCTGCAGAATTTAGTGAAGAGGTTGCCAGGTTTCTTTAAAAAATCCCAACCCCAAATACTATAAAAAACACAGAAACATTTCTTATCTAAAAACTGAAATCTGAAAATATTAAATCACAGACAATAATACTCAAATAAATGTATTCATATATTTTTGGGGAAAACAAGGCAACATTGTTATGCATTTCTGATTTACAGTAAACTACTGTATATCTGCAATACATATTCCTTTTTATTGTAAAAATAAAAGAAATACTGTATAGTTTTATACTTTATAAAGTTGTTCCCCTTAAGCTAAAAAAAAACTGAACTGCATATCTCTGTTAAATTATAATTTGATTAATATAATAAAGTATTTAAAAACTTGTACTTTTGTTGTGTTTGTGTGTGTATGTGTTCTGTTCTGCAAAATAATAAAAATAAATTATATAGCCATTAGTATTAAATGCTGTGTAAAGGACACATGCTGCTTAAATTCAGTGTGTCTCAGCTTTATAAAAGAATCTGACAGCATGTCTAGCCATCTTTCTGGTATGGTACATTTAATTGCAATTTAATCAAATTACATTATGAAAATCTACATAAAATCTTTTCCCCATCAGAAGCCATGTTTTTTTCTCTAGGGCATAGTGGACGAGTTATTATACAAAACCACTTCTGGTACAGACCACACCCAATTCTGGTTTAAATCAGAACAATTTATTACACCCTGACTGAGTTACTGATCAACTGAGGATGGATTTGGTCTGTAATTAATATCAATAGTTTGCTACAATGTCTTAGGCCTGCAGTTTGCATTAACATTTTTTCATTTACGCACCCATCACGAACAGCACACCTTAAAATGCTGAACTGTGAAGAATTCTCATTTGAGTTAACGTCTAAGGGAGTTTTTCCTAGCCACAGTTGCCACTGCCTTTGGCTCTTTAGGAATTGGATAATATAGGCACTAAAGTTATACATTCCAACTTCATAACCTCTTTTTCTCTGTAAAGCTGTTGTGAGATAATGTCCAATATTAAAACTGCTATACAAATCAACTAAATTGAATTGAAATGACCTGGTGTAATATTTGCAAAAATAGACAGCCTACTATATTAAAATGAAGATTATAAAGCAAAAAAACATTATTCCACCTCTCGTGTCTATGTCCGTTTTGGCCAATGTTTTCTTTTATATTCTAAACTTGAAGAGTATAATTTTGCCATAAATTATGGATTACTATTTTCTGATGAATTTGACCACTTAACTAAATGAAATACACATTTTTAAAGCAAAGGTGAGGCATCTGGGATTCTCAGTGAATGTGTTACAATAAATTCAGCTTTCAACAGTCATCTTTTTTTGGGAAACATTTTTTTTAATATATTTATTATATATGAATTATTGCTTTCACATAGAAGGGCCATATACAATTGCATTCAACTGCTTCCTCAAAATGAACTAGGTTAACCCTCTGAACCCCTCCCACCCACCCCGAAGAACATCTGAATATCTTTCACGCCAAGATCTAAGAGTGGATAAATATTTATTGATGAAATAGTTACAAACTAATTAAATATTTACATTCTTATATAAGGCATATGTGAAATTCATATTTAAATAGATTTGTCAGTTTCCAAGAGCCATAGTCAAGCACCTAAATATTTGGATACACACAAAAATATTCAAAAATGTTCACTAATGGAATGTGTGATGTGGATTGACACACTGGACTTGATTGCACTTTATATACTGTATATTATACCATATGTATATCTTAAATAGACATCTCCAAAAGTAACAGGACCAAATTAACATCTACATGTTTTTTTATAGTTAAAAACAACACTTTTTTAAAATTTCCTGGTGTTATAAAATGGGGCTATTCATGTAAAGCGCCCACGTCTCAGAGCTGGTAATTTAGTCAGTGTTGCGCTGTTAAATATAATATAAAGTAATCAACACCTTCTGATTTAACAGAATCAAGTATTCTGCGAGACCTAGATATAAAAAAAAGATTAGCTGTTACACAAGCCTTTCAATATAACTTTCGGTATTATTACATAATCATTTTTATATTTGATTACATAAACAAAACAAAACTAATGATTATAATCATGTTAAATTTGAAAAAGAATTGCATTAAATCACAACAGGTACATTGTGAAGATTTAAAGAGCTCTACGTTTATAAAGAACTGATGAACATCAACTTGGCCTTAAACAGCCTTTATCTCTTTATCTTTCAAGTGAGATTCTCCAAAACAACTGTTCATGCTAGCTCTTTCTATTTTTCAGACTATAGCTGAGCTGCTGTCTGGCACTCTCTGTTTACCAGTGTGGATCGGGTGTCTTTGTTTAATAAGCAAGGGCATCTCCCCTCCTCAGAGGCAACCCAGTTCAGCTATCTCTCAGTCTGTCAGAGGGAGGGTCAGGCCTAAATGACCCTCCCCACTTGCCGTGATCAATTATTCACACCTCCTTCACCTGAGATGACTGACAACCTGTGTGTTAGGCTCTCTCTTGGTCTGTAACAAGGTGTGCTGCAGTGTATGACACTCATGCAATTTGTGCATGTAGAAACGCAAAATGCATATCTCATCTAAATAAAAAAAAAGAAAATGGGGCATGAATGCCAATTAAATTAACAAACTAACATGTTCATTACATCAACACGTTGTCAATTGAGCAAACTCAAAGGCCAAATGAGGTGAGGAAATATTAACAGATATTTATAAGACAATATAATGTCCAGAGGCTATAGTCACATTTCTAGTCATATTTCTGAGTTTATTTTATTGTATTATATTTAATCTATTTACATGTTAACATTAGCATTCAAATTCAATTTACATTCATGGCTTTAAATATCAACATATAATTTGCTAAATATTACAAAATATAAGATAAGATAAGATAAGATAAGATAAGATAAGATAAGATAAGATGAGATAAGATAAGATATACCTTTATATACATGCGGAAAAAAAAAATAGAGGCTTTTGTAAGTGTGTGTGTGTGTATGTGTGTGATAGAGAGAAAGAGAGAATTAGCAAGAGCAGACCCCTTCTTTTTTATAATTGTGTAAATAATAATTATAATAAAATAATAATAGTAATTATATATTTATTTTAAAACAAATAATTGTTTTAATTGTTGATCATTATTATTTATTTATTGTTTATTATTATTATTATTAGTAGTAGTAGAAGAAGCAGTAGTATGTATTTGTTGATTACTGTGTGTGTAAGGATTCCAGATTTACTGTGATTCTAAACAAAAGAAACCAGGTACTGATTAGCATTTAACAAATTAACAAAATTTGTTTATTTTTTATTTATTTATTTACTATCATTCCATCCAGGGTACTGCTGCCACTTTATAGTTTAGAGTTCCTGTGAAATGGTTTTGAGAAAGAAAAGTTAAAATCATTCACCTAAGAATGTTATTAGTAAAGAAACATGTAAACAGAGGTATTTATTTACACTGTAACAAGGGTTAAACTGCTGTATAATAAAAATGGAAAATCATACAAGATCGGGTAAGAGAGTGAGGTATGATGCTAGGATTGCAGAAACCATTGATCATCAAATAATAATTACTAATTACATTGTGTTTAATTTTTGTTCAAATGTGAGAGGAATACTACATGACTGACCACTAGTCATCCTGTGTTGCTTGTGAATGGATGAGAAATGTGTGCAATGATAATAAATGTAAATAAAATGTGTGCTGGAATACGAAGCAAGGTTTGAGTTGTTATTAAAGAAATAGCTCACATTGATGTCATAGTATGCAGCAGTTTTACACAAGGCATTAATGTGTAAAACGATCATTAACGCTTATCCAATAGAAGGTGGGCAGGGAAGGCCAACAGGCTGTTACTGGGTTAGTGTGCCTGCTTCAGTCCCTTTTCATTCACTGCCATTGGGTCAGTGCCTCTTCCTTTCCACCTGACTGGCTGGGTGAGCTCCTGTGGTTGCTACGGAGCTTGCGCAGTGAGACCCTTTTTTGTGAGTCTCCAGGCAGGATTCGTGCACTCAAGGATGTTTTAATGGGAGGTTTATAAATGTGGGATGAATGTGTATGAAAAAATTATATTAAGATAGAGGAAGGTGAACAGATACTGTAATGTGGGAGTGGGTGGAGGGGGGATCTTCTGACTGCAGGAAACAGAGCATGTGATTTTTCAGTCATGTGCATATGTGCGTGTTTATGTGCATGTGCTCTTGCATTTGATCATGCGTTTTATTTTGACACTAAAAGATAAGGCCACAGCCTTTATTTTAGCTTTTCTATACCTGGAAAAACACAGTAATGCCAAATTTACTCTGTTGCCAGTAGTGACTGTTGCCATTTGAACAGGACCAAGTGTCAGGACATACTTGGGTCAAGTTGTCATTTTTCTCCACCCTGTTTCAATAGAACACACTAGCCCATAAAAGTGTGCCGTCACCAATCATATCAATCATCAATCTTCATTTTACTGCCTCTCTACCAGTGGTGGCATCAATGCATGGCTGCAAGTGGTGACTATTTACTCCGAAGACAATATTTGAAAAATCAGATGCCAGTTTGATGGATGGATGTTAAGTTTAGCTAATTGAGCACATTAATCTCATGACAAGCCTAACTTGCATTAACAATCCCCACAATACCTCTGAACATGTACATGGCATCACACTACTGGGTGTCATCCAGAAAAATAAATGGGGTCTCTTTTTGATCTGGTTTCTCTCATGCTTTCTCCTTCATAACAGTTTTTTTTTTTTTTTTTTTTTTTCTTTTCTTTTTTTTTTTTTTGCCATTTTCACCATTGGCTTGATGATTTCAGAAACAAATTTACATCCAGGTTTCTGTAAAGTTGCTCTGTGACAAGGTCTATTGTATTGAGTGCTGTGCAAATAAAAATGAATTGACATTTTGAGAGAAATGCTCCAATAAAGATATAATGCTCCAATTTCATTTTAATTGCTGATCTTTCTCAGCATTATTTCTATGCCACTATGTTTGACTTCTTTCCCATTTCAAACCTTTACACTTCCGAGACTGGTTGGATATATGTCAGTGGCCTTCGTCTGAACTTGTTCAAAACATTGGCAAAGCTCCAGCAAACTCCATGTGAACCCTGCTGCTGTCCCATTTGTGGGTTAGGAGGGAATGGGGAGGTAACCTGCAGGGCCAATTGACAAAGGAACACAATTTCACACTTTAAGGATAACAGCGTAGCCTAAAGAACACCATTATTATTATTATTATTATTATTATTATTATTATTATTAAGATTACAGATGTTATTTACAAGTGTGCAGTTTACAAATGGACTATTGGATTGGATGTACAAATGTGTCAGTTATGATGGACAATGTGTAGTTACAAATATTTAAAATGTTCATGCTGAGTATAGCCTGCGTATTAGCAATCAAATGAATTTGTCAACTTGAAATATTTATTTATTTCTAAGGAAGTCGCTTGTGTTGCAGTAATGGGTGGGGTGTTTGTGAGAATGCTTAAGTGTTTGTGAGAAAATCTTGAGTCACACTCAGCCCCAGCTGTCCAAGTGTTTATTGATCTGTCATAGTCCCAGTGGGTGGAGAGGGCCAGATCTTAACATCCAACACCTGCCCTGCTTCTCTGGTGGAGCAGTGGTTGTTACAGAAGTCCATAGAGGCATGAATAGAGCTGCAGCAAAGTATGCTCTAGGTTCTCGCTAGGTTCCCTAGTGGTAAATGTGTATTTTTTGTAAGTGACAGACTAGCATCCTTTCCTGGATGTGTTTCTGTCTTGTGTCAACCGATCTTGGCCACTATCCCTGGATATTCTTATAAATTAAGTAAAACTAAATGACAGTACCTTCGCGATGCAAATGAAAGCTTTCCACAGCTAATTATACATTTGAATAATATTCGTGACAAAATGTACATGTGATGAATAGCATGTTCATGTATTCTGTGATGTATGAGAACTCACTACCATCTAGCAGAACTGGCACTGTGGGAATTTCCCTACCACGTGCCTGCTCGCTAAAAAAAAAAAAAAAAAGAGGAGGCGGGATCAAAACAAACAACCTGATTGGTTACTGACCACCGCGTCTTAAAGGTATAGTCAAATATATTGACTCGAGAAATCAGACTCTATAATCATGTGATCGACTGATATACAATGTTCCTATTGTATTCTTTATATATATATATATATATATATATATATATATATATATATATATATATATATATATATATATATATATATATATATATATATATGTAGTGTGTGTGTGTGTGTCTAAACTTCCAGGTCTAATTTTTCTAAATCACCAATTACTTTTCAGAAATACATACCGGTGGGTGAATTGTTCATTAAGGTGTAAATGAGTGTGTGAATGTGAGCTTTTCTGGCTGTAGTGTTTTAATGTCCTATACAAGGCGTATTCCAATCTCAAGCACAGTGTTCTTGATTAATACCAGATCTGCAATATCCTGATCGAGATTAAGTAGGTACTAAAAGAAAACCAGTACAAATTCAGTACAAAACAAAGCCAGGTTATTGACAGTATGTGCAATAGCACTCCCTAAAGCTGTAGACAAAAACACCCAGATGCTACAGCTGGACACTTCTTGCAATGCCCCAATAGCGTCAACATTACATAAATGCTGGTAGTGGAGCTGAAACGGGTTTATTAAAGTATTATTGCTTGTAAAGTAGGCTCAAGACAAATACAGTTTCATGACAGTATAAATACTACCATTGGTGTACTGGAACAGAGTATCAAAAGATCGCACTTTGTGTTTGCAGAACAAAACTGTCGTGTTGCTTTAATGGTGGATTGTTGTCTTGTGTGGCGTGACGTGTGTGGGGCGGAGTGATGACGTCGATCGTAAAGAAACGAGCGTGCTGGAGGCTGGACTGCAGAATGAAAGTTGTCGAGAAGGGAAGAGGAGCATACTGATCAGACTTTTACTCTCAACTGATCCCATCGGCGAATTTACGACTCTTTCAGACTCAGAAACAGCACGGATCTGAATACAGACCACAGAGCAGAGGTCAGTCTCACTCACTACAAAGGCAGGTTCTGTAGACAGGTTGGGCTGCAGGGATATAGTTTGTCTGATTTTTCTGTAACCATTCAATTGGACTGGATAGACAGTTAGAGATAGCTGATGTTCTGTAATTAGTAGTTGTGTTGGTGTACGTCTTATTTGTCTGTGGTATGATAGATGTGGTCTGAAAAGAACACGGATGTAGCTGAACACCCGGTAGGCAAGTAGAGCTAACCGGCCTTCTTAGTAAATGATCTAACCAATCTCTTTAACAGCCTCCTGATTTCAGCTGGATTTGGATCATGGATTTCAGCTCTGTACTAAAAAACTGATCTGGGTCGCGGTTATGTCGGCTGTCATGGCAGAGTCCCGACATGCTGTTAGGTTACGAGGTAAATAGATGTGTACGCACTGTAAACACATGACTAACTGCCTGAAAGTGGTGCGATGTCGCGAAATCACAGCTCAAAGACATTGTACGTCTGTTTTTTGTTTTGTTCACACTTCACAGAAGATTGGCTTCATCTCTCTTAATAGTGATAAGTAGAAACGCAGGAAAAAAAAAAAAAAAAGTATTCGAACACGTGAATCGATGCACGAAATGCCATGTTTGGGCTGTTAGAAACGGCTTCTAATTGTACATACTTCCATTGTTTTCTTGAAAAACAATTTTTTAGTACCGCACATGAGTTCTCAGGAGCCTACATAATGAAAAAATGGCAAATATACTACTTCAGTAGTTTAACACAGTGCTTAATTGAGCAGTGTCTCCGGGTGAACTAGGGTAATATCAACGCGCAGTATAAACCCAATAACATTCTCAACGCGTTTAAACCCCAATATTTTTTTTTCTCTTTCTCTATCAAGAGCGGCGATACAATCTCCTCAGTGGCCTGGTCAGGTATGAATTCGAGGCAGAGTTGAGGAAATGGACTGACTGTAATGCCGGTGTGTTCCTATATACACTCCTGTGTTGGGTTGGCTGGCAGGCAGCAGCGGCGACGGCGCGGATTTATGATGCAATAACGCTGCCGTAAAAAAAAAAAAACAACAACATTTATTAGTATTATTCGTATATTATTAGTATAACGACAAACTTGGCATAATGTCATAAAATCATATCCACTCGAACATTTTCGCCTCCTACATTAAAACAGCGATTGCTGGTTACTAGCATTCATACAGGAAATAAAGAGGGAAAGTGCTTGATTCTGATTGGTTAATCCCGTTTCTCACTATAACCACTAGTAGCCAATAAAATGCGATTACACCGCACGAGGAACGCGATCATTTGACATTTAGAGCTGTTCAGTATATTTGGATCGACATCATGACCCTGTAGACCTTTGGATGAGCATCAACCTTAGAGCAGTTAACAGCACAAATCATTGCTATTTCCTGTATAATGTGTGCTGTGTGTGTGTATAATGTTAACCACCTGTGCTTTTAACTTTAACAAGCCATTGGTAATAATGATTGATAGGTAACATGCTAAGCTGTGGCCTGAGGTGCCACAACAAAGCACTTACACAAACGAGAGACTTGCAGCTTTTCAAAATGTTAGTTTAGCATTTTCTCCGTATAACCCGAACAGTGTGCGGTGAACCAGATGCATGTCTGAGGGGTGTTTTGTGGGTTTGTATATAGGTATGTGTGTGTTGTGCGTTTGTGACCTTGGGTGGTTGTTTTGGAAGAGTGTGACAGTCTCCTATCAAACTCAGTGTCCCCAAATATTTTAATGAAAAAGGTGCTGCAATAATTGGCAGATGATGTGTTAGATAAACTGCATATAATTCGAATCAACTGCATGTCAAAAAGTTTTACATGAAGAAGTTAGAGATATACTGAATAGGATAGTGTTGTCAGGTAAAAATAACAGATGAGTGATTGGGAACAGTGGTGTTTAGTGATTGGTCATTGGGAACAAAGGCTGGTACAAGGACAACTAACTGACTACACTGGTGATGAATTGACTGAACCTACTCTCTCATACAACTGGTGTAACAAGCATCTGTGTTGAGAGCTGGAGCATCGTTGTTAGTGCAGGACTGACAACAGTGTGGGATTAAAAAGTCGGAAGATTTTGTCACCAGGCTTGTCAAAGTTGTCAAATAATTTAATACTTGGCATAACGGAGACCATACAGGTAACAAAAATATTATAGTGAAGTTTAGAAAAGTAATCTAATCATTGGTTGAATATGGCCCATGTGGGGTTAAATTCAGAATCTGGAACACTAGTTGTGTTGTTTATTAGTCACAACAGCAATTATACTTCTAGGTATCAGTGTGTACATTTGAAGACTTCACTTAATTTCTCTTTAGTTTTTTTGTTTTTTTATCCAGAGGTTTTAGTCTTTATTTTTGACTTGTAAAATTAGTGATGACAAAACAACAAATACTCTGCATTATTTAAGTGAATACAGTGACCCTATTTGACATTTTTCATTTCCAATACAATACTAAGAACGTCACGGTAAGCATGCTAATTCTCTTAAACCTTCTGTTGCCAAGTGATTTGCAGCATAAGATACATGATTACACCTATATAAAATACACCAGTGTATCAGAAATTCCATCTGATTTTGAGTCAATACACGGGCGATATGCGCATCATCAGTATTTGCATGTTCTCGGATCAGTACATCCCTAAAAGTGATAAAGAAGTGTCACATTGAGTAGGGTTATAGGTTTTTGCCTTCTGAGTGTGCGCACACACACGCACACCCACACCCACAGAGTGCCGGGCAGCAGAGGGAGCTGTATATCGCTTGCTACAGTGTGGAGTCCTTCACATTTGCTATGGGATCTGAACAAAGAGAACTGGTGCTTCACTCAGATACACTCACTATTCATGCTGCACATGTACACGAGGCACATTTTGCACTTGTGAAAGTGTGTATATGCTTTCAGCTTTCACACAAAACACACCAACCTTTACTTTCAGTTTAGAAACTGGTTGTGGACATGCATTGTCTCATTTTTATAAAAGCAGCACATGCTTTTTGGATTCTTTTCTGTTGCAGTGTGGAGTCGCTTTTGTCACCATTCTTCATGACATCATTATTATTTTTTATTACTGCAGTTATGTGTGTGTGGAGAGACAGCGGATGTCTTGATTTTTTTTTTTCTCACAGACTTAACAGTTCCTGAATTTATACATGCTTATTAAGCTGCAGCCTGCATAACCCAGTCGTTGACATTGAAGTCTTTCCTGAACAAATAATCACCCAGAATTGTTATGATCCACAAAAACCCACATGGGCTCTGCCACAGAACATGGAGAAGTCAAAGTCCCTGTAAGGTTATATATAGCAAGCCAGTTGTCTAACCTCAGCCTCGTAGTGTGGTTTCATGGCCACTATTTATCTAAATGAGTACCGCAAGCTAAGCTAATCTTTACTGTCATTACTGCTATAACTGATGCTCAGGATCTGGACTGCATGTAGTTTCTCTCCAGACCTGCTGTTAGAAACAGAGGCACTGATTTGTTATTGTCATGTGTGCATTACAAACACAGGCTTTAAAATGTGGTTGCACATTTTATAGTAGGTTCCTTGTCCAGGGGTGTTGCCAAAAATATGGTACAGAGTGGCAGACGCCAGCCTTGAAATAAGCCTGGACCATCCAAAATCCATTGCTCATATGCAATTGATGATAAATGAATAATGATCATTAGGTTATTAGGTTAACTAAATGATCATTAGGTTATGAATGTTAACATTAAATGTTATTAAATTATGAATTATTATTAATTAAAGTTATTGAAGATCATAATATCTTGTAAATATTAGGATCTTTTGAATTACTATGAAGTGTATGGTGCAATGCCAATGTAAATAACAGAGGCAATGCCATCAAGTTCTGTCATCAGCAGGCCTTAAGTCATATGCTCTGTGTTGCCACACTGAAACCACACACTCACCTTGAAATTCCTACTAGTTCATTTGGTGTAGCTTCTCAATTGGTGACCCTGTTTGCTTTCCACTTGTTTTCCATGTCAAATGCACAAGGTCAAAATAATGCCATTCTGACCTGCCGAATTACTGTTTAGGAGATAAGTCCAATAATTCATTAGCTTCATACCACATCGACAGATAAAGTGTGCAGTGTTTGCTAATGATTTGCACTGGATATCTCATTATGATCAGTATGAATCACAGAGACAGTCTTGTCTTCAACATGTTCGCATGGTTCACCTAGGATTGTTTCGAAGTTTATCATAATGATTGTTGTAGCGGCTTGTAACTTTTGCCTAATTAGTTGCAGAAGTCACATGACCATATGATGTATATAGAAATACGAGTGCTAGGAGCTCAGCAGCTTACTTAAAATCCCTGGCAGCAAGTTTGTTTCAATGTTGTCAGTTTTATGGTTTTTGCAATTTGAACACTTTTTTTGTACTTGGTTTGGTTTTGTTGTGGGCTGGTGCCTCCTGTAGCATGTGCCTCCTGTAGTGTATTTAATACTGAAGAAAACATGCAGAAGCTCATTCCTCACAGGGTATTACTGATTAAAGTAGGACTGTACATGTACTTCTTTATTCTTCTTTATAT
Organism: Silurus aristotelis; assembly: GCF_946808225.1. NCBI lineage: Eukaryota > Metazoa > Chordata > Actinopteri > Siluriformes > Siluridae > Silurus > Silurus aristotelis. The sequence continues at coordinate 24,683,534 of NC_139582.1, read as the reverse complement.
TTAAATCACTTGCTGCTATTCTCCATTGAGGCTAAATGCAAATATACACGTCTTTACACTGACACTATGATCATTCTGATTTTCCCTGTAATCATTTTTCTGGATTGCAGGTGGAGAGTGTGTAAAACCCTGCTCATGGATGAAGATGATGATGATGTGTTTGGGGCTGTCTCACACTGCTGGCCTTCCTCCAGCACAGGGATAAAGCAGGAGGACCAAAGCACGCAGACCCCAGGGAGCCAAGTGGCACGTATAAATGGCATGCTGCCCTGTGGTGTGGATGAGGAGCCCAGACGCCTCTTCTACGGTAAAACCATAGGCTCTCAAAAATTAGATGGAGGCAAAGTGAGAGATGATGGTAGAGACAAAGGGAGAAGGGCAAAATCTAGAACTGTCTGGCAATAATTTAAAATTATTTTATTAAACGAACTTTGAAAAAAGTGGTTTATTACAGTTTGTCCTCACACTGACAACATTTTTAGTTTATTTAACATTACAGGTAACTATTACATTCCCTATTTTAGCCTTAAGGCGATTGGTCATGTACCAGTATCTCTTATGCTAAATAAAGTATGCCGAAACTAAACTAGAGATTCCAGCACCTGTGAGAGCAATCTATGTGTCTCTTGTCCTCTCAGCTCCCTTCCCTGTGGCGTCTGATTGTCTTGGCCTCTTCAGCTTTTATTACTTGTGTGTGTGTACTTAGTCGCTTTGCAATTCAAATGACTGCACGCAAGGATTGTTCTGCTGGCTGTGGGCCCAGTAGTGGACACCAAGGGAGCTACAACCTCACTGCACTGTTTCATTTATTTATATTTGCATTCTTACTATTATTATTGTTGTTGTTGTTGTTGTTGTTATTGTTATTCTTATTATTTCTTCAAGCTTCATGTATCAGATTACAGCATGAGCTGTCTCCCATTTAAAATGCAGAACTGATAAATCAGCTTTGGCTTCCACAGCATCTTCTATTTGACTTCTCTGGATGTCAGCGTCAAATCGATTATGACTCATGTTTTCTTGTGTTGTATTTCCTGTTTTTTTATGTGTATGTAAAAATGTTTCATTTTCACAATTTGTCATTTTATCGTTTATCTTTAAAACCGAAGAGCCTGAAGAGTAGAAACCACAACAAACAGGAAATTTGATTTCTGGAGTCTGATTTATTGGTGCCTTAAGCACACACTACTGCAAAGATAACAATCTGGTCAGTGCAGTACTTTTAATTCTTGCAACTTTCTTGTACATTGGCCTAGTTGTTTAGTTTCTGAGGTTAGATAAACACTATATGTCAGATCTCTTGTGATGCTGTTATAGCAGCAGCAGGTCTGTTTGTCAGTATTATGTGGGCCGCTCTTAGGTGAGGGGTGCAGCTTTCGGTGTGAATTTAACCCTTGTGGTTTTGCCCTCTCACTAGGTAGTGCAGGATTACTATTGCTGACGTCGTCTGCCCGTTCTGACCGCATCGAGAACGCCATGCTTCCTGAGAATCAACCTCGCCGACGGCAAGCGCACAGCGTGGAGGTTCAGATTGGCCAGAAACTCCAGATGATTGGCGATCAATTCTATCAAGAGCACATGCTGGTGAGTCAACATCAAACTCCCTGTTTATGGCATAGCAATACATCACAACTGTTCTCAGTGCATGTGGATAATATTTTCAAAATTAAAATACTGCTATAAAATTGCTATACATCAAATACTGCAGCTAACTAGTTGTTGAATGGTTATAGTGCAGCACCCACCTCCTGACCCCCTTTTAGGAGCATAAAATATCATGTTAGTGATAATTATCATTCCTACATGTGCATAGATAAGCAGAGCATCACACATCTTATCTTTATTCCAGCTCAAAAGGTTAGTAGTGATGATATCAGTAGCTTTGAACAGCTAAAACCACTTAATGTCATGACACACACACACACACACACACACACACACACACACAGTGTAGTGGATAATCAGAATGTCATAACCTTTTATATAAAGAGTTCGTTGCACGACTAAGTAACTTTTTATCTTCAATGTTTGATATATTTTTCAGAATCAAATCCTGATTGATACTTTTCCTAAACTTTGTCATGGACTTCTTACTTTTCAGGAGACTTTAATATTGTAGGTGTCTTCCTTCCAGGTGAATTCCTTTCAGCTAATTATGTTACTTCTGCTGGTTACTGTTTACACCAGAACAAAGTCAGGGGTTTAACAGTAATAAGATGGGGATGAGTACTTGTATTACAGGTTATATTGTGTTGATTCATGACAGTTCAGTCATGACTAAAGTCTAAGACTAAAGCTTCAGTGCAGTTTGCACAGTGGAATATCCTGTCAAGCATTATCTCTCTCTCAGGAGCTATCTCTCTTTGTCTCTTATTTATTAATATTGATTACCATGGTAAAGTTCAGCTTACACTATCCTTCTAGCTTCCTGTTTATAGTTCTCTTTTCCTTGTGTGTGTGTGTGTGTGTGTGTGTGTGTGTGTGTGTATGTATTTGTGTGTGTGTGTGTGTGTGTGTGTGTGTGTGTGTGTGTGTGTGTGTTAATTTCTGTGTGTATGCCTGTAACTCGCTGTGTGCGTGTCTGTCAGTCATTGTGTGGTGGGTTTTTTGGATCAGCTCAGACTCTTAGACTATATATATATATATATATATATATATATATATATATATATATATATATATATATATATATATATATATATATATATATATATATATATATATATAATATAAAGTTGCAATTAACATCTAACATAACATCTAACATCTAATACATAAAGGTGAGTCATTGTACAGTGCAATGGTATACAGTAGGAATGATTTTCTAAACCATTCTTTGTGACAGCGACGCTGAATCAGTCAACTCTGGTCGGTTTGTGTAACTGTGCATGTGCACAATCTGGCCATGAATAATGTCTCTTTGTTCAGATTAATGCTACATTGTTGGATCAGTGTCCCGCATACTTAAAAAGAGTGTGTTTACATGCACTGGCGGTGTGGAAGTATGTTAGGAAATGCGCAGCATATCACGAAACCGTCAGCTGGCAGTTTCTAATTTGTTTTCTATTACGCCCATTCTATTACATGATTAAGCTCTTAAACTTCATAAACCTCCCACTCTCTCACTTTTTCTTTCTTTTTTTCTCTGTCTCTCTCGCTCGCTCTCTCTCTCTTTTTTTTCCTCAGTCACTCACTCTCTGTCTCTCTCTTTTACACACACACACACACACACACACACACACACACACACACACACACAAATGAATAGGGAAGAGGTGAGAATGTGAGGTAGACAGAATGGTGTGCCAGGGCCTGGTTTGAGGATATGTGATTGCTGAGACTCCGGCAGAGTCTTGCTTGGCATTGAAAGCTCATGAGTTAGCTAAATGTGCCACGCTCACACTTGCGTACATATTTACACACACCTTTTAAGAAATGAGGAGCCATGAGTCAGCGATACTGCGGCTTGGTGCCAAGTGTGTGTTCTTAGTGATGATAAGCTACTATTTTAACTTCAGCTCACCACGTTCCTGGATGTTGATGTTTTAAGCCTGTTTTTCAGGATGCTCTGCTCTCTGTTGTGTAGAAGACACTGTGCTCGGTCTCATCTCTCCAAAGAGCGATGATTTTACTCTTGCATTTATATCTAAAACTGGGACAAGCACTTTTTTGGGGTTGTATTGCCAAACATTTTTTTTTTGTACGGGAACAGTAGATGTGTACAAGCCCATATGAGGGTAAATATATAGAGGGCATGATGTAGAGGGTTAAAATGTAGTTGTAACTGAGCCTCGGCTCACCTAATTGACTTGAGAGGCCATGCAGGAGCCCAGAGATTATGAGCCGCGCTCTCTCGGGCCACTTTACACCGCTTTACACCAAGTTGATGACTGATCCCAAAGAAACCTGAACCCAAATCTATTAGCCTGCATTTAGTGAGTGAGTAAGTGCGTGTGTGCGTGCGTGCGTGTGTGCGTGCGTGTGTGCGTGCGTGTGTGCGTGCGTGCGTGTGTGCGTGCGTGTGTGCGTGCGTGTGTGCGTGTGCGTGCGTGCGTGTGCGTGCGTGCGTGTGTGTGTGTGCGCATGCCCCCCCCCCCCCCCCCCCCTTCACTTCCTACTCCTATACTTAATTGTGTAATTTACTCCTTAATGTGAAAGTACGGAGACTGCCTCAGGTTGTAGTCTTTGCAGTTCTTTATTTATTTTTTCTTTCTTGTTTGCTTTTCCGTTCTGCACCGCTGACCTTATTTGTACCTCGTCTACACGTCATCTCTTAAGCTGTCAAGTAAATATATAAAATGCAGACATAACATTTTGACACAATCGAAGTTTTTTTGTTTAATTCATGTTGATATATTGGTATTTTAAAACAACCCCAGGGCTAACTTCAAATATTTATTAGTATATTTTTAACTTTGTTATTATTCCTTATGCGTTCTGCTTCATGTTCACTGTGCAACAGTCAGAGAACTCGGTCGGTTATGCAGCATAACACCCCCCTTATCTGAGTGTGTTATTATTTTTTTATAACCACAGATTCTGTCTGTCATGTACCATTCCTTACATGGTTAAAAGATTCAGTTTGTCTTTTTTGTTTTTTTGAGTCAAGGTTTCTTCCTTAGGGTTGCAACTAACGATTATTTTGATAAACGATTAATCGGAAGAACATGATACAATAGAACTTTATTTAAACTATATTTATATATACTATATTTTCACATGATAAGGATTATACAGTTTTTGCTTACCATGCTTAATCGTGACACAAGTGTGTTTTTCTATTCACTCGCTTTGCATAACTTCTAGGTACAGTTTTCCTTGTTAATTTTAAATGCTCCCATGCCTTGGATGACTTGGAATGAACACTTGGTCCTGCTGTACTTTTTGCGGGTGGCTGTGTTATATTACCGCCACGCTAACCCGTAGCTTGAGCAGTCCAATAAATCGATAACGAATTTCATTATCGATTATTATCGATTAGTTGTTGCAGCCCTAGTTGCCAGTTCTGGATTGTTCATTAAGGGTCTCAATCTTCATTCAGATTTCGGGAAACCTGCTTTGTGATCTTTGCTAAGAGTTCCTTCTTAACTTTTTCCACTTGAAGGTTCTGAAAACTTTTTTTCTTTTTTTTTTTTTTTTTGTACAACTAAACCAAACTTGATATTTTTCTTCATAAGTATTCCCTTTGGTCGACCAGCAGAGAGAGTAAAAAAAAATTTGACTTCTCTGTACTGCCATATGGCATGATGGGAATCTGTAGGGGACAGAGACTTCACATTTCATACCCTAAAGTCTCGACCGTGCTCATTTATCAGCAGGAGCGTTCGCTTATCAGCCCCTCGTCTTGAGATTTGACGCCAGCAGTGACACTTCAGTTTCTAATGAGTCAGACATGACAAAGAGTAGTCTGTTATTCCCACGAGCCCCCTGACGAGCAGTTAGTGCAGCGCCGGCGGGCTGCTCAGCCTAAAACGAATCGGCTGTAGAGAGTCAGATAGGAACGGTCGCTGCTGACAGATAAATTGCTGCTCTTGACAGGTTTGCGATGGAACCCTGAGGCAGTTGGAGGGATTATCTGTGCAGGGCAATGTTTCCAGGAGCTTTCCTTGTGGGCCGTTATTATGTTTTTTCCATAATTATTTGTGTTATTTTTCGAGGGCTCTTTGTTCAGAATTTTAATACCTAGAGTTCCATACAGAAGATACGTGCATGTGCGTTAGGTTTCAGAAACTACTTCCTGTGTGTGTGAGTGTGTGTGTGTGTGAGTGAGAGAGGGTACTTCTGTTTACTAGCACTCCAGAGAAAAGGGGATGTTTTTTAAGAGACAGGCTTCCTGTCTGCCAGTTTGTTTAAAAGCTGTGCAGCATTTAAAAGGGACCAAAAGCAACAGTTGGGGGAAAAAAACAACAATAACAAGGCTGCTGCAACCAGTTTACCAAAAATGTAAAGAGAAATGTAATTTGCCAGCCAGTCAGGTATTAATGTAGGGTGAAGAGGCCTGGGGTGCAGTCAGCATTTCAGGTCATCCTAACAAGGTGTTCTCTAGGGTTAAGGTCAAAGCTCTGTAGCAGGCCACTCACGGTCATCAGCTCCAACCCATGTAAAGCACATCTTTCTGGAGTCGGCATTGTGCACAGGGGCGTCGTCATGCTGGAACACTTTTGAGTCTCCTACTTCAAGTGAAGGGAAAATTTAATGCTACCACATTCAAAAATTACTATTTTACACAGTAAAATTACTGTGTCCTAGTAGTTTTGTCCATATTGTGTATGTGTAGTGTTTGGGGTGAGCTGTAGATAGTTGTAGGGGATCTGCACATCAATATTATTATTATTTTTATTTTGTATTTTTTTCAGCACCAGGTGTCCAACTGTCAGATTCTGTTATGATAGCTCAGTGATTTATAAAGTGCAGACAAGGTCTCCAGTGGGTCTGGTGACATTTACTGTGTGTAATGTACATGTATGTGTTTATTGCTGCTGTTTTGATAAGCAGAGACTCTTGGGAGCTCTGCAGCTGATGGTGAGCCTGCACGCACGGCTGATAGGAAGCCCGCAGAAGTGACGGGTGACGTCTGCCTCAACTCTATTGCTTATCTCTGGTTAAATTTAGCCTTTGACTCATTTTGACAGTTAGTCATGTGGTACGGAGTCTCTTACTCTCTCACACACACACACACATGCGCACCCACACACACACACACACACACACACACACAAACACACCCACACACACAGACATTGCGTGCCACTATGTTTTGGGTGGGAAATTGTGTGTCTGCTTTGAAAGGTCATTCTTAAAGACTTTTTGCTTTCTCAGTAACGTTGTGTTGTCAGTTCTGAGGCATAAAGCATGAGTCTACTGTGATGCAGCTTTGGCTGATGTAGTCTGTTAAACACTTTTACTTGCAAAGCTGTTCTCTGAAATCATTCTAAGACTTGGATGAAGTCAGGGTGTGTTGTGCTTATGATTGCACGATGACTAGGTGTAAGGGTGCTTTCACACTTATTTTCCCCATTCAGTTGTCAGTGAAAGTTTTTTTTGGTCACAGTTGAGTGCTTCTAAACCAAAAGCTTTTGTAAAAGTGCAGACTGAGATCATGTTTTTTCTTTTATTTTATAATGTTTGGGGGGCTTAGCTGTTAGTGACCGAAGTAGGGGGATTTACTACGTGAATGAAAATGTATTCCCTTTATACATAATAGCAGCTTTATCCTGGTCAGGGTCACTGTAAATTCAAAATCAACAGATTGACTGCCAGGTCATCGGATAAAATTTATTCAGGTCTTGGGGCAATTCATACAGACAATACACCTACTAGTATGTTTTTTGGGATGTATGAGGAAACTGGGAAACCCAGAGGAGACACCAGGCAGTTGCAGGGAAAACATGGACAGAAAATAACTTGAATTTAGGGATCCGTCGTATCCACCTCCATTTTCAGTGAAACCCCCAAACCAGGATTCTCATAATTTATTAAATGTAGTTTAACTGTATGCAATTGAAATGTCACATGGCTTCTATATATATATATAACACTTGATAACTAGAACTTGATAATGGCACCATATTATTATTATTATTATTATTATTAATATTATTACTGTATTTTTTATTTTATTTTTTACATCTTTTGGTTATCTCTGGTTTGACTTTTTAAACTCTGTCTAACCCTGCATTCACACCAGCACTGATAATTTGCCCATGTCTCTTGTGGTCTTCTATGGCAACCGCTATTGCTGTCACTTGTGGGTGTGTACTGGCTGTGTTTTTCTCTGTATGCGCGTACGTACAATTCATTGTAGAATATATACACGTTACTGCATTTTAAAGTATTAGCTTTGTGTAAAATTTTATATTGTAGTTAAACTCATAAAAATACAAGACAATGCCTTTCTTTTAATAAATGTGGTTGAGTAGGGATTAATTGTAGGTACCTCTTTTATATAGGATCAAATTAACTGTTGCTGGTCTTTCTGTTTTGCCAGAATTGTGGCTTAGTATTGCACACATTGCACAAGCAGCCAGGCCTGTCATGCTGAGTGGAGCAAAGTGTTTGTGTGTATCCAAGTATGCATATGTCCAGAGCACTTTAATCCCGTTTACTGCAATTTTTGTATTGTGCCTAAACCCTGATTGTGTTATCCTCTAAATCTCTTCAGATCGACTGGACTCAGTTCCACAGAGAGTCTTGAGTGAGATTAAGCCATGCATGATTTACAGCTTAACTGTGATATTTAACTATGCCACCGTTTCAGGTGACTGCAGTATCACGTATACTATGTTAAGACCCTGATCAAGTGTTATCTGTGTAAATGACTGTAATTTACGCTTTAGCAAAGGAGAAGACGAAAGGAGCTTCTGATACGGAATAAATATTATGTTTACAGTACAGGATTATTATAATCCTGTATCATTACAATATGCCAAATAGTTATTTTTGAAGTAAAATCTTGTGCCACCACTTAAGATGTGTCCACTTCTGATAGTCACTCGTGTCTGGATCATGGCACGTTTTTGTGTCATATAGACTGTCAGACAGACTGCCTCTGTTGTGGAAACATCAGTAGGGTTCCGGCGTCTGGTTTTCACTCACATGCTTTGCCTGCTGCCCCCATCTCACCCTGCCTGCATGATATGACCCAAATAATGTAGTGTGTGTAATCCAGATTGGATCCAGCCCTTACTTCCTGTCTCTTTTTGTTTATTTTCAGCAACACCGAAACCAAAGGAACCAGTGGCCATTTTGGTTGCGTTTAGCCTCAGCGCTGTACGCTATCCTTTTTGAAGGCGAGCCAGCGGTGCACAGGAGGAGACCGGAGGATCGCAGGTGAGAAGGATGCCGTGACAAGATCCGCCACCTCCGCTTAATGGCACTGTTCGACTTTCAACACGGGTTTTTAGGGGAGAAAATGAGAAGGAGGACAATCTCCGCGGGACGGGGACCTCCTTTTTCCCACCTCAAGAAGATGCCATGGTGTTAATAAGATTATTTTCATATAAGACTTGTTGAGATGTTTTGTACAATATTTTGTCTTTTCGAATTTCGCTTGCACTTCCTCATGTCTACATTTTGAACAACTTCCGCCCTGGGAATGCCTTATCATCTCCAGCCACTGCATAAAAACTGAATACTGAATGTGGACTATAGAAGAGAAGGTGGTGGTTTGGAAGGGTGTTTTTTTTTTTTTTCGATACATTTCTTCCAGGACATCAATCAGCCTGACTTATCTTCAAAGAGTTTTGCACCTCAGTATATCTCTGTAGAGATTCATTATAATTATCATTTTTTTAACTTTGTTTTTGCTATTTTTCCCCATAGCCATTAATAGGAAGTAGACAGGCCTCTAATACTTGAAGTTAGTTTTTCTCACTGATTGTCAATTATCAGCAAGGGAGATCACCAAATAATTTGATGCCTGGAGGCAATGTGTGTCATCTCCATTTAAGACTGAAGAACAAGATTACAGTGCCTAGAATTGTACAAACTTTTTTTGTTGTTGTTTTTTTTACTCAAACCACCTTCCACCAATCTTGAGTGAAGGTTTCAGTAACCATGATTGCTTAGAGGCCTGTTTTTTCCCTCCTGGTGTTTTACAAGGAAATTTACTGTGGGTATTAGTACACAAGTTTATCACCAAAAAAAACCTCAGTTCCAAATCTCACCACATGCATTCAGGTTAATATAAAAGAAAAAAAAATTCACTGAATTTCTACTGAACGTTTTATTTACCACTGGTCCTCGTGGTTGGCTGTTGAACATCCTTGTAGCCACTTGTTTTTCTCAGCCACAGAGCAATACTGTGTCTGTGTGAAGTGACTGCATTTTTCCTCTCAGGATACTCTGGTGTTTTTATCTTACAGAATTTCTAGTTGTGATTGTGCTTTTTATACCGTTCAGTTTAAATGGGTTAAATGGGGGTTTTTTGTTTATTTTTTTTATAACCACTACTTTTTGCTTGTTTTAGATAAGGATGCTCCTCTGTAAATTGTTCGTAAAACTGTAATTGCCTTGTTTGAAGACACTGATGGATTCTTAATGCTGTTTTTTTGCTTGTATAACTTTTCTTTTTACATGTTATTTTATTTTAATTTTATTTTAAAGGAGTGAATGTGTATATTTTGTAAAATTTGGTTTTTAATTTCCAACTGTTAAGGAGCTTTTTTTTTGTTGTTACATATAAAACTGTAGTTACATATGGATACATTAACATAAGATGCAGGATATCATTGAAAGTGATATGAAGGACCTAGGATAATTTAGTTTTAGAACATTTAAAACAAAAGTTTTAAGATTAAAACTGATAGCATGTTAGTGTGCTAGTTTCACAAGAAATGGCTTTAATTATATTAACAGTAGTCCTACGATTACACAGGTACACAGACATGGTACACAGTACAAAAAACACCTCTAGTTCTCATCAACAGTTTTGCCAGCTGTGGAAGTGAGCAAATGAGTAAGTGTGGGGCACAGGCTACTTCAAGCATGGTGAATGTCCAAAGAAATGCTAACCGTTTGTTTCCTGCAGATCGTGAACGCTGAGCCAGTGACTGTAGCCCTCACAACTCTGTAGCTACCTTTCTCACTTCATTTAGTCTCCATCCATATATACATTCACTCCTTAACCTTTTGCGTTTGCTTCTTTTATTTGTAATTTAAATTGTTGGGTTTTTTTGTTCCTTTTTATTTATTTCTTTGTATATTGATTCATTGCTACTGTATAGGTTGTGTGCAATTTCTTTTCTGTGTTTCTTGCCACTTTTGTTTTAATCCTGGATGTGTCTATGTTTTGTCTTCTTCCTCACCCTGTGGATTAAGGAGGTGAAAGGTTAGCCTTTTTTGGAGCTTGTTTCATGGTGGTCATTTTCTGAATGATTTTTTTTTAACATAACTTTTTTAATATGGCCAACTATAATCATTGTAGTCCCACAGGACTGTTTTATGTTATGAACTATGAAGGGAGAGGGATTTAGTCATTGTTTCGAAGGTCCGTTGTCCTTGGTTTCCTCTGAAGAACATGAATGATCATGGGAAAAAAGGTAACAGTACTGAATCTATTTTCCAGACTGAAGGAATCCAAAATCAGTGAAGGACAACCACTTTCAGATGGGTGACAAATTAAAGGTGAAGGAAATATAGGCTGTTATACATTCTGGGGGATTTGGCTAACCATTTAATTTGTCACCTGTCTACCTTTTTTTTTTTTTTTTTTTTTTTTTTTTTTTAAATATACAATGCCATTAAAACAGTGTACATATACTCTATTAACAGGATTATCGGACAAAAAAGTCCCAGAGAAAAGTCTTTGCCCATGATTGAACAGTGAGTGAAAATATTTGGCCACTATTCTCAATGACTTCATTTCCATGATGCTCACCGTCTCCTACCAGGTCTTGCTCAAAGCTTATATAATATAATAGTACATCTGTAAATATTTCTCAATGACGAAAACAGGGTAGGAAAGATTGATCAAGACACTGGGCCATGTTAATGAGTTAGCTCTCCATCTTCACTGTATTCACTATTTTCTTGATTTACATGCACTGGAAAATATTTAATATTTTCTTCCAATCTAATCCTTGATTTGTTGGGGTTGTTTGTTTTTTCTTTCTTTCTTTCTTTTTTTTTTTTTTTTTTTTTAATAACTGTTCCAGTGTTTTGCTAAGCAGTCGCTCCTGAAATTCTCATAATCTACTTCAGGTGACAGGCACATTTAGTTTTTACTTTTTATTCAAAAGCACACCATGGTATCCAGTATTAGTTTGATGAAGTGGTTTGTACAGAGCAGAAATGAGGAGCTGAGGTCTCTCTACCAATTTCAGATGTTCAAAGACTTTCAAGGTTTAAGAAGGATCTTGAGCAGGCCCATCATTGTTAGACACCAACAGTATCATAAAAAGTATTTTGGTCTCTAAAAGTAGTTTCCAATTTCCAAAATGAGGTGTACGGAAGGTATAATACTTTGCTTATGTGTTTGGACAAATCCAGTTTTATTTTGATCATTTGCAAGGAAACCACAAAACAAATGAGTTTTATCAATTTGCAATTGTAATGAACTACGCTTTCTTTTTTTTTTTTTATTGTCAGAAACCTGTTATTAAATGCAGTTATTGTAATGTTTTACAATTATGGAGATGCCTAAAAGCCTTTTAGTTCAAAAGTAAAAAAAAAGAAAAAAGTCTTGAGGCCCACAATTCTCTGTATACCAAGAAATAAGACCCAGCGAAAATGTAGCATTTGTTGTAAACATTGAACTGTGTGTCTTCGAGACTGTACTGTGCACTCTGGAAATTGTTCTTTTCTTGTGTTTTGTTACATTGTAGAAGTTTTAGACAATGTTATATAGTGCAATATGCTGTACATAAGAGCTTGGCTCTACAAAAAATTATTTCTGACTCTTTTTTTTCATTGGTACATTTTTTCATTAAAATTGTATTAAAGCCTGGAATGCTCTGGGATGTGTTTATTATTAAATGCACACTGGTTAAACTTTTGAGTAAAATAACTTGAGGGTGTTTATTGGAGTCAAGCTGTGGAGTCAGGCAGAATGTATTGTTCCTAATCCCCCCCGCCCTCTCTCTCTCTCTCTCTCTCTCTCTCTCTCTCTCTCTCTCTCTCTCTCTCTCTCTCTCTCTCTCTCTCTCTTTCTTTCTTTCTTTCTGTGTGTATCTTTTTTTTCTTTCTGTCTCTCTCTCTCTCTCTTCTGTGTGTCTCTCTCTCGCTCTCATAGCCACTTGAATCAGCGAGTCAAGGTCCATCCAGCTGCTTCCCTCTCCTACTGCGAGGTCATTAATTCAGTGGGCCATGCTATACTTCCTGCTCTCCCTAATGACTGCCTATCCACACACACACAACTATAAATGTTCTCGGTTAATGCACCAGTATAGACCATGCAGGAAAAGTTTCACTAGAATCAAAGTAATGCTTTTTGTTAATAGACAGAGAAACAGAAATGCAGAGAAAACCCTAGTTTTATGTTATGAACACTGAGTTACCTTTAATAGTATACACTCACTCAGTCACTTAATTTAGTCATTTGCTACATCCAAGTTCGGGTTGTCATAAATAAGGAGCCCAGAATATACCCTGGATGCGCTTCACACATTCACCCACAGTTAGGCAAAAAGAGTATTCAGTACTTTAAAAAAAATAAAATTACTCCGTATATGCACTTGAAATTTCAGACATAATGTCATAAATATGTACAAAAAACCAACAAATAAAATAGACATCACATTCAGACATCACAAATTAACATTAGTACTTAGATGCAGCAATGTTGAACAGCACAATGACCATTGCTCAATCATACTCTTTCCCAAGTCCATAAGGGTCCTTCTGATTTACATTTGCAACTACTGCATAATTTATTAAATTATTATATTACATTATTATAAAAGTTAATCCTGCTTTGTCATGAGATGACTAAGCCATGCAAATTCATTCACATTCTTATTTCTAGTAAGCAGTCTTGACTTTTATGTAAAATACATGCTGTTTGTTTGAAGACATTGTCTTTTTTGACTATCCATCTTCTTTTTCATGTGTTTTGGCAGTGTTTTCTGACTAATATGTCACAACTGCATACATGCACCATTTGCAAAGAAAAAAAATGTTTGGGTGCCAATTTAAGATGCATATTTGTGCATCCTTTTTAGCAGAAGGATTTGTGTGTGTGTGTGTGTGTGTGTGTGTGTGTGTGTGTGTGGCCGGGGGGGGGGGGGGGGGGGGGGATTGATATCAAGAATTGATATTGCTGCTGTTTATTTCTTATTGTGCTCAGTTTAAAAGTTGTTCCAGCTGCATCCAGGTTGTCCTGCAACTCCTTTCAATGTTGGCTACTATGTTACTTTCCTTATTCTTATTCTGAGAGTGTGAGGTGAAATCTTAAGTAACACACCAGTCTGGGGGCAAATAGTTGCGGTTACATGAACTTTTCACCTGCATAATATCTAGCCAATTCTGTTGACAGGAATGTTAAGGTTATGACTTTTAATTGTTTTTCCAAGTGGTTATTTCATAATGTTCCAAAGAACTCTGGATTTATTTTAATATTCTGGATATTGTTCAATAAGAAGGTGTAGCTCATCTATGAAGGCGCTAAACTTCTGATCACAAGGTTGCAAGTTCATATCTCAGCCCCACCAAACTACCATTGTTGGGTCCTGGAGCAAGGTTTTAAATCCTCAAATGCTCAGTTGTATATTGATAACTTTAGGGCACTTTAGATAAGGGTGTCTGCTATGTGCTGTCAATGTTTCCAACTAATATATTAAAAATATATATATTATTTTATCCAAAATATTTTGATAATTTTCCACATTGGCTGTAGTGGGCCTGGTTGAGTAGCATGTACCTAAACAAGGTATAGGCAACAGGCAAAATAACAGCCAAGGCATGATCAAAAGTACATGTTCAAGCAAGCCTGGAAATTAAGCAAGATCTCTTCTAGGATTTCAGGGATGTTTTTTTGTTATGAAGGCCATAATATATCTTTCTCATTGTGTTCTGTGACACATCCAATATCTATCCCACAAAAACACGTGTGCACAGCAGGCATCTTATCCCTGCTGTCAGCTACGCTTTCCCTCCTCCATTTTCCCTGACTGACCTGTTTTGCCACTTTTAGGCTGAGAACTTCTTTAGCCTGAAGCATTAGATGTACACCCAGTTCAAGCTATAAACACAAAGCCCTGTGTTGTAGGACAGTGAACTTGGCTTTTTTTTTTAGCTATTTATAAGAGCAGAAATCACTTTCAGATGTTTCAACAGGCTCCCTTCCCCCGCTACCATTACTGTTGTATGGATATTATTTACCTTTTCTGCTAAGCAATTCATGTGCCATGATCCTGGTAATATACTTTATTTAAAATATCCAACATCACTAGCATCTATATTGTTTCCAAGATAAATTATATTAATCAAATCACAGATTGAATCCTGTTGTGAAAATATTTATTTAACTTTGTTAGTCTCAATTATAAATGGTTTAGCTTAAGTAAACAGGTCTGTAAATAGCTTAGCTCATTTTTTATGTTGGAAGAATAATTCTCAGTATTGCAGGGTGGTTTAGTAAATGTTTAAATAAGGCCATGCTTACCTAAGGATATAAGCGTTAAAAAAGTAAATTAGAAAGCCTGGGCTAGTTTCATGCTGTTTTTAGTTCCCATAGTGATGTGTAATGCCCATTAGTTTGAGACTGCACATTTCTTAATACATTTTTTGCATGTGCAGGCAAATGTAATGTAAAATGATGGTGTTCAAAACATATTGTATAATAGGAGAGATTAATAAAACTACAGTTGAGAAATGTAAATCAATGTACAAAGTTAGTGTATCACATAAACTCAAGCACACCAGCTGGAGGTTTAGAGAACTCTAGGAAATAAGAGCATACTCGCAACCAAGTCAAGCAATAAAAAGCTGAGATGATCACGGTTAAATCCCTGGGGCAATGCTGATGTGGTGCTCCAGCTGAATCCAGGCAAGGGAGAGCATGGGAAGGAGGGGGGAAGAGCTGGAACTCAGAGCCAGTCCTAGCTCCACAACCTTGCTTGGCTCAGCACTTTTCTCAGAGAAGCGAGAGACTTGGCAGCCTCTGGCTGACAAACAATAGACCCTCTGTTTCTGGGCTTCTCAGTGTTTGAAAGAGACACCCATTAGCCCCACTCTCTATCTCTGGGGTCAGGACTGAGGGTCACCAGCAAGTAAGACTCTTGTTTATGTCTGGAAAGCCAATCAGCACACACTTTTGCTCTGGTTAACCCTTTCCTTCCTTTTCAGAGTTTTGGCATTGTTGTTGATTATTACTTACCATTTTAAGCTGACTTAAAGTGTCTTGTAAGTGGTATTTTACAAGGTAAAATCATTTAATTTTAAGTTAAAGAAGGTACATTAACAGCACTTTTACTGATACTGTTCTGCTGATTTGCTCTAATGAACAAGAAAGGAACTGGTAAGGTAAAAGACTATCCAAAGTAGATGATTAGAAATTTCAAGTTGTGTGGGCATAAAGGCAATAAATTAAAAGTCACCCCTGAAAACAATTTTTTTTTATCAGAGATGTCAAGAAAAATAAACAAAGAATAAAAAACTGATCAGGTATAATAAGAACAAAAAATATGCAAAGAAGTTAGAGGCAGTTATAACTACTTTGTCTCTTGTCACCTGATAAAAAAAATAGACATCAGCAAAACTTAGATTAATACAGTTTGTCTTTTTTTTGTTTGTTTGCAACACTTACATTCAGCTGTACATTTGTACTGTGTACTGCAGGAATTTTGTGTTTACTTATTAGCAAAAAGTTCCCAAAATGTATATCAGTAAGAGTGCCTAAACTGCAAACTGGCAAAAACACCTCCCACATTGAAAAAACCACAACGTACACCCAAATGCACCAGCAGCTTAAGCAGTTCCAGCCTGTGAGGTTACTGCTTAATTACTGCTTTGAAGAGCATGAACATATAATTAACCTTAAAGAGTCATTCTGTACTTTCAAAGTGTTAAAGAAAACATAGAGCTTCTGTTTGAATTGTGTCTTTTTTCTGCTAGAGTGGAAAGGTTATGGCTATTTTTTTTAATGAATTACATAATAGTCTTTGGACCTGTCAGCCTTAAGCAGGCACAAGTGGAAAAGGTATAAAAGTCCTCCATGATACACACATCATTCTAGGTTTTACAACATATTTTTATGTCCTATTTACTCTATATTCAATATAATTCTGTATAATTTGGTAGCAAGGGAGATTCTTGAAAAGGTCTTTAGAATAAAAGTTGTTCTAAAGTTACATTGTAACATAGACACCTTTAAGGAAAGAGAGGAAGTCTAAACTCTGGCCTTTGGTTGAAAAGTAAGTTAAAGTCAAGTTCAGAACAAGTTAAAACTTGTTCGGTTTTGAGAATGTAGGCTATGCTGCAAGATATTAGAATAGCACCTTTCCAAGTGGGATGGATACTGTCTGGCTTGAAGAGGCCAGTCCTGACCTCTAATATACTCCAATGATCTATAAAGCACTGTTTTCAGAGCATTACCAAGACATCCAGCAGTTTAACAACTATAAACCGCTGTAAGGGGCCTGAGCATATTACTGCATCACTTTCACTAATTTACACATTTCTACATTGTAACGCTTAATAACCTTGTGCTAAAAAATCTAAATATCATTCTATGGTAAAAACTAGCAAGTTAAGTTTATTTCTATAGTGCTTTCACAATGGACATTGTCTCAAAGCAGCTCTACAGAATTTCAGAATTAAGATTTAAGAATTAAGAATGATGTGTATTTATCCCTGATAAGCAGCCTGTGGGGCGACTGAGACCCAGGAAAAACTCCCTTAGATGTTATGAGAAAGAAACCTTGAGAGGAACCAGACTGAAAAGGGGAACCCATCCTTATTTGCGTGATAGCAAGAGAATGATTATAAATCTTAAAGCAATACAAAACACCAGGGAACAAAAGCCATATCTGCTGCTACAGCTAGAACCTTCAATAATTTAGTGCTATGATAACAAAGTTTATGTCTCACTGAGCACTTGGAAATTTTGTGCAAAAAATAAATAAATAAATGTGCTAATTTTAAGCACTGACATGTGCATGCTTTGCACCAAATGCTAATAAAACTTAAAATTGTGCAACTGATTATTTACTTGGAGTTTGGAAACAAACAAACAAAAAAAAGAGCGCTACATAACATACACTAAATACAACTCAAAACTTTGAAACTTTGCCCAAGACTTAAAGATTTGCCAAAGACCCTAAAGCAACTAGTCCCTCTAAAGATCTAGTTTATTTCACATACATATTGATCTGCACGTTGGCCAATTGAGGATGATGTATATTAAATCCTGGGAAGTATGATTTTGTTAGTCCAGTAAACCAAACAACAATGTATAGCCAAAGCAACATTATTCCATCACAGACACATTTCTGTCTCATTCTGTTATGGTTTCTCAAATTATTTTGCACTAAAAATAACTGTGCATCCTTTCAGATGTTATGTGGCACTTTAGCAGTGTTTATGTTTGCTAAATAATTTGAACAGAGACCTGGTTAAACTTGTTTATCAGAAATGTGAGTGTCAGTTTTCTTTCTTTCCCCTTCCCTAAATCTTTCTAATGTTGCCAGAGACAGAACGCTATTACAGGTCTCTGTTACTTTTGTTATACTGATTGTGGGCCTGAATGCCATTAATAAGTGCTTTAAATTCTATGGATAACTTTCACTGCAATTCTATTTATGCAAAATTCATCTGAGCTGCCATAAAAACACTGTATATTAGCATACATTTTTTATAAAGATAATATAATTACCTAGACATAACCTATCACAGCTAGACTGTAAAACTTTAGAACAAATACTGTATAATAACCTTTGCCGTCGTTACATTTCTGCTGGTAAGACAAACCCGAAAACTAACCACCTGTTTATCACATACAGTACATATATATACTTTTTGAACACCCCACTGCAAATTTAATTGACCGCGGTAACACTTTTTAGAAGGCCCACTTTCAAGGGTGTGCTATTCAGGTGTACGAAAACTTTTGGCCAAATAATATATTTTGTGAATCACAGTTGTTTGTACACATGCTATTATATAAAGAAGTCTCTAAAAAGGGTCTCTGAAAATCTATGTCCCAATGGTGTTCCATTCAAATAAAGAAAATACTACCTAGAAAGACCATGTTCATTAACATGCAACAGCATTTATTCATTTATCCTTAATAACTGACACTTCAAGTTTGCAATTATTTAATCCTAACCCTGCTAGTTTATGTACCCAATCGCTCATATTCAATACCTGACCTTGTTATAGTCGTCAAAGTTGTATGTAAACTTGAGCCTGGGGGTAATCTGCATAGACACAGAGAGAATATACACAGAAACATTGCACAGACAGTTACCCAAACCTCTTCATGTACCCGCTTCAAGAACTTCTTCATTAAACCTCTTTTCACCGTAAATTAAAATATTCTCTTGTGACATTGCCAACATGGGGCATTAGATGATTATGGGTTCTAGCTTCCTAAATAGTTTCTTGTGTCCTTTGGTGAAAATGAACCACTTTGTTATTGGGGTCTACAAATAATCTTTAAGGGATTTCCCAAAAGACAACTGTAGAACCATATAGGGTGCTAGATGAGCATTATTTTTCAAAAAAGGGTTAGGTATATGTTTAACCAAAATGTTTAATATATATTGTCCTTCAATTATTTCTAGCTAAAAATAATGATCTCATAGACTAAGCAACCAGGCCTTAAACTCTCTTTAATAACTGATATTTATGACCAATACTTGAGCCTTTCACTGCAGTTCCCGACAAGATACATCCAGTACTTCATGCCCTAAACACATGAACATGGTTGAAATTTTGCTACTGCTGCTTAGCAGATGAATCAGTAGATTGATATGTTTTAGTTAATATTGAGGATAGAAACTTAAACCCTGTCATCTTATAGCTAGAACCATAGAAAGAATGTCAAGACTGATTTCTTTGTTGTTTGCTACACTGCAAACAAGCTTGTCCAGTGAAGATCTAGCAGCCTCATCAAAAAAGGATCAGTTGAAATATAGTGAATGATCAAAGAACCATTTGGTTAAAATGGACACTTTAAACCAAACCCTCCAGATCTTTTATTTAATAAAATATGCAAAATGAATCCTGTTTAAGAGAGGTGTTTTCAAGTAAGTAAGTGTTACATATTGAGTAGTGTTGCACCTATCCCTTGTACGTTCTTTTTTGAGCCAAAATGCACCAGAATTATACTTTTGTTACATACCCCTTAGGACAATATAGACTTTCCATTTTGTGTAAACATGATGCAATATCAACAAGGTGTTGATTCTTTTTGAATGCATATTTAATAGATTCATAAAAAAGCCTTGCAGTTAGATAATCCGTCAATCTCAGTGTCTTGTAATTCCCATGCAGGGAAAGCACATATCTTTCTATTTCATAGCAATTATTTGTTAACCTTTTAGAGCAGACACTCTGTGGTGTCTACCAGTGCCTACTGCTTGCACAGTTCAACTCAGTTGGATGAGCCTTATAAATTAGACTTGACACTGAGAATGTTTTAACCCCTCCACTGCGCATTAGTGTTACAAACAATAGTATCATTATCTCACTGTTCTAAGTAGCAAAAAATACATCTCCCTACCTCCAAAAATCTACTAGAGAGTACTGATACAGAGACAGATGCAGACAATTATACAAGGCAATGTGCAAAATCTGTGCAATCTATATCATATTTGCAACAGGTAGCTCTCTAATTTGAATTCTAAACTCAGGTAACAGTCCATGTGAAGTTTTCCATGTTCTCTCTGTATTTATGGTAGTTTTCTTTAGGTTTTTAATGCTTCTCACTTTTCAAAAACTTGCCAGTAAGCAGACTAAATTGACCCTAGATTTAAGGCTAGATGTGTGTGTGTGTGTGTGTGTGTGTGTGTGTGTGTGTGTGTGTGTGTGTGTGTGTGTGTGTGTGTGTGTGTGTGCGTGCGTGTGTGCTGCATTCAACGATTCAGAGCATGTACCACAAACAATGTTCACAGGAGAGGCTCAGGAAAAAGAATGCAACCGTTATAAACCAGTATGATTTATATATTATACTTCCACAAAAGTATAATCAGGTTATGTGAAGACATTTCTGCTATACTTCAGCAAACTTTCATCCTGTTTATACCAAGTTATTTATCTGAAGTCTTGGCTTAATTATTTTTGCTTCTTTAGTTTAGTTCACAAGTCACTTTGATTTATTGTCATGCTAATTGAAGTGGCTTGTGATCAGACACATCACTTGAAGTATCCTTTGAAAAATGTAGATTGTGGCCATGAAGGGATGTTCATTAGGTGTACAGAGTTTTAAAATGTTATTTTAAATCTAATTAATTGTATTGATTTTCCAGTTTTAATGAATACATAGTCATTGTCAACTCATCCTCCTCTTAGTTTACAAGAGTGGAACCTGGCCTACTATTTTATTACTGCAGCCAATTCACTTCAGTATTCAGTGTATTGTAGCTTTAATATACCAATTTGTTATTATATGAGTATATCTGTTAGTTTGAGTTCATCTGGTCATTCTGCCCTGACCTTTCTCATTAACAAAATGCTTTGACCACAGAACCTCCAGTGTCTTAATGTTTTTTCTTTTTTTATTGCACCACTCTCTGTGAACTTTAGCGACTATAGATACATAAAAATCCCAGGCAAGCAGCTGTTTATGCTTCAAAATGCATCAACCTGGCACTACGAATCTAGGGTTAGATCACACATCTTGTCTGTCATGTTTGTGCCAAAAAAACTAAACTTCAAATGTTTAGAGGGTATGTTATGTGTCTTAACAAGCAGGTGCACATAATAAACTATATGTACAGTACAGACCAAAAGTTTATATATATTATATATAGAGTACAGACCAAAAGTTTGGACACACCTGCTCATTCAAAGAGTTTTCTTTATTTTCATGACTATGAAAATTGTAGATTCACACTGAAGGCATCAAAACTATGAATTAACACAAGTGGAATTATATATGAAATTATATACATAACAAAAAAATGAACTGAAAATATGTCATATTGTAGGTTCTTCAAAGTAGGCATCAAGAGAATGCCAAGAGTGTGCAAAGCAGTAATCTAAGCAAAAGGTGGCTACTTTGAAGAACCTACAATATGACATATTTTCAGTTGTTTCACACTTTTTTTGTTATGTATATAATTCCACATGTGTTAATTCATAGTTTTGATGCCTTCAGTGTGACTCTACAATTTTCATAGTCATGAAAATAAAGAAAACTCTTTGAATGAGAAGGTGTGTCCAAACTTTTGGTCTGTACTGTATGTGCTGTATGTTTAAGGGATGGAGCCTGCAATAATGCATATCTTACAAAATACTGGGAACCTACATTATATGTGTATGTGTCCTGTGGCAAACACCCAAAAATGGCCAAAAAAACCTGGGCATTCCCACTAAATTATATCCATTGTCAACAATTTGTACTTAGTATATGACCTTGCATGTTGATTATCTGGAAAACATTATTGCAATGTGATATTCATGTGTTTTAAGTCACTTTCATATTGCATCACTCAACTTTCATTAGGCTTGAAGTAATGCATTGTTATCTCATTAATTGCAGGCTGTCTGGGGCCTTATGCAAGAAAGCAGACCCAAGTGATGGTTCCTGCATGGCGGAAATGACCATACACACTTTGTGTCTTTTAATAGGATGGGGCCTGAGTGCAGTTAACTTTGAGATATGTTGAGAAGCCTGTGCCTTTGTAAACAAGACTGTCAACGTTAAAATGGAGCATTCATTATCAACAAGAATATGGACAACTCTTTGGTGTTATCAGCTAAAAACAGAAAGTTGATTCATTGTAGGCTTTGGATTAAAAACATACCATGTGATGAGCATATATGAGTTAATATTCCCACATTTATTTTGTCCTTACCAACATTCCTCAATTGATACCTCCATTTCACAGTGCTTCTTTAGCCAAGTAGGCTGATGGTGTGCATGACAAGTCCAAACCACAGAAGATGATACTAATATCATTGTAACAAGTTATAATACCAAGTTCTAATGGCTAATTCTAGTAACACTTGTTGGAGTTTAGATGATGCATTTTTAGGGATACTCTTTCTAAAAAGGTCCCCAGTCCTCCTCCCCACAGTGTCTGGGTACAGTTCAATTAATGGTAATTGTACAACTGTGTACAAGATGTGAAAAAACGCTATATACTGTAACTGTGCATAGTAAAATTCCTAATTGCTTCTTTATTATTTAATGTCCATTGCCTAGTTTGCATTTTAACATGAGAAGAAGTTCCCCTACTATCCTCTGGATACAACATACATGTTATGCATATGGTATACATGCTATTCTTCAGGTTCACACCAAAATAATTCTAAAACCTTGAGTTGTTCTTAATGGTAGGTGGTAGCTCTGTGGTTAAGGCTCTGGGCTACTGATCAGAAGGTTGGAGTTTCAGGCCCTTGTATTTCCAAGCTGCCACATTTGGAGCCCTTGAGCAAGGCCTTTAACCCTCTGTGCTCCAGGGGTGCTGTATTATGGTTGACCCTGTGCTCAGACCCCAGCTTTCTAACATCACTGGGATATGCAAATAAAATATTTTACTGTGTTGTAATGTACATGTGACAAATATAAAGCATCTTACAGTTTCAGAACCTTGCTGCTTATTATGCAAGCAATCATCTTGCTCAACTCTGTCTGATTCAGGGTGAATCACTGCTGTTTATATCTGTATATCATTGTTGTATTTGTTACAGTGTGTGGGCCAATCACATCGGCTGCTTTAAAAACCACACACTACTGTACTAAATAATGTGTCGGACAGATCTCTCTCTTTTACTCTCTCATGTCTTCCTGACTTTCTAACACTCACTTCCCTCTGATTGTTCATCAACTGCATATACATAAAAGCAAATGTTAGCATGTTAGCATAGACTGGAAAATGAGTCTATTTCTAATGGCGGAATATTAAATCTCTTAAGGGAACAAATACTTAAGCTCCTGAGGCATTTTTGTGACTTCCTGAATCAATTTTAAATGCATCTTTGTCCAAGTGTATGGTTGCCCAATAAATAATTGACTCAGAGTCAAAACAGCAGATAAGATCAGTATTGCTGACATAAAAACCAGGAAGCCACAAGTGAAGCTCCAAAGTTATAGAAAGATCCACAAAGCCTTAAACCTTCCTAGGTGCAAAGTGAAATCCATTATGACAAATTGGGGGAAAAGGCATAACTTAGACAATAACAATACCAGGCAATACTTTCAAAACTCTAGCCACAACACTGAACTGAAATAGGTGAACTTGTGCAGATAATGTCAGCTCTTCATAGATCTGGGTTCTTTGGGAGAATGGCCAAAAGGGAGCCATTCCAAAGAAAAACTATAAT
Source organism: Silurus aristotelis (assembly GCF_946808225.1). Taxonomy (NCBI): domain Eukaryota; kingdom Metazoa; phylum Chordata; class Actinopteri; order Siluriformes; family Siluridae; genus Silurus; species Silurus aristotelis. The sequence continues at coordinate 24,659,606 of NC_139582.1, read as the reverse complement.
AAAACACACCTGGAGTTTGCGACAAAAAGCTGAATTGGAAAAAGATTTTCTGGTCTGATGAGGCTAAAGTTTGGTCTAAAAGCAAAGCATTATGTTTTGGAATAGGTCAAAAATACAGCCCAAACCACATTGAACCATTTCTATCATCAAAACAGTGGCAATAGCATCATGGTCTGGAGTTGTTTTTCTGCAGGAGAAAATGAAAACCTTGTTGCCATCAAGGGCAACATAGATGGACCTAAATTAAAGCAAAAGTTATGTCCCCACAAGACAATGAGCCAAAGTACAGGGCAGAAACTACAAAAGAATGGCTTGAAGAAAAAAAAATTGTGCTTAGCTGAATATAAAATTGTTGTCTAAAAAAGTTATTATTCTAATTTGGAAGAATTAGAGATATTTTTGCATAATGCAAAAATCAATATGTGTGAGGCATATACATACACTTCAGCAACAAAGCAACCCAAATTGCTGCAAAAGGAAGGTGCACTATTATCCATTAGATTAGCAAATCTGAGAGGGTGAACATTTTTAATCAACAGTATTTAGATTTTAAGATAAAACAGCAACAATAACAATAATTATAATCATCATCACTGTCATCTTTTATTCAATTTTATTTTTGTATTTTGGGCCCTTTTTACAAAACAGCAACAAAAATTCCATTCTTAAAGTATATTAAGTATATTAAAATAGGATTTCTAGTACTTGTATATTATTGCAACTTAGCAGGTAGAGTTCACTAGACAAACTATAAGTGCAGTGGAAAGTAAAAAATTACATATACTTTAAAATAGATAAAAATAGATACTTAAAATACTTAAAATAGAAATTCTATCAGTTACTCACCTTGATGTTTATCCACTTTCAGTATTTCTGAAAATCTATCCCTTTTCAATGCAATTAAGCAAAAGTAATGGAACAGCACTGAGCTTTAGAAAAGATGGTAAATCACTAAATGGCAATAAAACTAGTGCTGTATAAATGTTTGCAAAGCCTGATTCAATGATCCTGTTGCACTTTAAGCATCCGCATTTCTTTCTGAAGCTGCTGTTATGTGAAACTTATTATTAACTCTTATTATCAATCTGATTATAATAATGATGACAGTGTGTCAGTTATCTGTGCATGTGAGAGACCATACAATGGTGTCATTTGCTTTACTGTATACAGTATGCATAATTTTAGTTATTTGACAAACTGTTCAAATTAAGTTCTTTATTGTCTCTTACTGTATACACAATAATCGTTATGCTTATTGATAATGATTGTTGTTACATGTAGCAAAATAATCAGATAATTGGGGGATGGGGCCTTTGGGCCCAGAGTACCATTTAGCCAGGGGATCCAAAAACCCATGCTGTCGAATTCTTATTAAACAAACACCTGGCCATATTTAATCGACCACTTTGACTTGTGCAAAAAAAGGAAACAGCTTTATTATGAAGTGTAAGCTATGTTTGCTGAAGGCAACTGAACTGGCAGCTTGTAAAAATTTAAACCATCAAACCAGCGCAAGCATGCTGAGATAAGCTAATAATACTTATATATTTAGATTACATAATTGTTGTACTGTAGCGTTGCATCACTGTGTGACATTGCTAATGTTGTTTAGAACCAGGGTTGGAAATGCACAGGGACTTGAGGAAAATTGTCGCTGTACAGTGAAGTCACAATTTAAGTCACAATTTAAGTTTCCAGTCACAATTTAAGTTTCATATAAAATGAATTTAAAGTGTTATATTTTGGAGAAAAACTGCTGATGTTGCATTAGATTTGAGCCTTACTGTATAACCAATGAAACAATTTTGTTCAGAATGCAGTATCCAATCCAAGTGTTTTGATTCGCCAATCAGAAAACCTGCGTGTGCTCACTGTCTGAATTCTGAATCTGCATTTGCAATTTCTCTTATTATCATAAACAACATTTTTATATTGCTGCCAAATTGCATAACTTACATTAGACACAAGTAATGGACGGTAGTGTTTTTTGCTTACTTTCTTTGCTATTGAAAGTTCTTAATTTCTAATCTGTAAAAACCAGTAAACAAATTCACACTGTAAATGGTTCTATGTTTGTTTTGTCTGTGGCTAGAATATGATTTTTTTTCCTACCCAGTTTATAATCCCATTAATCCCATTAAAATGACCACCACTTGTTTGAATGTAAGTAGGTATATGAGGTCATATACTGTTACATTAAATGTAGATGATAATTCAGTTGTTTTGAAGCAGGGTTGTATGGAGGTACGGAGAGCGACAGTGCCAAGCATATAGGGACAGCAACACAGCAAAAAGACTTCTTTAAGGGAAATAAAATGTTTTTGTTGCTGTATACTTGCTCAGTGTATCTCTATGCTCTTCCAAACAGGGAGCGTGCTGAGCACTGCCTGCTGCAGGTAATACACTGCCTATGTATACAAGTTTGAGATTTATATCCCCTTGTCCTTTTTGAACTACACCAGAATCCCCCACCCCTTCTTTCAAAAAAACGTACTTGAGTAGATTTTTGTACTTAAGGAAAATTTTATTAAAGTAACATTACTTTTACTTAAGTAGAATATTTTGTTACTCTGTCCACCTCTGTCTATAAGTAGTGTGTCCTTTCAGCACTCTGAGTGTATCTGGGATCCTTTAAGAAGCATAAGCAGCATAATAACTGCATGATTTTGCTGCATAACTCAATTTTGCTAGAGCATTGGATCATGGATAGATAACTAGATTTGAGCTTTACACACTGGTGACTGAACTTGTACTTCATAGTTATTTTCTCAGCAGAATTCATTCTTCTTCAATTCATTCAAGATTCTACAGTCACATAATAGGTTTGGGTTATCAATGTTTTTTTTTGTTTTTATTTTGAACAAATGTGACATTTTACATCCCCATCCCTAAAAACTGCCAGTTCAAAGTAATTTCTTGTAATAGCAAATGTATGATACAGTATATCTGTGTAGTCTCTAAATCATAAATGGAACTTAGTGTCACCTAACCAATGTTGCCTGATGACTGCCTCACAAGTTAGCTTGAAATTTGACCTTGGACTTGGCTTAGACTCTAGACGAAAGCCTTGTAAAATTTCTGCCTGAATCAAAACAAAATAAACACACTGTCCATCTAAACAGAGTAAATAATAAAAAAAACAACTTTTACTTCCAACATTTAGTGTGTAACATTATCTGTCAGTTGTATGGCAACCATTGCATTGATTGCAGTGCTATTTCTGTGTAGATTGCACTGGAAATTAGGCACAACACCAGAAAGTATGTCAAGCTGCACGGTTAGGTGTGGATGAAAAATTAAAATAAAGGTCTTATGTGCCTGATTGCCATGTGACTAGATTAAGCCTGAATAGCTTTAAACACAGCCTGCAAAAGGACAACTTAAGCTGTTTTCATGATCCTTTGATGTGTTTGTGTAGCACAGGTGTGTTTAGCATCAACTGTGAATGAAGGGAGGCGGGTTAAAACTGGCAGGTAATGTGTGATGATTTTCACCTGTGTCTTTACTTAAATAACTTACAGTCTGCTTATTTAGGTCTGTTTATACTTTTAGCAACTCCTGTAACTGACAAAAGAGGGGCAGAGTTTGTGCGACAAACAGACAGTATTAACTTGAAAACCTTCCGACAAATATTTTTTATGCCTGAATAAGTCCAGGGCTTAGTTAATGTTTCTTAGATGATACCATTGAATCCTTTCTTTCTTTCTTTCTTTCTTTCTTTCTTTCTTTCTTTCTTTCTTTCTTTCTTTCTTTCTTTCTTTCTTTCTTTCTTTCTTTCTTTCTTTCTCTCTCTCTCTCTCTCTCTCTCTCTCTCTCTCTCTCTCTCTCTCTCTCTCTCTCACACATACTCTTGCTCTAGGGGAAAAGGGAAGTGGGGGTGGTCGATTAGTCGATTGGTTAATAAGTTCAATAATTCTTGGGACAAATTAGGTTTTCATTGGAACAGTTTGTAAATGTTATTTTACAAACTTACAGAATTACTGGGGAATAATGGTGAGTTGGTGAAATTCTTTAATTAAATCCTTAAAAAAATAATTTGCATGTTCATTCACAATGATTCACAGAATTGAGCAATTGGAAGTGGGTTAAGACCCCGTTGTTTGCAGCTTTAGGTCTTATATGGATTCCATTGGATTTTCCTCATTTTAATGTAGCTGCGTCAGTCTTGTGGCATGTTAATCATCTTTAAGCAAAATTGGAAGTAAGGACCTTTCTATAGCAAAACTACATACATTGCTTTTAAGATCATCCCAGTACCGCATGAATGATGCTAGCATGTAGTATGACTCTTTGGTGTTTGGACCGTCAGTCTTAAATGTGACTCCAAGATGATACTGAGTATAGTTGCCATGCTCTGAGGTCTGACCATTTTAGCAGTTTTTTTCTTCTTGTCTCATGTTCATGTTGAAAGTAGTAGTAGATGCATTCAGACATTATAGATGCTTTAAGATGTTGGTTCTTCAACTGCACAACACAACAAAATTCATACTTTTTTCTGGGCCATTTATCTAGGCTGCTCAGACGCAACCTCTGAAATGCAGTTGGTAAAGGGGAAGGCAAGCCGGCATTCTTGTCAGACTAAGACACCATGTGAAATACTCTCCACTACCCGCAATTTACTGGCAAACATTCAAGCTGAGAGTGCAGACCTTCTTTAAATGGGATACGAGGGACAGCTGTATTATCTGCCTTATAGAAAACTGTATGCTTTCAAATAAATCTTTTAAAATATGCCTGAAGATCTGATTCCTTTTGCTGTGACACCCAATGCCAGCAAATGCATTTAAGGTTTATCAGAAGCTACATCTGCTCTATGCTGTCTGCCTCACTTTACCCACTGGAGTTTGCTTATGGAGACAAATGCCTGTGTTCTGAGCCTTTTTCTGTACTTCCTATACACCTATTACTGTGTAGAACATAAAGGTCTATTGTCATTGTCAAACTTGTAGATGATACTATGTGTTAGGTCAAATCACCAACAATAATAAGAAGAGGTGCACACCCTGTTCACTCTTCTATTTTTTTTTATATACTTTTCTCCTTTCTTTATTTCCACCACATCAGGAGGCAGGTCAAACTGGCAGTTGTTTTCAGTGTTTGTTTTGAAATTTAAAAAGTGCAAAAAGTATGGACTGAAAAATCACTAGCCAAGAGCTCAATAAAAAATTTAGCTTGTCCTCCTCCACACAATCATACATGTACACTGGGGTTCTACAGTATTTAGTACATAGTATTTATTCAAATAGCATAAGAAATATTTAAGATGTGCTTATTTTGTTCCAGATTGTGCGAAAATGTGTTTGTGAGAAAATGCTGATATTCAGTGTAAACATCATCCAAACAGTGGTGGGCCATCAGGGCCAGCAAGGCCTTCTCTGCTGGCCTAAACACTATCAGAAGCACTGACCTACATTTACAACCTAAATTCTAATATTTGTTCCATTAAATTGTATAAATTTTTTTCCAACAGTTTATTCTCTTCATTTCGTAACGTTTCAATTGGCTGCACTGCTTCCAGAACGTGCATGTCAAATTTTTTTGTCCAATCAGATTTCAGCCTCTATGTACTACCATGTCAATCTAATCTTCCCAGGGCCTTCACAATCAGTATTGCTGGCCGATGTACCTTAAAACTATTTTAGCAATGGGTTTGTTTCTTTAACCAATCAGATTTAAAATTCACCTCATATTGCCAGCTAGCTGTCCCAGAATAGCCTCAGCATTTTTCCGTCCTCTGATTAGTTGGTCAGTGCGAAACTGTTACAACCAAGTTTGATTAGCAAAACATGTCTGTAGAGCTCTGCACACATTAACACATCTGAGTTAAACTTTTTTACACCCACCATGGCTGATGGAGGAAGAGAAATTGATTTGGTAAAATCCATTTTAAAGGAGGAGTTTTCCAGAAAAGCTAGACATTGTGAGGAGAGGTCGGCCAACTCCGATGTTAGCTAGCTTGTCTCAGCCCGGAAAAGGGTTTGTTTGCCACCTCCAGACCAGTGAACACGAGTGGTTCCACTGGCTTACAGTCTATGAGGAGCGATGCAAATTATGTGAGTATGCATTATGAATATGCATCTCTAGTGAGTATGATGTATTTCATTTAGTATTTTTTATGTTTTTGTCATCTTATTAGACAAATATTGATTCTGAACTGCTCCAGATGATGTACATGGCACAGTTGCTGTGGTAATGTAGAGGTTTGTAGTTGTCTTGGTTGTGGAAAACTGAGAAAACATAAGGAAAGGCAAGGTCAAGTTAACAATAGGTAGATATAAAGACAAGCTGAAGCTATTCTTGCAACTGAAACATCTACTGAACAGTTGAAATATATCATCAATAATATTTGAGTAGTTCTAAATTCCAGATTTTTTTTTATTAATGGCAACTGCATTGTATTTTCCTAAATAGACTTTTCATTATCTTTATCTTTTAATAATTTCCCCTGTGGAGCCACCAAAATAGTCTTAAGAGTTCTTGGCTGAACTTTTTTATAGAGTATTAAAGGTTCTATTTGGACTCATAATAAATCTTTTTAAAACCAGAAGATACAAGACAATCCTCTTAATGAGGCAAACAACCATTGCTTATTAAGAAAACACTTTACACAAAAGAACCATTACACGTACACTCAGCTGTCATTTACTGCTAATGCAGTTGACATAATCGTTAATATTAACCCCTAACATATTCAAATGGAAATAGACTGCTCAAGGGTTGTTTGAATGGATAACATTTCTGGTATTCTAAAGGGGCTATATTTTTATTTGTTATGTTCTTAATAGGTTTTTATATTAATAGATGGCACAATATTTACATAAGTAATCAGACTCTTTTCTCAATACCTTTGGCAGCAATAATAGCCTTGTGTATGATGCAACAATCATTGTTCATTTGGAATTTTGGGGATTTTCTGTCGTTCTTCATGACAAATACTCTCAAGCTGGGTCAGGTTGGATGGGAACTGTCAGTAGGCAGCCACTTTCAGGTCTCTCCAGAAATGGGGTCAAGTTGTTGCTCTAGTTGGGCCACTCTAGGACATAATGCTTCACTTTTGGGATAGTTTAGTTCTGAGACTTCTGTCTAGCCACTCTGAAATTAAAAGAATCAGATCCATGCCTAGATCAGTGGAGGACTGCAGTGATGGTTGTCAGAGTGACCATCGGGTTCTTAGTCACCTCTCTTACTAAGACCCTTCTCCCCTGATTGTCTCAGTCTCCCCCTCAGCCTGGCTGGAGCAAACAGCTCTCTGAACTAATAACACAGTGCCCCTGTTTAGAAATGGGAGTTCCCTGAAGACATAGTTTGCTAAGATTGGGGTGGCCTGCTAAAAAACTGGACCCCAACCCAAATGAACACCTTTAGTATGAGTTAGGATGCCAGCTGCACCCCAAGCCTCAACAGTGCACAGCTCAACTGCAATGAATGGACATTAGGTGCAACTCATATAAGGATTGGTTTCCTTTTGAGTCTGTTTCCTGTCAAGATTTCTTCCTCATGCCATCTCATTGAGTTTTTTTAATTGCCACAGTTGCAACTGGCTTTCTCATTAGGTATAAACTTAAAATGATAAGGAACAAACTTATAGGAACTAAACATATAGACTCTTCTATACAACTTTATAACCTCTTTATCTTTGTAAAGCTGCTTTTAAATTGTTAAAAGTGCTATTAAAAAATTAATTGAACTACATTTAAAACACTTTCCAGAATCTAGTGGAAAGCCTTCTGGGGTTTGAAAAGCAAATGTAGAATAATCTGGATGTTTGGTATAAATGTGATGGTTAAAAAGCATACAAGTGTGATGGTCAGGGGTCCATAAACTTAAGCCATATTGGGCATATGCACAGTTTGTTTCTAAGTAATTATGATACATTTTTAAAGAAGTTAAACCTCTAGTTCTATGATCTTTAAAGTTCTAGTTAAAATATCAATATCAAACACCAGACCTGACAACAGTGTATACTGCCTAAGGCAAATTGTGTACGTCAAAAGATTATTGTAATCTTTGCTATGAGTAAACAACTGCCATGGATTCTCAGCTAAACAATAATTATAATAATGCATGTATAGTAATACATGCAAGAGAATTAATGGACAAGCAAAGGACTTTTGCAGTGATTTTGAAAGAGTAAAAGCAGGACAGCTTACTAAAGAAGGCAACTGACCCTCCCCCTCTGTCTTTATACCACAGCAAAGAACACAACGAGATGTCATGGGACATGTAGTAACACTCAAAACAGGCAAAGCAACAACAGAGCAAAAGCGTGTAATAAGGTCATCAAAATATCACAGATTTTACGCAAGAGAGAAAAATGGTTATATTGTTGAACTTGTATTGGATGTATTTTGAATTATGTCAGTGAAGAGCACTTGTTTACTGTTTTAACAAGCCTCTGCCTCTGTCCATGACTAATACTGAGGCAGTTGGTTTTATGATCTCAATTAGAATTAAAGATAATTTTAGTGAGTGGTAAAGTAAAACCAAAGCCTGGTTTATTCTAAAGTTTATTCCAATGACAATGCAGATGCCTTTGTTAATCAATAAATGAATGTAATGTACAGTTGCTATTTGTGCTTCTTTCAATTTACTGACATTTCTGCATATCAATATATATATATATATATATATATATATATATATATATATATATATATTGATATGCAGAAATGTCAGTAAATTGAATATATATATATATAGAGCTTTGTTTAGGAGGCACAAGCCTTTTGTTGGTTTAGGAGAAACAGTCACTCCCAGTCTCACAGCTGTGACACACACACACACACACACACACACACACACACACACACACACACACACACACACACACACACACACACACACACACACACACACACACACACAAACTCAGTCCTGCGGTCAAAAGGGAGGGACCTGAATTTTACCAAGCACGCCATTACGAACTTAGTGAACTCTGTTTTGCCTTCTTGCTGCAGGGAATTCTTTGTGCATGAAGCCCCTGCTTTATAGGATCAGAAAACAAGTGTGCTGATAAAGTTGTATAAAATAGAATAAGTGCAATGTCACCCTATGCTCTGTTTAACAGACTACAAACTTTTATTCGATGAGGATTGTGGATTGCAGCCAACAGCATCTTTGTCAGAAGACATCTATCTTACATAGCATGCTTCTAACAGAAGATGAATTATCTCCTTCCACTACAACAGGTCTTTCTTCCTTTTATATCTAACTCTCTTCATTTAAAAAAAATGTTTTTTTTTTATGTAACTATAGCAAGAGTGAAGTCCTCACCAAGTTTCCCCAGCATGTGGTAAACAGTAATGAGAACGGCATACTCACTGACCCTCTAACTGCTCACTCACTGTGAGTAAGAGTGACGATGAAAGACAAAGAAAAAGATCATGTCTGCCAGCTACATACAGTCTAGTTTCCCAAATGCTTTAGCGGCGGATGGTGAATTAAGACATCAAATTAATAGCAGAAGTGTTTTAAGGTGATGGGGAGTAGTATCAAATTTAAGAGAAGTTAAATTAGTATTGCAGATATACTTCGTTCCCCTCACTTTTTTCTTGGCAGTTCAGTGTTTATCAACTATAATCTTTATCTTTTTTTCTACTCTTACTCGCCTTCTCCACCCCTCAGCTTGCTGTTGTTCCATGCTGACTGTGCTGATTTATTCCAGGCCTGGACCACAGCCAGCTCCCCTCAACAGTCTCCTGTGTAGCTGGCATTCTCTAGCCAAGTCCCAAAGGCAATCAACAAAGTTGTAGATTTTGTGCAATCCTGCTGCAGGCCTTGACAGCTGTGGAACACGTTTCCCTCCCAGCATGCACCTCTGCTTCCCTTAACTTTCACCTCAATGAACATCACTACTGCTTCCACCTGGGAATGTAGGCATGTAGTGTGTCTAAAGAAATCATGTGACTGCTTTCATAAAGCAAAACAATAAGAATGGTTGAATGTTGTGCTGTTCATTTTAATTATGTGTAGTTAAAACAAAAGGAAATTTTAACTTTTAGTAATTATTAGTAAAGCTATTATAAAAAAAAACTTTTGCGGTATTTAAAACTTCTTTAAGTAATTATTAAATTGATCATGGAACCATACATTTAATTTAATAGTCAACTGAATTATAATCTAAGAACTTATTATTTAAACCTCTGTAAGTTACAGAAAGCAATTGGTGGCTCTGAACTTTCATTCTTTACTTACATCCTGCTGTAGCTTTAAAAATTGTTGTTGGTTTTTTTTCATCCTTTCGGGGGTGTACTATTTAATTAAATCTGTGACATTTACAATCTGGTTGTTTTTGTGAAAAGCTATAACTAACAATAGAGAAAGGATGTTCCTGTGATAAAATACCCAATTATTGGTGTAAAAACTGCAGCTAACTTTAGTGTGTTGTTTATATGACCACTTACATAATCTATTTCTGCAGATATGAATTAGATTTGAGTGCAATATTATGACTGATTTGAAATATCATTACTGTAAGAGATTCTTGATGCTGTGACAAGTTCCTCACTAACAAGGTGATTCAAAATATAACCTTTAAGCTATAAGACCCCAGATGTTTCTGTAATCTGCAATGTTTTTGTCCTAAGGAGAGGAGAAAATGTTGTTGTCTAGGACCATTTAATGGTCTGTTAGCTCTTACTGAAATTTGCCAGTGCTGACAGAAGTAAATACTTTTTAGTGTAGATTGTAAGACTTTTTTAAATCTCGGTTCAGAACAAAGCAAAATTGAAAGGAACCATATTAACATCTTATTTTTTGGCAATATTCACTAAAGATATAACATATTACATTAACTTGTATTGTGAGTCCATAATTACATGAGTTAAAAACCTATAATACTAATCAGTGAAGTGTTTTCATTGCACATCCTTTTAGTAATCCATAAAATACTACTCAACTCAGTCCAAATGCTCTGCAGATGTCACTTGTTAGATTACCTTCTTTGTTGTGAGGCTCATCAGTGCAATCAGGTGGTGCTATGCAAGACTGAAATAAATATCTGTAATGTCTCTGTAATAGACTGAAGCAATTTGCTTGTATAGAGACTACAAGCATTTTGTAATATAAACAGCACTTTGGATAGGAAGGAATGGAGTTTATTTGTCTTGTACACCTAAAAGCCATGGTGTGCATCACCAAGACCTAAATTCCATAAGTTCTTATCTCAAAATGTAAGATGTTGAGGTTTTCGTTGGGAGTGACAAGGATGGACAGGATTAGAAATGAGTTTATTAGAGGGACAGCGCATGTAGGGCGTTTTGAAGACAAGGTGAGGGAGGCGAGATTGAGATGGTTTGAACATGTTTAGAGGAGGGACATGGGGTATATCGGTAGAAGAATGCTGAGGATGGAGCCACCAGGTAGGAGGAAAAGAGGAAGGCCACGGAGGAGGTTTATGGATGTGGTGAGGGAAGACATGCAGGTAGTTGGTGTGAAAGAGGCAGATGTAGAGGACAGGGTGGTATGGAGACGGATGATCCGCTGTGGCGACCCCTAATGGGAGCAGCGGAAAGAAGAAGAAGAAGAAGACTTAATCTGAAAAAGTGTTGATAATCTGCAGTACTGCAGTGTTATCGAAAGCTGCTTGGTTATGAATCAAATGTCTTATAGCGTTTAGCCCACCCCTTAGTTTGATTCATCGCCAACCTGCCAGTCAAGTGAAAAAACAGTGGCATCTTCTCATCTGTTTGAAGTCACATATCTAATCTTAGTTTTCACCATGTTGTAACTCATGCCACTAAAAGTCATAACTGTCTGTTATTCTTGTAAATCCTTTTGTAAAAATACAGCTGCATTGGCATCCACCAACCCTCTCTCCAAAAGTGCTTTTTGAGTCCCCACACTCAGCTGAATCTCTTAGACCAAAATTAAAAACAGAACAGTCTAAAGAAGGAAAATATTATGTTTAAAGTTGCAGCCATATAAACCAAATAAATATTTCTCTATTAACAGCTCTAGTACTCATCTGCTTCTTTAAGGCTATTAGATTAACACATATAGATCATTGACTAATGCTTGATTAACAACTATGATGACTAGAAAGTTAGTTTCAGTTAAACCTCAATTATTGTTTTATTGCCATGTTGTGTCATGCTATGTGCTTAGGTACTTGCCATGTTGTAATTCTCTCTGGAAAGAGGAGACAAAACACAAGGAGCACAACAAGATTAGTGTGATTAAAAAGCTGTAGTGTTTAACTCACTATGACATGTAGATAAGATGTTAGAAGCCCAAGGTTTTAAGTGTGTGTTAATCATATCTTGGTCATGTTGGTAAACATGAACAAACATTAATTCTGCCAATCCAGCAGCAACTCTGTTAAATGTATTTAAGACTGGTGTCACTGTGCCATGGAACTTGGACTAGTTTTGTACATATTACTTGCACCTGAAATTTAGCATTGTAACAACCTGAAACCTAGACATACTTATACTATTATAATCTTATAAATAATTATTTGATAACTTGCCATGTTCTAACACAAAGTTTTTTCTTTGATTTTAGTAATTCTCCTAGCACTGTGTTTTTTCCTTGAAAATGTTATACTCATAATAGGAATGATATTCATGAAATCAGCCAGTCAGCATTGGCTACTTACTACTCGTTTCTAATTGGTGTTTCTTGACCTTGGTCTTATTTAATATATAGTTATCCATTTGTATAGTCAACATTCTGTTTTAGGCCAACTTTTTCTTTTATATAAGCTATCCCCTGTGTAAAATTATTTGTAAGCATTGTATTGGCTTCCACTGTTGCGGTGACAGTTGTATAGTATGTTCCACCAGACCTTTACAATGTTTAAGAATATGTAAGACATAAAATATTAGATGCTTATTAATGCCTTTCTCTGTAATTCTGACAAAACAGAAGTACTTGTACTAGGACTGTTTTTAGCTAGAAGTAGGCTGTTTGATTAATTTATAATAGATTTTCTGTTCTATAATGTGCTGCAGTCACGAAAAGGCCATGGTGTGATTATTGACTTCAGTCCCTCCTTTGAAGGTCATGCAGATAATATGACTAGGATAGCCTTCTTTCATCTCTAAAAATGCAAAGATAAGAAATATAATATCAGCACATAATACAAAGGGGTACATTTATATAATTTATATTTAGAAGTTATATATTTCTGCTTTAGAAAGATGCCTATTGTTAAATGGGCTATACAAATACAAGTTTTAGAATTAAATTAAATGACGTGATCTTTCTTTCTTTGGTTTATTTGTATAGTGCTTTTAAGAATGTACATTGCCTCAAAGCAGCTTTAGAGAGAAGAAATAATTATAAAAGAATGTATATGTTTGTTCCTTATAATTGTTATAAGGGAAATGTTTTCCCTAATGAGCAAACCAGTGGCAATTGTGGCAAGAAAAACTCCTTGAGATGGAATGAGGAAGAAATTGTTAAAGGAGCCAGATTAAAATAGGGAACCATTTTTATCTGGGTGGCACCAAATGTCAATTCATTACATGCATCATTGTTAAGGTGTGCAGTGGTAGGTAATTAAATGCAACATGTGGTCCTGAGCCATTGTAGCAGACTGATGACACTAGTACAGTCCAAACCATAGTCAAAGTTCTTGTGTTGCTCAGCAACTCCATGAATCCACAGGTCACTGATATGGAACCCTGCTGCAAAGGGCGGCCACCAAATTAAGTGAACTCCATCCAGAGGCAGAAATATTTCTTTTCAGTTGGTTCATAATAGCATAGTGTTATATAACCAACCTAATACAATATAACCAAGACTAATTGCAATAACAAAACTAAATAATACCTATGGCCATTGTTAATCCAGTGTTCTGTGATTTATGATTTATGTCTCTTACAAAACCGGACACAATGCAAGAAGGACATCAAGGTTATACCTCAATTGTCCTAGATAAGAAAGAGAAACAATTCAATTGCTTACAAATTATGGTTAATATGTTTTAAGCATAAACACAGTAAATTTAGGTTTTGTGAAAGGAGAGCAAATAATTGCTAGAAGCACAAACACTGATACAAGACGTAAGATAGGACTTGCTCAAAATAATCTATAAATCACTGATCTGACAGTAATACAATTAGTATGGCTTTGATCTGCTTGAAGATTCAAACATCAACTGTATGCTAGCATATACAGTAGGATCATTCTATATTCTTTAATGCTGTTCCATGCAGCAAATTCAAAGAGGGATAAGTTCAAATTGCAAGACAACCTTGAAGGATAACCTTACTTAATGTCTATTCAGAGTACTGTAAAAGCTAAGTTTGGACTGTTTATTATCTGAAAGCTATGGCTTTCACTGTAATTTTTCAGGTGACAGATGTAGGATAAGTACCTATCATAATTCACAACTGTTTGCAGCATTGCAGCATGGAACCGTCTTAATGAAAATCCAAAATCTGTTCCATCTTACACTGCCATCTATTATCGCCAACAGGAGTAAAACAAAGAGGAGCAGTCACTGGAATATAGTACACACTCAGTTTACACATATCTAGTTGGTTTCTACTTTTATTCTTATTCTTTTAGGCATCATAGTTCTTGAATTTGTTTCTGATAATATCATTGGTGTTTTCTGCAGGTTACACATTAGAATATTAGCATTACCAACAATGTGGACTGACCTCAGATTAGGAAAGAAAGAAAGAAAGAAAGAAAGAAAAAAAGAAAGAAAGAAAGAAAGAAAGAGAGAAAGAAAGAAAGAAAGAAAGAAAGAAAGAAAGAAAGAAAGAAAGAAAGAAAGAAAGAAAGAAAGGGCTGAGGGCCATGTTCAGTGTTCAGTTCTACAGTGACCACTTAGCACGGTCTTGAGATTGAATTCACACCAATAAAGCATACTTTGTAATAATTAGTGACAGAAAGGGTGTCAGTTTGGATAATATTGCCATCTCACAGCTCCAGGGTTCAATGTACACAAGGATATGAAAATATCTTATCTCTGCAATGCAACTGGCTTAAAAACAAACAAACCAGCTGAACCACCATTTAGTTCATTCTAACCAATTATCATCTAAATCCACTCTTCATAAATTTCACTCTTCATAAACTCTTCATAAAACATTATCCCAAATTCCTGACACACAATTCCTTTAACATTTTGTGAAGGTAAGCAAATTATTTTAGCCAGTCAACCTACTAGCAATTTTCTGAGAGGTGGACGGAAACCTGCAAACTCAGAGAAAACCTATACAACCATTTGGAGGTCATGCACAAAAACACAATTGGAGGTCATGCACTGAAATCTGAGCTAAGGATCAAACCAGAGAACCTGGAGCTGTTAGCCTGTGACCGAGATGATTTTGTTCAAACAATAGTCTCTGGCTCTGTTGATTGATTTTCCTGACAGCATCTAGCCAATGAGTACACTTGGCTAGACTCCAAATGCCTGGCAAAAACTCCACATGCAAACAACAAATCCCTCTAAACGAATCTGACTATCCCTCAACCCATACACACGCTTTTTTTTATGCGATGGGTCTGATTTAAAGGCTCTAAGCATGGCTGCCATTGGGTTGTTTAGCCTTTTTTTTATATAGCTAATTACACAAGCATGAAATACAAACACAGCAGTGGGTGAACTGAACCACAGTTTGATTCACATGGAGCAAATTTATTTGTTTATCCAATAGAGATTCAAGGTTTTCTCCACAGTACTAGACTTGGGGGGGGGGGGGGGGAGGGGATATCAAGGTTTCCAAAGCGAGATATTTGAGGACTGAAGTGTGTGCACAGTTTTGTTTTTAACATGTACAAACTTGTCACCTACTATATTGTAAAGTTTATTGTCAACATATGAGCTGTATTATTCAAAAAGAACAAGCATTCCCTGGGGGGTCTGCAATGAAATATTGAGTAAAAAAATGCTTAGTCAAAAATATCTGCAGCATGTAGAAATTGTCTTCAGATGGTGCACTCAACAAAGGATTGTGTTTTTGTTGTT
Organism: Silurus aristotelis; assembly: GCF_946808225.1. NCBI lineage: Eukaryota > Metazoa > Chordata > Actinopteri > Siluriformes > Siluridae > Silurus > Silurus aristotelis. The sequence goes on along the minus strand of NC_139582.1, from coordinate 24,643,678 downwards.
TCTGCAAGGAGCAAGTCGAAGTCAATTTAAGGCAAGCATCTGTGCTGTGACTAAGGCATCACATTACAGTTAAATGCCATGCAGTGTCACATAACGAGACAACAGTTTAGCATTAGCCAGTAAAAATGGTGCTATATTTGGTAGTTTGTTTCAGACTATAAAATATACACTGGCCATACCACAGGCTATAAAGTATAACTGGCTGGGATTAATGAATCAGAATCGGCAGAGTGGTTCACTGTAAATGATAAGGAAAATGTCAATGACATCAACACTACCACAACTACTACTACTACTACTACTACTACTACTACGACTAATAATAATAACACATATTCTATTAAATCAGATTAACAGTTGCTTTAAAACAGCAGTGAAGAAGTAGAGCAAGTTACATGAGATGAAAACTAGAATGGGTGAGGCCACAAACTTGTGACAAAATACACCCCTATTTTTCAGTTTGTTTATTTCAGTCGTGTCATTGCCTTACACACACACACACACACACACACGCACACACACACACGCACGCACACGCACGCACGCGCACGCACGCACGCGTGCGCAGTTGCCACTTAGTAGCAGATACTGAAACATTGATACTTTTATGACACACTACTTTGGAAAAGCTCACATGCAAATACTGGTGTTTCCTCAATTATCTATACAGCATTGCAAGGCATGAGGAAGAAAACAAACATCTCTCGTGACTAATAAAACACCTATTCTTGGAAATTATGTTAGCATTAAAAACACTATGGGGCATGCAGTTAGAAGAAAACAATCCTCAACATACTGGTGTGATATAACACCATACAGAATGTCCAAAAAGTTATTATCTTCCCTTATTATCAATCTTTTTTTATTTATTAAAGAATGCAGTTACATTTTATACTGTGCAAGCTTAGCTACATAATAGTAGCTGTAAACGGTTTTTCTTTAAAAAAAAATAGACAATAAATACAGTATCAGCTTTGACTGATAAAGACTACCTTACACATGCTAAATACATGTATATATTTATCTCCTAACAGAAATGTCACCATATTAAAAATGACCTATTTATATAACTTTTACTATTAATGTTGATTTATTAAACTGAGTGAAATTCATGTTGTGACAAGTTTTATTGGTGTATAATTTAGAGTGGGCAGAATTCTAAATATACTGACCTGTATAAAAAACAGTAATGAAAATTATCCATATTTTCTCTCCTTCGAGCCAATTTTTTTCACTGCAAACATCAGTGACACTTTCAATTGTCAGTGCAGACAAGTGTCCATGGTATAATTCGGATACTCCTCAGCTATGTGTGCATTATATCATTATTATGAACTCTGTGAAGACAAACACCCTCAGCTTCAAATCAGGTGGTACTTTGCCTCCACATTCGGCAATTCAAATAATGTAACACACATCTAGCCCTTGATTATTATCCTTCAATTAAAGTAATTATCTTTAATATCATGGGGTCTGAGGGTTCCTGTCTGGTGTAAATATGCTTCCTGTGTCGGCATGGGTTCTGGTCTCTGATTTCTTTTCCCCTCCCATAAATATGCTGGTAGTTGGATTGGCTACAATTAACACCCTTTAGGTCTTAGTGGTAATAGGTCTGTTATTGAATGGTCAATTCAATGGTCCTATCAGGTCACCAAAAACATTTGGCAGTAGTAGCTCAGCAGTTGTGTTACTGAATTGCTTATAAGGAGATCAAATTTAAGCGCTGCTTTGCTAGCCCATTAAACAAGTGCCTTAACCTTCAACTACTCCCTTGAATAAATAGGATAAATTATTTCTGGCAAATGCTTTAAATGCATTTTTTTTTTTTTTTTGCTTAGGTTTTTTTTCAAAGATTAAAGCATGAATTAAACCAAAGTGTAAGGAAACAAGTGTCAGGACAAGTACTCAATAGTTTTCTCAACCATAGTAAACAAGACAGAAACATAATCCAAAAACAAAGCTAATAGCCATTTGAGGGTCAGGCTATGCACAAACATGAACTGGGCAAGATAGAATATTAGAAAACAACGAAACTAGAACTATTAATTGAAATCAGAAAGACAAACAGGAATCAAAAGCTTGGAATTGATATATAGTGAGCATAAACTTTGCAAATCACTAAGAGTACAAAAAGTCCTTTCATAGTGGAGTGTAAGCTGCAAAGGAGATTTAGTCCAGGTGTGTGTAATCAGCAATTTGGTGAGTGCGGATGTAGTTGTAGTCCTCAGTGGCCACACTGAATTCTGAAACGTATAGTTTGACAGCAATTCCAGGATTGACACAACACAATTGTTACACCAATTCTCTATTATATTTGGGAATCTGGGTTTTTGTAAGGCTATGCTGGGTGAATTTGGTGCACAAGATGAAGAGAAGAGTGAGTCAGTGGCAGAACAACAATGAGAGCAAAGAATGAATCTGTGCAATTTATTAAAGCAGAACACTTGCCTACTTTAGGGAAATAACAACTCAGAGGTTAAAGTGTTTTCCTACTAGATGATTGTAGGCAAGGCTTGAGCAAGGCTTCAGCTGCTGAGTTGTACAAATATGATAATTGTAAGTTGCTTTTGATAAGGCTGTCTACCAAATGCCATTAATGTAACTTATTTAACAGATTGATAGTGAGCTGTTGATACAGATAGTTCAAGTATTCTTCAACTTTACACTGGTTATAATATTCAAATTATACAACACACAAATGCCAGAGCAGAGTTGTAGAGGGCCATACCTCTACTAGTACGACAGTCACTTATATGTGGATCTCAACAAACAATTAACACTACCATCAAAATGAGCAACAAATCTAATACACGTAATCCTTAATAGCTAAAACTTTTCACCTAGATATTTCTAAGCATGAACAAAACCTGTTTATTTTGTGGTATCTGGTGACGAGAAGTATATTTATGTGTCTTACACAATTATCACCGACCTTTAACACTGTCATTTACATTTCCCCACAAAGTGTTTGCCGTAATGTGAATTATACATTAACTGTCCTATATATTACTGAGCAACCGAGTTCCTTAGCAACTCAAAAACTTTGAGAATGGATTTGGACTGTTATTAATATCAACAGTCTGCTACAATGGCTTAATTTAAACACCCGACGATGGAAATTGTAGATGAAATTGTCATGTCAAGTTTTGTTTCTAGCGCTTTTCATAATGGACATGGTCCCAAAGCAGCTTTACAGAACTTGTAACAGAAGATGTAAAGTAAAATTTGTGGAGGACATTATATTGTTCGAGCAACAAGTCGTTTACAGTTCATACTCTACATGGATTAAGGTGAATACAGTTTTCATATATGTATAATCAATTGACCCTTTTCAAAGAGCTTGATTAACAGGCGTTCTTGTCATGGCGGCATGGCTTGTCGGACATAGCAACGGTTACTAAGAAGGGCGGGCTTTTGCAAAGGGTCAATTGCTTTTACAGTTCTGAAAACTGTATTTACCCTAATCCAGGTAGAGTATGAACTCTCATCAACTTGCTGCGCGAACATCATAATGCCTCCATTGTTCAAAACATTCTGCAAAATCGTCTATTACTGGCATTTCCCTTGTTGGCCATCAACTGTGAGTGACATCACTTCCCAATACAAACACGCCCAATAATATAGTCCCACCCCTGGCACTTGATTGACAGCTTTCAGTGCAAGCCTACACACGCGACGCAGAGTAAGAGACGTGGTAGTTAATATTGCTATTTAAATATGGCAAATACAGTTTGCAAATGGAATTTGCTTTTCTATTTAAAATATGCCAGTGACTGTGCATTTGCGAAAGCAGACATGCAAACGGTGATGCAAGATTTGCAATTGCGTTTGGATTATTTCACAATTTATGCCTCCACATGGAAAACACAATTCCTTTTGAATATTGTCCGGAATATCATTCGAAACTTTTCTCTTTCTATTTGCACAAAAAAGCTAGTTAACACAAAGTTTCCTGCAACATGTTTTTGTAATCAGCAGTCACTAAATTTCTAATTATGTTTGACCTGTTAGCCTAAAAGTGAATTAAGAAGTAACATAAAACTATAGAAAGGGCAGATACACTTACTGACCACAGAGTTATAAAAAAAGAACAATAAATAGTAATGGTAGGGAGGAATAATATCCATGAGTCAGCCTGCAGCTTTCTCTCTCTTTCCCTCTCTTTCTGTGTGTGTGTGTGTGTGTGTGTGTGTGTGTGTGTGTGTGTGTGTGTGTGTGTGTGTGTGTGTGTGTGTTTGTGTGTGTGTGTGTGTGTGTGTGTGTGTGTGTGTGTGTGAGTGTGTGTGTGTGTGTGTGTGTGTGTGTGTTTGTGTGTGTGTGTGTAACATGAGATATGGAGGCAGAGCAAGAGAAAAGGGTGAGGTGAAGCAAGCAAGCCAAAAAGGAAAACAATCATGAGCCATACAGTGTGAGGGTGCAGTGGGCAGCCTGCCAAGAGTAACAACTCACGCATCCAGTCAGGGAGGACGAAAGAGCAAGAAGGAGATAAAGAAAGCGCAGAGGCAGATCGAGGGTGTGCAGATATTTAGTGATGATTTTAAAAACAGAGAAAAAGTGTGCATCTAAACCCTAGCTGAGGTCGTCTGCCTCTCTGTACCACCACAAGTCTAACCTTCTCAGCGCTTGTTCGACTCTTCCACCCTGATATGCAGCACTCCTACACAATTGAAAGACACACACACACACACACACACAAACAAAGTGCACAGCTGCACGTAGCCATTCTTCCACAGTGCCAAGTGGTTAAAGTGTTGGTTTTTGCCATTCATACCACATCACACACACACACACACACACACACACACACACACACACACACACACACACACACACACACACACACACACACACACACAGAGCATGTACAGCTGCACCATAGAGGCTACAGGGGACTTTGTCATTTTGATAATGTAGTGGTTTCGAGTTGTCATCTAAACTTGGCTTATCTCAAACTATTTCTCACTTGTTCAGAATGCTTTGAATCCTTTTCACAGGAACGCTAACAGACTTTTATTTCTCAGATGTTTGCTCACTACCATAAAGACATTATAGATCTAATTGAACATGCCGGGTGAATGTAAATGTACTGGGCATATGCATATTGTACAGCTTGCTTGTTTTCTTTAATATAATCCTACTAATTTTTTTTCAAATGATGCAATAAATAAAGCAACAATGAAAGCCAGACACATGCTTATTTGGGTTTGTGATATATCTGTGTGTGTGCCAATCAGATATTCGTATATTTGCCAGTGCAATTAGTCTCCACTAAGACATAAAAACCTGCCCACAAACACACACTCAATCTTTGTAAAAACAAAGGATAGGATATCCTGTTTTCCAATGAGGCAATGATGCCTGTGTGTCTAAAAATAACATTTGTGTACTATAGAGTATAGTGTCCCAATCCCACATAGAGTGCACCATATGAACCTTGTTTAGCGAAATATAACTTTTTACAAAACATACTCTACATACAACATACTAAGTGTGGCTCCTAGTTGAGGATAATTTTAACACATTCTTCTTTAGTTAAAGGCATTCTTTGCCATTGAGTAAAAAAAAAAGTGAAATGATGAAAGAATGGTGGCATGGTGAAACTTAACACAAACAGCATAAATAAAAAGCATAATAACTGAATAAATCATGTATACTTTAAACAGGCTGTTATAATCCAAAGGCAATTATTTCGATTGACTGCTTATCTGTGTTTCAGGGTATGACGATTGACCATCTGTTGCTGTTGACTGGTGATGCGTTAAGGACATTAGGAAACATCCAAATCAATTGATGTGAGTCTGCTGTAACTTTAAATAAACTGCCTAATAGATCAAGAGCACTCTAGAGCACAGGTGACAACTCAGTTCTTGCATGCCAAATACGAGCTGCACATCCTAGAATGGCACTATACAACATGCATGTGCTCACATGTAACAGGGCTGACATGCTGATTAAAATGGACGCCTTTGTGCTCTGTTTGATGAAAGTTAGTCCTGTGCCTGAAACTGATTTAAAAAATGCTTATATTCTTACCAATACTGAACTAACAATCAGAACTAACACACCCCTATATATATTCAAAATATGTTCTGTATTTATGAACACAGACACATTAAAACCTTCCAAAAATATAATAAATGTTAATATCTATTTTTTTTTTCTTCAAATGAAAATTCCCAATTCTATTTCAGATCTCAGGTTATTGGTTTTCATTGATAGATGTATAATACAAGAATAACGTTCAAAATTCTGCCAAACCAGATAAAAAGTATCTACTATACTATAGTTTTCTTATAGCATTTATATGCATGTTCAAAAGGCTGTTTTGCAGTTAGGTCAAAAAGACCATGTGACAGGAAATAAGATTACATGGAAGACCCCTGAAGATCTTCCTGGTTGTGTGTCAAGGTCAGTGAGTCTCATAGAAATATCAGACAGGTTGACATTTTTATGACATAAGTTAAGTTCAGGTTAACATGCCAAATTATATGGCCCTAGGAAATGTCTGAAAGTTCCGCATGTGTGTAAAAACAACTATAAACCCGAACAGAGGGTCATATGCAATAATAGGTTTCTTTGACAATGCCTGTCGAAATGTTATACAAGTATATTTGGAATAGAATATTATATCTACAGTTTATTTAAAAAAAAAATGATTAGATTATCTCTGGTAGCTCAGTGGTTAAGGCTCTTAAACCTCTTTTTTGAAAGTCTTTTCCCATGATATACTAACAGTTGGGAATTCTTATGTTGTCTTTTGTTGTTGTAGCCCCTTCACCTTAAGGTTTAAAGTTGTTTGCATGCTGAAATACCTTTCTGCTCACTATGGTAATAAAGACTGTTTATGTTAGTTTCCTTGTCGTTCCTGGTAGCTCAAACTAATATGGTCATTTGCCTCTGACTCCTTTTATCAACAAGATGTTCCAGCTTACTCTTACAGTGTTTGTTGTTTTAGCACTGTTCTTTAGAGACTGTTGTGTGTGAAAATTCCAGGAAATCACAGTTTATGAGCTCCATATGATACTGAACAGCGTGTATAATATACAAGGTGGCTTCAAATATTTTCTAAACTTGCTTTGTAACACGCCAACAGATGGCAGCACAAGGCTGCACACACAGTCACAGGGAGCACTGAACTTCAAAAGTTCAGTGTGCCAAAAGACATCATCCTGTGTACATCAGGAGCTGTGCAACTAGTGCTTTTCTGACCATATGTGTTACCATGTCTGCGATTTCATCATGGAAGGCAAGTTAGAACAAAGAGCAAATATGAAATTAAGCATGAAACTGGGAAATTTTGCCCAGAAAGATTACAGTAATCTGTTCGAAGTGTTTGGCCGTGGACGACTCATCCTTCATGCTGAGGATCGCTACATCAAAGCCTATAATCTCGACCACCAAAAAAGGAGAGGCAGGTATGCAGCTCAACCAAGTGCATGCTCATCGTGTTTTTAACATTGAAAATTGTGCATTGAGAATTTGTCCCCAGGGGCCAGACCATCAATAACGAGTTCACTGCCAGGTTTTAAGGCATCTGAGAACATTTGCTGAAAGTAACCTGTCACGATCTTCTGTGCACTTGGTGTGCACTTCCGATTTTCGTTTTTTCCTGTGCCTCTCGGTATTTTTAAGGGCACAAGACTTTAGCTCAAGACTAGATTATCTTACTAGCTCCTTAGCTACTGAGATAACTCTTGGCACCCTGCCTGCTCTGGTTCCTGTTCCTGCATCTGCATCTGCTCCTGTTCCTGCTACTGTTCCTGTTTCTGCTCCTGTTCCTGCTCCTGCTCCTGACCCCTGGACTGCTCTGCCTCCGTAGTTACTGGGTTTGAACTCTGGATGGTTTATCTCCCTGCATTTCCCTGTTCGCCTGTGTTTAGACCCTGGACTGTTTATTGGACTTTGTTTTTGCCTTTTCCCCCATTAAAGCCTGTTTTTCACTTTACTCCTGTGGCATCCTGCATTTGTGTCCTCCCATCCACTCACCTAGTCACCCGCGCTTCCTGACAGTATATTCTTGCTATGCATCTTGTCCCGAGAGTCCCTGACAGAATACTCTGGCATCCTGCATTTTGGTCCTCCAACCCAGTCCTCCCTTACCTAGTCACACCCGGAAGAGTAACTGACAGAATATTCTGGCTGTGCACCGTGTCCCCCAAGTTTTCTGACACAACCGGATCTGTCTCAAAACCTTTTGATACCACCTCGTACTTTACCTATCTATTTTGAGTAAACATTTTAAGTAGTGGAGTAAAGGTACATTGTCAAATCAAAATACAAATACGCAAAAGATCAGATGACTGTCATTTTTTTACTGTGTCACACTTATCATCTATACTGCTAGTCATATAAGTCATATTTATTTTCTCTTTGTCTCTGTCTCTCATACTCACACTTTCTGAAATTACACTGAATCCAAAGTGTAAAGACTAACAATGCCACTCATGCCAGAAATGTGTTGTGCTTTATTATGAACTTTAATTTACCCTGACTAAATGTGTTGGTATTTGAGTCACTACCAGAATATGAATGCCAATGTCATGAGAAGTTCAGAAGGTCAGCATGAAAGTATGCACAGACACATGCTACATACAAGTTCACACTTGATTGACAGGTACTCCATTTTAGCCTGTGGTGTCTGTGGCCTCAATGTCAATTTGGATACTTTGTAGTCACACACATGATGTATTCAGAGTTGGAACTCTAAGTCTAACAATTACATCAGTATTTATGCAGAGAAATTTACATGTGCAGAGTTTGGTTATGCATGGACTTAAGTGAATGTTCTGGGATCTTTATTAAGATTATTTAACTCCTATACATGTAGTTTTTGTGTATTTTGCATATTTGTCCTGAAAAGAAGTGCCTAAGCTATTGCCTTTAAACACAAGAACCTGTTTTTAACCCTGGAAAGAACAGGGATAGAAATTTTTATGTAATGTGTACAGTTTAAAATTACATGCTCACTCTGAATATGACATATTTGAACAATGGACATTGTCTCAAAGCAGCTTTACGGAATTAAATCAGTTAAATAAAATAATTACCCCCCCACATATGGCAGTAAGCCTTGGTTAATTCTTCTTAGTAGATTTTTTCAATTACCTTTTATTACTTTTTTATTAATGCACTTATTCTTACAAAAATATATTTACATAGTGCTGATTTCATTTCTAGCAGTATCTTCATAAAAGTTGAAGTGGTAGCTCTGGGATTTACACAGAACTGCTGATTTAAACGATGTGATTTAAAATCCTACCATTGCAAAGTTGGCACTGCTTGGTCTTTGAACAAGGTCCCTAACCCAATGGCTCTTCTGTATAAATTAAATAATTGTAAATTGCTATAAATTAGTGTGTCTTCCAAATGTCATAAATGTACAATCCCAAATCCAAAAAAGTTGGGATGCTTGGTAAAATGTTAAAATGTACCATTTTAATGGGAAAAAATAGGGTAATTTTATATTGGAGGATGCACATTTCAAACAATTTGAGACAGGACCATGTTTACCATTGTGTAACATCCCCTCTTCTTTTAACAACAGTAATTATACATCTGCCAACTAAGCAGACCAGTTGCTGGACTTTTGTTTTTGGGATTGTTGTCTCATTTGTGTCTGATACAGTATCTAGCTGCTCAACAATCCTATTCATATCCAGTCGTATTCTTTGCTTTATGATGAGCCAAATGTTTTCAATTGCTAATAGGTCTGGACTGTAGGTAGGACAGTTCAGCATTCGCACTCTTCTAATATTAAGCCATGCTGTTGTAATAGATGCAGAATGTGGATTAGCATTCTTTTTGCTAAATTATGCAAGGGCTTCTTTGAAAACAGATGTCATCTGGATGGTTCTTTTCCATATGTGAAAGCTGCTTATCCATAGTTTTCAAAAAGAAATGTCAAATTTCAATTCCTCTGACTACAGAACTTTCACTTTGCCTCAGTATATTTAAAATGAGCTTTGGCCTAGAGATGACTGCGTTTTTGGATCATGTTCACATTTGGCTTATTCTATGCATGAAAAAACTTTAACCTGCATTCGTGAAAGACATGGTGTACTGTGTTCACAATAATTTCTGGAAGTGTTTCTAAACTCATGCAATGATTTCCATCACAGAATTATACGTTTTTAGGGTCCAAATATTATAAGCATTCAGTATTGTCGTCGTATGTTGTCTGACTCTCTTAGTTAGACACACACACACACACACACACACACACACACACACACACACACACACACACACACACACAATAACACCTGCAGACAACAGATTAGAGTCACAGATTCACAGATTTATCTAGAGTTACTAACCTGCAGTGGGAGGAAATTCACACAGACAGGGTAGAATAAAAAATTGCATTAACCTAGCTCAGGTTTGAGATGTGAACCCTGAAACTGTAAGGCAGGTGAACTACCATATTGGCCTGACAGGTATTTTTGTAAGGAAAATTGTATTGGAATTATAATTTTACATAAAATTCCATCAAATCAATGCTACATAGATATATACATTATGAGAGGAGAGGTGACCATCTGTGAGCAACAGTATGGTTTTATGCTGAGGGAGAGCATCACAGACGCAGTATTTGCTTTGAGAATGTTGATGGAGAAGTATATAGAAGGTCAGAAGGAGTTGCATTGTGTGTTTGTGAATTTATAGAAAGCATACGACAGAGTGCCAAGCGAGGAGTTGTGGTATTGTATGAGGAAGTCAGGTGTGTCAGAGAAGTATGTGAGGGTGGTGCAGGACATGTATGAGGACAGTGTGACAGCAGTGAAGTGTGCAGTAGGAACAACATACTGGTTCAAGGTGGAGGTTGGACTGCATCAAGGATCGGCTCTGAGCCCTTTCCTGTTTGCAGTGGTGATGGACAGGTTGACGGATGAGGTCAGACAGGAGTCTCTATGGACTATGATGTTTGTGGATGATATTGTTATTTCTTGTCAGAGTAGGGAGCAGGTTAAGAAGAGCCTGGAGAGGTGGAGGTACGTGCTGGAGAAAAGAGGGATGAAAGTCAGTAAGAGTAAGACAGAGTACATATGTGTGAATGAGAGGGAGAGCAGTGGAGTGGTGCAGTTGCAGGGAGAAGAGGGAAAAGAAAGTGGAGGAGTTTAGATATCTGGGTCAATAGTGCAAAGTAATGGAGAGTGTGTTAGAGAAGTGAAGAAAAGAGTGCAGGCAGGGTGGAGTGGGTGGAGAAGAGTGGCAGAAGTGATCTGTGATAGAAAGGTATCTACAAGAGTGAAAGGGAAAGTTTAAAGGACTGTGGTGAGACCTGCTATGTTGTATGGTTTAGAGACAGTGACATTGAGTTAAAGACAGGTAATGGAGCTGGAGGTGGCAGAGCTGAAGATGTTGAGGTTTTTCGTTGGGAGTGACGAGGATGGACAGGATTAGAAAATAGTTTATTAGAGGGACAGTGGATGTAGGATGTTTTGGAGACAAGGTGAGGGAGGCGAGATTGAGAAGTTTTGGAAATGTTCATAGGAGGGGCATGGGGTATATTGGTAGTAGAATGCTGAGGATAAAGCCACCATCTTGTGCAGTTCTGTTATTTTCAATTATGTTAATTACATGTGCATTTACTGTACTCTCATAGTTAATGAAACAATTTCGGCACCAGTAAAATGACTCTATATCATACACTTATCGTACATACAGTTTTGTTATAAACATTAGTGTGCAGCTTTCAGCAATGAGCATCACTTTATTCCCATTGGACTAGGTATATTTACAAACTTGATTCCAAAAAAGTTGGGACACTGTACAAATTGTAAATAAAAAAGGAATGCACTAATTTACAAATCTCAAACTTATATTTTATTCACAATAGAATATAGATAACATATCAGATGTTGAAAGTGAGACATTTTGAAATGTCTTGCCAAATATTGGCTCATTTTGGATTTCATGAGAGCTACACATTAGAAAAAAGTTGGGACAGGTAGAAATAAGAGGCCGGAAAAGTTAAATGTACATATAAGAAACAGCTGGAGGACCAATTTGCAATTTATTAGGTCAATTGACTGGGTATAAAAAGAGCCTCTCAGAGTGGCAGTGTCTCTCAGAAGTCAATTCCAAAATAGTGGAGCAATATCAGAAAGTTTTTCAGAGAAAAATTTTGAAGTTATCATCATCTACAGTGCATAATATCATCCAAAGATTCAGAGAAACTGAAACAATCTCTGTGCATAAGGGTCAAGGCCGGAAAACCATACGGATGCCTGTGATCTTCGGGCCCTTAGATGGCACTACATCACATACAGGAATGCTACTGTAAGGAATACTTCTAGAAAACATTGTCGGTGAACACAATCCACCGTGCCATTCGCCGTTGCCGGCTAAATCTCTTTAGGCCAAAAAGAAGCCATATCTAAACATGATCCAGAAGCGCAGGCGTTTTCTCTGGGCCAAGGCTCATTTAAAATGGACTGTGGCAAAGTGGAAAACTGTTCTGTGGTCAGACGAATAAAAATTTGAAGTTCTATTTGGAAAACTGGGACGCCATGTAATCCAGACTAAAGAGGATAAGGACAGCCAAGTTATTATCAGCGCTAAGTTCAGAAACCTGCATCTCTGATGGTATGGGGTTGCATGAGTGCGTGTGGCATGGGCAGCTTACACATCTGGAAAGGCACCATCAATGCTGAAAGTATATCCAAGTTCTAGAACAACATATGCTCCCATCCAGGACATCGTCTCTTTCAGGGAAGATCTTGCATTTTACAACATGACAATGCCAGACCACATACTGCATCAATTACAACATCATGGCTGAGTAGAAGAAGGATCCGGGTACTGAAATGGCCAGCCTGCAGTCCAGATCTTTCACCCATAGAAAACATTTGGCGCATCATAAAGAGGAAGATGCGACAGAGAAGACCTAAGACAGTTGAGCAACTAGAATCCTGTATTAGACAACAATGGGACAACATTCCTATTCCTAAACATGAGCAACTTGTCTCCTCAGTCCCCAGATGTTTGCAGACTGTTATAAAAAGAAGAGGGGATGCCACACAGTGGTAAACATGGCCTTGTCCCAACTTTTTTGAGATGTGTTGATGAAATTTAAAATCAACTTATTTTTCCCTTAAAATTATACATTTTCTCAGTTTAAACATTTGATATGTCATCTACAGTGAGGAAAATAAGTATTTGAACACCCTGCTATTTTGCAAGTTCTACCACTTAGAAATCATGGAGGGGTCTGAAATTGTCATGGTAGGTGCATGTCCACTGTGAGAGACAAAATCTAAAAAAAAAAATCCAGAAATCACAATATATGATTTTTAAACTATTTATTTGTATGATACAGCTGCAAATAAGTATTTGAACACCTGTCTATCAGCTAGAATTCTGACCCTCAAAGACCTGTTAGTCTGCCTTTAAAATGTCCACCTACACTACATTTATTATCCTAAATTAGATGCACCTGTTTGAGGTCGTTAGCTGCATAAAGACACCTGTCCACCCCATACAATCAGTAAGAATCCAACTACTAACATGGCCAAGACCAAAGAGCTGTCCAAAGACACTAGAGACAGAATTGTACACCTCCACAAGGCTGGAAAGGGCTACGGGGAAATTGGCAAGCAGCTTGGTGAAAAAAGGTCCACTGTTGGAGCAATCATTAGAAAATGGAAGAAGCTAAACATGACAGTCAATCTCCCTCGGACTGGGGCTCCATGCAAGATCTCACCTCGTGGGGTCTCAATGATCCTAAGGAAGGTGAGAAATCAGCCCAGAACTACACGGGAGGAGCTGGTTAATGACCTGAAAAGAGCTGGGACCACCGTTTCCAAGGTTACTGTTGGTAATACACTAAGACGTCATGGTTTGAAATCATGCATGGCACGGAAGGTTCCCCTGCTTAAACCAGCACATGTCCAGGCACGTCTTAAGTTTGCCAATGACCATTTGGATGATCCAGAGGAGTCATGGGAGAAAGTCATGTGGTCAGATGAGACCAAAATAGAACTTTTGTGTCATAATTCCACTCAACGTTTTATGGAGGGAAAAGAATGATGAGTACCATCCCAAGAACACCATCCCTACTGTGAAGCATGGGGGTGGTAGCATTATGCTTTGAGGGTGTTTTTCTGCACATGGGACAGGGCGACTGCACTGTATTAAGGAGAGGATGACCTGGGCCATGTATTGCGAGATTTTGGGGAACAACCTCCTTCCCTCAGTTAGAGCATTGAAGATGGGTCGAGGCTGGGTCTTCCAACATGACAATGACCCGAAGCACACAGCCAGGATAACCAAGGAGTGGCTCTGTAAGAAGCATATGAGGGTTCTGGCGTGGCCTAGCCAGTCTCCAGACCTAAACCCAATAGAGAATCTTTGGAGGGAGCTCAAACTCCGTGTTTCTCAGCGACAGGCCAGAAACCTGACTGATCTGGAGAAGATCTGTGTGGAGGAGTGGGCCAAAATCCCTCCTGCAGTGTGTGCAAACCTGGTGAAAAACTACAGGAAACATTTGAACTCTGTAATTGCAAATAAAGGCTACTGTACCAAATATCAACATTGACTTTCTCAGGTGTTCAAATACTTATTTGCAGCTGTATCATACAAATAAACAGTTAAAAAATCATACATTGTGATTTCTGGAATTTTTTTTTTAGATTATGTCTCTCACAGTGGACATGCACCTACGATGACAATTTCGGACCCCTCCATGATTTCTAAGTGGGAGAACTTGCAAAATAGCAGGGTGTTCAAATACTTATTTTCCTCACTGTATGTTGTATTCTAAATAAAATATAGAAATTTTCACATCTGCATTCTGTGTCCCAACTTTTTTGGAATCGGGTTTGTATACCAGCATGAGATAAAACCCAATAAGAAGTTAAAGGCTTCACCTCTGCTAAATTTTTTTCCTGCAGAGAGGAAGTCCAGAACACATGGAATCCAGAAACAGTAGTTAAGAGCCATTGTTTCTGCACTGTCAGTGACAGCGTCACTCACCAAAACAATACAAAAAGAACATCTTTTTGACCCCTTTTCTCTTTCAGGGCATGGAATCAGCCCCCTGTCAAAATCCTATTAACAACATTCACAGTGCTACAACTTAAAACAAACAAACAAAAAAAAAAAACCCCAAAAAAATACAATTAACAACAGCAAAACCTGCATGTTAACCCCTTTTTTTAAATATATATAATCCGGTAAAGCGACCTCATATCTTTTTATCCTTGCAATCATTGCCTACCTTTGCAAGTGTGTGTTTTATTACAATATCAGTCACTGTTATCTGCAGCTTATGTGTATCACAGCCGTACCTGATGGTGGCAGACCTCTTTCCTAGAATAAATAAAAAGTTGAACATGCTCAGGGCATGTTAGGTTTTTATCAGTGTTTATTCTATAGTAGCCTTATAATAAACTCTTCAGATAGTAGGCACAGACTCAGCACTTTATAATCAGGAGCAGAGGGAAATCTGCAGTGATGTTCTGCTGTGGTGATAATAAGGCAAAAATATATTCTGAAAACCCCAAGCCTGTACTTTATCTCAGTGGTGGATGGGTGGGTATGTCTATTTGTCCATTAGGTGTGTGACATGTGGTTTGTTTGGTGGGGGATAGAGAAGCAGACAGGAATATCTGACTGGACTGGATTGGTCCCCACTAGGAAAAATGCTTTGGTTTGGTTACATTTACATATTTTTGCTGAGGATAATAAATGTTAAATATGCATGTACTTGAAACATTACCCATTATTTTAAGAGCAATGGTCATGCTGTTTGAAATGCAGCATTCAACTAATTATTCAGGTTATATTAGCAGAATATTCAGTAAGCTGTAAGAATTGATAAACTGCTATGAAAGCTAATAGGATGAGTGTGTGTAAGTCTGGCCCTGTATCTTTAAAAGTTAAAATTTAACCTTTTGTTTAGTTTAAAACTGTACTGGAACTTGCCTGCCTTCCTGCCCCAACACCCCCATCCCATGTTTTTCTTTTTCAGTTGCTGAGTACCAGGCGTGACCCAGTTTGACCCCTGAGTGCTATGTTCGTGTGCTGATGTCAGCATCTTACAGAAGGATTTAGCAGTTCCCTCTCTGTGCTGTCATTTAAAGGCACAGTACTCTTTTCTCTTTTTAGTGAATCTCTTTTTTGTTTTTCCAAATCTAGCTCACTTCTCTAATTTAGCTCAGAGGATTATTCAATTCAATTCAATTTATTTTTATTTGTATAGCGCTTTTAACAATGAACATTGTCTCAAAGCAGCTTTACACAGATAATGTGGTGGTAAAAATGAATATGTTCTTTATGAGTAAGTTTGTCCCTGATGAGCAAGCTGGTGGCGACTGTGGCAAGGAAAAACTCCCCGAGATGGCATAAGGAAGAAACCTTGAGAGGAACCAGACTCAAGAGGGAACCCATCCTCATCTGGGTTACACCGAATGTCCATTTGTGGCGGGTATACAATGTTGCGGAGTACAGTGATGATGATCAAAAGCGAACTATATTCCTGAGTCAGTGTAGGAGACTGTTGACATCAACTACAGTCCAATCCATCCTCAAAGCTCCCGTTCTTACTCCGGAATTTCATGGAACCACCCAAGGCATTGATGACAAACCTTCCCCAGCTGCACAGAGTCAAAGAGAACACTATCCAGAGGCAGGCCTGGACGAAGTGGGAAGATCCACGGAGGGGAGAGGGGCAGGAACAGTGGTCACTGGAGCCTCAGGAGGATGTTTAACTCTACCGAGAGAGAGAGAGAGAGAGAGAGAGAGAGAGAGAGAGAGAGAGAGAGAGAGTGACAGGAAGAGAAGGATATGGATTATTAAGTGTACCTATTGTTGCATGAGAGTTAAAGTCACTGTGCAGTTTGGACTCCGGCAAGACTCGCTATGGCAGCATAACTAAAAGGGAGAACCAGAAGGCAACACAGACATGAGGGATCTCTGAGATAAGAGACGACCCACCACACCACCATCAACAAACCTGAGTGAACGCGTGAATGTGAGGGGACCACAGCATACAAATATCCCAGTTCACCAAACACTCTATATCAATGTTCCCTCCAGATCTGAGCCTTTACCTGAGAAAAAATCTACTGATTAAAGGCTTGACTGAATAAATATGTTTTCAACCTCGACTTAAACACTGAGACTGTGTCTGAGTCCCGAACACTGATAGGAAGGCTGTTTCATAACTGCGGGGCTTTATAAGAGAAAGATCTGCCCCCTGCTGTAATCTTCATTATTGGAGGAACCAACAGATAGCCAGCACCTTTTGATCTAAGTAGGCGTGGAGGATCATACTGGTACAGAAGTTCACTCAGATACTGCGGTGCGAGACCGTTAAGTGCTTTATACGTCAGTAGTAGTATTTTATAATCCATGCGAGATTTGATTGGGAGCCAGTGTAGACTGATTAATACAGGGGTGATGTGGTCAAATTTCCTAGATCTAGTGAGGACTCTTGCTGCTGCATTCTAAACTAACTGAAGCTTATTTATGCACTTACTCTAACACCCAGACAGTAAAGCGTTACAGTAGTCTTATCTAGAAGTAACAAAAGCATGAACTAGTTTTTCTGCATCCTGTAACAACATCATATTTCTAATTTTAGCAATATTTCTAAGGTAAATGAAGGCGATCCTGGTAATATTATTCACGTGAGCCTCAAAGGAAAGACTCGGGTCAATAATCACACCAAGGTCTTTGACAGCCGTATACACTGAAACAGAAACACCATCCAGAGATGCTACGTAATCGGAAAGTTTGCTTCTAGCTGCATGTGGCCCTAGTAAAAGTACTTCCGTCTTATCTGAGTTTAGCAGAAGAAAGTTATCAAACATCCACTGTCTAATGTCCTTTACACATTTTTCAACATTGTTAAGCTGATCTCTCTCATCTGGCTTTGCTGAAATATACAGCTGTGTATCATCAGCATAGCAATGGAATCTAATACCATGTTTATGAATAATTTCTCCAAGAGGCAGCATATATAAAGAGAAAAGCAGAGGGCCTAAGACAGATCCTTGAGGAACACCAAACTTTACCTCAGAGAGTGTGGAGAACTCACCATTTACATCAACAAACTGATAGCGATCAGTCAAATAAGACCTGAGCCAAGAGAGAGCTGTTCCCTTTATTCCAACAACGCTCTCAAGTCTAGCAAGTAGTAGAGTGTGATCAAAGGTGTCAAAAGCTGCACTGAGGTCAAGCAAAACAAGTAAGGAGACAAAACCCTGATCAGAGGCCAATAACAGGTCATTTAACACCTTAACTAGCGCCGTCTCTGTGCTATGATGAGGCTGAAATCCTGACTGATACATTTCAAAAATGTTATTCATGAGTAGGTGTGAGCATAACTGCTGTGCTACAACCTTTTCTAAAATTTTGGATATGAAGGGGAGATTTGATATTGGTCTGTAGTTGGACAGCTGACATGGGTCAAGGTCAGGTTTCTTAATTAGGGGGTGGATAACTGCTAGTTTGAAGGATTTTGGTACAAAACCAGTGCTAATGGAAGAGTTTATTATTTTTAAAACAAATATATTGATTAATACAAATAGTAGTGGAAAAGAGGAAACATTGAAAATGATGTTTACTTTCGTACATACTACATGCCAACAACTACATAAAGTTCTTAATACTAATGAGATACATTTTTTTGTTTATAAATTGTTATTATTATTATTATTATTATTATTATAGATAGTTAAATTATTATTTAATATAATATTATTATATAATAGTTCAACTATTTATTTAAGTTTTTTTTATAGATTATACAGTAGTGTAAAAGTGTTTGCCCCCTTCCTGATTTCTAATTTGTTTGCATGTTTGTCATGCTTTTATGTTTCAGATCGTCAAACTCATTTGAATATTAGTAAAAAATAACACAAGTGAACACAACATGCAGTTTTTAAATGACGTTTTTATTATTTAGGGAAAACAAAATCCAAAACTACATGGCTCTTTATGAAAAAGTGTTTGCCCCACTGTTAAAACGGTGGTTTATCACACCTGAGTTCAGTTTCTCTAGCCACACCCAGGCCTGATTACTGCCACACCTGCTCGCAGTCAAGAAATCTCTTAAATAGGACCTGCCCGACAAAGTGAAGTGGAACAAAAGATCCTCAAAAGCTAGACAGCATGCAGAGATCCAAAAAAATTCAGAAACTAATTAAAAAGAAAGTAATGGAGATCTATCAGTGTGGAAAAGGTTATAAAGCCAGTTCTAAAGCTTTGGGACTCCAGTGGACCACAGTTAGAGCCATTATTCACAAATGGCAAAAACATGGAACAGTGGAGAACCTTCCCAGGAGTGGCTGGCCGACCAAAATTACCCCAAGAGCACAGTGTCGACTCATCCAAGAGGTCACAAGACCCCACAACAACGTCCAAAGAACTGCAGGCCTCACTTGCCTCAGTTAGGGTAAGTGTGCATGACTCCACCATAAGAAAGAGACTGGGCATGGCAGAGTTCCAAGATGAAAACTGCTGCTGAGCAAAAAGAACATAAAGGCTTGTTTAAGTTTTGCCAGAAAACATCTTGATGATGTTTTCTTTAAGACTTTTTTCTTCAAGACCAAGACTTTTGGGAAAATACTCTGTGGACTGAGGGGACAAAAGTTAAACTTTTTGGAAGGTGTGTATAACATTAGGTCTGGCATAAAAGTAACACCGCATTTCAGAAAAAAAACATTATACCAACATTAAATTATGGTGGTGGTAGTGTGATGGTCTGGGGCTGTTTTGCTTCAGGACCTGAAAGACTTGATGTGATAAATGGAACCATGAATTCTGCTGTTAACCAAAAAAAATCTTGAAGGAGAATGCCATCTGTTTGTGACCTCAAGCTGAAGCAAACTTGGGTATTGCAGCAGGACAATGATCCAAAACACACCAGCATATTTTTTGCTAGATAGTCTATTATAGAAAATAAATCAATGACTTATGAACAGTCAGATTTTAACAGTGCTGTAATATTAAGTTCAGCTTCATTAAATAACAAACAGCAGTGATGGGATCCAACAGAGAAATCAGAGATTTCGTTTTTATAAATGTGTGGTTGGGGATCGGGAAGCAGACAGGACTATCTGATTGGACTCTTGACCTAGTAGAGACTTTTGTGGCTTGTCTTCACAAGGACATGTTATTAAGCAGCACATTTTCCTGCTTGTTGAACTTATCAGAAGGATGTCCCGACTTCCCCCTGTGTAATTGTGTATGGTAATATCTTT
Source organism: Silurus aristotelis (assembly GCF_946808225.1). Taxonomy (NCBI): domain Eukaryota; kingdom Metazoa; phylum Chordata; class Actinopteri; order Siluriformes; family Siluridae; genus Silurus; species Silurus aristotelis. The sequence continues at coordinate 24,623,468 of NC_139582.1, read as the reverse complement.
TGAAACTTACCCACAATCTCGCCGTATTATGTCTCATGCTAACGGACACAGCAGACGTTGTGCAATGTGTTGTGCCTTGTCTTGAGAGACATGTGGGGGGAAAAATATTGTGTTCCTGTGCAGTAATGAGTCAGCTTCTTGTTTTATTTTAAAAAAAAAGCGTTGCGAGTGCAATATGTGTGCTGCTACTGAGGGGGGAGGGGGTTGTGTGATACGAAGTGCATGGGCATGAAGTTGACAAAAAAAAAAAAAAAAAAATACATGACGTTCTTGTGGTGGTAACTTCTCCATTAAGTCTGCATGCAATCTATATTTTTGTCTAACACCTTTTAACCACCAATAGCAGCAGGAGAATCTTTGATGGAACATAATGTAAGTGCGTGGGTGTTTGTTGGAGTCTGTGAGAGAAAGCACCACATGTCAGTTTGTGGTCATGACTGTGGTTAAAATGTGTAGCAAGTATCAGACAGGGTGGGTCATACCCACATGTAGGATATGATTAAAAACGTCTCTGTAAACAACACACACATGCATAGACTGCTTGAGAAAAAATATTGAGGTTCTTAATTGAAACTCATGTGATGTTTTGCCGCAACAAATGAGAATGAAATTGCTGATTTGTTTCAACCGTTCCCAAACAGAACTGAAAAAAAGACTCTAAAAATCAGACACTTGATTTGTCCTTGCACTGTGAGTAAATTCCCATGTACACAAAGTGTCAGAAAAACCACTTGTTCTCTGCACCTGATAATACTTTATAAGCTGCTAGAAGGGCAGCAAAAAAAGATTTGCGTGAACAGCTGTGTCAGCAGTGTCACCATTGCCATCCCAAAACGATTTATTTTCTAATGCTACTCTCTCCACATGAAAGGATTTTTAACTCTTCTTGCATTCTCTTTAGTTGAGTACAGTATGAAAACTATGATATTAGTTAAACACTATCATATTAATTTTCTTTATAGCACATTTGCACTAGTTTTTCATTCAGCAGCATTCCACCAAATAATATGTTCAAGCTTTCTGAATAAATTTTATAAAGTTTTAGAAATGCTGCTGTTAACTTGTTCTGCTCAGATTCACAACCTGTGTGACCTGCTGCTCATGCTGTTCTATCGTGTGTATTAAAGGTATCTTAATACCTATATCCCTAAACACTATTTACTATAAATTTAACAGTAATCACTAACACTTAGGCAACTTGCTTAACTAAGTCACTTAAGTAAATTGCACTGATTTAATGCTAAATTTTAGTTGGGGTTAATTCAGATATATAATTCAATTCATTTTAATCTGTATAGCATTTTTAACAATGGACATTGTCTCAAAGCAGCTTTACACAGATAATGTGGTAAGAAAGATTCAGTAAGATTGTTATTTAATAATAGAACTTGCTAATGGTGCTGGTTGTGGTGGCTCAAAGGTCAGATCTCCCCATCAAAATGTCATGCTTGAGTTATATGGAAAGCCCTTCAGCTCAGATGTCTGTAAAATGTACAGCAACTTTTGTAATAGTGTATGTGGACAATTGACCACCACATACACATTTGCTGAGTAAATATCCAATTCCAAAACCATGGGTATTAATATGGAGTTAGTTTCCCTTTGCTGTGATAATAATCTTTACTCTTCTGGTCATGCTTTCCACTAGAGTTTGAAATGTGGCTATAGGGATTTGCCTGTTCAGCCACCAGACCATTAGTGGGTGTAGGCACAGATGTTGGGCAAGGAAGCCTGTGGTGTAGTCAGTGTTCCATATCATTCTGGTCTTTCTTTGTTCACAGGTGCACTGACATGATGAAACAGGCTTGGGTACCTTAGTTCCAGTAAAGAGAAATAATTTTCACAAACATTACATTAAATTTAATTAAATAACTCAAAGTGTTTATTTTTAAATTTTTACTTTGACCTGAGCAAATTTTATTTCCCTTAAGGGTAAACTTAGTATTTTGTCCACACACAGAGTTTTTTCTGACCTTATTCTTATCTTAACTGTTTAAAAAAACAGTACATGTACAATACAGTACATCACAGTGCTAATGCACACCCTTTATTTGTTTTGTGTTCCGTAAAAATCTGGAGCGCATTGTATTAGAACATAATTGCTTTACTTCACAACATTACAAAATTTTTTACACAAATATCTGTACTTTTTACTTCTTACATTTTTAAACCAGACTTGTTACTTTAGTTTTAATCTATTTGGTGACATGATCAATATTTTTTTCTTCTCATTGTGCTGTTTTCAGCCCATCAATCTATTTCTAGTAATTGTGCGGCTTTTTCAACCTACCACTGGTGTATAATTTCCTGGCTATCATGCGCCACAGATGTAGGCTAGCCTACAAAGCTAACAACAAACAAGGCAGAAGGCAACAAGAAGTATGGGGCTGACATGGCTGAGACAGAGGGGTCAGCGATGTTGACATGACTGAAAACAGAGACATACCTGATCACCTGATCATCATCATCTTTCTGCTTGTGTTCTGTATGGTGGTTGTTTAGCCTGGCTACATGCATTAGGTAACAATTTCGTATATATTAATATGATGTGAATTCCAGTTACCAGGGTGACACAAACAGTTAGGTAGAGCCCAAACTTCAAGTTCATATGTGTACTTTTGCAAAAATTGAAATACCTCCCCTCCTTTCAATGGCCAGGTGCCATGTTCTACCATAGCTCTAAATCGTGTCAACCCAGAGAAAGCTGCAGGACAATACAACATTCCTGACAGAGTGCTCAAAGAAAGTGCAGACCTGATATCTGACATCTTAATATCTTTCTGAGCTGTGCTGTCTGAACTACAGTATGCATCATGGCCGCCACCACCATAGTCCCCGTGCTATACCCACACCTATCATAATTAAATAATTCAAGTGGCTTCTCATAACGCACATCAAGACCGTGCCGCCCACTCAGTGGCCCATACTACTGTTCCACAGATGATCCACCACACTCCATCTGGCCCTCACTCATCTAAACAATAAAAATACATACATTCAAATGCTGTTCAGCTCAGAATTTAAAACCATGAAGTATGAGTATGTCTGATTAGCAAGAATGATGAGTTAAAGAGAGGAAGTGCAGAAGTTAACAGACCAGTGTATAGCCAACAACCTGTATTTGAATGTGGATAAAACAGTAAAATTGGTTGGTGATCACTCCCTGCTGAACACGAATGACTCCTCCTTATAGATCAAGAACAACAAATTCCTTGGTGTTCACCTGGCAAAGAACCTCACTTGGTCCCTCAGTACCAGATCCATATTAAAGAATGACCATTATTGTCTCTTTTTCCTGTAAAAGCTGAGTAAGGCCCACCTCCCACTACCTTTCCTCACTATGTTCTGCAGAGGGATGATCAAGAGCATCTTGAGCAGTCACTACCTGGTTTGGGAATCGCACAATTTTGGATTGCAATTTTTGGATCAAGCCCTCACAGTCAGACTGTGTAAAAGGAACTAGACGGGTACACACAATAGTTTAAATAAACAAATCATTGAAACTGTTTTACCAAATTGCTGCTTAACAATAATTGTGTACATATAGATTATTTATCATTATTTATATAGGTTATTTTCAGAATCATGCATTAACTGGTTGGTTTCATTGTGTTTATTATCTCATGTTGTTTGCACTAAATGTTTGAACATGTGGACTTTAGGTAGTGTACTGGTAAGTTTTTTTTTTTTTTTTTATTGTTGTATTAATTTGTGTTGGTCATGTGTAGCACCTTGTTATTGGGGAAATGCTATTTTGTTTTACTGTGTACTGTATATGGATTAAATAAATAAAATCATGCTTGACCTGCCTTGATAGGCTTTTTCTATCCACAATGACCAAAATATATCCATTAAGGAAAGTAACAAAAGTTTTTTTCAGATGATTCTCTTTTTTTTTTATTCATAATTTTGTTTCTTTACTTTTTTTTTTCTTTCCTTTTTTTTTTTTTTAGCTTTTTTGTGTTGTATATTTCCTTGACATTTCAAAACTGGAGCCCTATGGATCATTTAGACACTATATATATATATATATGTATTATCTACATTTATTGAGACATTTGTGAATCTTTCACAAAGTAGTGATTCACAATTTATAATTGACAACAAGATACATCTAGCCAGCTAGTGTTTGGAGTACTGCAGGATCCCAACCCCAATTCAAATACCTGCTCTCAGTGAGACGCTTTCTGGAAAGGAAACACCACTTGCCCACTACTGCACTTGTTAATTGTATTTCCATTCATTAGAACCCATTATCTGTTCTGTCTATGTAATGCATTTGATATATTTGTATTCATCCCTAATGTAAAGTTAAGGTAATAGACATCTTTAACACAAGTGTGTTAGACAGTCTATGTAAATGTATCAGATAATATGTTTTAAAACATGACAAAAATCTACAAAAATAAGAAACCAGCAAATTTGTCACAATCCACTATAATGTAACTATACCACATTTCCATATTATTTATTCATATTATAATTATTTGTAATCAGTATATGAAACCCTTAAACATAATTTCCTTCTAGTCTCCTATTACAGGTTATAAAAATTAATTAATTTGGTGTGGGAGTTTTTTGTATATCTTATTAAATTCTATTAATTTTTATTTGTATAGCACTCAAAGCTCCTGTTCTTACTCCGTAAGATCACCACACGCTCCATCCGCAAAGCCAACAGCATTGTGGTCACACACACTCTTCACCCTCCTGCCATCAGGGAAGCGGTTCCGAAGCATTCAGGCCGTCACATCCAGACACGCACACAATTCAATTCAATTCATTTGTATAGCGCTTTTAACAATGAACATTGTCTCGAAGCAGCTTTACACAGATAATGTGGTGATTAAAAGTGAATATGTTCTTTATGAGTAAGTTTGTCCCTGATGAGCAACTGTGGCAAGGAAAAACTCACTGAGATGGCATAAGGAAGAAACCTTGAGAGGAACCAGACTCAAGAGGGAACCCATCCTCATCTGGGTTGCACCGAATGTCCATTTGTAGCAGATATACAATGTTGTGGGGTGCAGTGATGATGATCAGAAGCGAACTGTATTCCTGAGTTAGTGTAGGAGACTGTTGACATTAACTACAGTCCAATCCATCCTCAAAGCGCCCGTTCTTACTCCGGAATTTCATGGAACCACCCAAGGCGTTGATGAGAAACCGTCCCAAGCTGCACAGAGTGGCCTCCAGTTGGAGAGAACACTATCAGATGCAGGCCTGGATGAAGTGGGAAGATCCACAGAGGGGAGAGGGGCAGGAACAGTGGTCACTGGAGCCTCAGGAGCAAGTTTAATTTGACAGAGAGAGAGAGAGAGAGAGAGAGAAGAGGGGTGACAGGAAGAGAAGGATATGGATTATTATATGTCCTTATTGTTGTATAAAAGTATTGGACTCCGGCAAGACTCGCTATGGCAGCATAACTAAAAGGGTGAACCAGAAGGTAATACAGACATGAGGGATCTCTGGGATAAGAGACGACCCACCACACCACCGTCAACAAACCCGAGTGAACGTGTGAATGTGAGGGGATGACAGCATACAAATATCCCAGTTCGCCAAACACTCTATATCCGTTTCCTCTCCAGATCTGAGCCTTTACCTAAGAAAAAAATCTACTGATCAAAGGCTTGACTGAATAAATATTTTTTCAACCTCGACTTGAACACTGAGACTGTGTCTGAGTCCTGAACACTGAACACTGATTGGAAGGCTGTTCCATAACTGTGGGGCTTTATAAGAGAAAGATCTGCCCCCTGCTGTAGTCTTCATCATTTGAGGAACCAACAGATAGCCAGCACCTTTTGCTTTATAAATCAGTAGTAGTATTTTATAATCAATGCGAGATTTGATTGGGAGCAGTGTAGACTGATTAAAACAGAGGTGATGTGGTCATATTTCCTAGATCTAGTAAGGACTCTTATCTCTGCATTCTGAACTAACTGAAGCTTATTTATGCACTTATTTGCACACCCAGATAGTAAAGCATTACAATAGTCTAACCTAGAAGTTACTCATCTGGCTTTTCTGAAATATACAGCTGTGTATCATCAGCATAGCAATGGAAGAGAATACCATGTTTATGAATAATTTCACCAAGAGGCAGCATATATAAAGAGAATAGCAGAGGGCCTAAGACAGATCCTTGAGGAACACCAAACTTTACCTCAGAGAGTGTGGAGAACTCACCATTTACATCAACAAACTCATAGCCATCAGTTAAATAAGACCTGAGCCAAGAGAGAGCTGTTAGTCTAGCAAGTAGTATAGTATGATCGATGGTGTCAAAAGCTGCACTAAGGTCGAGCAAAACAAGTAAGGAGACAAAACCCTGATCAGAGGCCAATAACAGGTCATTTACCAACTTAACTAGCACCGTCTCTGTGCGATGATGAGGCCGAAATCCTGACTGATACATTTCAAAAATGTTATTCATAAGAAGGTGTGAGCATAACTGCTGTGCTACAACCTTTTCTAAAATTTTGGATACAAAGGGGAGATATGATATTGAATCAAATCACTGTGTGATTGATCTGTACAACCCGGACTCAAACACCCACTCGAACTCACTTCACACATCGATGTCTTCAGAACCACTCATATTACAAACTGCCGTTACATGCCGTTTTTGCACATCTTTTTTTGGATTGCTGTATTGCTTTTTTGCACAACATTTTGTTTACATTTTTTGTTACAATGTTCACTTTACTCTTTTACACACTGCAGTGTGCAATATACAACAGGTGTACTGGTGGTGCTATTTTGTGTTTTGTGTATTTGTCCTACACTGTCTTGTGTTGTCTTGCACTGTCCTGTACTGTCTTGCACTGTCTTGTGTTGTCTTTGCACTGTTTGCACCAGGTTGCACTTGATGCACTTATGTGGCGAGGACACTTATTAGACCCTGTGTTTTCTGTGATTGTTGTTTTATGTAGCACCAGGGTTCAGGAGGAACGTTGTTTCATTTCACTGTGTATTGCGTCAGCTATATATGGTTGAAATGGCAATTAAAGCCTCTTGACTTGACTCTTGACTTAATTTCATGGGTCCCCAGTGCATTGATGAGAAACCATCTCCAGCTGCACAGAGTGGCTTCCAATTGAAGATAACACTTTCCAGAGGCAGGCCAGGACAAAGTGGGCAGATCCAAGGAGGGGAGAGGAGCAGGAACAGTAGTCACTGGAACCACAGGAGCATGGAGAGATGGGGTGACAGAAAGAGAAGGGTATGGATTAATATGTGTCCTTATTGTTGTATGAAAGTGAAGGACACTGTGCAGTTGGGGACTCCGGCAAAAGGGTTAGAAGGTAAAAAGAACCAGAAGGTAACACAGACATAAGGTATCTCTGGGATAAGAGACACCACCGTCAACAAACCTGAGTGAACGTGAGTGTGAGGGGACGACAGCATACAAATATCCAGTTGGCCAAACGCTCAATATCCATGATCCCTCCAGATCTGCTCCTTTACCTTAGAAAAATCTACTGATAAAAGACTTGACTAAATAAATGTTTTCAGCTTTTTGAAACACTTTCTGTGCCCTAATCATGTGCCCTGTTTACTACTTTTTTCGCAAGCTTTCTATCTTCAATCTAATGTGACTGAGTAACATCATCCCATATCCGGAAACTGTTGTTTATAGATGAGAAGTCTTTCGTGTGGTTTTTGGGGATGTAGCTGGGTGGGAACTTAAACTTACTGAAAGATTGGTAACTAGTATAATTCCAGTCAAAGCCAAATGTTTCTATGACTATTACAATTATTTCCTGCATCTCCGTCCTGATGTAGAAATTCTTAATATCAATGTCAATTGAATAATGCATTTCAATCCCAATATTTATCTTTATGTCTTAAGCTTCATGGGCAAAGGCACTTTATTGCCTTATATGTTAAACAATGTTTCTGGAGGCACAAGATACCATCTTTGTGTGTTGCTTCAGATGTTATTACACTGAAAACATCTGGCCACTGTTCCACAATGCTATTTTCCCCACTGTGGGATGAATAAATGTAGATCTCACACTGCTGTTCCAGATTGCTATTTTACACTGCTATTTCACATTGCTGTTCCAGCTATGTTTATCCATGCTTATCTGTTAATTTCTGTTTGCATTTTTTCATTGTTTATCTTTTATTTACTAGCTTTATCTTCATTAAAATTGTCAGAATGAAGGGAAAAGCCAAATTAATGTAGCTGCTGTTTGCAAATGTTTTTTTTTACTTATTTTGGTTTAGAGAGCGTGAAACTTCCTCAAATGATTTTAAATGGTAAAACTAAACTAAATCTTTGACTACAGGTCTTATGTTTGTGTTGGCTCCTAAAAAAAGGAGTGTGATATTAACTTGTTAACAAAATTTAAACATATATAAAGAATTATTCATATAGGTTAATTTTCCTTGTACTGATTTTCTAAATAAATAAAGAGAAACTGAACCATGTGAGTGAAATCTGCTTAGTTTACAGAGAGCCCCCATGTAAAATTTTAGCAGGACTCAGTTTATTAATAACTTTAATGCCATCGTACTATATTACAGTACACAAAGGATTTGTTTATTTACTAGATTGTGTTAATGTACGTGAATTAGGCAGACATAGATTTGATATTCATTTGAAGTATAATTATTAAAAAAAAAAAACACAAAAACACTTACACACCATTATCATGTATGTAGTGTATGTGTGAAGTGCATTTTAAACGGCTATAAATTTATAAATAAAATAAATAAAATCCAATATACCTTAGTGATTAAAAAACATTATTCCACAACTTTATTGAATGTGTGCTTCTGATTGGTCAGAGGGTGATTTTTTTATTTTATTTTGTAAATGTACTTTTTCACATATTTTTGGTTTTGTTTGTTTTTTATAGTTTTTTAAATGGTGAAATGCTGAAAACGCTAATATTTTCTTTCCTATACATCAGTCAGCTCTCCCCATATGCTGACACATGCATCCTGAGATATATAAAGCCAGCAATCTTTTTTTTTTTTTGCAATCTGTTCAGAGTAAAGTGCTATCTGCACTCTTCTGCATACATAAGTACACAGATGCCCATGACTGACTAGTGTTGATGTGATCCAGAGATCAAGGCCAATTTTGCTCCCTTGGCCCCTGGCCATAGATAGATTTTTACAATCTCCATTATAGAGAGCATATTTTGGTGAAGTTTTATGCTAAAAATCCATCAAAGCAGTGCTTTATAACAGAGTCCAGGAAAGATACTTCTTAACAGCTTTGTGGTTTCTGGGTAATATGGCAAAACAGACTGGTGTGGGAACAACTGTTTATAGCTTTATAACAGAAGAGATAACTAACTTATTTAACAGACATTTCACAAAATAAAATGTATGAATGTAATTACATTTAAATTAACTAATTTAACAATTGTCATAAAAGGGCTTTACAGAAATCCAGATCTAGAATTAGATCCTGAATGAGCAGACCAGAGGCAAAACTGGTAATGAAACCTCTCTGAAACAAAGAAGGAAAAAACCTTGAGAGGAACCCATCCTCTACTCCAGCTTGTACTTTGAAGTCAAACAGTAATACGTGTGACAAGAGGATCAGTATGAGCATAAGGGTATTTTTGTTTCATTACAGTTTACACTTCTAATCATTAGAGGTAATACCTGTCACATCAACCACTGTACAAAATATTGCCCTAGCATTGATTTTTGTCCTGTATAAATTAAAACATAACATCAAATTTTATTCCATGTCTACTTAATCTATTTCTGTGCTAATATTTTATTGCATGTAAAGCGAACATGTTTAGTGCTGTTTGCTTTTGTTTTGAGCTGTTAAAGTCATTTGTAACTGGCAAAAGAAAATGTTGGCTTAGTGTTCCTAATGCATTTCCTAAGTTATTCCTCGTTCTGGAAAGGTATTAATTTATTTTGTGCCAGAGACAAGGAAATAAAACAGTGGACTGCTCAGAAAGCGAGTGTGGATTGTTTTTTCTGGCTTGCTTTCACATTCACTAATCATACAGTATTAGTCTGTCGAGGCAAGTCAGACCCAAATGCACTCTAAATGTATTGTTTTAAAATGGCTTAAAAGCCCATTTCATGAAAATGTTTTTTTTTTCCCTTAATAGTGCAGTCCCTAGGAAAACTTTGTACTTTCATGCTGAACAAATAAGAGGACATGAGAAGGGAGAAGGGTGGTGAGGGGAGTGTGGCAATTCATTTGTAAGGTTTCCGTTTTGGGTGACTTGGAAAGTATGGGGCAGGCAGAATGAAGGGATGTCAATTTGCTCTCATTTCCCATTTAAGTGTTTACAGATCCCAGTGTTCAGCATTATTATCGTACTGTTATAAGCTTCTAAAATTGCAAAATTGGTCACATAAACAGGCTTATAGAAAGGATGCAAAGAGAAAGAGAGAAGGAGAAAATGGAGCAGAGATTCAGAGGTAAGTAGGATTGTTTGTCTTGGCACCAGCAACCGAAATATGATCCAAGGGCTGGGATGGGTTTAAACAATAACATAAACCCGACAGGGTCATTTTAGGATACACGGACAATATGTCTGCCCTAGGTCCGGTACCCCCCCCCCCTCCTGCCAGACCCCCTCCCTCTCTCATCCCCCTCCCTCTCTCCCTCCCTGTTTCACCTCCCCTCTCTGTCTTTTTCTCAACATGCGTTTTATCACACCACATCGGATCTGGGCATTGTGCAGCGAACCATTTCAGGAAAGAAACTGAAAAAAGACATAGAAACTTAGAAGAAACACTCAAAATCCATATGAAAAGTTCAATCAAAACAAGACTAATTTAAATTAAGACATTTTTTTCCTTCATCCACTGTAACTGTAAAATGTCTTATGTGGAAGACATACAACATTTTGTAGTTTTTGAGCTCTTACTTTCCTATAAACCTCAATATGTGCACGTGGTTATTCTTAAGCCATTTACCATGCAGATCATTTCAAGCTGCTTTTTGCTCTTAAGTTTGCACATGTTGGCTGTTTTGTCCAGAACTCCAGAACCACAGGAGCTCAAATTCATTAACTGAGTTCATCCATTGTAAAACATTAATTTTGTATTCCTTTTGTGTACTCATTTATGTATTAATGCAGATGCATGTTATATTCCTATAAACATATCCTGGTACTAATGATGCCATCAATTTTCACAAAAGCCCCTCAACCATAAATAGCTATCCCGGCCAGATTACATTTTTTCGTTGCCTTGTATGCAGGCCATACTGGTGAATTGCATGACCAAGAAGTTAAATTTTGGTTCCATTTGACCACATAATTCCAAAAACTCTTTGTGGAGGTTTTTTATAAGTTGCTTTTAGAAATATTTTCTTTTGAGCATGTGTTTGGCAAGTTTTTTTTAAGGATATATACGATTATATTAATAAAATAATAGATAATTATTATAATTCTTTTTATTGTAACTAGTGTTTTGATTATTCCTTATATTGGCCCCATTCTTTTGAATGGAGCCCGTAGTTCTGGACCTGGATGTCTTTTACCATTTTAGGCTGTCTGACTTGTATTGTGATTGTCAGTGACAATTTAATGTCTATTATTAGCAATTGTGTATTCCAAGAGTGGTTTTAGTTGAGCTGTTATTATCACATAAGTGAAACTTCTTCTTGGACATAAAAATTGGTTGTTATATAGAGAAAGTGACAGTATGAAACCACAAAAGTATGTGTTACTGTGACTGCGGTAAGAGTCAAAATTGTAACATGAATTTTCCTGGGTTTGGAATTAAACAGATAAAAGCTCAAACTATCTGAATGTACAGCATTTATTATACAAAATAATTAAAAAATCATTATCATTAAGTTGTAATCTGTATCATTAAGATGTAATGTCTATTACTACCTAGAACCCAGTCATTAGGGGGGCACAAGCCAGTGCACTCTTAGTGCCGGTCCCAAGCCCGGGTAAATGGGGAGGGTTGCGTTAGGAAGGGCATCCAGCGTAAAACATGTGCCAAATCAAATATGCGGATCACAAATGAGAATTTCATACCGGATCGGTCGAGGCCCGGGTTAACAACGACCGCCACAGGTATCGTTAGCCGACAGGGTACCGGTGGAAATTGGGCTACTGTTGGCTGAAGGAGGAGAAGGAGAGGAGGAAGACGTCTACAGAGACAGCAGGAAAAGGAGCAGTGTAGGAGAGTAGAGGTTCGGGTTGGTACTTTAAATGTTGGTACTATGACGGGTAAAGGGAAAGAGGTAGCTGATATGATGGAGAGGAGAAAGGTAGATATGCTGTGTGTTCAGGAGACCAAGTGGAAAGGGAGAAAGGCCAGGAACATTGGAGGTGGGTTTAAACTGTTTTATCATGGTGTGGATGGAAAGAGAAATGGTGTAGGGGTGATTCTGAAGGAAGAGTACAGTAAGAGTGTAGTGGAGGTGAAGAGAGTTTCTGATAGGGTGATGATCGTGAAGGTGGAGGTTGAAGGGATGATGATAAATGTCATCAGTGCCTATGCTCCACAAGTTGGCTGTGAGATGGAGGAGAAGGAAAGATTCTGGAGTGAATTAGATGAAGTGGTAGATGGTGTACCTAGGAAAGAACGATTGGTGATTGGGGCAGACTTTAATGGGCATGTAGGTGAAGGAAACAGAGGTGATGAGGAGGTGATGGGTAGGTATGGTTTTAAGGAGAGGAATGTGGAAGGGCAGATGGTGGTAGATTTTGCTAAAAGGATGGAAATGGCAGTGGTGAACACGTATTTTAAGAAGAAGGAGGATCATAGGGTGACGTATAAGAGTGGAGGAAGGTGCACACAGGTGGATTATGTTCTGTGTAGGAGATGCAACCTGAAGGAGATTGGAGACTGTAAGGTGTTGGCAGGGGACAGTGTAGCTAGACAGCATCGGATGGTGGTCTGTAGGATGGTTTTTTTTGTAACCAAGGGATTTCTGTGTTTTTTTTCAATGACAATAACTACTATAAGTTTTGGTCGTAATAAACAGAATTTTAACATTTTCTCATTAGAGTTAGTAAAAGTGCATGTTGCAGAGAAATATTTAATATACAGAGTTTTTGTTTCAACACTATGGATAAAAAGTCTAAAACCTTTTCCCAAAAACATTTAACCTCAGGGACATGTCAATAAACAGTGATATAAAGTTCCGGGTTGCACAAGCCAGTGCACGGTCCCAAGCCCGGATAAATAAGGAGGGTTGCGTTAAAAAGGGCATCCAGCGTAAAACATGCAGGAAAAAGCAGGAAGTGGATAGGATTAATAAGAAGCCCAGCGATTAAGCGTTTAGTGAGAGCCGCGGTTAAGAGGATGAAGAGTGGATTTTTGAAGGTGAAAGGATGCATGAGGAATGGGGGAGTGTGTTGGTACCGATCTTTAAGAATAATGGAGATGTGCAGACCTGCAGTAACTACAGGGGAATAAAGTTGATAAGTCACACCATGAAGTTATGGAAAAGGGTAGTGGAAGCCAGGCTGAGAGAAGAGGTGACCATCTGTGAGCAGCAGTATGGTTTCATGCTGAGGAAGAGAACCACAGATGCATTATTTGCTTTAAGAATGTTGATGGAGAAGTATAGAGAAGGTCAGAAGGAGTTGCATTGTGTGTTGGTGGATTTAGAAAAAGCGTACGACAGGGTGCCGAGAGAGTAGTTGTGGTACTGTATGAGGAAGTCAGGTATGTCAGAGAAGTATGTAAGGGTGGTGCAGGACATGTTCGAGGACAGTGTGACAGCAGTGAAGTAGGAACGACAGACTGGTTCAAGGTGGAGGTTGGATTGCATCAAGGATCGGCTCTGAGCCCTTTCCTGTTTGCTGTGTTGATGGACAGGTTGATGGATGAGGTCATACAGGAGTCTCTGTGGACCATGATGTTTGTGGATGATATTGTTATTTGTGGTGAGAGTAGGGAGCAGGTTGAAAAGAGCCTGGAGAGGTGGAGATATGCACTGGAGAGGCGGGGAATAAAAGTCAGTAGGAGTAAGACAGAGTAAATGTGTGTGAATGAGAGGGAGGGAAGTGGAGTGGTGCAGTTGCAGGGAGACAAGGTGGTGAAGGTGGAGGGGTTCAGGTACCTGGGTTTAACAGTGCAAAGTAATGGAGAGTGTGTTAAAGAAGTAAAGAAAAGTGTGCAGGCAGGGTGGAGCAAAGGGTGTCAGGAGTGATTTGTGATAGAAGGGTATCTGCAAGAGTGAAAGGATTATTATTATGTTTATTGGAATGTGGTGAGACCTGCCATGTTGTATGGTTTAGAGACAGTGGCATTGAGTAAAAGACAGGAGGTGGAGCTGGAGGTAGCAGAGCTGAAGATGTTAAGATTTTCGTTGAGAGTGACGAGGATGGACAGTATTAGAAACGAGTTGATTAGGGGGACAGCGCATGTAAAATGTTTTGGAGACAAGGTGAGGAAGGTTTGATTGAGACATGTGCAGCAGTATATCGGTAGTAGAATGCTGAGGATGGAACCACCAGGAGGGAGGAAAAGAGGCAGGCCAAAGAGGAGGTTTATGGATGTGGTGAGGGAAGAGATGGGGGTGGTTGGGGTGAAAGAGGCTGATATACAGGACATAGGGGTATTGAGAAGGATGATTCGCTGTGGCGACCCCTAATGGGAGAAGCCGAAAATAGAAGAAGAAGATAAAGTTCCTATTTTTATATTGCATTTTATACATGGTCGGAAATGTTGTGATTAAATTTGTGTGGTAATTCCGGAGAATTGTATACTCTTATAATCCTCTTATATTGCAGAACTGAATATCATATTAATTGTCTGGGTTTGGGCTTTTAGGCAGACACTATGCCACTCATCGTCTGTTATATTCTCATTTACACAAACGTTTGTCTTAATTCCTGGAAATTGAGCATAGTTTCGCTACTAAATAAATCTCTCTCCTTACGCAAATCTTTTGTTGCACAAATTTTTAATCCAGCATCATGTGTCCCAGGTGTAATGGTAGCATTATCCCAAAACGGGGTACATTGTGATAATTAAGGAACCTCTCCAAGATGTTTTAAAACTTAATACCATACCACAATAGAATTTTTAACAAAGGGAAGTGTATTTGAGTAGGGATGCTGAGTACAAATACAAATTTAAGGGCAGTTGACCTGATGTACAGGCCTTAATCCATAACCAAAGGGATAGAATTTTCATTTGTGAGCCAAAACATTGCTGCTCTTAGCTAAACTGTCCATGAGTACCACTTAAGATTAGGCAACTCCACATTCATATGGTAAACACAAAAGAGAGAGTCTTAGTCTGGGATGCCACTTTACTTAAAATTAAATCGGAAAAAAGCTTCCTCATATTCAAAACATTTTGTGGTGGGTTTCGGGGGAATTGATTGAAATGGACAGTGTTGTGCTAGTTACTAAGAAATAGTAACTAGTTACAGTTACTAGTTCCTTCGTTCAAAACTTAATTACTTTGTTGATTACTTACACCAAAAATTAATGCGTTACTGTTGAAAGTAACTTTTTAGTTACTTTTTTAAAGAATGTCCTTTAATGTTCCCATTAATGCCCTTTTATGTGTTATGGTCTATACAAACACAAAACTGACTTAAACACAAAGTAATTTTTAAACACTATTTTATTTAAGTCAGACCAGCACAAACTGAATATATCACAAGGATTTCTGAAATAAATAACAAAACAAGCTGAATAATATATTCAGAATCAAAAACTAAAGTGGCTTCTGCATCATAAAACCTGTTGTGTTAAGCTCTTAAAAATGCTCCTTTCACACCTTAAGTATAAAAACTATTAACAATGTACAACATAACACCAGGTTAGCATCTAGCTTCATCGAGGCATGGAGTTTCTGGAGGAGCTTCGACAGATTGGAGTTGCTGTTTATCGCAGTAGACGCGACTTTCGACTCAGAAAGACACAGCTTACATTTGACTAAAACGTTTTTGTCTTTATGCTCAACTAAAGTGAAATAATGAGCATATTTCCACTTTAATAAACTTGTCTTGCTCTCGCCTCGACTCGCCATTACTGCTGCACAGACCTGAATAAATGGAGACACGCCCACAGTGCGTCTTCTTCGTGTTTACAGTGGTTCTCATCTACCAATCCTACAATGCGTCGCTGCTGTAAACAGGTTGGACACTTCAGCCGAAAAAAATTCATTTAAAGAATTAACGCACAACGCACCATACGGTAACAGAGTTACTTTATTTAAAAAGTAACGTGTTACAGTATTAGTTACTGTCAAAAGTAGTAAATTAGTAACTAATACTAGTAACAAAACTAGTAACACGTTACTGCCCAACACTGGAAATGGATACAAGAATTTAAGGAGTACATTCATTTTTAGTATACTGATGTGTCCTTTAAGAAATTGGTAGAAGTGAACACTTATTAATTGACTCAGTGATTAATTTAGTTATGTAATTATAATTTAAGTGTCGATCATTGGTTCTATGCATTACTGATTAATATGTTTCAACTAGCAAAAATTATGATAACCAGCAACTAATGCAGACTGTAGCTTGTCATTTCTTCAAGATCGATGACAAAAAACATATACTATGGTCATCCATAAGGCAAAGAAAACAACTAAGGCTCAAATCACTGAAACTGGGTTGAATAATGTCCAATGCATTATTAAGACCTAAAAGGAATGTGGTGAACTGCAATTAAGAGGATGAAATGTGGTCAGAAAAAGTTTTTGAAAGATTGTGATCAAGGATATTTAAGTAAGTGTTGAATTTACATCAATTAAAGAATTGAGAGTAGGACTCGAGGTTATGTCTGATAGTGAGCATGTCTAATGTTTAAAGTAAAAGCATTTTCATGTGCATAAATGTAACTTACTGGATAAAAAAAACTGTGTGACTGCATAAAAGCCACTTGTTATTGAGATTAATTGGGGAAAAAAGTTTGCTAGCGAGCATAAAGTTTGGACTGTGGGGAAGTTCAGACGACTTTACGTACTGGTTTGACTTTTTTCATCCTCAAAACCAGATCTAGGTAAAAGTTGAATGCAATATGCCATGCAAATATTTACATTTACATTTGCGGCATATAGCAGGCGGTCTTGTCCAGAGCAACGTACAAAAGTGCTTTGAGTCTCTAGTAAAGAATAAATTTATACTGGTTCGCTAGATTACAAATTAAAGATAAATCAGCATACAAGCCTACAGGCTTTTTTTTTTTTTTATAAATATAAAATAAATATAAATATATATAAATGTGAGGCTACAAATGCACAACGTTTTAAGATAAGGATGTTGCAATTTATTATTAGAGTGGACAATGTTTTGCCCTAACTGATCCTTTCTACCTCGACTTGAGACAATGGGACTGTGTCAAATTCCCAAGCACTAATTAGAAATGTTATGGTTCATAACTGTTGGGGTTTAAAAGGGAAAAATCTGGTCCCTTCTGAAGGTTTTACTATTTGAGGTGCAAACAAATAGCTTGCACCTTTTGATGTACATTTATGGCATTTGGAGATGCTCTTATCCAAAGTGACTTACATTAATTACAAAACACAAAGATGTTCTGGGGCATCTGCTAAGTGCAATAAGCCTAACTGAAATATATTAATTTATTAGAATTAGGTAAATACAACCTCAGATGTACAACACATGGCATATTACACTGTGTAAGTATTATTTATTTTATTTAATTTTTTTTACAAAAATCAAGCCTAAGTGAAGAAATCATTTGTGATAAACATATGTAACAATTATTCAGTAGTTTGTAGAACTAATTTTAGCAGCAATAAATTAATAAAAGTAGAAGTACTAGAAGTAATCATGTAATCACTTTATCTGTCTCTTGCATTATTGTGGAAAAAATATGCCTCACACTTTTTACATTGTTGCTTAAGTTCATTGAGGTTTGAGGGCATTTGTTTTTGCACAGGTCCTGCCACAGGATTTCACTTTATTTCAAGTTTATGTCTGGCCATTACAACACCTTGATTTTTTTCTTTTTTACCCATTCTGTTGTAACCTTCACTCCATCACTCCCTCCTCTGTAGCTTCCTGTACTCTTTCATCTCGTCCTGACGCTGACTCCTTTTCCTCTCTACCCTTGGACTTTGCTTCTGACTACTTCCTCTCATCTCTTTCCTCAACCATGGACCACCTTTGCCCCTTGACTACAAAACTTAAGAAGACTTCTTGTCCCACACCCTGGCTGTCAAGTTCTGTGCAGCAATCGACGAGAACTCAGATCAGCAGAGAGGAAGTGGAAAAAAATCATAACTCGATGTAGACCTCGCATCTTACTGCGCACTCGACAAAATTTTCTTCGGATGTGACTTCTGCTAAAGCTGCCTTCTACAAGGTAAAGCTCAAGGCATCTGCACAAGATCCTCGTAAGCTCAACAACATCTCTTCACTACTCAACCCCCCTGCCACACCTGCTCCATCCTCCCTGACTGCTAATGACTTTGCCTTCTTCTACGATTAAAAGATTAAGGAAATCTGCCAGACCTTCACTTACTCCCCAACAATGACTACACAGCACAGCCAGGAATCAACTACTTCTCTGTTGTCAAGCTTCTCAACCCTAAAAGAAGATGAGATACTGCAAGTCATCCAATCTTGCAATCCCACCACCTGTCCTCTGGATCCAATTCCTTCAACTATGCTTCAGACCATCACACAAGCTCTCCTGCCCTTCATCTCCACAATCATCAATGGGTCCTTAATATCTGGCTATGTGCCAACTACCTTCAAGCAAGCAAGGATCATTCCCATCTTAAAGAAACCTGCTTTGAACCCATCAGACATCAACAACTACAGACCGGTATCACTTCTCTCCTTTCTTTCCAACGCACTGTTTTAAACCAACTGTCTGTCTATCTCTCACAGAACAACCTCCATGATCCGAACCAGTCTGGGTTTAAAGCGGCACATTACACAGAGACAGACATTTTGGCTGTTTCTGAGAAACTGCATGCTGCTCGATCAGCCAAGCTGTCATCTGTATTTATCTTCCTGGACCTTTCAGCAGCATTTGACACAGTCAACCACAAGACTCTCTTGTCTACCCTCAAGAGCCTTGGTCTTCACGGAATAGCATGGGAATGGTTTGCTTCCTACCTGGAAGGTCGCTCATACCAGGTAACATGGAGGGGATCCACATCTGCCCCGTGCAGACTCACCACTGGTGTCCCACAAGGCTCAGTACTTGGTCCCCTCCTTTTCTCCCTCTATACCCACATCATTGGTGAAGTTAAATCCTTACAAGGGTTTTCTTACCACTGCTATGCAGATGACACTCAACTAATCTTTTCTTTCCCTCCATCAGATACCACAGCTTCCGTTTGGACCTCGGCATGCTTGACAGACATATTTTCAAGGATGAGTGCTCATCAACTAAAACTCAACCCCAGCAAAACAGAACTGCTGGTCATCCCAGGTAATTCATCTCCAGGTCAAGATCTCCAAATAACTCTTTATGACTCTCCGCTCTCCCCTTTAGCCACTGCTCATAACCTTAGGGTAACTATGGACAATGAACTGTCCTTCTTCTCACATGTCGCTAATGTGGCTCACTCCTGTCGATTTCTTCTCTATAACATCAGAAGGATTTGATTATTTCTGTCCAGACAGGCTGCCCAGGTGCTTGTTCAGTCTCTTGTCATTTCAAGACTTGACTACTGCAACTCTCTGCTGGCAGGTCTTCCCCTGACTGCTATTCGTCCATTGCAAATGATCCAAAACGCAGTTGCACGACTTGTGTTCAATCTGCCTAAGTTCTCCCACACCACCCCACTGCTGCGCTCCCTTCACTGGCTTCCAGTAGCTGCACGTATCAGATTCAAAACACTGATGCTTGCCTACAAAGCCAAAAATAGACCAGCACCATCTTACCTCAGAGACTGCACCACGCTGTCTGAGATCCTCCAGCACTGCTCGACTGGTACCACCTTTTCTCAGAATGAGAGGTAAGTAAACTTCAAGGCACTTCTCTGTTCTGGCACCGAGGTGGTAGAATGAACTTCCCCTAGATGTCTGTACAGCGGAGTCCCTGGCTATCTTCAAGCGACGATTGAAGACCTACCTCTTCCTAAAACACTTAAATTAGCACTTTCCAAGTTTGCTTTGTAGAATTGAAGAGTTATATTTATATTAAGTTTATAATCTTGCATACCAGTGTAGATTTATTCATTGCTAGAGACTCAAAGCACTTTTGTACGTTGCTCTGAATAAGGGCATCTGCCAAATGCCACAAATGTAAATGTAAATGTTGTAAGTTTGCTGTTGTGCTTGGGATCCTGTGTCATGACCCATTTTTGGCCAAACTTTAGGTGTCAGAGTAAGGACCCTAAATTTAACTCCCAATTACTTTGGTCTTGTATGTTTTTTACTTGTAAAATAATGTTCCTCACTGTGGCAGCGGGGGCGGGGCCGAGCGCCGGTTTGTGAATGAAGGGCAGGGCCAAGAGAAGATAGGTATGGAATTGCCTCACCTGAAGTCTATCTAACCTCATGTGTTCTCTATTTCAGTGATCAAAGGAGGCATTTAAGGAGGAGGGTGTGTGTGTGTGTGAGAGGGGTGTGCGTATGGGTGCCAGAGACGTGCGGCGTGAGCACAGTACAGAAAAGCAAAACTTTGTGTAAAAGAAAATAAAGACGGCTGAATAGCCTTTACCCCTGACCTGTTGTGGTGTTCCTCCTTTCCCACCGACAAGCTCTCCCACACTCACTTTAGAATGGTGGACTTTAAATAGTGTAAAAATAGCCTTATTTTAATGTCTTTCTTCCTGGATGCTTTCAACGCTCCAGAACAGCAAACTGCTAAAACTTGGTGGTCACACTTGCTGATGGTCAATTACTCATGAGACTTTGATAGGCAGTACCTGGCTGCTACTTAGACTTTAAATGGCTATGGAAGCAGTAAAAGTGTACTTAGTTTTTTTACAAATAACTTTTCCATTTTGGCTTTACTTTTTAATCCCATAAACCCATATAAATTATATTCATAATAACATAAAAAATAAATGGAGAAATTTACAATTTTACATTAAAAAATCAAATTGAACTTGATATCAAAACTGTTGGGACCGGGGCAACAAAAGGCTGGAAAAGTACAGCTAAAGGAACATTTTGTAACTAATTAGGATCTTGTCAACAGGTCAGTAACTTGTTTGGGTAAATTGGGTAAACGTCTATTGTAGAGAGGTAGACTTAGGCAGAGGTACACCAATCTGCAAAGAAACTGTGTCTACTAATTGTGGAACACTTTCAGAATAATGTTCTTGACCATCAAATGGTGCATACTTTAAATATCTTCTCATTACACAGTACATAATATTATCAAAAGATTCTAAGTATCTGGAGAAATCTCTGTGCACAAGGAACAAGGGCAAGAATCAATATCTTTATGCTCTCAGGCAGCAATACATTAGGCTCAAGCTTGACCATGCATAGAAGGAGCCATATGTAAACATGGTCCAGAAATGCCATCATTTTCTTTGGGCCAAAGATCATTTAAAATGTACTGTGGCAAAGTAAAGGAAGTTGTCACATGTACATTACAGCACAGTGAAATTTTTTCTTCATATACCCTTGCAATGTTAGGGAGCTGGGGCCAACCATTGGCAGAACTGGCTCTTAAACCCCTGACCCTCCGATCAGTAACCCAGTGCCTTAACCATTGAGCTACCACTTCCCCAAGTGTAAAACTTTTCTGTGGTCAGATCAATCAAAAGTGTAAATTCTTTAAGGAAACCATGCCACATCCTTCAGACTAAAGGAGACAGAGTGGAGGGACCTTCTAGCTTGTTATAAGTGCTCAATTCTAAAGCCTACATCGCTGATGGTATGGGTGCCTTAGTGCCTATGAAAAGGGCAGCTTGCTTGTCTGGAAAGGCACCATCAATGCTGAAAGGTACATACAGGTTTTAGAGCAACATATGCTTCCATCTAGGGAAGGGCTTGCTTACTTTCATAATACAATGCTAAACTGTGTACTGCATATGAAGCATGGCTTTGTAATAAAAGAGTCCTGGTTCTACACTGCCTGCAGTCCAGATTTTCCACCAACTAAAAATATTTGGTGCATCATGAGGCTAAATCTATTAAACAATTTCATAGAAGAGAGAATGCTACACAATGGTAAATTTGTGAAAGTTGGAGGAAACCCAAGGGTCAAAGGAAATCCATATAGATACAGAGAGAACATGCAAAATTCCACTCTGGCTGTAACATGACCTTAATGATTAATCTTGGACTATCTGTCCCAACATTCTGCCCTAATCCTATGTTCCAGTTATATATAATTTCACACATTTTCAACCACATCACTCTTTCATATTTGAATCTGTAAATACAAGGATTAGTTTTTAATGCATTTCTCTAGAAATGACACCACATTTGGCTGTCAGAAGACAATACCTGAAAATCTTCTTTGAATGCTTTTAACCTCCAGAAAACTGCCCCAGATTTCCAACCAATTATAAATTATAAAAACATTTGGCTATATGGTAAATGCATCTATCTAACCCTCCCCCACACATTCTCTCTCTCTCTCTCTCTCTCTCTCTCTCTCTCTCTCTCTCTCTCTCTCTCTCTCTCTCTCTCTCTCTCTCTCTCTCTCTCTCTCTCTCTCTCTCTCTCTCTGTGTGTACCCTGGATTGAGCTGTTTGACTCTAAATCTTATACTGTGTCATACAGCATGTTTGCATGGTTTGTCTCATGCATGGTTGTGTTGATTTTATTGGGTGCACTGTTCCCTTTTTTCTTCTGTGGTGTCAGGTTAAAAGTATATAGGGCAAAGCTTCTTAAAGGCAGCATGCTTAACTAATCTAACTCTCATTGTAACAACAATTTAAATAGATAAATATCATATGTAAAAGAATACAAAATACTGTATATGTAAGAGAAATATCCTTCAGTTCTTTCCTAAAACATTTACAGCCAGTGATCCTGTGGTACCACGAAGTGTGGTAAAAGATTTAGCACAGATATGGCATTCGCACTAACCCTGCCATCAGGAAAGAGGTTTCCGAAGCATTCGGGCCATCACATCCAGACTGTACAAAGTTTCTTCCCTCAAGCCATCAGGCTTCTCAACACAGAACAGAACTGTACATAACACACACACACACACACACACACACACACACACACACACACACACACACACACACACACACACACACACTCACTCAACTGTTTGTGTTTGAGTTCAGATTGTACAGTTCAGTAACACTTATTTCAATTCATGCACACCCATGTCTTCAGCACCACCTATTTTATATTATAGGAATATTTTAACTGTTTACATGCTGTTTTACACCTCTCGATGGTTGCTCTTGCTGTTTTTGCACAACATTGTGTTTATGTTTACAAGTACACTCTTGTTTATAGTTCTCTTTTACACATTAAACATACACATAAAAACCAGTAGGTTTACTGGTTGGCGCTATTATGTGTTTTGTGTATCTGTGCTTCACTGTCTCATATTGTCTTTATGTGGCTAGGACAACTTACTATACTCTATAGATCTGTGTCCTGTGTGTAGCTCTATGTTGTTTTATGTAGCACCAGGGTTCTGGAGAAACGTTGTCTCATTTCAATGTGTACTGCATCAGCTATATATGGATATAATGACAATAAAAACTTCTTGACTGTTGACTTGACTTGTTTATGCGCAATTGTAAATCAATATTTACAAGATACATTTTCCCAAAAAAAAAAAAAAAAAAAAAAAAATCACATATACCAATGCTACACATTGCAGACCCCCTAATAGTTTGTAGACCTCACTTTTAGAATCATGGAATAAGGTTCACTTTGCTGTCATATGTTTATTATACGCATGTATGGAAATTCTAAAAACACTAAAAACACGAATTGAGGTAGTTATTTTGTTTGTACTTTCTTTTATATTCATACTGTTAAGTTTTAGAATGCAGAGGTACTCTACACCACATACACACATACTTACACACACATATGACATATGGAAGTTACAACATCCTACTTAATAGTTCAGTTAAAATAATAAGCATCTAATGCAGAAAGTCATTAAGAGCATTTGGGTAAATGGCAGAGGTTGAAGCCACAAGGTGACTCAGAATGTAAGAGGATACATGTGTAAACATATGCAAGCACACACACATAGTGTTAAAACTGTGTTATAGAACCCACGGTAGAAGTCAGAAGACCCCAGTTTACATAACATTTGTCTCAATGTTTTAGATAATGTATCATCCATGTATGCATGTATATATTATGTAAATATAAATATATTTAACCAGAGATTTCAGAACTAACAAAAATTATGCTGGACAATGTTTTAGAAACTACTTTAGCTCTACAATGTAACATACCACTGATTAAAGTAGTGGCAAGTGAACATAATACACAAAATATTACAATTGCTGTGTAAGTGTTCATCAACAGACCAGAAACGAGTGCAAGGTAATAGTAGAAAAAAATAGCGAGTGGCATGAACCTTATTTTGAAATAAAAAATTTTTATTCAAATCTGCTACTACTACTACCACCACTAATAATAAGAAAAATAATATATATATATATATATATATATATATATATATATATATATATATATATATATATATATTGTGATATACTAAAATGTCTAACACAATCACCAAAACCATTATATTTAAAGAGAAACACAATCCTGTCTCTGAGGTCTACAGACAATTTCTTAGACTTCATAGCTTGGTTTGTGCTCTGACATGCAGTGTTAAAATGCGGGACCTTATAAAGACAGGTGTGTGCCTTTCCAAATCATGTCCAAGCAACTGCATTTACCACAGGTGGACTCTGATCAGGTTGTAGAAACATCTCAATGATGATCAGTGAAAAAGGTGTGCTGGTTTTCAATGGCCAAACTTTTAAATGTATTAGTGTTCATACATGACTACTTTCTTTCTTTTTAAGGACATTTAGTTGTACGGTCATAAAATAACCCATTAGGGTTGCACATGACAGTGCACTCTTTGTGCCGGACCCAAACCAGCATATATCGGAAGGGTTGTGTTAGGAAGGTCATCCAGCATAAAACGTGGCAAATTAAATATGCGGATCACGAATCAGAAATTCATACCAGATTGGTCGAGGCCTGGGTTACCAATGATTACCACAGTTATTGTTAGCCAACAAGGTACCGAAGGAGGAGAAGGAGAAGAGAAAGATGTCTACAGAGACAGCAGGAAAAGGAGAAGTGGAGGAGAGTGGAGATTAGAGTTGGTACTTTAAATGTTAGTACTATGATTTGTAAAGGGAGAGAGTTAGCTGATATGATAAAGAGGAAAAAGGTAGTATGTGTGTTCAGGAGACCAAGTGGAAAGGGAGTAAGGCCAGGAACATTGGAGGTGGGTCTAAACTGTTCTATCATGGTGTGGATGGTGTATGGGTAATCCTGAAGGAAGAGTACAGTAAGAGTGTAGTGGAGGTGAAGAGAGTTTCTGATGAACGTAAAGCTGGAAGTTGAAGGGGTGAAAAAATGTCATCAGTGCTGATGAATAAATATAAAGTCTATAGCAGTGCAGAGATGTCTGGACATCGTTAAGAAGTACAGATATATGTTCTAAGGACATGGCATTGAAGAGGAAATGTGCAGAAGTGGAAGGTTATACGATTATGGCATTTAAGAAATGTGCAAGCTGAATAAACAAGTCTAATATATATATATATATATATATATATATATATATATATATATATATATATATATACACTGTATATGCACACATTATATACACATATATACATCAATGTGAAATGTTGGGCAGAATGTCCAGTAAGGACATATAGATATAAAAATACATATAGATAAAAATAGTTCGGATGTAATGAGGAGTAAAAAATGTATACTATGTAATATTGTACAGAGCAGTGTAGTCTAGAGTTTAGTAGTCTGATGGTGGATGGCTGTCCCTGAACCTGCTGGTTCTGGTGCGTAAGTTCCTGTATCTCCTTCTTGATGGAAGGAGGTTAAACAGTTTATGACTGGGATGTAAAGAGTCCTTGACAATGTTGTGAGCTCTGCGCAAACATCTGCTTTGGTGAAGGTGTTCAATGGCAGGTAGTTGGGTGCCAGTGATGCGTTGGGCTGTTTTGACCACCCTTTGCAGGGCTTTACATTCATACACAGTGGAGCCTCCATATCATACGGTTTGGGAGTTGGCTTTGGATGCTCTCGATGATGCACCGGTAGAAACTCGTTAAAATCCCTGGGGACAGATGAGCTTTGTTAAAACTTCTCAAGAAGTACAAGTATTTTTGTGCTTTCTTAACCAGATTTGAAGTGTTCTTGTGCCAGGACAGATCCTCAGAGTTGTGAACTCCCAGAAACTTAAAGCTGGAGACTCGCTCTACCTCAGTTCCATTGATATTGACTGGGAGATGTCTACTGCTGTTGGATTTCTGAAAGTCCACGATGATATCTTTAGTCTTCAAGGCATTGAGGGTCAAGTTGTTGGTGGCACACTGCTTTGCATTGCTGTCAGGTTTCAGATCCTTTCCCTGTAGGCCGATTCGTCCCTGTTGTTGATCTGGCCGACCACTGTGGTGTCATCTGCATGCTTGATGAAGATTTTGGAGTTATGCAGAGGAGCACAGTTGTGGGTGAACAGGGAGTAGAGTAATGGGCTCAGAACACAGCCCTGCGGGATGCCAGTGTTTAGAATGAGGGTTGAGGATACCTGGTTGCCAAACCTAACAGATTGAGGTCTGTTGGTGAGAAAGTCCAGAATCCATCTGCAAGTGGAGATGCAGATACCCAGGTCACTAAGCTTAGTGATCAGTACAGTGGGGAGGACTGTATTGAACGCAGAGGTAAAGTCAATAAACAGCATTCTAATGTAGGTGTTGCTTTTATCCAGGTGGGTAAGGGCTGAATGAAGAGCAGTGGAAACTGCATCCTCTGTTGACCTGTTCGGGTGATAGGTAAACTGGTGTGGGTCCAGTATAGGTGGTAGGCCCGCAGTGTGGTGATTCAGGACCAGTTTCTAAAAGCACTTCATAGCGATAGGGGTGAGTGCAACTGGGCGAAAGCCATTCAGGTATTCGGCAGCTGAGTGCTTAGGCACAGGTATGATGGTTGTGGTCTTCAGGCATCTAGGAACCGTGGCCGTGTCGGTGAAAAATGTCGGTGAAATGTCGGTCCAAAACAGATGATGTGTAAATGTCCATGTCTGTGTGAGAGTCCAGTGTGGCCTGTGAGGCAAACATGTTCCAGTCATTATCCTTAAACTGTTGCTGTAGAAAAGAAATGGCTCCCTCTGGCCTTACCTTTACTGTCCTCACAGCTGGTTTCACCCGTTTGATCAGTGGTGTGTATTTGGGTAGCATGAACAAAGAGAGGTAATCAGACTGAACCAAGTGGGGGAGGGTAATGGCCATATATGCCCCAGGTATGTTTGTGTATACCTGGTCCAGTGTTTTGTCCGTTTTGGTAAAGCAGGAGACATTATGGTGAATTTTTGGTAAAAACAGATCTCAGGTTGGAGTGGTTGAAATCTCCAGCAACAATGATAGCTACTTCGGGACGTGCAGACTGTTGTTTGCTGATAGCTGCATGAAGTTCCTCTATAGCTAGTTTAGTGTTAGCATCCGGCGGAATGTACACCGCAGTCACAACAATGGCTGAGAATTCTCTCGTAAATAAAAGGGTCTGCACTTAATCATCAAATACACTAAATGAACAGAGCAATGACTTTCAGTAACAGTAAAGTCTGTGCACCTTGATTTGTTAACATAAATGCATAGATTTCCACCTCTGTGCTTACCAGAGTCCACTGCCGTCCTGTCCGCCCGGAAAACACTGCTACTGCTCAATGGTGCTGCTGGGAATGTTGTTGATGAGCCATGTTTCCGTAAAAATCATGACATTACATTCCTTAATCCGCTTGTGTGATGTTATCTGAAGCAGCAGTTCAACCATTTTGTTTGCAAGAGACCGTACATTGGCAAGGAAGATGCTTGGAATAGACGGTTGATGCGGGTTTAGCCTTAGCCTAGCCCTGATGCCGCCTCGCTTCCCACTCCTTTGTTTACGGTCTTGGCGCTGTCGCTGTGGTCTCGCTGATTGTACTCGAGCCTACTTTTCTCATCACTCTGTCAATCACAATTCTGTTTTGCCAACCTCTTTCTCCTTATGTTGTCCTGCACTTTCTCATTCCACCACCAAGTCTTTTTGTCTTCCTTTCTATCTCCAGATGTCACACCAAGTACCTTTTTAGATGTTTTCCTTATCACTTCTGCAGTAGTTGCCCAAACATCTAGCACCTCTTCACCACCACCAAGCCCCTGTCTGAGCTCTTTCCTGAATCTCTTACCTCAAATAAATAAATACCAGGAAGAACACTGAAATTCTGATCAAATGTTTCATCTATTTTATCTCAAACCTAGTAGTCTTCATTGTACCAAAAACAAAAGCTTTGGCTTTTCTGTTCCAATATTTCCAGCATTTAAAAAAAAAACACAATGGTGGATTTCTCTTTAAATATGGGTATGGTGAACACGAACTCTGGAGATCTCTGGGGAGATCTGAAAATGGCTGTGCACTGACGTTCCCTAACCAAACTAATGAAGCTTGAGAGGTTCTGCAAAGAAGAATGGAAGAAACTGCCCAAAAATAGGTGTGCCAAGCTTGTAGCATAATACTTAAAAAGACTTGGGGCTGTATTTGGTGCCAAAGGTGCTTCAATAAAGTATTGAGCAAAGGCTGTAAATATTTATGTACATGTGATTTTTATTTTTCATTTTTAATTAAATTTGCAAAGATTTCAAACAAACTTCCCTCATGTTGTCATTACGTGGTATTGTTTGTCGAATTTTAGAAAAACAATATTAGTTTTATCCATTTTGAAATAAGGCTGTAACATAACAAAATGTGGAAAAAGTGAAGCACTAGGCTTTTTATGTACACTGCATCTATATTTCTGTAAAGCTGCTTCATTACAGTATCCATTGTGTAAAGTACTTTACACAGTAAACAAATGGAATAGAATTTAGTTGTCTATTCAAAATATTTGTAGGTTTTTATTTGAGTTTTTTTATTTAATATACCAATATTCTCAGAAAAGATTTTTATGAAGCATTTTGAATCCGAAACTATTTGGTGAAGATATTTACCCTTTTATTCAAAAATCCATTCATCTTGACTAGCAGCTTTTCATTTAATGCTTGACACAAAAAGTCAACCAGTGAACTAATGACAGGAAGACATTTCACTTTAGTAATATTTAATACAGCTCTACAGTCAACCTTACAGACTCCTCATGCATTTTTATCTTATTCATAAGGAATGCATATAAATAAAGATTTTGTTGGAAATGTATACCTGCATTACGAACAAGAAGGTGTCACTATTGTCTTTAAATGACTATTAACATAATAATAATAATAATAATAATAATAATAATAATAATAATAATAATAATAATAATAATAATAATAATGAGTCTCCTGAGATAGGAAAAAGGCATCTTTCCAAAAAGCATACATTCTCTGGGAAGATTATCTGGTAATAATTGGGACATTTTAAGTTCTTGTCAAAGGAACAGTAGAAATGTTTTTGGTGTCTTGAAAAATAAATTTTATCATCCACATTAATACATGACATCTTTCTAGCAACAGATCAGTTTGTTTATCCTACCCTGAACTGCAAACACAAAATGTAACCAATATTTTATTTTAGATTTATTTGATATTATATGATTATAGAAAACAAATTATTACTGGTGTTTGAAATAATATTTGCCACCAGATTGCCATGAGGCTTTAATTAAAATAAGTCTCATGCATTTTTCCACATGAAACAAATGTCAGCAAAATAGGCAAAAAGCCCAAACCACATCTGCAGAAACCTTGATTCAGAGAAG
Source organism: Silurus aristotelis (assembly GCF_946808225.1). Classification (NCBI taxonomy): domain Eukaryota; kingdom Metazoa; phylum Chordata; class Actinopteri; order Siluriformes; family Siluridae; genus Silurus; species Silurus aristotelis. The sequence continues at coordinate 24,593,673 of NC_139582.1, read as the reverse complement.
CAGCAACTCTATCAGCCTCACCCTCAAAAGATGTCCAGGTCCTCACTTGTGACTTTACACACAGATCGGTCATCACACTCAGTTTGTGATCAAAACTTTTCAGCTATCCTTAGCAACACATCAGGGACATCCCACTCAGAAGAGATGCCGGGGCAGACCCAGGACTGATGGGAGAGATTATATCTTACAGTTGGCTTGGGAATGCTTGGGGATCCCCTAAGAGGAGCTAGAATTTGTGTCTGAAAATAGAATGAATGAATACATGGACAAAACATAAATCTTTTATTCTAATTAATGCACCTGTATACAGCATAGTAAGTATCTTCTGTATCACAGACTTTAATCTTTCCTGTCTCTTTGCTCTGAATATGAGGGACTGGGCAACATTAAAGGAAATATAAAACAACTAGTTGTTTGTTCCTTCAGAGATATGAGATCTTGCATAAAGAAAAAAAAACTTCTGACAATAATCAAGCATATTATATAATAATATAATATAAGCTTATATAATAATAATGTAGTCAGAATTAAATAAGAGACAAGCTCATAAATTACAATGAAAAAGCAGTTAAAATTGTCAATATTGTGAATTTTAATAAGAAATGCTATATACATTAATGCGCTCATATTTACTTAAAGTGACCACAGGCATGAGCAGCAGAAAAAAAGCAAAAAAGAAAATGTAAATGGACCCTTCCCCTATTTCAACCATGATTTTGTGATGGATGCTTCAAAGGCATCTTCTGGTGTGTTACTGTCTGCTCTGCTACTCAATGTTATCCAAAATGTCTTCAAACACTCTGCATTACAACCAGCCTGGGGCAATAAGTGATCGTTTCACACAGCCTGTGAACCTGAAGCCTGAGGGTGAGAAGAGCAAAGTTTGTTCCCACTCTTCTGCTTGCACCTGAACTCTTACTTCCCCTTTACACACAAAGCCAGTCTCCTTTCTGTATCATGTCCCACTTTTTCATTCTGTCCTCATTTCCCCTACTTGTTCCACTTCGTGCAACATCTGGAGTCGTTTAGCAGGAGCAGTGTTGTGGATGCAGCTGTGGTACCTCATATCTGGTCAGTGTTTGTACGAAATAAACCTTATTATCCGGACAGCATTCATACTGAATCCTTGCTGTCCAGATGATAGTGATAGTTGTGTGAACAGAAAAGATTTGGATGGAACCTGTTGGTAGAGCATTATGTTGTTACACCCTTTAGTGTTGGCAGATGCAGTGTCACAACAGTGAAAACAGGGCTTTGATCACTTTAGCAGCCTTCACTGACAAAAGGCCAAGGAAAATGTTTTGAACACAGAGCTTGTACGTGTCTGGCAAGAAATATAAAAAAGAGAAGCAAAGACACAAAAGAGTGTTAAAGAAAGGCTTTTTGAAGTACTTACAGTGAATATAGACTTGTAGTGTTTATAAACATAAACATTCAGTAATGAAACCAGTAGCAGAAAAAAACTTTAGTGAGCAGTTAGCAGAAGACGCATGCAACCTTTAATGTGGATTCAGGGGGATAAACAAAATGCATGTAATTTATCTTGTTCTTGAGTATTTAAAGAGAACATATTTGCTAATTGTCTATTTCATAATATAGAATGTAACACAACTTTACCAGCTATGTATTTGGAGGAAGATTTTAAAGATTCTCCTATACTCTTCTTTTCAACAGTGAACGTCATTTTTGAATCGTCCTTATTTCAGCTCTATATTTCTTTTTTTTGGGGGGCTTGAAAAACTTGCATCACTATTATGTTATATACAGTATTTATTTTGTGCCATGCAAAACTCTAGAATAAAGGTTAGATTTTTTCAGTTCTAGAAATAGTCAATAGTGGGTAACATAACTAGGCAAAGAAACAAGCAAATAAATAAATATATATCACAAAAGTGAGTACACCCCTCACATTTTAGAAACCATGTTAGTAGATCTTCTCAAAGGGACAATACTATAGAAATGAAACTTGGATATATTTTAGAGTAGCCGATGTGCAGCTTGTAGAGCAGTACAGATTTACTGTCCTCTGAAAATAACTCAACATACAGCCATTATTGTGTAAATAGCTGGCAACAAAAGCGAGTAGACCCTAAGTGATAACAGCTGTACGTTCTGTAACCATGCAAAGTCTTAGAAGCTATACTAAAATGGTTGCTGAAATGTAATGAGTGTACTTACATTTGTGAGATACTGTAAATAAATACACAAATAAATAAAACCATTTAAATAAACATTTGGCGGGACATTTGTAATACCATGCAATAGAACATTAAACCATTATATTATGTGTAGTACAGCAGTTAAAGAATTTGAATGCAGTTAAGTTAATTTTAAATTTGTCACTCAGGTTGATGTATTTACAGAGTAACTGACCCAGCTGCTAGCTTTTAGCACAAGATGCTTTACTCCAAACAAACTGACTGGCATCTGCAGTAACAATAAAAGGGTTAAGTTTTCATCTTTACTTGTTTGCCTAAGGAAAGATGAGCCCTGCTTTTAATGCTTTACTTATATCGTAATGCTGGATTATGAGGGAACCTATCGCTCTCTTAACCAGAACAACACACACACACACACACACACACACACACACACACACACACACACACACACACACACACACACACACACACACACACACACACACACACACACACAGGAAAAAAAAACGCAGAATGCTGACAATACTTATTACACTAACTAAACTGGTGCTCTTGATTAGCAGAGTGGCCTTGGCTCTCCCCAGGGGAATAAATACTCAGACTATAATTAACCTTTCAGTTTTATGAGTTGAACACTAAAAAAACCCAATTCTCTCAGCCTCTAGGACATAAATCTGATGACATACAATTAACAAAACGGGACCAGCACAGTCCTTGAGGTTACATAGCGGGATCAGTATGACAAAAAACTACATGTAGTTCTGCAATAATAATAATAATAATAATATTAATAATAATAATAATAATAATAATAATAATAATAATAATAATAATAATAATAATAATAATGATTGAGTGAAACAAAAAACTATACACTGGATCTGCTTTTACTCCTATTTTATATTTTGTACCAGAGTTATTTAGGCATGTCAGAGGTGTGTGCGTTGTTTGCAAGCGCTCACATCAACTGCTTTAAGAATGTGCAAGAATTTAGCAAGATGTGATTTTGAATATTTTGGTAATAGACTCGAGCAAAGATAATTTTTTTTTCATTGTGTTATTTTGTAAATGCACAAAAATAAATGCACTTGACCTCCTTGTGTGTGTGTGTGTGTGTGTGTGTGTGTGTGTGTGTGTGTGTGTGTGTGTGTGTGTGTGTGTGTGTGTGTGTGTTAATTTCACACGGCCTGTGTGAAAATATTTTGGTTATATTCCATTTAGTAGCATTAAGTTGGATTTGGAATGCAAAATGGTAAATGTTAAAATATTACAGTTGCTGCTCAAATTCATTTTCAAGCCCATTTTTAGAGTAAACAATCCACCTACCAAGGTGAGAGGAGACTGTTCAAGATTTTGACCTGTCAAAGGAAACACTTACATAAGCTGCATAGTAATGTTGAATTACAGCATACTAAAGAACCATGCCTCTAACCAAACTAAGGAAATCAGACATTGGCCACTGATTAGATATGAAAGGCTAACTATGTCCTCTAAGGCTACATTTTGTCATCCAGCAACATCAATGAGGTCCAAAAAAAAGTGTTTGTCTTTTCATTTCTAGAGTTCAAAAGCACACTGTGGCAGACGGACTAATCTATCCTCCTTTAGGACGCCACTCTTTTCCAGTCTCATCATCTTCAGCCTTATAACATCTGACTTAACTCAGCCTATGACTCAGCAGGGAACATAAGTAAAGTTGGATATTGTACTCGATCTAGTTTCCATAATTCCATAGTTTTTATTTTATTTTATTTTATTTTACATCATTCACACAAACACATGTTTAATACATAAATTGGATGTACAGGTTTGGAAAAATCCAGCATGTTAACAAGTTGTATTTTATTTTTTATGCTTATGATCCTATCTAGGACATATCAGATGGCTTTCTTTCATTAGGTTCCAGGTAGTGCAAATAAAACTATTAACAATCCAAAGATCTCTTTTTAAAGAGTGTAACAGATCTTGGATTAAAAAAATTATAATGTTCTACCATTAGCATTAATTGCTTGAGACTTACTGAAACACATACACTGGCGATCAAAATTAGAGAACAATTTATAAACAATTGAACAATTCTGAAATAATGTCATCTTCACTGCTCAACAGTTGAAGGAGTTTTTGTCCTGTCTATACCATGCTACCAGAACACCTTTTCAACAAAATAACTAAGGCATTTAAAATAAAACATTATTTTGCAGAAAACACACTGATCAAAATTAGAGAACAACAATGACTGTAGCATGGAAAAACATTACAACAAAATTTTCTAAAGGTTACAACAGTCAGCAATAAGTAGGAAGTGTACAGGCCTCTGCTCTGAATGACTTCAGCACATCTGCGGCCACAGGACAGCACTAGTCTCTGACACTGCTCTGGTGTGATTTTGGTCCACTCTTCTTTCAGTGTCCTCCACAGTTCGGTGACTGTAGTGGGTTTCTTGGCCATAACTTTGTCACCAAGGATTTTGTTGTCCTGCATGAACACCGCGGGCTGATTGGGTGATAAATGCAGGGAAGGAACCATATGTTGTTGAAGAAGGTTCTTATAAACATTTGCATTCACTCTGCCATGTAGCTGTATAAGAGGCCCAACTCCTGCTGCAGAAAACATGCCCCAAACCATGACACTTCCTCCTCCACTTTTCACTGAGTTCTTTAAACACTTTGGGTTCAGTCTTTCTCCAGTTTGTCGCCGAACATAATGTTTCCCATCGGACCCAAATAAATTAAACTTGCTTTCATCCCTGAAGTGAACTTTGGACCAGTTCTCCTTTGTCCACACAACATGCTCCTCAGCAAAGCTTAGTCTAGCCTTTTGATTCTTATTGCTAATGAGAGGTTTGGTCACTGCAGAGTGGGCTTTCAGTCCAAATGCTCTTAAATGTCGAGACACTGTATGACGAGACAGATCCTTACCCTGTTCAGCGCTGAACTGGTAACCAATTCCAGCTGCAGTGTGGAAACAATTGCCCATTGAGATCCTCCGCAGTATCCTGTCCAGATACCTCCAGTATCCTTGTATTTGTCTTCAGTGGACGACCAGCCTTCTTGGCGGACTTGAATGAGTTTGTGATGTTGTAAAAATTCAATATTCTTGAATTCTTGAACACAGATTTGGAATGACCAACTTGTCTTGCTATGGCTATTAGGGTCATCCCTTTGGCCTTCATCTGGACAACCTGCTGCCGGAGGCTTTCAGTCACTTTAGAACGGCCCACCATCTTGCAGAGTCAATGAAACTGGAAGTTAGGCTGCCAGTTAAATAGGGGTTGACAGATAATCAAGGAAATTAGCACCCGGTACCAGATTAACACCAATAACTGGGAGGTATCTGAAAGTGTTCTCTAATTTTGATCAGTGTGTTTTCTGCAAAATAATGTTTTTTTTTTTTTAAATGCCTTAGTTATTTTGTGGAAAAGGTGTTTTGGTAGCATGGTATAGACAAAACAAAAACTCCTTCAACTGTTGAGCAGTGAAGATGACATTATTTCAGAATTGTTCAATTGTTTATAAATTGTTTTCTAATTTTGATCGCCAGTGTATACTAAATTTGGTTTTTTTGCTGATATTAATGCTCTTTAAAATCATTAAATAATAATAATAACAATAATAATAATACTAATAATGTAAAAAACTCGCTAAAATAATTAATTGTAACCCTGAAGTTAGTAATTCAATTCAAGAAATTTTTATTTTTATAGTGCTTTTAACAATCAAAGCTCACAACAATCAAAGCAGCTTCACACAGATAATGTGGTGATAAAAAATTTATAAGATGCTCTTTATAAGTGTACGTTTGTCCCTGATGAGCAAGCCAGTGGCGACTGTAACCATAACTATACTAGTCTTTGTTCTAAATTTCAGTGTAAAGCATGCCAGAACACACATTTCCTCTTGTTTAGTACTTTGGGGGAGGGTTGATGTTCTTTGATGTCCCGAGTGTTGTCCACTGCCCAGTGCCACTGCCAGAAAACTTCAAGTCCCTTATGTCTTTCTTTAGGTCAGGGGCCTTTTTTGATGTTGTCTACAGGAATACTGGTTATAATTTACTCTTTCATCTGCTTTTCTGTGATTCATTTCCTCTTAACCAGGATTGACAGATTCTTTAGCAGTTAAAAACACAAAAGCAATTAATGATGCTTATAAAAATAAGCAGCACCCACAGGAGGACAATGGTCCACGGAAAAATGTATCATGAAAAAAGAGCAAGTAAAGAGCATTTTGCAGAGGAAACACAAGGGTGGTCTGTCCCCCCTTTTTTTCTTATAATGTTACAAGCATCTGCACAAACAACCGTATGCAAATATAAAAATCTTAGGACCACACAGACATCATTCAGGAAAGAGGCACAATGTGCATTCTGGTGAACTCAGTATGGCATCATTTTTTACTTTGGCACTTTTAAGAAGTAGAAAATATATATTACCTACTGCATTTTGTCAACAACAAGCTAGCTTGTGATATATACTTTCCTCTCATATTAGCAATCTGTGTAATCAGGAATATACATTTAACCTACAACTTTTTTTGTATGTTGATTGACATAAAGCTAGTTAAGGTCCCCTGGTGGTCTAGTGGTTAAGATGCAGCGCTCCCACCGCTCCGACCCGGGTTCGATTCCCGGTCCGGGAACCATCCCCAGCCACTCTTAGTGCCGGTCCCAAGCCCGGATAAATTGGGGAGGGTTGCGTTAGGAAGGGCATCCAGCGTAAAACATGTGCCAAATCAAACGTGCGGAGGATCCTCTGTGGCAACCCCTAACGGGAGAAGCCGAAAAGAAAGTTTATTGACATAAAGCTAGTTGAAAGTGCTACTTTGATTAATGCTGTTTACTAAAGCAAGAAGGATTATTTTGAAATACTAAAGCAACAAATCGACAAACACAGCCAGTGAGCAAGTTCAAACTTGGTCACAACTAGGCAACACACAAATCTGCCTCATATGTGTGTGTGTGTGTGTGTGTGTGTGTAATGTAAGTTTTAACAAAATATATATTTTTAAGTATTTAGTTTAAAATATAATCAATTAATTATATAAATGAAAATTAATTTCACAAACAGACACATTCACATTATTACAGTTAGTCAGTTCCCTATTCAGTCCTCCAAATGGATTGTTACACAATAACATGTTACAATAATAGTAACCATAATAATAGTACCATAATACAATAATGGTGATTAGCATGGATGGTACCCATATGGAAAAGTTTGCAATGCACGTGACCATACTACCCTTTTGCAAATCTGCTGAGGTACTGCATTAATGTTTTTTACTTGCTCAAACAAGGAGCCATTATAATTCTCAAACATGAAAGCAGACTGGGCCCAGAGAGGACCCAAATTCTCAACACTCTTAGTCAAATGCAGGATAGAATGGACATTGTAGGTCATCTGATCTGCCATACAAAGACTAAACTGAGTTGACATAAAGCTCAAGAGCCTCATGAGCTTGGTCAATATCTTCTTGGCTAATGTCTGAACCTAGCAAAATGCCCACAATTAAAGCCCAGTGGCAAAGACACATGTTTGGAAGTATCCCCTTCAGTACTGGCAAACTGTAATATTAAAGCCAGTTCTGCCATTCGTAAGCTTTCCAAAACCTACATTTAACAATAGACCATAGGTTTTGGAAAAATTTTGGAGGCTTGATTGCTAAAAGATTTCCATCTATTCTTGATGTGTTCAAACCAATATACCATGGTTGACTGTAGCTTTTGGAATCAAACCATAAAGTGGCTTTTTGCTGGCAAACCCCCAGCAACACACAATGCATGTAATTAGGGACCACGCTATTGATCATGTTTCATTTTATTCACAATTGGAGATGGCCCTTTTATGCCTGAAATGCTCTGTTCTCTGAGGTCTGGCAGATCTCTAAGGTCTAGTCCCTGGGATTATTCTTGCCACCCTGCCTGCTCTGGATTCTGATCCTGATCCTGATCCCTGTTCTGCCCTGCCTTTGGTTTTGAACTCTGGACTGGTTTTTGGTTTGTGTTTCTGCCCTGTCTGTATTGCTCTGTTTGCTAGCTTTGATTTTTTTTTACTGTGTTTTTGGTTTTGGTTTAGTCTCTCCCTGCATCAACCTGTTTGCCTGTGTTTTGACCCTGGACTGTTTTCGGACTTTGTTTTTGCCTTGCCCCTTTGCTCAGTTGCCTTATATTAAAGCCTGTTTTCTCCATACCCCTGTGATATCCTGCATTTGGATTCTCACTCACCTAGACACCCGCAAGATCAATGACAATATAATCTGGCCGTGCACCGTGTCCCGTTAGTTCCTGACAGAATAATATGGCTTTGCATTGTGCATCGTGTCCCCACCCCTGTTCCTGACAGTAGTAGTATTTTTAGGGCTCCTCTTTTCATGCCCCCTCCGCGGCTCTCTCTCAGCCGCTCCCGGCGCTAATCGCCGACACCTGTCCCTCGTTAGAATTCCCCTTTATAATAATTTGATTATTTGGCTTTCCTAAGGATTACCCCATTTCCATGGACTTTGCCTTCCCTAAGGATTACCGGTATTCCATTGACTTTGCATGTGTGTTATCGCTTTCTGTTTCCACTACTTCGTATCGTCATTAAAAACCTTGTTCGCTTGAACTTCAGTTTCTGGCTAGTTCTTCAAGCCTGACAAGTATATATTAATAAAAATATTAATAAAAATAATTACGATAAGTACTCCACTGGGAGTAAGATTATGCCATGTGTCTTGTTCAGTGCCACAATAGTGGCAATCCTTTCTGGGGTTTCTATTTGGAAGTCATCAACTGTGGGCCACCTTGCTTTCTAACAAAAGCAATGTTTTGCCTTTTATTAATTTGTCTCACAGGAGCAACGTTGCAAAAGTGGCCTTACAGTATGTGGTGCCCTCCAGCATTGGTGCAGCTATCAATGCTAAAATGACTGAATTCATCTGGAATCCATAATGCTCTTTGATGTGTGATGGCAATGAAAGTGTGTTTTGGTATTTTGTTGTTGCTTTTAGTCTTTAGGTTTTCCTGAGCAAAGTTACTATTTGTTTGCTATAAGTTGGAATTATAAATTACCATTACAAGTATCATTTGATTGTGTCACTTTGAGTTGAAATAAAAGTGTTCCATTGCAAATTTGTGTAAATCATTGACTGAAATCCTATATGATTTGTATATGCAGATATATCCTGATACTAACTATAATTATGTATAAGAATTATATGTGGATTTATAGCAATATTATTGCTTTAATATAATGAATTAGGAGGAAACATAAAATTCGAAGAACAGGCACACAATTTTCCTATTAAACCAAATAAATCCATATTAATAAATTACACAAAATGTACGTAAATGTCTTTAATAAGAGTAGCATGTGATTCAGTATAAGAACTTTATATTTTTTATGCATACTTAGCATACTGCTGTCATGTAAAACACATAAGACTTTATACAATATTCATAAGTTTTATGTGTGCGTTTTAGTATAAAAGTGGCCATAATTGGTCAGATTTTCTATAGAACATGTATTGGACTTACATGAAACACAGAAGGTAAATCTGACCAGTTTAAGTAAGGAAGATATATGTTTGCTGTATATAAATCATGTTTTTTTTTTCTCATATGGGTAGTTAACTAAGTATCATTTGCTTGCTAAATCTATGCTAAAAAACTTACTTGAAAATAATTGTAAAACTTGTGAAAAATAATTTTTTTCATTGGTTAATACATAATTAGTGAATAAATGCAAGTTGTTTTAGATTTAAGGTTGGATAAAATACAGTTTAATTGCTAATTTTGAATAATATAAATGTAATGTTCACAAAAACTAAACTGGGAGGCTATTTTGATAAATGACATTATGGATTTTCATCATGGTGAGAAGCTCATTTTGGCAGCTATTTGCTGAATAGTGTGACCCTAAGGTTTTTTTAACAGTCTGGTTCTGTCTAATTTAGAATAGTTTATGGAACATTGGATACTGAAAGTGTTTGCCTACTTAAGGAACTGTTGTTTATTTAAATAAGGACCTGTAAACCATTAATCCCACTTTGCCTCTTGGCAAAAACTTTAGCAAACATTGCACCCTCTTTACTTTCTTTGGCTGTTATGCAGTGTTCCGTTGAAGTATGAGGCTTTACTTGTTAGATAAGAGCAGTTGTTAAAAGCTTTAGCTGTGTAGGAGTGTAGGTGTACAGAGAACACCTGTTTTCTGTGCAAAGGTGCACAAGGCAGCATGTCTAGACATAAGTCTAGGTTTATATGTATTTCACTTGAAGTAAATGTACAGGAAGCATAACTCCAAAGTACTAGTACATGTCCAGTGTAAAATAAAAAAAAAATCATAAGGACATGAAATATCTTAATGAAGAAGAGGTTTATTAAAGTGTAGCAATGATAAAATACTTAAACTACATTAGTGGTTCATCGGAGACAATAAGAACCCAGGATCATTCCTGTTCAAATATTTTATATTAAACTGTGCATCTTACTTGTAATGTAAATGGAATTTAGCTTTAAATGCAAATAAAGCATAAGAATTAAGTAATGACTCAATTGACTGGGTGATACTACTGTCTAGCTGGTAATTATGGTTGATTGGTATTTGCAGTATATCAAAAAACACAAAGTTGAGACTTTTTCTCCAAGTCTATTTTATTGTACTTGTGGATTTTTGTTTTCCAAAAAAGAAGTTCAGTCTCACATGTGCAGTTTGTTAGACTTAGATTTAGACATATTTTATTGATCCTGTGAGGGAAATTATTGTGTTACAGCAGCAGCGGGTTACACAAACAGTAGTGGGGGTGTGGGGGGGGGTAAATAAAAAGAAAAAAAAAATATGATAAATAAATACAATATTGACGGATGATGCTACTTAAAAACAGACTGCTACAAGCAATTAAAAAAGAAAGAAAGAAAAAGTATGAAATATGCAAATTGTCAGTGCATGTGTGCATAAAGTGATAGTAAATAATGGGATATGTATATAAGTTGCAATTAACATCTGTTACATAAAGGTGTCATTTTACAGTGCAATGGCATATGGTAGGAATGATTTCATGAACCATTCTTTGTGACAGTGAAGCTGAATCAGTCTGTTGGAGAATGAACTCCGCTGCTTCTGTATGTATGTCAGTGGCGGGCCAGAGGCTGTAAGCCAGTGGTACCCCTGGTATTCACTGGTCTGGAAGTGGTGAAAACTAACCCCTACCCGGGCTGAGACAAGCTAGCTAGCTTCGGGGTTGGCCGACCTCTCATCACGATGTCTAGCTTTTTTTGAAAATGTATTTTTATGTATGTCCAAGACCAAATCAATTGTGTGCAGCGCGCTACAGACTTGTTTTGCCAGTCAAACTTGGCTGTAACAGTTTCCCTCTGACCAACCAATCAGAGGATGGAATAATGCTGATGCTATTCTGCTATTCAAATCATTTTAATTTTTATAGCGCTTTTAACAATAGACATAACAGACCCATTTCTAATAGAGACTAAGGTAAAAAGGCCAGCAGTACTGACTTTGAAGGCCCCCTAGCAGATTAGGTAAAGTTGGTGTTCTACAAAGATCTGTTTTAGGCCCACTGCTTTTCTCTTTATATATGCTGCCTCTGGGTAAAATTATACATAAACATGGTATTCGCTTCCATTGCTATGCTGATGATACACAGCTGTATATTTCAGCAAAACCAGATGAGTGAGATCAGCTTAAAAATGTTGAGGAGTATGTAAAGGTTATTAGACATACCTGCTATACCGATTATACCCCTGAATCAGGATTCTACGCGCGTTGCAGTTTGTAGCTCGTATAGACTCGTGTGTATGTTCAGACTTTCAATAAAGATATGATTGAGCTACTCCTGCTTCCTATGCTTGGTCACTACCGTGAAAGAAGATCAATCAAGTCAAGTTAAGTTTATTTCTATAGCGCTTTTCACAACAGACATTGTCTCAAAGCAGCTTTACAGAAATCAACAGTCAAGGTGAATGGTGTGCATTTATCCCTGATAAGCAAGCCATGGCGACTGTGGCAAGGACAAACTCCCTTGATGTTATGAGGAAGAAACCTTGTGAGCAACCAGACTCAAAAGGGGAACCCATCCTTATTAGGTTGACATCAAGAGTTTGATCATAAATCTTTCAACAATACAGAACACTGGAGAGAGAGAACTAACATGATCACTGGAGTATAAGATTATAAGTAATGTTCTTTCTACAGTCTTATACAGTCTTTATGGTTATAAAACTAGGAGCTACTGAGCAACTCATAAAATAGCTCAACATATGTGATCATTACAGATCCAACACCAGCTTTTCCATGCCAGAGCCTTTAAACACTCCAGAAGGTCCAATGTCAAAACTCCACACATGTAGTGGGATCCAATTGGCACTGGTACGTCTCTAGATGGTACGGGATGTTTGCGAGTTCGGCATCTACTTCTCTTCAAAGGTCCAAAATCTTCATGAGGTGGGACGTGACTGGAGCTGGCCAAACCTCAGGATGCCTCGGGATGGGGAAAGAAAGAGAAACAGTGGAGAGAAATTAGCGTAGCTGCTGTTCATGATATTACCAGCACAAGTTGATAATGTTCATGTAATAAGATGTTCTGGAGCACAAGGTTATGATGTGAGACGTATGTTATTTGTAGGCTTTGCTAAAAAGATACGTTTTTAATCTGCACTTAAATTGGGAGAGTGTGTCTAAGCCATGAACACTGTCAGTAAGACTTTTCCAAAGTTTAGGTGCTAAATGTAAAATGCTCTACCGCCTTTAGTGAACTTTGCTATTCTAGGAACTACTAGAAGCCCAGAGTTTTGAGATCTCAGGGAGCGTGATGGATTGTAGCTTGTTAATAGACTGGATAGGTACATGGGAGTAGTAGTTTGTAGTCTATTCGAAACTTGACAGGTAGCCAGTGTAGGCAAGATAAGATTGGGGTTATATGATCATATATTCTTGACCTTGTAAGAACTCTGGCTGCCACATTCTGAACTAACTAAGACCAAAGATCAAACGAAGGAAAGGGAATCGCTCTACCGCGATGGACCGGCAGCCCTGCTCCACTTCGGATCCCACCCGGAAGCTCACTGCCGCTCCTCAGGAGTCATGCTTGCTGGCTCCAGCTCATGCCGCGCACCCCTTGAGAGACCGATGGCATTCCCGGCTTGCTTCTCCTGCGACGCGGCTGAATAGAGCGTCAACGGATACATAGAGGTACAAACATCCCAATTCCCCACCGAACTAGCCAAGATTGTGTTCTTCATTTCTCTCCTGTCTGGGGAAGCTCTCTCTTGGGCCTGGGAGTTTGGCTCGTCTTGGCTCGTATACCAGTTTCACCGGGCAATTCACAGGAATGTTTGAGATGATAACGGCAGACCTCCACCACAGTCCCCACTGTTCTGGGAAGGCCCCAGACCGGATTGCTGATGGCAGGAGGCCCCAACCCAAGCTCCAGCCTCCAAGACCCACTGGGGCATCGCCCAGCCGTTTCTCCTCGCTGGGGGTGCTGCTCATGTGGTGCATCCCAATGGGGTTGTTGCCTCAACAGAGACAGATACTGGGAGCAGCAAAGGCACTGCTCCTCTCCAGGGTTTTGCCAAGGGCGCCGCTCCGCTCCAAAGTTCCGCGAGCATGCCACTCCGCTCCTAAGTTCCGCCGAGGGTGGCGTTTCACCCCTGGCCAGCAAAGAGGACTTTGAAGCTCAAAATCTCTCCAAGGGCACCATCTCTTTTTACAGTTCCTCCAAAGGTGCTGCCGCGCTTCCAAGTTCCGCCAAAGGCGGCGTCAGGCTTCAAAGTCCCTCTGAAGGCAACATCGCAGCCCAAGTTCCGCCGAAAGCGTCGTTTCACTTTAAAGTCCCTCTAAAGGCGCTGTCATGCTTTAAGACCCCTCTGAGGGTGATGGCGCGCTCCCAATCCTATTAATGGTGCTGTCACGCTCCCAAAGTCTCTTTGAAGGTGCCGTCACGCTTCCAGATCTCACCGTAGGTGCCATCATGCTTTAAGTCCCCTCCAAAGGCAACGTTGCAGTCCCACATCTCTTTGAAGGCGCCGTCACGCTTCCAAGTTCCTTCGAAGGTGCTGTCACGTCCCAAAGTTCCTCTGAAGGCAACATTATGCTTCAAAGTCTCTCTGAAGGCGTTGTTGCGCTTCACAGTTCCTTCGAAGGCAACGCCGCGCTTCCTAGCTCCTCCGAAGGCGACGTCGTGGGAGCAAGTCTCTCCAAAGACTCCGGCGTGCTCCGAAGCATTCGCAGAGGGTGTCGCTCTGCCTGAGGTCTCCACAGGGGGCATCGCTCCGCCTCAGTCCTTGCCCGACCTTAAGGAGGTTTCAGCCAGCGGCAGTTTGCAGCGAACGGTTCCTACCGTTGGCACTCAACCTTCCTCGAATCTTTCGTGGTGCAGGCCTGTACGAGTAGGAAGCAGAAGTAACTCTATCATCTTTATTGATAGTTAGAACACAACCAAGACTTGAATTGAAGTATGAACCGTAACGCATGTACATTCCGTACTGGGGGTAGAATCCAGAAAGCCTGTATAAATCCGCCCAGCGAGTGCAGTTGTTAAAGCGAGTATAATCCTTAACATGAGTAATCTCCTGCAACACGGAACACAAAGCATAAACCAGCAGGGAATGCTGGCTATCTAGAATTCGGAAGGTCACGATAACCATCTGGTAGGTCCGACAGCGCGTGAGGTGGAACCAGGACCTTATAAAGGCGAATCGGAATGACGAACAGGTGCCGATGATTAACGCTGAGAGCGGCAGAGAGAGGCAGCGTGAGGACCTCCGAGAGGGCATGGCAGGTGGATCCCTGACACATAGCTTTACACGCTACAAAATATATCTGTGTGGTTAGTGTTGGTGAATGTCTTATATATGTCATATATATGACATATTCATGGACAAAATTAAATTAAAACATATGTATAAAATTATTCTCAATTGTCTATTGTTTTAATTTAATCAATTTAAGCTTTCATTCTGTAAAGCATGAAAAAATCTGCTGGCTAGTTTATCTTATTAGGTTACTAATGGCTTAGCTGTATATTTTTCAACCCCAATTCCAAAAAGTATTGCAAAATTGTGTAAAACATAAACAAAAGAATTTAATTTAATAATTTGCAATAGAATATGGGAAACATTTAAAACATTAAACATTTAAACATTTAAAAAATATTATTTTGCATTTAATGGCCACATAGCAATTTGTCTGACCACAGAACGTCCCTATGTTACATAAGTAGCGCTAGTTCCCTGAGAGAACGAGACGCTGCGTCGGGCACGTTGTCTCATTTTTACTGTGTACTGTGTACCACTGTGTATAGTAGAAATGACAAAAGCCTCTTGACTTGACAGTTCCCACCCAGGCACTCTAGGTCATAGAGCCTCCGGGTGCCACAAAGAAAACGCGTTACCATAGGGTCTCTGCCCAGGGATTGCCTGTCCAAGGGGGCGTGATTAGCCATAATGGCGGATGCCTAGACTTTTAGGGTGGACGGAGCCACCCCTTGGAGAACTGTCTCTAGAAGAAATCCAGCACTGAACCAACCGGGCAGTGGACTCGATCCAGCTGGTGGTGCTCACATCACGAGCAAAACAGACGCCACCTGGCGGCATACTACCTCCTCGTCAAGGGAGCTCTGGAGTAGAGAATGGTCTCTACCACCTCGGTTGAGAGGCCCTCAGGGGCACAGTCACAGCCTTCACAGCTCGGGACGGAGGTAAAATATGGCACCCCCGAGCTGGGAAAGGAGATCCCCCTCAGAGGAATCTCTCAGGGAGGGTGCTCGAGGAGAGCTACCAGGCCGTGAACCATGATGCGATGGGGGGAAAGGCGTACAGGCGCCTAAACCATGGCATCCATTTACATTTACATTTGCATTTACATTTGCGGCATTAAGCAGACGCCCTTATCCAGAGCGACGTACAAAAGTGCTTTGAGTCTCTAGCAATAAATAAATCTACACTGGTACGACAGATTACAAACTTAATATAAATATAACTTTTTAATTCTACAAAGCAAACCTGGAAAGTGCTAAGTTAATTTCAGGAAAAGGTAGCTTTCAACCGTTGCTTAAAGATAGCCAGGGACTCCGTTGTACGGACATCTAGGGGAAGTTCATTCCACCACCTAGGTGCCAGAACAGAGAAGAGCCTTTGACGTATACTTACCTCTCATTCTGAACCAGTGGGGACAGTGCGACGTCTCTCGAGTTGCGAACAGATCCACCTGGGTTCTTCCGAATTTCTCCCAAACCTGCTACACCACATCAGGGTAGAGCCACTATTCCCCGGGTCTCACCCCCTGCCTCGACAGGGTGTCTGCTGCCTCGTTCAACCGGCCTGGGATGTAGACTGGGTGTAGGAGACCACAGCAGTATTGTCCATATGGACCAACACGTGGTGACCTCTGAGGTGTGAAAGGAAATGCTTCAGTGCTAGAAGCACGGCCAGCATCTCTAGGCAGTTGATGTGCCAGCGTAGATGGAGCCCTTCCCACAGACCTCAGGCGAAGCGACCAATCATGATCGCTCCCCACCCCATGAGGGACGCATCCGTCGTTGGCATTAAGCAACGACCGGGCACTCCCAGCACGGGGCCTAGAGATAGTAACCAGGATCTTTCCAAACATCTAAGGCACGTAGGCATTGGGGTCTCATGTACAACAGGCCAAGTGGAATCACACTGGACTCAGCTGCCATAAGCCCTAGCAGTTTCTGGAACTGCTTGACAGTGAGAGGCTGCCCTTCTCTGACCTTCCTGTTGGCTGTAAGGATTGCCACAATGCAGGCAGGGGAAAGCTGTGCGCCCTAAGTAGTCGAATCCCATATGACACCGAGATAGGTTGTTCTCTGTAATGGAGAAAGCACACTCTTTCCGGCATTCAGCCAAAACCCCAACGCCTTCATGTGGGTGAGCATGACATTTCGATGCCGAACCACCAACTGCTCTGATTGAGCTAAACAATCGTCTATGTAGTTTAGGATGTGCATTTTGTGAAGGTACAGGGTGAAAGGGCAAGGCCAAAAGGAATTGGTAAGCTTCGGCCCCAAAAGTGAACCTTGTGAGAAGGTTGGATGGATACATGAAAGTACGCATCCTTTAGATCTACCATGAAAAACCAGTTCTTGGATCTGATTTGAAGCACGACCTGCTTGAGGGTCAGCATCTTGAGCCTGAGTCTCATGAGAGATCGGTTAAGCTGACGTAGATCTACAATAGGACATCCTTTTTGGGAGCTATGAAGTATGTATGAAGCTGTATAAACATGGACTCTTGATCTGATGAAGGGACCACCTTGATGGCCTCCTTCCTCAGGATAGTGTTTACTTTCCGTTCCATGACCAGAGCCTGCTGGTTTCCCACCAGTTTGGGAGGAATCCCGTGAAGACGGGGCAGAGGAGACCTAAACGGTGCAATGAGCACTGCGCAAGATCCCTGACAGGGTGAGTGCGAGACGTGATGCTTCGTTTCTGTACCTCCCGATGGGAGGTGGTGGGTTGGGGTTGGGGCTGTGCCTGCGGAGCAGCCCCATAAGAGGGCCATGGGAGGTACTGCTGGAACACCGCTGCCTGTTTCTTACTCCTGAAGGAGTGAGTGGGGCATCCAGCAGCACAGCCCTATCCCTGTCGGAAATTTCTGAGAGAGTGAGCCAGACATGCCTCTTCGTCGGGCGAGGGGACAGCCATGGACCGCCCTAGTATTGCCCCACTCTTTAATGGCGCAATATGTGCAGATCATGCACAGAATGTGCAGAGAATCTGCGCCAAAAGTGCGCAGAATGCGTGCAGTCAGATCCTTCGGAAACCTGACCTTACTCCGCCCCCAACTCCATAGCTCCTCAAGTCTAGCTCGCAAAGTGCACCCCCCTCAAGAGAGGTGGAACTAATGCTCTCGTCACAGGGGGAAGGCATCGCTGAAAGGCATGCTTTCGAGCCTGTGAGCGAGTGCTGGACCAAGCAGGTAAGGTTGGAGAAAGGGACAAGCCCGTCAAAAAACATATATATATATATATATATATATATATATATATATATATATATATATATATATATATATATATATATATACAGTGAGGAAAATAAGTATTTGAACACCCTGCTATTTTTGCAAGTTCTCCCACTTAGAAATCATGGAGGGGTCTAAAATTGTCATTGTAGGTGCATGTCCACTGTGAGAGACATAATCTAAAAAAAAAATCCAGAAATCACAATGTATGATTTTTAAACTATTTATTTGTATGATACAGCTGCAAATAAGTATTTGAACACCTGAGAAAGTCAATGTTAATATTTGGTACAGTAGCCTTTGTTTGCAATTACAGAGGTCAAACATTTCCTGTAGTTTTTCACCAGGTTTGCACACACTGCAGGAGGGATTTTGGCCCACTCCTCCACACAGATCTTCTCTAGATCAGTCAGGTTTCTGGCCTGTCACTGAGAAACAGGTCTGGAGACTGGCTAGGCCATGCCAGAACCTTGATATGCTTCTTACAGAGCCACTCCTTGGTTATCCTGGCTGTGTGCTTCGGGTCATTGTCATGTTGAAAGACCCAGCCTCGACCCATCTTCAATGCTCTAACTGAGGGAAGGAGGTTGTTCCCCAAAATCTCGCAATACATGGCCCCGGTCATCCTCTCCTTAATACAGTGCAGTTGCCCTGTCCCATGTGCAGAAAAACACCCCCAAAGCATGATGCTACCACCCCCATGCTTCACAGTAGGGATGGTGTTCTTGGGATGGGATACTCATCATTCTTCTTCCTCCAAACACATTTAGTGGAATTATGACCCAAAAGTTCTATTTTGGTCTCATCTGACCACATGACTTTCTTCCATGACTCCTCTGGATCATTAAAATGGTCATTGGCAAACTTAGGATGTGCCTGGACATGTGCTGGTTTAAGCAGGGGAACCTTCCGTGCCATGCATGATTTTAAACCATGACATCTTAGTGTATTACCAATAGTAACCTTGGAAACGGTGGTCCCAGCTCTTTTTAGGTCATTGACCAGCTCCCTCCTGTGTAGTTCTGGGATCCTTCCTTAGGATCATTGAGACCCCACGAAATGAGATCTTGCATGGAGCCCCAGTCCGAGGGAGATTGACAGTCATGTTTAGCTTCTTCCATTTTCTAATGATT
The DNA here is from genome assembly GCF_946808225.1 of Silurus aristotelis. Lineage (NCBI taxonomy): Eukaryota > Metazoa > Chordata > Actinopteri > Siluriformes > Siluridae > Silurus > Silurus aristotelis. Next base: position 24,574,403 of record NC_139582.1, on the reverse strand, counting down.
GCTCCAATAGTGGACCTTTTTTCACCAAGCTGCTTGGCAATTTCCCCGTAGCCCTTTCCAGCCTTGTGGAGGTGTACAATTTTGTCTCTAGTGTCTTTGGACAGCTCTTTGGTCTTGGCCATGTTAGTAGTTGGATTCTTACTAATTGTATGGGGTGGACAGGTGTCTTTATGCAGCTAACGACCTCAAACAGGTGCATCTAATTTAGGATAATAAATGTAGTGGAGGTGGACATTTTTAAGGCAGACTAACAGGTCTTTGAGGGTCAGAATTCTAGCTGATAGACAGGTGTTCAAATACTTATTTGCAGCTGTATCATACATATAAATAGTTAAAAAATCATACATTGTGATTTCTGGATTTTTTAGATTATGTCTCTCACAGTGGACATGCACCTACGATGACAATTTCAAACTCCTCCATGATTTCTAAGTGGGAGAACTTGCAAAATAGCAGGTTGTTCAAATACTTATTCTCCTCATTGTATATGCCAGTGACGGCCAGCGTCCAATTTTGTACTTATTACACACATTATTTTAGCTCTCGGGAGTGGAGCGATAGCATTGACATGCAGCCAGCTCTTTCGAGAACTGACTAGCATGCTCCGCTTCTAGGAATATATATATATATGGTTGTGACGTTACTCCGCCAGTGACGGCCAGCATCCAATTTTTTACTTATTACACACATTATTTTAGAGCGTGAACACTCGGGCGTGTTCCCAAAGCGTTTCGACACAGCTTAAGTTTCTAAAAGGGAACAATTTTCCGCCTTGCCTTAGTCTATTTTAGATGAGCTTAGGCCCAGAAAACAGGGTGGAATTTCTAGATAATTTTCACACATATCTTGTTCTTTGCATTATAAAGCTTTTGTGAGCATTACATTTCCCGCCTTTGTAGCCTCTGTCATAATGTTTTTGACAAAATTAACCGATTTTTTTTTATTGTATTTCCTCAGTAAATGTTTTACACTTGATATGTTTTACATTTTAATTGTGAATAAAATATTGAACTATGAGATTTGCAAATCATTGCATTTTGTTTTTATTTGCATTTTACATAGCATCCTAACTTTTTTGCAATTGGGGTTGGTGGATTGGATAAGATAAGATATACCTTTATTCCTCCCACAGTGGGGAAATTTGGTTACATAGATAGTGAGCATAGACTGTGAAATGTGAACTGTGAAATGCTTATGTTTCCACAGGCTTTGACTTGCATAATTCGCAGATATTTATTACTTTGTTTTCTTTTAAGAAATTGAAAATGGTGATACATGGTGATGGTGATAAATTTGGGAGCTGGAAGTTTGTCATGTCATTTGCCACACTGCTGTTTCCTAGCATTTAATACACAAGGTCTAAACATTTGCCAGAAAACACTGGAATTCTGATTTAATCTTAAAATTTCATTGTTTACAATGTGCATATACATTTTATTCAGCAGTTTTAGCTTTAATATTAGTCTCAAGTTAAAGTACTTTGATTACTGAGTACTCCTGTATACTGTTTTTTCATGAAAAGAAAAAAACATAGCTAATAAAAAGCTAATTTATCCTTTATATAAATTTAAACATGGTCACATTAGTCTAGGTGAAACAACTGTGAAACAACATGGATCTGAATAGATTTACTCAAATAAAGTAGAGATTGTTACAATCAAGTAAACTAACCCTTTGTTAATAGTGTAAAGTGTACACAAACACTGAGCTAACACTACGTTCCAAGTGTAAAAAGTGAGCACAAACCCCCTGATGATAAAGTTTATATTATAAGGAAAATATTGCATATGAGCAGAACTGTACTGTAGTTTGGGTCTTTAGATAAAATTCTTTGGTGCCCTTGTGGTTTGTGGTTCAGGTCAAAGGAGAGGATGCGTTCACAGGTGCACATCCTCTGAGTCTTTAAGCTCTGTGGTTTGAGCAAAGCAAATACACACAGCTGTGTCTCCTCTGACAGTAAAGCAAAAAGATCTAAGACAGCTGCAAGCATGTGCTGATGAAGAACTCCTTTTTTATCAGTTCTGTCCCTTGTGAGTTGATTTATTTCAGTGGTGTAATTTGGCCATTATTGCATATTCTTACACAGATGGCATATACTTAACCAGATTTTCATTGTAAAACCACCTCTTCAGGCCACAGACACCATGGTTTTGACTTCTAAATGCCTCCATTTTACAGTTTATTACCACATAAATAATTCTCTTAAAATGTATTTATGGGTAGTTAGACCTCAAAAAAGTAATCATCCTGAAGTCCTGTCTTTACCAGTTAAAAGATATTCATAAATCTTTTCTCATGATGTTTGTTTTGTGGCAATTTATTGGTTTGTGAAAAGAATTTCAAGGCAAACAGTCCAAGCTGCTTGACCTTTGACCCCCAAAGTGCACTGGGTCAGAAGTTTGACCTGGATCTCCAATCTCCACACCTATTCCTTCAACAAAAATACAGCAATAAGCTTCCAGTTGTGGACAGTACATGCATGGTGGCTCTCGTTTTTTTTTTTTTTTTTGTTTACTGACATGGTGTAGCCTTCTAAGGGGAGGGGTTGTGTTTTTATTGCTAGATTAATTAGAGAAGTGCAAAAATGTACCCATGATATTTTTCTGTTTAAAATTAATAATTCTATCTGCAACATTGATGCTAATAATAACAATAAAAAACAGTCCCTTGGCTGAACAGAGGTGCAAACTATTCTCCTTAGCTTTGAGGTAACAAGTGTTTAAGAGTGTCATGCTTAATATTCCATCTAGAATTCAGCATGCACTTTATCATAAGAGCTGCAATGTTGCATGAACTTTTGAGGTTGGTTAGTTGCATGATCTAAAAATTATTTTTTTTTTTTCTTGTCTGTGTGTGTGTGTGTGTGTGTGTGTGTGTGTGTGTGTGTGTGTGTGTGTGTGTGTGTGTTATTTATTTGACTAAAAGAAGCTGTTCTACAAAGCAATCAAAAGAGACTGCAAGACTCGGTCAGCGTAAATGCTGTTGGGGGACAATGAGGTACTTCATCGTCCAATCATGTGCATGCCAAGCAGGTCACATGAGAGACAGCCAGGCCAGACTAAGCATCAAGTAGTGGACATTGTAAGACTACATGCCTGTTATCCATCATTCATTCTCCAATATGGAGGGAGCACAATAGGTGACTATAGTGAGAACTTTGGAAATCAACAGAGGCTGTGGACTTGTCCGTGAGCCCACATGTCACATTGTTGCATGAGAAACCGCAAGTCACATGCTTTATTGTTGGAAAAAAAGAGATTAACAAAGGGGCCAGGATGTCAGTGTGTGTGTGTGTGTGTGTGTGTGTGTGTGTGTGTGTGTGTGTGTGTGTGTGTGTGTGTGTGTGTTGTGTGTGTGCGTGTGTGTGTGTATGAGAGTGTGAGAGAGAGTGTGAGTGTCTGTCTGTGTGTGTGTGTGTGTGTGTGTGTGTGTGTGTGTGTGTGTGTGTGTGTGTGTGTATTTCATCCATCGCACATGACCACAGAATTAAATGTTACATTTACATTTAATCATTTGACGCATTTATGCAAACTAACTTGTGAGACAAGTGAGACAAGTGAGAGAGAAAACAAAAAAGTCAAGCAGTAAGTGCTGAAAATTTACACCAGCTGAACAGAAACAAGACATACACTTGTGTAGGAGGCCTGTCACTCAATTAGTCTCAGAATTATTTGTGTCTTTTTCTGATAGATCATAGGCAGCTTAAAAACTTTAATAAAATGTATGTTTATTACTTGAGTGCAGACAAATTTTGGCCATACCCATATAGTTTGCTCCTTAAAATACAGGGAGGAAAAAACCCCCAGATGTTGAAATGTCGCACTGGCAGCATGGTGTATTCCTCGGCTTTTATACAAAATCTTTTTCATCTGCTTACAATAAATCTTTTTAATGATCTGTGTATAATATCAACACATGCAAACTATTGCAAATGCCTTGCTTTTCATTGTAAATGCATCTTGTCCCACAAATTTCATTCAGTATATAGCTAAAATAATAGATGAGATGGGCTATTCATTTCACAGCTAGGCCTTTATTGGTGTCCTATCTAAATCAACCTACGTCTTCATTATGACCACAATTATTATGATGACATGGCTAAAGAAATCAATATTATAAAGAAATGCAGTAAAATAGAGCACCACAGACAGGTATCACATGCAGCAGTAATGAATGACATTACTAAAGCAAGAAATCCAATTAATACAATTCAACAACTATCCATTCACTGCAGCTGCACTGCCCGCATACAACATCTCTAGCAAACTAATCAATAATGTACCACAATGCATTTTTTCTATGCATTACAGTTTAATTCAATCAAGGCAAATTGTGTGATGATGTGCAAATTCTACAGGAAAGAAAACGTGTTTTGATGGATGAAATATAATTGGATAGAAACTCTAACATAGACACTATAGGAAGTAGCGCAAACAAGAGAAAAGCTATGAAATGAAGAGAATAGACTTTCGTGTATAATTTCATATATTCATGGAAGAAAAATATAAATATCTATTCAGTGATTCTAATAGAGCTTAGACAGAGAAGGCCTTGCTGGTCCTGACTGACCACCACTGGTGCTTTTTGATCTTATAATGACCTCCAATCTATTGGAAATGTTTTCCACTATATTTGGAGTGACAAAGAGGATATGTGCAAATTTAGCTACAAGAAGTTTGGATGTTAAGCTTGAAGGCCAGGAATGTAGCCAGAAGTGGTCAATGCCACCCAATGATTTTTCCATACAAGTCTTCAACTGTCTTTACAAATCTCACTTTGTGGCATTCTAGACAGTGCTGTGCTTCCAGCTGTATGTCAACTGTTGATCTGGATCTGCTGTACATATACTCCTGGTCATACTGTGTATCGGGCAACTTGATGAACCAGCATGAAAGCAATACGTGACATTTCTGTTGCATCTTGCAGCCCAGTCCTCGTTGATCAGGTGCCCTGTGCACATTTCCAAAAAAAAAAGAAAAAGAATTTCACTTTGTATGCTTAACTTCTGTCATCTTCAAAACTGTATTTTAGCCCGATGACAACAAATTGGACACATTTATATATTGACAAATAAGCAGCTTAAAATTAGTGAATAAGCTATATAAAGTAAGTGGTAAACTGCCATAGGTATAAACAGTGTTTAGGTCACCAAAGAAATATTACAGTATAAAGAAGAAATGATAGATTAACAACTTAAAGCTGTTATGCAGCAATGGAAGTAAATTAAGCCTTAAATGTTGATGCTAAAATTTTTTACTAAATCCTTGGACAGTGTTGTAATGCAATATATTGCTCTTATAATAATGAGAAAAGGGCAATTAACGGAGGCTGTCAGAAAGACCATTATACCCCTTAAAAGTATGTCTTTCCTTTAGAGAAATTGCAAAGAATCCAATGTGTCAGTGAGGACAGTTTTAACAGTTTCAAAAGGCACCTGGACACTGGAGGAAGCTCTGACACTACTCTGACTACTGAAGACAAGTAAATAGTCTTATCGACCTGAATTAAAATTTAAACAGCTTTGGTTCATCAAGCAGAGTTTTTGTACATCATCAAGTAAGTAAAAGGATGGTTCCTTAGTGTGTGACGACCATTGTCAAATAGATGCGTGATATATATATATATATATATATATATATATATATATATATATATATATATATATATATATATATATATATATATATATATATATATATACACACACACATCTTTCTGTGTGTGTGAAAAAAGAAGCAGCATGTTCAGATTACTTAATTTATAAGTGTTTATACATCCTCTGGCTATGCCACAGCAACTTTTAACAGCTTTAGTTTCATGCATTTTATTTTGTACTGTATCTCAAGGTTATCTTTCATGCTATTTGCCAGGTTCACCACCTCAGGGAAATATATGCCAGGTAGTATTATTTCAGAGGTAACAGGATCATGCAAAAGGGGATGTAGAGAGAGGAAGTGTATTGTTGCTACTGCCAGCAGTGGTCACACTGTTAGGAGGTAGTAGACAGACACACACACGCACACACATATGCAGTGGGGGCAGTGTGCCAGTGGTGTAGAGTCACTTAGTGGGCCTTCAGTCATTAAGGAGATGGTTTAAGGAATCCTACTCTACAAGTCCATTGTGAGTTTGAGGTTGAACATTGCCCCAGGCCCGGCTGATAGGAAAGAGACATAGATGGAGGGAGGGAGTGTGATGGGAAAAGACATTGTAAAAAGGGAAGCAGAACAGTAGACCAGTGTATGTTGTTGTGTTTGAGTGTGTGTATAATAAGTGGAGGATAAATGTGTGCGCCTGTGTATAATCATTTCCAGAACCTCTAACCCTGGAGCTTTGAATTGTAAGCCTGCTTAAATTGTACAACTAACTGATTCACCTGTAAACAGAGGCAGCCTCAAAAACAGGTTTCATTTGAATCATGTGTTAACCTGCATTTCATGCAAGTATAACAGTCAATGCCCTGAAGAAATAGATTTGTCATTAATCATTTTCCGTGGACCAGTAAATCATTACAATGTGGCATATTGTTGGCAGAGAAAGCTGATCTAATGTATAGAATTTCATCTTCTGTTTTTACATTGTTTTTACATTTAGAGTGGAAAAAAAAATTTTATGTTGTCACCAGTGCACATATGCACAGTGGGGTTAAAGCGCAGGATTATGTAGACGTCTTTTCTTTGTGTTTCTTTTGATGAAGCATTTTCTCACTTCATCACAGCTCACATCACAGTGCCAAAAGCTTTACCTAGAAACAGAGCTTTCAGATATTATTTTACTGAGAAATGTGTACCAGTGTTTAATAAGTATTTATTTATATTTACAGCATTGTGTTTATATGGACCACACAACCCTAATGACACTGAATGTTTTATTAATCTTTTATTGTATCTGTATTTTTATTTTTTTGCCAACCTCACAGATAACATTTCCTTGGCCCACAGATCTGTATGAACTATTCTGGGATTTTTACATGTACATGTATACACATATACATACATATTATATACATACACACATGCATGACATTACTATTTCATATTATATATATACACATTATATATACAGTGAGGAAAATACCCTGCAAAAAAAAAGTTGATATATGTGTACTATGTACATGTGATTTTTTTTTTTTTTTATAATGAATTTGCAACAACGTTGTTTTTTTTACGTTATTATTATGGGGTATTGTTTGTAGAATTTTGAGTAAAATACTTTGAATACATTTTGGAATAAGGCTGGAACATAAAATGTGGAGAAAGTGAAGCGCTTTCTTTTAATTTTGATGAATATGGCTTACAGCTAATGAAAACCCAAATTTCAGTATCTCAAAACCCAAATTTCAGTATCTCAAAAAATGTGAATATTGTGAAAAAGTTTAATATTGGAGACTTGTGGCATCACACTCTAATCAGCTCATTAAATCCAAACACCTACAAAGGTTTCCTGAGCCTTTAAATGGTGTCTCAGTATGGTTCAGGCTACACAATCATGGGCGAAGACTGCTGACTTGACAGTTGTCCAGAAGACGATCGTTGACACAAAAGGTCATCGCTAAATAAGCTGCTGTTTACAGAGTGCTGTATCCAAAAAAATTAATGGAAAGTTGAATGGAAGTAAATAATGTGGTAGAAAAAGGTGAAACAAAGCCCATTAAAGTTTTTGTCGGAGATTCACAAAGAGTGGACTGCAGCTGGAGTCAGTGCTTAAAGAGCCACTACGCACAGACGTATCCATGGGCTACAACTGATTTAGAGTCTGGGAGAAGAGAGGAGAGTCATAGAATCCAAGTTGCTTGAGGTCCAGTGTAAAGTTTGCACAGTCAGTGGTAGTTTGGGGAGTCATGTCATCTGCTGGTGTTGCTCCACTGTTCTTCATCAAGTCCAAGGTCAGCACAGCCGTCTACCAGGAATTATTAGAGCACTTTATGTTCCCCCTTTGCTGACCAGCTTTATAGAGATGCTGATTTCATTTTCCAGCAGGATTTGGCACCTACCAACTCTGCCAAAGCACTAAAATTTGGTTAAATGACCATGGTGTTGGTGTGCTTGACTGGCCAGCAAACTCACCAGACCTGAACCCCATAGAGAATCTATGGAGTATTGTCAAGAGAAAAATGAGAAACAAGAGACCAAAAAATGGAAATGAGCTGAAGGCCACTGTTAAAGTATAACTTCTGTTAAATTATGAAGTGGAGAGTGTTTTTTGTGTTTTTAATGATGTGAGTGAAATAATGTTTCCATGTATGATACTGTATATATTTCATGTCCTTTTGCAGGGTGACTGATCTAGAGATCAGAATTCCAGAGATCACCATTCCAGAGATCACCATTTAAAGGCTCAGGAAACCTTTGTAGGTGTTTGGATTTAATGAGCTGATTAGAGTGTGATGCCACAAGTCTCCAATAATAAACTTTTTCACAATATAAAATTTTTTTGAGATACTGAAATTTGGGTTTTGAGATACTGAAATTTTGATTTTCATTAGCTGTAAGCCATATTCATCAAAATTAAAAAATCCAACTTGCAAATTGTTAACTCAGTTTAAAATTATAAGTTAGGTGGACATATTTTTGAGCACAGTGTTGAGTTTACTCATAAAAAAGATTTAACTGCATGTTTACTACTATTTTGTCCAATAAAAATAAACAATTAAGTTGGAAAAACTTAACATTTTGATTTCTTCATTTAAGCGTTTCACTTCCTGTCATTGCGCATGACGTAAAATGTAACGTTGTTTTTGGAAAGACTATTCTAAGGAATGTAATGATATTTTGCAGAGAGCTGAGACAGTAAGCGTGCTTCATTTGAAGGTCATGTTCAGTTCACTTTGCAAAATTTGAAAGAAATGTTTTAAAATACACGATTTTTGTATAAGTTATAGTTATTACAATAAACTGTATTTAAATGGATTGTGTGTTGGGGATGGAGTTAATAGAATCTCTAGTATTTAAGTCATTAAGAGAAGCATACGAAAGACATAAGAAACACAGTCATACGCCGAATGCTAATTACAAATGCTAAATTGAGAATGAATCTTTATGGATAAATCTTTGCTTGATTTGTGTTAGAGGAAGGCTTTCAGACCAGACAGAATCCTCTGCCAGCTGGTCAGTTCCATTTTACCGGCCACGTTTTGCTTTCTGTAGATCAGTTTTGGCTAACGTTAATGCTAAACATGTGATTATTGATCATCCAGCTACACCATGAAACAGAGCACTACTTACGGGAAAAATGCGATCTCCATGACTGAAGACCCTTACACAATCAACAAGGAAAGTCATTAGTATTATTAAAAAGTGGGGAAAAACAGCATTTTACATTTCAGTAAGTTATAGGGTATTCTTAACCTTGTTAACCGTGTGGTTATTTCTGATCTTAGACGTAAAACATAACATACTTTACATAACATCCGGTCTAAAATACAGAAAATATATCATGTTGAATTATCAGCAAATGTCTAGTATTTTAGGAGCTTAGTGTTTTTTTTAGCATAGCTCTTCTTAGCATCATTTAACTAGTTCAATGTAATTTGGCATTATTATTTTGCTTTGAATGTGATTCATTGTATATTCTCATTTTTTTATGTAATATTTATGTTGTGTTTTAAACAATTAATGTCAATTTAGATGGAATGTATTACTGCACATGTCAAACTGTGTTTGTTTTTCTTTTTATAGGTTTGGAATGCAGATTTGCCCACAGCAGCAGAGAGGTCCTTTTGAAACACTACAAGCTTCTGCACTATCTAGGGCGATCCCGGCAGCATCCTTGCGTGTATACTGACTGCATCTGCACTTTTAAAACTTTAGGTGCGTTAAAAACACATTTGACAAGATGTAATTTTTCATGTAAGTTATGTGATTTTAAAGATGTTTGTCAGCCATCCCAGTTGTAATCGTTTGAGGAGGCATGACACAGTCACTTGTCCTTTTAAAGATTGTGAGTTGACAACCAATGTCCTTTCAACTTTTAGTAGCCACATATCTCAGAAGCATAAATCTGAAGGTTTTAACTTTTTCTGTGTCTTTCAGGCTTCTGGTGTGCTGCTCAAAATATAAACCTACAGCTCTCAAAAGTCTCCCTTTGTTTATAAGGGGAAAAGTCTGGAAACTTCCTGAAGTCTTGCCTGTTAAGTGTGCTATCAGTCTGTTTTAGGCATATTATCCTATACCTGAGGTACTATCCAGATCCAGTTTTGTCTGGTGTCCGGAACTAATCTGATAACTGTTCTTTAACCCAAACGTCAGGGGAAAGAGTAGAATGGCATAGGCAAAGTGTTGGCAAAAATGTATTTATTAAATAATCCTAGTTGAATACTTATCAATAATGATTCTGACACCACAAATTAAGTGTTACACTATATTGCCAAAGGTTTTCTTTTATAACATGAAAATGCCTCTGTGTATAAGGCAAGGTTCAAAAGGAAATTATTGATTTATTCAGTGTGGAAGAACTTGACTGGTCTGCATGAAGCCAAGTCCTAAACTCATCTGAACACCTTTGATGTCACTTTAAATGTAGAGCTTGAGCCAAAAACTCAAACCAAACACCAATGACTTATACATATGGGTAGTCATTTTATACACTTCCAAAACTGTTGGAACATAATTCATGTATTTACAAATTGTATTTCCATCTCTGTTGCAACAAATCATTGCTATTGTATTATAGTTTATAAAACAGCATTGCTATTTTAGAATAGAAAAGGGTCCTGTCCAAACTGTTGCTATAAAATTAGATGCACACAATTCCATCGAATCTCATCATATGCTTAAACATTAAGATTTGTACTCAATGAAATTTCTAAAGTAGTGAAACCTGTTCATTAGAAGGGGGTGTCCCAATACTTTTGGCAACATGGTGTATATCCAAGCAAACACAATGGAAAATTGTGGCATGTGTGATTTTGAGTGACCTATCTTAAACAATATAAAAATCTCTTTGTGGTCCAGCAGAACTCTATCAATTAAAAATGGGTTTTGATTCTGTATTTATGCTGATTTTTACTGCAGGACACAGACCCAGAAGACACTCACACAAAAGGGATGAAGAAGGGGGTCTTAACTGTCGTTAAAGATGACGTTGCCACCATCCATTCAAACCCAAATGTAAGGTGCCTGTCTGTAGTTTTAGAGGAGCAAGTTGTGCTGGATAATGTGCAAGACTTCCCTACAGCTGTTGCTCTTCTATTTGACTTGATTTATGCTATCAAAATCATTAGCTATCCTGAAGAACTAAAATACACTTTTGAAACTATTCAGAAAGTGTTTATTGGCCTTGACCACCAGTGCTCTTCAGGAGTCCAGTGATTCAAAGCAAATTGGTAAAGTTGAAGTAGCTGCAGTTCAGATGGCTGATCAAAAGTGCAAGTACTGATTTGTTCCTGTTTGTTTAGTAGCTGTATAACAGTGCAACATAGGCCAAAGTCAGTTTTGAGTTTTAATGTAAGGTTTAATGACTTTCAAGTTTTGTTTATAACAGTTAATACTTCATTGCTCTACTGAATGTTTTAACCCTCATAAGGTCTTCGTTTCCTGTTTACAAATCTGGTCTTTGGGGTCTATATGACCCCAACAATTGATAGAGAAATTATACAAAAAATATACATTTTTAATTATACAAATAATATATATATTTTTTTGTTTACTTCTCATCTATTCATTAATGCTGTGTTTTGGGAGATATGAAGTACTTTTGTACCTATTTACCACACAATTCCTCAACTACACCATAAGCTTGCATATGAAATATTAATTTTTTATGAAAAAATCACTTAAATGATGATCTAAATTTCTGATTTATGCTGGATTTATAGATTTTTTTTTGACAAATGAAGAAAAAATATTGAGTTTTTTTCACATTTCCCATTCATTTCAATGTGGGGTCATATTGACCCCGAAGACCAAAAGTGTAAAAAATTTTTTACATACCTTCAGAACAACCGAATCAAGCCCAGTTTTTTTGTGTGTGTATAGATAGATTATGTAGGAAAAGTCACAAGATATTATTCCACTCAGATGAAGGGAACCCTTTTTTTTTATCAAGGAAAAGTCGATTGGGGTCATATAGACCCCAAAGATCGATTAAAGGTTAAGATTATTCTGGCACTTTGAGAACAATTTATTTTACTCCAGCACTTTAAAGGCATTACAAGATTGCCTTTTTTGCCTTTTATTTTATTTCAATTTTATATATATATTTTATTTTCAATTATTTATTATATTTTGATGACTAGAGAAAAAACTATCTGAATCCAATTTTTGCAGTTCATGTTGACAGGAAATGTGTCGCTTGGCAAAATTGTAAAATAAACATTTTTCTCAAAAAAAAAAATTTCTTTTTTCATTGTGTTTACAGTATGGTTTGCAATATCTGTGTTTGATTTTTAATGTAAAATTCCTGTGCCAAACAGGAATTTGTGAAAGAAGTTTGAATGAAACATTTAAAGCTGTAAATTAAAAGAGAAAATTAAGTTGAACCAACTTAAAAAATTTTGTAAATTTGCTGCAAAGCTTTTTTGAGTTTACTGAACTTCAGGTCTGTTCTCCCTACTCGTTTTTTAAAGTTCACTCAACCCCCTTTTAAAATTTAAACAAACTCATGATGACTAGTTAGATGTACCTACTGAGGAAGGTTAGATGAACTTACTGAGGACGGTATACCTAACTTAAGATAGCAGTTTCAATCCACTTTCTACAATGATTTGGCATAACTTTAACCACGGAAGTTGAGTAAACTCAAAATTGCTTTGCAGCAAATTTACTAAATTTTTTAAGTTAACTCAACTTTTTATTTTTTTTACAGTGTAGTTTATTAGTTCCCGCCACTGAAAAACATACCCACAGCATGATTCTGCCATCTACATGCTTTACTGTAGGAATGGTATTGGCTAAGTGATTGGCCAATTGATCAGGCCAAAGAGTTCAATCTTAGTTTCTCATGGTTTGAGAGTCCTTCAGGTGCCTTTTGGCAAACTCCATGTGAGTTGTCATGTGCCTTTTACTGAGGAGTGGCTTCCGTCTGACCGCTGTACCATACAGGCCTTATTGGTGAAGTGCTGCAGAGATGGTTGTTTGGCATAATTTAGTTTGGCCAGGCAGCCCACTCTAGGAAGAGTCCTGGTAGTTCAAAAATTCTTCTATTTATGGATGATGAAGGTCATTGTGCTCATTGTACCCCTTAATTTTGCAGAAATGTTTCTGTTCAATTCCCCAGATCTTTGCCTCGATACAATCTTGTCTTGGAGGTCTACAGGCAGTTCCTTGGACTTCAACTGTGAAACCTTATATAGACAGGTGTGTCTCTTCCAAAGATAAAAAAATAATAATAATTTCACGTCGTCATTATGGGGTATTGTTTGTAGAATTAATAAAAATAATGAATTCAATCCATATTGGCTGTAGCATAACAAAATGTAGAAAAAGTAAAGCGCTATGAATAATTTCCTGATGCACTGTAGGTAAAATCATGCAGCTCAAAATACTAATTATAACATATTGAATCATGTCAGCTACATAGCCTCAGCTACATGAAGCATCAAGAATTGAGATATTTTTCCAGATCAAGTAAAACATAATGATTAAATTCAACCAGTTATTGCAAATTTTCTGGAAAATCACACAGTCACACACAGTCTATAAGTTTGCATAACACAAGGTTGCTTCTGACAGGAGATTACTAATCATTTAGCAATAAAATTACCACAAACTAGCACCCAAATCAAAACATAAATGACTTTAGGACACATGATTAGGCACCTATTTCAATTTCCTGCTAAAAATGGTTAGAACTAAATTTGCCCAGATCACTTCAGTCCACAGTAAAGGTCCTGGTAGTGTTACACTTGGAAGATTATTCAGTAATCTTCTGCATGTGTTTCCTACTATGTTAGACTTTACAGCCAAGCCAATGCTCAAATAATATTTATCTGAGAATTAAAAAACTTTTTTAAAAGCACCATTTCAAAAATCAAAAAAGAATTCCCATACTGTTTAGGTACCATTTCCACTCAAACTACCAGTCAGTGTTAATCATTTTGTATATTTATAGAAGGAAGCATTAATATACACACTTTTAAATTATGATGCAGCCATGTTCATTCAAATCTCATTCAGAAGACAATTAAAAAAACTTCCAATTCTTATGTTTCACCAAAATGTTTTTCCTAAAATAGGGAACGTATTATACTTTAAAACAATAGTAGCTAATAGTTGTTTATTTATTTGCATTTAATTAAATTAAAAAAATAAATATATATAATATGAATTTAATAAAGTGTGTTTTAACCTTTGTATTTGCTCTATTCATGAACTGTGACAATCGCCTGTATGTTTTTCAAGATGTTTTTCATTTAATAGTTTTAAAATGCAGATATCTGGTGCTCTATGCACATCGTATACGTGCACTATAGGCTTGGTTTGGCCATCAGAAGATGTGTTGTCCATCAAGTGATCTGGATTGTTTGGAGACTGTTTTGGACCAGCACACTGTTTTATTGCCTGTGATGCTGCCAAGTTGCTGGCAAAGCCTGCACTTAAGAGAAATTAGCAAATCAAATCAAATTGAATCGTATTTGTCACATACACATACATACGGAGTACGACATGCAGTGAAATGCTTTTTACAACGGTTATGAAATGCTTTTTACAACAGTTATTAATTATGGCTCATTCAAATAAAATTGGTTAAAAATTTACAAACCTGCAAAAAAGTAATGCTGTTGCTCCTAATAAATTGGTCAATAAGTGATTATGAGACTCCCAGACTCAATTTTTGTCTCAGAAAAACTCTGTTAAAGGAGCTCTATAAATTCAATCAGGCATCTTCTGTAAACTTTGGCCCAGTTTGTTAACAAATATGTTGGCAATATGTTTTTATTTTTGTTTGCAGCTTAGTGCAGCTTAGTGAATCCGTCCTAACCTTCACTCTATATCCCCCTCCTCTGTAGCTTCCTGTACTCTTTCATCTCTTGCTGACCCTGACTTCTTTTCCTCTCTACCCTTGGACTTTGCTACTGAATCCTTCCTCTCATCTCTTTCCTCAACCATGGACCTCCTTTGCCCCTTGACCACAAAACCGAAGAAGACTTCCTGTCCCACACCATGGCTGTCAGAGGTTTTGCACAGCAATCGACGAAAACTCAGATCACCAGAAAGGAAGTGGAAAAAAATCACAGCTCGATGTAGACCTCGCATCTTACCGTGCCCTCCTGACCAAATTTTCTTCTGATGTGACTTCTGCTAAAGCTGCCTTCTACAAGGAAAAGCTCAAGGCCTCTGCACAAGATCCTCGTAAGCTCCACAATATCTTCTTTTCACTACTCAACCCACCTGCCACACCTGCTCCACCCTCCCTGACTGCTAATGACTTTGCCTCTTTCTACGATGAAAAGATTAAGGAAATCTGCCTTCCTCCCCAACAATAACTACACAACATGGAATCCACTACTTCTCTGTTGTCAAGCTTCCCAACCTTAACAGAAGATTATATACTGCAAGTCATCCAATCTTGTAATCCCACACCTGTCCTCTAGATTCAAGCCCTTCAACTATGCTTCAGACCATCACACAACATCACCTGCCCTTCATCTCCACAATCATCAATGGGTCCTTAACATCTGGCTATGTTCCAACTACCTTCAAGCAAGCAAGGGTCATTCCCATCTTAAAGAAACCTGCGCTGGACCCATCAGACATCAACAACTACAGACCGGTATCACTTCTCTCCTTTCTTCTAAATCTCTGGAATGCACTGTTTTTAACCAACTGTCTGTCTATCTCTCACAGAACAACCTCCATGATGCGAACCAGTCTGGGTTCAAAGCGGCACATTCCACAGAGATGAACATTTTGACTGTTTCTGAGAAACTGCATGCTGCTCGATCAGCCAAGCTGTCATCTGTACTTATCTTCCTGGACCTTTTAGCAGTATTTGACACAGTCAACCGCAAGACTCTCTTGTCTATCCTTAAGAGCCTCACCACTGGTGTCCTACAAGGCTCGGTACTTGGTCCCCTCCTTTTCTCCCTTTATGCCCACTCTATTGGTAAAGTCATATCCTCACATGGGTTTTCTTACCACTTATATGCAGATGACACTCAACTAATCTTTTCTTTCCCTCCATCAGATACCACAGCTTCCACTTGTATCTCGGCATGCTTGACAGACACATCTTCATGGATAAGTGCTTCTCAACTAAAACACAACTCCAGCTTACCAGAACTGCTGGTCATCCCAGGTGATTTATCTCCAGGTCAAGGTCTCTGAATAACTCTTCATGACTCTCTGCTCCCCCCCTTCAGCCACTGCTCATAACGTTGGGGTAACTATGGACAATTAACTGTCCTTCTCACATGTCACTAATGTGGCTCGTTCCTGTCGATTTCTTCTCTACAACATCCGGACAGACAGACTTCTGTCCACACAGGCTGCCCAGTACCCAGTACCTGCATGTATCAGATTTAAAACACTGATGCTTGCCTACAAGGCCAAAAATGGACCAGACCTCAGAGACCTCATCACATCTCGCACTGCACCACGCTGTCTGAGATCCTCCAGCACTGCTCGACTGGTATCACCTTCTCTCAGAATGAGAGGTAAGTTTACTTCAAGGCTCTTCTCTGTTCTGGCACCGAGGTGGTGGAATGAACTTCCCCTAGATGTCCGTACAGTGGAGTCCCCGGCTATCTTTAAGCGACGATTGAAGACCTACCTCTTTATAAAACACTTCAATTAGCACTTTCCAATTTTGCTTTGTAGAATTCAAGAGTTATATTTATATAAAGTTTGTAATCTTGCGTACCAATGTAGATTTATTCATTGCTAGAGACTCAAAGCACTTTTGTACGTCGCTCTGGATAAGGGCATCTGCCAAATTCCACAAATGTAAATGTAAATAAAGCAGTTTAGTTCAATCTTTAAAGCAAACCACTGACTGAAAAATTGTGTACCTTATTCATATCCATAAGAACATGTTATCTATTAATTCTGAATTTTAAGACTTTTTGAGTTACATTCCTAGTCTTACCTTAACTGTTTGAATTAATGACCATAACTAATCTTGAATATTAGCAGTTTCTTTTTAGTAATGGAACATTATGTTAGGATAATTGATAATATGTGGTGTGCTCTTAAATGAACGAGTTATTTTTTAGAAGAGATGTTTTATTTTGCTCACAAAAGAGTAGTTGACAATGATAGGGGAAAGCTGTCTATATATATTATATTTTATTTTAGAGCAAACAACTATAAAAAAAATCAAGTCAATCAGTATCTTTGGAGAGAATAACAACACGGAATCTCGTCATGTAATGTTTAATAAGCTTAAATAACACATGTATTGGGCTCTTAGACAGCCCTTTTTAGACAGCAGAACATTGCAAGCTTATTTATTCTAATGTTTGTGCATGCTGCTTTCCCTGCTCACTGATCATTGCAAAGCGTTCATTTCGGGTGCTGCAACCATTTCTCTATTTAGATGTACACCATATGGAAAAAAGTATTGGGACAACCAACTTTTCCAAACTGTTACCCCAGAGCTGGGGGCACACAATTGTATAGGATGTCTTTGGATGAAGTGGAATTACATTTCTCTCTCATTTAAACAAAGAGGGCACTTTGCACAAAGCAAGCTCCATAAAGATATGGTTCACTAAGGTTACAGTGGTAGATATCGCATGGTGTGATTGTTGTATAAAGCAAAACAATTTATTTACCCAAAACTCCTGGCAGAGGAGGTTAAGATCAAATATTCTTACATGTTAATGATACATGTTAATTTTGGGAAGGTACAATGTACAGTACAGTCTTTAGGTTTCCTTTGTTTTGGTGAAGTGTTCTTGATGATATTCCAGCACTGTGCCAATCGAGCAGTTAACTGGGCCCAGGTTTTGGACCAGCCTACATGCTGTGACGTAGCTTCCTGTTGTGGATTGTTTGCCAGGAATTTTGTGTTTGTATCGGCGTTAAAATTATTACAGTTAGTTTATTTTCCCTCTCATCGCTTTAAAATCTCAATATATCGTTTTGATTTCCAGCATCCTCTACTTTCTGTTGGCTCCGTTTCTTCTGTTTTTGCTTTTGGAAGAGCGCTTTATTTCCTGTTCGTGGGTTAAAAGCAGTGAGTGAAGGCCATTCACACCAAAACTACAAACACACGTACGTAATTTTTCTTCTATGGCGAGCATCCAGCTCATTTAGTGTGTGAAGTGTGATGTTTAGTCAGTCTTTCTCTGTTGCTAGCGATAATTTTATCTGTGAGAAGTGTAAGTTAGTTTGCTCTTTGACCGAGAAGATCTTAGCATTAAAGGAGCGCATCCAGAGTCTAGAGAGAAGTAGTGAGTGAGAGAGCAGTCCAGGTTCTGCAGGGGAAAGTCTGGATGCCTTAGGTCAAGTCAAGTCAAGTCAAGAGGCTTTTATTGTCATTTCTACACATTGATACACAGTAGAAACGAGACAACGTTCCTCCGGAACCCTGGTGCTACACTAAACAATAACATAAAGCTACAACACAACACAAGCTACATAAAGTGCATCGAGTGCAACCTGGTGCAAACAGTGCAGACAAAAAACAGTACAGACAGACAGACAACACAAGACAAGACACAAAACCAAGATAGCGCCGACCAGTAAACCTACTGTATACTTGGTTATACAGTACTGTGAACTGTAAAAACTATACCCAGGAGAGAATATAAAAACACAATGTAGTACAAAAATACAGCAGCAGTCAAGATGTGCAGAAGACAGCATGTAAACAGTGTAGTATAATATAATAAAGTTGAAGGTGCATAAAAGCATGTAAACAACGTAAACAATATAGTAGTCAGGTGCAAAAGATGGCATGTAAACAGAAATACAGTAAAATGTGCAGTTAAACAGATATCAGTTATCAGATATAAATAATAATAAATAGATGTTGGTGGAATAGATTGAGATGAGTGTGTGTTGTGTTAAGTCCAGGTTGTACAGTTTGATACACACATTTGTGTGTGTGTGTGTGTGTGTGTGTGTGTGTGTGTGTGTGTGTGTGTGTGTGTGTGTGTGTGTGTGTGTGTGTGTGATCCCTGCAGTTCTGTGTATTAAGTAGCCTGATTTCCATTAGGAAATATTATTAGAAGGCATGGAATTAGCTTCCATTGTTATGCTGATGATACCCAGCTATATATTTCATCCAAACCAGGCGATACAGCTCAATTAGCTCGCATAACTGAGTGTGTTGAAGAAATAAGAGATTGGATGACCCATAACTTTCTGCTATTAAATCCTGATAAAACGGAGATTTTGCTCATCGGCCCAAAAAATAGTACACAGAAGCTCCAGCATCTCAGCCTGCATTTAGACGGTTGTTCTGTAACTACTAGTTCAACGGTAAAAGACCTGGGAGTTATTTTAGACAGCAACTTATCTTTTAAAAATCACATCAATCAAGTTACAAAAACAGCCTTCTTTCACCTTAGAAATATTTCTAAGCTAAGAAATATGTTATCTATATCTGATGCAGAGAAGCTCGTCCATGCGTTTATGACCTCTAGAATAGACTACTGTAATGCATTACTAGGTGGATGTCCTGCATCATTAATAAACAAGCTTCAGTTAGTTCAGAATGCCGCAGCAAGAGTTCTTACTAGGTCAAGAAAATACGATCATATAACCCCAATCTTATCGTCCCTACATTGGCTTCCTATTAAGTTTCGAATAGACTACAAACTACTGCTACTCACTTATAAAGCACTAAATGGTTTGGCTCCCATGTATCTATCCAGTCTCTTAACACGCTACAATCCGTCACGCTCCCTGAGATCTCAAAACTCTGGGCTTCTAGTAGTTCCTAGAATAGCAAAGTCCACTAAAGGCGGTAGAGCATTTTCACATTTAGCTCCTAAACTCTGGAATAGTCTTCCTGACAGTGTTCGGGGTTCAGATACACTCTCCCAGTTTAAGTGTAGATTAAAAACATATCTTTTTAGCAAAGCCTACACATAACACACATCACGCACATCACATCACAACCTTGTGCTCCAGAACATCTGATCACATGCACATTATCAACTTGTGCTGTTAATATCATGAACAGCAGCTACGCTAATTCCTCTCCACTGCTTCTCTTTCTCTCCCCATCCCGAGGCTTCCTGAGGTTTGGCCAGCTCCAGTCACGTCCCACCTCGTGAAGATTATGGACCTATGGATGATCATGGAGAAGTAGATGCCGAGTGTTTAAAGGCCCTGGCATGGAGAAGCTGATGCTGGATCTATGATGATCACAAATTGTTCTGTATTGTTGAAAGATTTATGACCAAACTTTTGATGTCACCCATATGAGGATGGGTTCCCCTTTGAGTCTGGTTCCTCTCAAGGTTTCTTCCTCATATCATCTAAGGGAGTTTTTCCTTGCCACTGTCGCCACGGCTGCTCATCAGGGACAAACGCACACCATTCACCTTCACTGTTGTTTTCTGTAAAGCTGCTTTGAGACAATGTCTGTTGTGAAAAGCGCTATACAAATAAACTTGACTTGACTTGACTTGATGGCAGGAGTGTAAAAAGTGTGTGTGACGGGTGTGTGTGGTCATCCACAATGCTGTGTGTTTAGTAGATGCAGCGTGTAAATGTCCATGATAAAGGGGAGAGAGACTTTGATGATCTTCTCAGCTGTCCTCACTATCCTCTGTAGGGTCTTGCAGTCCGAGACGGTGCAATTCCCAAACCAGGCAGTGATGCAGCTGCTCAAGATGCTCTCAATGGTCCCTCTGTAGAACATGGTCAGGATGGGGGGAGGGAGATGGGCTTTCCTCAGCCTTCTCAGGAAGTAGAGATGCTGCTGGGCTTTCTTGGTGATGGAGCTAGTGTTGAGTGACCCGGTGAGGTTATCCGCAGATGAACACCAAGGAATTTGGTGCTCTTGACGATCTCCACTGAGGATCCATCAATAATCAGTGGAGATTGGTCGCTCTGTGCTCTCCTGAAGTCCACAACCATCTCTTTCGTTTTTGTCCACGTTCAGAGACAGGTTGTTTGCTCCACACCAGGCTGTTAACCATTGCACCTCCTCTCTGTATGCTGACTCGTCGTTCTTGGTGATTAGACCCAGCATGGTCGTGTCATCAGCAAACTTGATGATATGATTCAAGCTGTGCATTGCCACACAGTCGTGAGTCAGCAAAGTGAACAGCAGTGGACTGAGCACACAGCCCTGGGGTGCCCCAGTGCTAAGTGTGGTGGTGCTGGAGATGCTGTTCCCGATCTGTACTGATTGAGGTCAGGAAGTCCAGGATCCAGTTACAGAGGGAGGTGTTCAGGCCAAGTAGGCTCAGCTTCTCAATCAGGTGCTGAGTAATGATTGTGTTGAATGCTGAACTGAAGTCAATGAACAGCATTCGTACATATGAGTCCTTGTTATCCAGATGGTTGAGGGCCAAATGGAGGGTCGTGGAGATAGCATCGTCCGTGGAACGGTTTGGACGATACGCAAACTGCATGGGGTCCAGGCATGGTGGAAGCTGGGTCTTAATGTGCCTCATGATGAGCCTCTCAAAGCATTTCATCACGATGGGAGTGAGACGATAGTCATTGAGGCAGGATATGGTAGACTTCTTCGGCACAGGAACGATGGTCGTTGTCTTGAAGCATGTGGGAACAACTTTACTGCTCAGGGAGATGTTGAAGATGTCAGTAAAGACATCCGCTAGCTGTTCTGCACATTCCCTGAGCACTCCGCCAGGAATGTTGTCTGGTCCAGCAGACTTCCGTGGGTTAACTCTGCATAGAGTTTTCCTCACTTCAGCTGTGGTTAGACAGAGCACCTGGTCAGTGGGAGGAGGGGTGGCCTTCCTCGCCATCACATTGTTCTGTACCTCAAACCGGGCGTAGAAGTCGTTGAGCGCATCTGGGAGGGAGGCATCACGGTCACAAGCAGGTGATGTGGTCTTGTAA
Organism: Silurus aristotelis; assembly: GCF_946808225.1. Lineage (NCBI taxonomy): Eukaryota > Metazoa > Chordata > Actinopteri > Siluriformes > Siluridae > Silurus > Silurus aristotelis. The sequence goes on along the minus strand of NC_139582.1, from coordinate 24,552,474 downwards.
TTCGTGATCGCCTGGATGCCCTGCCACATGCGCCGAGTGTCTCCACTGTCCTGGAAGTGGTTGTGGATTTTCTTCGGGTGTGTGCGCTTTTTACGGGACAGTTTGGCCCTTGCTATTTTTGGCCGCCTTGTCCCCTGTTCTGAAGGCAAAGTCTCTTTGTTTCAGCAGCACACGAACATTTGCAGTCATCCACGGCTTCTGGTTGGAGCGTGTAGTGATTGTCTTGGAGATGGTCACATCATCAACGCACTTACTGATGTAGCTGTTCACTGATGATGTGTACTCCTCCAAGTTGATGGAATCGCCATTGGTTGCAGCCTCTCTAAACATGTCCCTAAGCCCGGAGACGTGGCTCAGCGACAGAGTTCCAGAAGCCGCCATCCAGCTAGACGGGCTAACCGTGTTTCGAGCCGACAGAAACGCAGCTCAGTGCGGTAAGACTCGCGGTGGTGGCGTGTGTTTATATCAACACGGAATGGTGTAAAAACTATGTGCTTGTTTCACGGTACTGCTCATCGCTAGTGGAGTTTGCGACTGTCAGATGCAGACCTTTTTATTTACCACGGGAATTCACCACTGTTTACTACTCCTGAGTAGCTACTTCTGCTCTTCAGGACTGTTTTGAGTGCACTGACTGGGACATGTTTAGAGAGGCTGCAACCAATGGCGATCCTGAGCATCCTGCAGGTCGCTAATAGCGTAGAGTTCACACAGTGCCTCCTTAGCATTAGCACTGGGAGGAATGTACATTCTGACAATGTAAACAGTGGTGAATTCCCGTGGTAAATAAAAAGGTCTGCATCTGACAGTCGCAAGCTCCACTAGCGATGAGCAGTACCGTAAAGCACATAGTTTTTACACCATTCCGTGTTGATATAAACACACGCCACCACCGCGAGTCTTACCGCACTGAGCTGCGTTTCTGTCGGCTCGAAACACGGTTAGCCCGTCTAGCTGGATGGCGGCTTCTGGAACTCTGTCGCTGAGCCACGTCTCCGTGAAAACAAAGACGCAACAGTCTCTAAACTCTCGCCGTGTGGTTCGCTGGAGTCGGATGTAGTCCAGTTTATTGTCCAGGGAGCAGACGTTAGAAAGAAAAATGGACGGGAGAGCAGCAAGGTCACAGCAAGCCAAAGTCGCGAAGGTTATTAACAACTCCATCATGCAGATTGTTGGTTGCATGATGCCTGTACCATAGTAGTGTCTGGTGGTCGTATACATGAACACAGCTGACTCTGGTGTCCATGTATTGTAATAGGTCGGGCTAAATATAAAAGCACCATTTTTGGATCTGGAGAGGCCGCTGCGAGCTACTGCCGTGCCACCATCTTGGACTTAAGGTGGACTTAACATTCCCCCGAATCTGGCATTAGACCCCCCATAGACCTTTAGCGGAGTAGCCACTCATGACCACCCCCCAACCCATGAGGGAGGCATCTGTTGTTAACAACAATTAGCCCCCAGCACAGGGCCCTTTAACAGGAACCCAGGTTCTCTCCAGATGTTTAAGGCCCATAAAGGTCGGGGAGAAACCTTGAATGTGACCACGGGGGTCACATGTCCAGGTGGCATCACATTGGATGCAACTGCCATCAGACCCAGCAGTCGGCTTTATAGTGAGTGACTGACCTTCTCTTACTCTCCTGACTGCTGTGAGGATAGAATCTATTTGAACAGGAAACAACTGCTGCAAGGGGTCCTAAAGCAAACCTTAGAAATTTCCTGTGAGAAGGAAGGATGGGTACATGGAAGTATGCATCCTTCAGATTTATCATGATAAACCAAACTCCAAGACTAATTTGAGACATGATCTGTTTCAGCATTAGCACCTGAGCCTCAGCCCCCTCTCCTTCTTGGAAACTATAAAGTACCAGCTGTAGAACCCGGACTCTCTGTCGAACAAAGGGAACACCTCGGTGGCCAGCTTCTTCAAGAGAGTTTCTACTTCTTGTTCCATAACCAGAGCCTGTTCGGGCCACACCATACCAGTGGGGCACACCCTGTTGAATAGAGGTGGATGAGACCCAAACTGAATCATGTAGCCTCTTTCCACAGTGCAGGATCCATGGAGACAAGTTTCTCAGGAGATTCCACACTGCCAGAGATATGGCTGTGATCAAGCTGCAGATTCAGTGAGAGTAATAACACTGTTCCTGGCTAACATCTTCAGCTGCAATGATCTTTATTAACTCCCCCAAGCGTAACTGTGCTGGAAACAACTTCATATCACTCAGCCCAGTTTGAATTTAAATGGTCAGTCAGGCTGTGTGTGTGCATGTGTCTGTGTGTGTGTATATGTGTGTGAGATTGACGAGTGACTGCTTTCTGGTAATATACTAATGAGAACCATACATCTTCTGCCTCTCGTTCTCCCTATTTTTCTAAAAGGAGAAAGATGTGCAATGGAAAAAGTGCTGGTGCTCCAAGGCAGAAATGAATCACAGCTCTAACTCCTTGGGGACTGAATGATCATAATATAACATTCAGTGGCACGCCAAGCACACGCTCTGCACGACCACAAGACAGCTCTGGAGAATGACAAGATCCAGAATAAGAGAGCAGGGCTCTGACAAAAAATAGTGTGAGCAAAGATAGGTGTAATTACTTGTATAGTTGTCTGTAAAGATTATTACAAATATTCATATGTGTATGCATTTTTGGACATAATCCCAAAGTGGGTGAGGGCTAAATTAAACAGATTTATTTTTTGCTAATGCAGGTTTTTCATATCATAGGTACAATACCTATGATATTGGCCTCTATTGCTGTAAAATGTAAACAAACTGGCAGCCATTTTAAAGTCTAACTGGACTCTGACCTCATCTTATAAAAGCTTTACTGTAAATGCAGAATTTGCTTACGTTTATGATTTTTTTTTTTATGTCTTATACATTACATATCTGATCTCCTGATAAGTGAAACACTCCAATTTGCATAACTTGCTGTTGAACCTGCTGCCCTGTGAACCATTCTGCATACATTAAATAAATAAATAAATAAATAAATAAATAAATAAATAAATAAATAAATAAATAAATATGAATGCATGTGTTCCGTTAGAGCATTATAATCAATTGTCAATTGTTCTGCTTTTTCATGTTCATGAAATAGCTAAAGATGCTAAAGATAGCTAAAGATTTTTAAGAAAGTTGATATCTTAAACTTGCTAATTAGCTATAATAAAGTGTGTTAAAATGGTAAAAGGTATCAACAACAACAGCAAAAAAGCCTTTGGTGTTCCTTGTTTAGTAGCTGAACCCTTCAGTTACTGTGCATTGCTGGATTAAGTGCACTAAGGAACAGAAAATGTAAATGATATACATACAAACATAGCGCTTACCCATAGACCTCCAATCATGACACTACTCAACTGATCCAGAATGAGCTTTTTCTTCTTTTGACTGCTACCATTAGGGGTCACCACAGCAGATCATCCATCTCCCTACTAATCTGTCCTCTACATCTGCCTCATTCAAACCAACTACCTGCATGTCTTCCTTCATCATATCCATGAACCTCCTTTTTGGCCTTCCTCTTTTCCTCCTTCCTGGTGGCTCTATTCTAAGCATTCTCCACCAATATACCGAATTCTACCAATATACCCCATGTCGCTCCTCTGCACATGTCCAAACCATCTCAATCAGGCCTCTGTCACTTTTTCCCCTACATGCACTGTTCCTCTAATAAATTCGTTTCTAATCTTGTCTATCCTCGTCACTCTTGTCCATCCGCACCACACCACTGCATCTTATTGACACATAAAATATGTATGTAACAGTATGTAACTCCTACTCCTACTCCTACTGACTTTCATTCCCCTTCTCTCCAGCACGTACCTCCACCTCTGCAGGCTCTTCTCAACCTGCTCCCTACTCTCACCACAAATCACAATATCATCCGCAAACATTATAGTTCATGAAAACTCCTGTCTGACCTCGTCCGTCAACCTGTCCATTACCACTGCAAACAGTAAAGGGCTCAGAGCCGATCCTTGATGCAACCCAACCTCCACCTTAAACCAGTCTGTCGTTCCTACTGCACACTTCCCTGCTGTCACACTGTCCTTATACATGTCCTGCACCACCCTCAAATACTTCTCTGACACACCTGACTTCCTCATACCACAATACCACAACTCCTCTCTCTGCACCCTGTCATACGCTTTATCTAAATCTACAAACAAGCTGATCCAGAATTAGCAATGTTTAGCAAATAGTTTATAATGGGTAACTTCAAGTTATTTTATTAAAAATAAAAATTGAAATGTAAAATCTGCAACAGTATTTTACACTGGCAGAAGTCCTCATGAATAACCATAAATCTGAAGAAACTGGCTGCTGAGAGCCACAAACAAGCAGACATTTACTGTGGATAAGAATCCTACTGTATGTTTTTGTACTTAGATTCTAATTTATATATTATAGTCTTTATTTATGCTTACTTTATTTAATTACATTCTGTGGGCACAATTTTGATGGTCAATGGTCATTGCATTATCACATTCTCAAAATAAACATACTATGTTTGTCTTATGTATTTTTTTCACATAATCAATAACCTTAATAGTTATAGATGTTAATTCATCCTATTAATTACCAAGCATTCCACTGTTATGGCCAGTTTGTGTCGGTGTATGCACATGCATTCGAACCAAAAATGAAAGTAGACCAGCTTATGATCTACAGTAAAAATGTAAAGCTCCACAGCTACAGAAGGTTTACGCTCACAGAAGGGAGCCGCAAAAGCTACATAGAAGAATGAAGCAGGAAAAATTATTTAAATCCATTAGAACCATGTGTTGCGTGAGGGATAGAGGTGGTAGCTAAAACCAAGCAATTGGCTGGTATGATACAGGATATATATATATATATATATATATATATATATATATATATATATATATATATATATATATATATATATATATATATATATATTGCTCGTAGGTCCATTTGCTCGTACATTCGAAAAATTTTCCCCATAAGAATGAATGTAAAAGTGATTTAATTCGTTTCGAGATCTCATTTGATCGCTTATTTCTGCACTTAAAAAGTATTTGTAGCCTATTTTAACAAACAAATACACCGCAAATTACCGTAATGTAAACATCATTTAACACTTACACATGTGGTAGTGGTTGATTGTGAGTGTGAGACACACACCATGCTGGTAACCTTCTTGGTTTCAATGGTAATTCTATTTACTTTCGTTTTCACAGCACCATCACTGATTTTCTTGAAAGCAATTTTTCAAGATTTCTAGTGAAATAAAAATATAAACCTAAAATAAGTAATGTTTTTGCTGCACTGAACAACGAGAGTGACTGAGTGATACGTCATCAAATAAGCGACTGACATGACTCTCCGCCGAAAGCGGGGGACCGGCAGCATGGGTTTGCTTGTGCCTTAGAAATTTTTATATATATATATATATATATATATATATATATATATATATATATATATATATATATATATATATATACAGAGAGAGAGAGAGAGAGAGAGAGAGAGAGAGAGAGAGAGAGAGAGAGAGAGAAATGGTGTATTGAATCTGATACGTGCAGCTACTGGAAGCCAGTGGAGGGAGCGAATGTATAGCGTTCAGAGGAAGACCTGCCAGGGGAGAGTTGCAGTAGTCCAGTCTCGAAATGACAAGAGACTGAACAAGCACCTGGGCAGCCTGTGTGGACAGAAATGGTCAAATCCTTGGGTGTTGTAGAAAAGAAATTGATAAGAACGATCCACATTAGCAACATGTGAGGCTTGTCCATATGATTGTCTATAGTTACCCCAAGGTTGAAGAGCTATTCAGAGATCTTGACCTGGAGATGAATCACCTGGGATGACCAGCAGTTCTGTTTTAATTGATGAGTACTCATCCATGAAGATATGTCTGTAAAGCATGCTAAGATCCGAGTGGAAGCTGTGGTATCTGAGGCAGGGAAAGAAAAGATGAGTGATGAGTGTGACGAGGGTGATGAGTGATGAAAATGAAAAGATGAGAAAAAAAAGATGAGTTGAGTGTCATCATGGCACAGTAATAGTAAAAACAGTAGACGAATTGCGGAGCTCAGTGCCGTGGCTGCCAATGGCAGGTATGTGTAGAGGATGTAAAATGACAGAAGACAGACAACTAGGAAAGCTTCTGGCCCAGATGGTGTTTCACCTGCCTGCCTAAACGCCTGTGCTGACCAACTGGCCCATATCCTTATTCAGATCTTTAACAGATCACTGGAGCTGTGTGTAGTTCCCTACTGCTTCAAACGCTCCACGATCATTCCAGTCCCCAAAAAACCCCAAATCACTGGTTCCAATGATTACAGACCTGTTGCGCTCACGTCTGTGATCATGAAGTCATAAAAGACTGGTCCTGGCCTACCTGAAGGACATCACTGGACCGCTGCTGGATCCTCTTCAGTTTGCCTACAGAGCAAACAGGTCTGCGGATGGGGACATGGGACTGCATTATATACTGCAACATCTTGACAGACCCGGGACCTTGTTTGTAGACTTCAGTTTGGCCTTTAATACCATCATTCCTGACCTTCTCTCAGCCAAACTGACCCAGTTCTCCATGCCCACTCTAATCTGTCAGTGGATTACCAGTTTCCTGACCGATAGCCAGCAGACAGAGAGGCTGGGCAAACTCAAATCCAGGTCTCTCACTATCAGCACTGGTGCTCCCCAGGGTTGCATTCTCTCCCCACTGCTCTTGTCACTGTACACAAATAACTGCACCTCTAAAAATCCCTCTGTCAAGCTCCTGAAGTTTGTGGATGACACTATAGTCATCAGCCTCATCCAGGATGTAGACGAGTCTGCTTACAGACAGGAGGTTAAAGAGCTGGCTGTCTGGTGCAACCACAACAATCTGGAGCTCAACACGTTCAGTGGAGATGATCGTGGACTTAAGGAGAAATCCCCCAGCACTCCCCCCACTCATCATCATGAACAGCACTGTAACAACAGTGGAGTCATTCAAGTTTCTGGGTTCAAACATATTTCAGGACCTGAAGTGGGACAATAATATTGAGTCCAAGACCCAGCAGAGGTTGTACTTCCTTCGTCAACTGAGGAAATTCAAAATGCCACAGGAGCTGCTGAAACAATTCTACTCGACCATTATTGACAGTCTGTCCTGTGTAGATCTATAATTGTCTCGTTTGGTGCCCCACTGCCCAATCTCCAAGATCTTTACTCATCCAGAGTGGATAAAAGGTCTACAAAAACCACTTTGGACCCCACACACCCAACCCACTCTCTCTTCGAACTGTTGCCTTCTGATCGGCGCTACAGAGCTCCGTCCACCAGAACAGCCAGGCACAAAAACTTTTTTTTCCCGCAGGCTATAATCAGCATGAACAATTAAAATTATTCTTAACTACACATTGTCCATCATAATTGTCATTTTTGTTCATAGAATCCAAATGGTCACTTTTACTCTGTATTTATTGCATTATTTAACTGTCTGGTTTACTACTCTGTTACATTATGTCTGTACTTCTGCACTGGAAGCTCCTGACGCCAAGTCGAATTCCTTGTGTTTGTAAGCATACTTGGTAATAAAGCTATTTCTGATTCTGATATTTCTGATCTGAATAGCAGTGGTAAGAAAATCCATATGAGAATATGACTTCCACAATGGAGTGGGTATAAAGGGGAGAAAAGGAGGGGACCACGTATCGAGCCTTGTGGGACACCAGTGGTGAGTCTGCACAGGGCAGATGTGGATCCCCTTCATGTTACCTGGTATGAGCAACCTTCCAGGTAGGAAGCAAACCATTCCCATGCTGTTCAATGGATCCTGAGGTGAGTGTTGTGGTTGACCTTGTCGAATGCTGCTGAAATTTCCTGGAAGATAATTACAGATGACAGCTTGGCTGATCGAGCAGCATGCAGTTTCTCAGAAACCGCCAAAAGGGCCATCTCTGTGCAATGTGCCACTTTGAAAGCAGACTGGTTTGGATCATTGAGGTTGTTCTGTGAGAGATAGACAGACAGTTGGTTAAAAACAGTGTGTTCCAGAGATTCAGAAAGAAAGGAGAGAAGTGATACCGGCCTGTAGTTGTTGATGTCTGATAGATCCAGAGCAGGTTTCTTTTAGATGGGAATGACACTTACTTGAAGGTAGTTGACACATAGCCAGATGTTAATGAACAGTTGATGATTGTGGAGATAAAGGGCAGGAGATCTTGTGAAATGGTCTGAAGTGTAATTGAAAGGACTGGATCCAGAGAGCAGGTGGTGGAATTGCAAGATTGGATGACTTGCAGTATCTCATCTTCTGTTAAGGTTGAGAAGCTTGACAACGAATGAGTAGGAGATTGTTGGAGAGGAAGTGAAGGTCTGGCAGATTTCCTTAATCTTCATCATAGAAGAAGGCAAAGTCATTAGCAGTCAGGGAGGATGGAGCAGGTGTGGCAGGGGGGTTGAGTAGTGAAGAGATGATGTTCTGGAGCTACGAGGATCTTTTGCAGAGGATTCTCAGTATTGACACAAATTCATGTGTCCAATTACATTTGAGCTTAAAATAAGGGGACTGTGAATACAAATGCCTGAAATTTCTAGATGTTTCACTTTACATTTTTGTTATACTTCCTGAAGTATTGTGGTAAGTATTTTATTCAATTTTATCCTTATTGTTTAATTTTCTATTCTCAATAGGTTTTAGATCAGGTGGCTGACTTGGCCATATTCCACTTGTTTACCTTAAAAAAAATCTTGGATTGCTTTTTCAGTATATTTTGAATCACAGTGTATTTGTATTGTAAAGAGCTGTCCAGTAACCTTTTCTGCATTTGGCTGAATCTAGACAGAATGTATATCCCAGAGTGTATGTGCTATGCTTTGGATCTTTACCTGGTCTAAACCGAAATTTTTCTTTCTGTCATTTCTGCTGCAGGTTGAGCCCAGTTTCATCCAATCAAAAATGCTTTTCCATATGTGGTTTGGCTTTTTTAGATGTTTTTTGCCAAAATCTAACCTGGCTTTGCTATTCTTGAGGCTTATGAATGGTTTCCACCTTGTGGTGAACCCACTGTATTTGCTCTCATGAAGTATTCTCTTGATTGTAGACTTCGACTATGACATGTATTTTATTTCTTGGTTGAATCTAGTTAAGGGATGTTATTTACCATGAAGATGATCCTGCATTAATCCACCACTTTTGTCTTCCATGGATGTCCAGTCTCTTTTTATGTTTCTGAGCTCACCAATGCCTTCTTTTTTTCCCTGTATGCACCAAACTGTTTTTAATCTTCCTCCTGTCTTGCTGATGGATTTGTTTGGTTTTTGAAGTGTAACAATGGCCTGTTTCTCTTGCATGGAGAGCTACTTTGACCACATGATGTAGCTTTACAGCATCAGCTTCCAAATGCAAATCCCACACTTAGAATCAATTCCAGACCTTTTACTTGCTTATTTGATGAAGAAATACTAAAGAAATAGCCCACACAGGTAACTAGACCTGTAATTCCTAAACCCTTCTTCAAATTTGCATGAAAACACCCTCAAATTAAAGCAAATAACACTTTAATCTCACATTATATAACTGTAAATTGAACATGCTTTAGTTAAAAGCTAAAATTACAAATTTGTGCCTGTGACCAAAAATATATATGAACCTAAATGTAAGTTTCTGTCTTTACAATATCTTGTGCCTTAACTTAAAAAATAATGTAATTTTTGCACTTTGGAAATGTATCAGTGCAGTCAAATTTATGTAAATCTTACATGTTGTGTATCCATAATTCTTTGTGATAAATTTTTTTTAAGGTCTTAGGTTTTAAAGAAGCAACCCTGTTGGAGTAGTGAACTGAAAACTAATTTACACAAAAAGCACACTATCGTCTCGTTCTCTTTTACTCAGAGACACACACAAACACGCATGGACACATAAACAAGAACCATCCCTGGAGAGAAGCTGGCTCTCACGCGAGCAGTTGGGGTGAGTGTCAGCGCATGCAGTGGGCACAGTGCCAGATACCACAAGAGTTTCTCTCAGAGGGGAAGAAGAAGAAAAGAGAGAGAGAGAGAGAGAGAGAGAGAGAGAGAGAGAGAGAGAGAGAGAGAGAGAGAGAGAGAGAGAGAGAGAGAGAGAGAGATGGGGGGAGGGAAGGGGAGGGGGGGGGATGCAGGTGTTCTTGGTTGAGTGTTTGAGGAGGGAGTGGGGGTGGAGGGTGATTGAAAGAGAACTCTTGGTCTGGGCAGCCACAAATCCCAAGAGGGTAAAGAGAGCGAGGGGGTGTGCACCAAAACATTGAAGCACACACTCCACAGAGAGCCTTTACCAGCATGCAATTATAACAAGTTCAAAACAGAGCGCGCACACACACACACACACACACACACACACACACAAGAGTAAAACACACCCTGGGTGCCAACAGGGATAGCAGAAGAATACTGTGTCAACACGGTGCAATGAAGCATTCAAGATCTATTCAAATCCAACAAATATTGATTTTAATGACTATTCTTCTCAGTGCGTACCTCTGATGAACATGCTAAGTATGAAATAAAAGATGGTCTGTAACAAATAATATTAAAACCAAACAAAACTGTGTAATGAAAATAGTAAATCTTAGCAGCACAGATTTAGCTGGCATCCCACTTAAGTAGCAACAGGTAAAAATTCAGACTTGTTGAACCAGTCGCTTGGGTTTGTATTGCATCACATTTACAATCATGGACAAAATCACTCACCCACTCATACACACACACACACACACACACACACACACACACACACACACACAAAGACGAAGGGGGGCAGTCCTTTCAAATGTCAAACAAGGCCTCCTGTGTCTCTGAAGAGCCAGTTAGCTATTGTCCCCATCACGACTGCAAGATCGATGTGTCTATGGGGAAATGGCCCTGCAGCTCCACTCCTATTAAATTCTGCTGAGCAAATACCCTTCTGCAGTGGCCCACCTCTCCCTTCACTGAAAAGGGCTAATTTACTTGTGTGTGTGTGTGCGTGTGTGAGTGAGTGTGAGTGCGTGCACATGTGTGTGTGAAGGTGTAGAGTTTCTCTTGACAGACAAGAGTTTGTGCTAAACACGAAAAAGACAGAGAAAGAGAGGGGGAGGCAAAATGTCGAAATAATAAAAACATACAAAAGGAAGGGAAGAAGCATAGAGAAGAGAGCAGGAAGAAAACGACAGAGGGAGAGATATGAAACCTTAATTATAGCCAAGCCTGTCATTTTGAGTTCAAGGTCAGTTGACATTTTATCTTCTTGGCAAACTGTTCTAGTCTGCCAGCTCTTCACTTTTATAAGAGACCTTGTAAAAACACACAGAAGCCTCTCACACCAGGGGACCAAGAGAATCACATGTATACACTGGAGTTTGATTCTTATAAACAATACAGTAGATAACTGAATACAAAGAAGAAAGTCAAGACAGAATCAGCAAGCAGAATGCAGCCCAAAGTATGCAGCAATGAATTAATAAATCAGTCTTAATTAATATTTAGCAAACTTGTTTGAACCACAGGATTAAAATGTCTACTGAACACAAATGCAAATTTTACTCAAATTTGACTTAAATGACAGATTTATATGCTTAAAATTAAATTAATACCATGTAATTTTTTGTGTGTGTGTGTGTGTGTGTGTGTGTGTGTGTGTGTGTGTGTGTGTGTGTGTGTGTGTGTGTGTGTGTGTGTGTGTGTGAGAGAGATAGAGAGAGAGAGAGAGAGAGAGAGAGAGAGAGAGAGAGAGAGACAGACAGACAGACAGACAGACAGACAGACAGACAGACAGACAGACAGAGACTGTCATTATGCCTCGAAATAAACACACCTCTTGTAAATTTGTCCCTGAGGCCTTTAAACATAATGTTTTTACATTTTGGCAATAAAGCATGTGCTATATGTTCCATCAAGTATAAGAAGTAACATAGTTTCATTAAAGAATGTCCGCTCCAAAGAAGAAGGTCTGATCATTAAATAAAAAAATACTGCATGCTCTGCAGAGACCCATGGTGCAACTTCAGGATGTGCTGGAGCTCTGCTGTTATGCTACAACCAACTGGACATTTGTGATTCTTAATAAAGAATTGCAGAGGGTTCAACCAGAGATCAGCAAAAATTAATAGAAATAGTTATAGTATAATTGTTATCTGTAATCATTGTGATTTTCTAATATTAATTATGCATATAATAGCTGTCCAGTCAGTGTTTCTGTGTCAGATACTTTATTACCATTTAGGCAACACATTACCAGTAAATCAATATTTAGAATGAGATATCCAGATATGCCAGATATCCAAGCCAAAAGGATAAAAATGCAAAATCAAGTGTTGTTCTGCATTTGATGTCCATAATTAGTGACCTGTTGGTCTTATCTAGTTATCTGAATAAGAAAGGGTCATTTGGCTTTATTCCCAAATTGTGTTGGATTAGCCAGTGAAAACCTCTCTCTTTCTTTAGTACATGCTGAAGTGATTAGTGCAGTCTGACACACGGATGCATTAATGTGTGGTTAGGAAAAAAGGTGGCAAAGATTAATTTGCTTCACAGTTGGAACTTGTGAGATCGGTCCAGATTTAATGTAGTGTTATTGTATTCCCAAACTGCTATAGTAATTAGAAGAGCTTTTATGTGAATAATGTCCTTATTACCCCCAAGGATTATCATTGTAGTCTATATTTTAGAATTATACTTGATAGAAAAAAAATATACATAAAATCACATAATAAAAGGTAGTAAACTGCACCTGGAAACTTCATGGTACCCTTATTGGCGTTATGTGCCTTTAGTGCACATGTTTGTCCGATTATTGTGCATGTTTGTGTACTTTCAAAACTTTGTAAGATGCAGTCCAATGATGTACTTACATCTTTTGTTTAATTTATTAAAAGATAAAATACTTGCACGGCCACAAGGAAAGGTACCATTAATTTCTGCTTTTGTTGGTTTGCAAGGACAATAATTGCTTAAGGATTGGTAGCTGGGTTAGGGTGGTAACTTAATGGTTATTTTATTTTCTCCAAACTAAGTGCAATGTAGTGTGAAGTGAAAATGTGCTTTGACACAAAACATGATTTGTGTATTAACCATAATAAAAAAAAGAAAGAAAGCAGCTTGGTGTAAAGCTATAAGGTGGCACATATAGCTATAAGGTGGCAATGATACTCACTGAACTTACACACAGTATAAGTATAACTTACACACAGAATACTAACAACACACAGTTTTTAAATAATTATTTTATTTTTTGTGCCACTCTGATTAAAAGTGTTTCCAAAGATAAAGATAAAAAGTTAAAGCCCCCATACAAACCTGAAGCCCATGAAGATAATAATCTGTTGGCAAGTGAAACCCTAAGGACTAGTTCTCAACACTGGTTACTTCATTTCCTCCATAATGAGGGTAATAAGCAAGCCTTTACACTAGATGACTACACACACACACACACACACACACACACACACACACACACACACACACACACACACAAAAACAGAAGGACAGAAAGAGAAAAGTGGTAAAGGAAACGTTTGGTGATGCATAATGTAAATTGTTGAATGTCAAATTATTTCTTTGGGTATTGGGTGTGTTTAGTGTTTAACACACAAATTAGTTTTTTGCACATTACCTAAATAAAAATTCCAAAGGGTCACATTGTGTGTGTGTGTGTGTGTGTGTGTGTGTGCTATATATGTAATGCATGTACATTCACATGCTTGGTTCTGGATTAGGTTGCAAATGTGCAGGTGTGTGTGTGTGTGTGTGTGTGTGTGTGTGTGTGTGTGTGTGTGTGTGTGTGTGTGTGTGTGTGTGTGTGTTTAAAGAAGAGAAAGACAGATCAGTACTTGGTCACAGAGGTCAGTATATTAAATGCTGGCTGAGCTCCAACTACATTTGACTCACATGCCACCAGCTCCTGGAGAACTTGAGTCATGTCAATCTCAGCTTTAAGAAGCAGGTGCAGCAGATTAGTGGACGGGTCTCAACATGTCAGGAAACAGATTGTTATTGTGTGTCTCTATTTTTCACTCCCTCCCTCCTCCTGTTTTCCTCTCACCATGTCAGTGGAAGCACGGGAGAGCCTGAGGTGGAGTGAAAATTGAGCCTGCTCACAAGGATAATTCGGATCATTGTGTGAAGGGACTCTGAAAAAGAAAATAGCAGGGCTGTGCATGTGTGTGGGTGTGTGCTACAATCTATGCATCTACTAATGCAGTGTGCAAGGGCCAGTGTAAGCCTAAACGCACAATGACAGATTGTATGCCCTGAGGCTGACCTATGAAAAATCATATCCTGCAAACAGAGAGTAAAGAGAGAGAGAGAGAGCGAGAGAGAGAGAGAGAGAGAGAGAGAGAATGGTTCATACATGTGATCTAGGGTAGTCTCAAAACCAGTAATGGAAGCATACAAAAACAGCCATAGACATTTAATTGTCATCCTGCATCTCTCTTTAGCTGGCTTAATGCTGTCTGTTTGACAGGTTTAACAAATAAAATGCAACAATTTTATATCAGTATAAAATCACTATATACCATTATAAACAAATTGCCTAAATAGCAGTATGTGCACAATATGGACAAATGTTTGTGGAGACCTGACCATAGAGATTCATATGTGCTTTTAGTTCATCCCATTCCACATTTGCTGTTACAATTACCTCAACTCAGTAACAGTAAATTTTTATTTGTATAGCACTTTTAACAATGGACATTGTTTAAAAGCAGTTTTATACAGAAAATGTGGTAAGAAAGTAGGAGGGGGAGGGGATGGATGTAAGTGATCTTATGGCCTACACGCCCCAACACGCCAGTTCTGTTCGAAGGAGCTGCTGAAGGTAGTGACTTGTGCTGTTGCTATGTCTGCCTTTTTTCCCAGACTTGCACACTGAGGTAATCAAGTCATGGAATAACCCTTATTCGGCCCGCCTCTACAGCCCCAACGTTTCTCTCTATGCTAATGTAGCAGGGCTGAGGGAGTGTGGTTGGGAAACAATGCCCCAGGTTGAAGAGACACTGGCTGGCTATCTCTCCCTGGGTACTGCATCATCCCTTGAGGCCCTGCTCCTGCCCACCAAGCCGCCTTGAGCTGCCTGCACACCATGGCTATGTTACAGACTCATCAGGGTGACCTGCTGCAAGAGCTGGACAAGGGAATGCCTACGGGCATCAATGGGGTTAAAGAGCTGCGTCGTGCAACAGACCTGGCTGTCAGCGCCAAAAAGGAAACCACTAGGGCCATTGGATTTTTGCGGCTCTCCCCCCATGGCGCCCTTAAGGTGATTGGCTCATTAACCCTGCAACAAAAAATGCTTCAGGGCACTCTGCCCAAAAATTTAGTAGATGGGGTGCTCGCCACCTCTCAGGAGGCACCTAGAGCTGTGCCAGAGCATATCCCTGGCTCTAGACACACCAGAGGTCATTCTAGAGACGTTGACCCCTAGAGACGCGCTATTGCATAGCCCCCGCTGTAGGCACACCAGGGGTCAGTCTAGAGAGACTGATTACCTTGAGACTATCTGGCAGCCTGGAAACACCTGCCGGATGTGTCTCAGTGGGTCCTGCACACTGTAGAGAGAGGTTATATGATTCAGTTCAGGTCTGGTCCACCCCGGGTCAATGGGGTGTGTCCCACTCTGGTGGGGCCCGAGCAGGCTGTGGTTATGGAACAAGAAGTAGAAAATTCCTTGAGCAAGCGAGCCATCGAGGTGGTTCCTTTGTTCGACAGGGAGTCCAGGGTTCTCTTGCACTCTCAACCCGCACCTTCACAGTGTGTGGATGTGGCTCTGGCTCCTCTAAAACTCCAGGGCATCCGCATACTAAACTACATCAACAACTGGTTGATATTAGCTCGATCTGAGCACCTGGCGGTCATGTTTCACCGACCTGGAAAACCTCCTCGAACGCCCTTCCTGGGAGATTCCACCCAGGAGGGACCATCTCTCCTTAATGCAGGGGACTCTTTGCTTTACCCCCCACCCTGAGCTGTGTAGGAGGTGGCTGTGGCCCCTCTCACTACATGGTGTGTAGGTCACCACTTGGCCCCGAGGTACCCTAAGGCTGAGGCCTTGAGAGGAACCAGACTCAATAGGGAAACCCATTTGGGTGACATCAAGAGTGTGATTATTAATCTTTAAACAATACAGAAAATCATCAAACCCGAGTAAATGTGTGAGAGTGATGGGACGACAGCATACAAATATCCCAGTTTGCCGAAAAGTCCATATCCATTAACCCAAAATATCTATAGAAGAAGAATAGCCTTTATTTGTCACATATACATTACAGCACAGTGAAATTAGTTCTTCACATATCCCAGCTTGCTCAGAAGATGGGGTCAGACATGATACGGTGCCCCTGGAGCATAGAGGGTTAAGGGCTTTGTTAAAGAGCCGAAGAGTGGCAGCTTGGAGATACCAGGGTTTGAACCCCCAACCTTCTAAACAGTAACCCAGCACCTTAACCACTGAGCTACCACTCCCTGTATCTGGTCCTTTACCTAAGAAAAATCTACTGATAAAAGACGACTAAATAAATATGTTTTTAGCCTCGACTTGAACTCTGAGACTGTGTCTGAGTCCCAAACACTAATTGGAAGGTTGTTCCATAACTATGGGACTTTGTAAGAAAAAGATCTGCCCCTTGCTGTAGTCTTCATTATTTGAGGTACCAACAAATAGCCTGCTCCTTTTGATCTGAGTAGGCATGAAGATCATAATACTACAGAAGTTGTATCCAGAGATGTAACCATCCAGAGATGCTACGTAATCGGAAAGTTTGCTTCTAGCTGCATGTGGTCCTAGTAAAAGTACTTCCGTCTTATCTGAGTTTAGCAGAAGAAAGTTATCGAGCATCCACTGTCTAATGTCCTTTACACATTTTTCAACATTTTTAAGCTGATCTCTCTCATCTGGCTTTGCTGAAATATACAGCTGTGTATCATCAGCATTGCAATGGAATCTAATACCATGTTTATGAATAATTTCTCCAAGAAGCAGCATATATAAAGAGAAAAGCAGAGGGCCTAAGACAGATCCTTGAGGAACACCAAACTTTACCTTAGAGAGTGTGGAGAACTCACCATTTACATCAACAAACTGATAGTCAAATAAGACCTGAGCCAAGAGAGAGCTGTTCCCTTTATTCCAACAACGTTCTCAAGTCTAGCAAGTAGTAGAGTGTGATCAAAGGTGTCAAAAGCTGCACAAAACCAGTAAGAAGACAAAACCCTGATCAGAGGCCAATAACAGGTCATTTACCACCTTAACTAGTGCTGTCTGTGTGCTATGATGAGGCCGAAATCCTGACTAATACATTTCAAAAATGTTATTCATGAGTAGGTGTGAGCATAACTGCTGTGCTACAACCTTTTCTAAAATTTTGGAAATGAAGGGGAGATTTGATATTGGTCTGTAGTTTGACAGCTGACATGGGTCAAGGTCAGGTTTCTTAATTAGGGGGTGGATAACTGCCAGTTTGAAGGATTTTGGTACAAAACCAGTGCTAATGGAAGAGTTTATTATTTTTAAAACAGGTTCAATTACCTCTGGAATTATCTGTTTAAAGAAACTTGTAGGCAAGGGATCGAGAATGCAGGTTGATGATTTTGATGAGGAAATTAATTAAATTAAGTCATTCTCGTGAATAGGAGTAAAACTTTGTAATTGATTGTCTGTTATAATTACACTGCTGTCTACAGGGTTACTTGTAAAATAATTTGGATTTATATTAACCGCCTGGATTTTTTGCCTGATGTTTTCAATTTTATTATTAAAAAAGTTCATGAAATCATTACTACCTATTGATGGTGTGCATGTGAGTGCAGTGCTTTTATTCCCTGTTAATTTTGCTAACGTGCTGAATAGAAATCTAGGATTATGCTTGTTATTTTCTATGAGGGTGGAGAAATATGCTGATCTAGCAGCACTAAGAGATTTTCTATAAATTGGGAGGCTCTCCTTCCATGCTATTTGAAATACTGTTAATTTTGTTTGACGCCATTTACGTTCTAATTTTCTAGTGGTCTGTTTTAAGGTGCGTGTATGATCATTATACCACTGTGCTAATTTTTTCTCCCTGATCATTTTGGTCTTAAGGGGAGCTACATCATCTAGGGTATAACGTAATGTTGATTCTAGGTGTTCAGTGGCCCAGTCGAGCTCTGCAGGGTCAGACGGAGATCTATCTAATATCATAATTTCTGGAAGATTGTTAATTAAACGCGCTGCTGTTGCTGACGTGAAAGTATGCTTAACACGATAACGTGGTGAAGTAGTAATGCAATGACTGAGGCAGATTTTAAAAGAGATGAGATAATGGTCTGAAATAGCTTCAGACTGTGGAATTATGACTACGTATTTTATTATTAATCCAAATGTTAACAACAAATTGAGAGTGTGTCCACCACTATGAGTGGGTCCTATAACATTCTGATTAATTCCAACTGAATCGAGAATGGACACAACAGCTGCTCTAAAGGAGTCTTCCTGATTATCAAAATGAATGTTAAAATCACCAACAATTAATGCTTTGTCTAGAGAAGTAGCTAAATTTGTGATGAAACCTGCAAATTCTATGAGAAAATCAGAGTAGGGCCCTGGGGGTCTATAAATAATAATTAGTGGAATTGACTGACTGGACCTGCTTTCGGACACTGAATATTTTATGCTGGTGTAAAGAACTTCATATGTTTTACATTTGTGTTTAGTCTTTTGTGTGACGCTTAGATTATTATTATAAATAGCTGCAACTCCACCTCCTCTGCCATTTAGACGGGGTTGGTGTATGTAGCTATACCCAGGAGGACTCGCTTCATTTAATGCTAAATATTCATTCGGTTTAATCCATGTTTCTATTAAACACATTATTTTAAACTCCTGGTCGGTAATAATTTCGTTTATAGTAAGCGATTTAGACGTGAGAGATCTAATATTCAGCAATCCTATCTTTAGATCAGAGGTGCTGGCTGTGCGTTCAGTCCTATTTAATTTAATGTTAATCAGGTTACTAAAACAGACTTTCTGAGAATTCCTATATTTTGGTTTCGCTCGGGTGACAAACACAGTCTCAATTTGGTGGATCCTGAGTGACGACTCTGTGCAGCTAGCAGACGGTCGGTTTAGCCTGTCTGTCTGCTCCCTGGCCTTGGCTCTAGACAGTCACTTGTTAACTAGTGCTGTTCTGAGACTATGACCTATACTACAAGAAATGAGAGCAGCACCTTCCCGAGTGGGATGGACACCGTCCCGCCCTAACAGGCCAGCCTTGCCCTCAAAAATGCTCTAATTATTAATGAAGCTTACATTGTTTTTGGAGCACCACTCGGACATCCAGCAGTTCAGCGACCATAACCTGCTGTAGGCTACATTGCCACGTCGCATTGGGATGGGGCCAAAGCATGTTACTGCAACGGACATTGCCTTCGCTAATTTACACACCTCTATAATATTACTCTTAGTTACCTCTGACTGTCAAAGGCGTATATCATTAGCTCCTATGTTAAAAACTATCTTAGAGAACCTGTGCTTTCCTAAGAATCTAAACTGACCTGCTATGTTCGGCGCCCTGGCTCCCGGTATACACATTACCTGTGCTGCTGGTGCCCATAAAGGTCTAGCTAATTTCACGTGCCTCAGAATGGAGTCTCCTAAAACCAGAGCTCTTTCAGGTTTCTCAGCGGGTGCTTCACTGAGGAGAGCAAACCTGTTGGACACGTGAAGCGGAGAGGAATGGTGCTCCCATGGGCGAGCCTTAGCGTTAGCTTTGGCTTTGCGAGTATGCCGCCGAGTCGTCACCCATTCGCCCCGCTGCGAGGGCTCTAATGCCGGAGTCGGGGGGAATATTAACTACACCTGGGGGATCCAGACTTTCCCCTGCAGAACCTGGACTGCTCTCGCACCCACTACTTCTCTCTAGACTCTGGATGCGCTCCTCTAATGCTAAGATCTTTTCCGTCAAAGAGCAAACTAGCTTACACTTCTTACAGATAAAATTATCGCTAACAACGGAGAGAGACTGACTAAACATGTCACACTTCACACACTGAATGAACTGGATGTTTGCCATAGCAGAGAAATTACGTACCTTAATGTGGGTAATGTAGTGTGTGTTCGTAGTTCTGGTGGGAATGTCCTCCACACGCTCTTCCGAAAGCAAAAATACACGAGACGGAGCCAACGGAAAGTAAAGGATGCAGGAAATCAAAACGATATTTTGATATTTTAAAGCGATGATTTTTATTTTTCTTTCTAAAGAAATAGGTTGTTAACTCTTGTCAGGTAACATGTAATTTTTTTCTGTTCCAAACACCTTGTTAGGTGGTGCACAGATCTGGATTTTAAACTGAGATACCTGGATAACAAATTGTTGCTACAAATTATTACAATCATCTTAAATGTCCTTGTTTGCAGTAACATTAATATTACCTTTTATTGAAACTAAGGGTCCCAGATTTGTCTATCAGGCTGCCTGTATTAAGGAGTTTTCATAACTCCATATGATATGTTTTACACCAGAGAACAAGCTTTACATCACATGTGTCAAACTCAAGGCCCGCGGGCCAGATGTGGCCCGCCATGTCATTTTATGTGGCCCGCGAGAGCTTAAAAGTTTTGAGTGTCTAAAAATAAATAGCAAAAAATAAATTAAGAGCGTGCTTTGACCAAAAACTACATTTCCCCACAACGCCTTTCGACTACGCTAGCCGCGGCAGTGTCCATGCCAACGAGTGAAATTGAGATATAAATAATGATCCCAAAATGTCCAGAAAGAGAAAAGTTGATGCAGACGGAAGACTGTTTCAAGAAAGATGGGAAGGCGAATACTTGTTTGTGCTTCAAGGAGAAAGACCGGTATGTCTTTTGTGTTACGAGGCGGTGTCGGTTGTCAAAGAGTACAATTTGCGTCGACATTTTGACACCAAACACGAAGCTAAGTACGCTAAAGCTAGCCTTCAAGAAAAGCAACAAATTGCCCAAGAATTAAAAGGCAAACTGCGGTCGCAGCAGAGTTTGTTCATGAAATCCACAGCCAAAAACGAGGCCGCAGTGAAAGCTAGCTTCATTGTGGCTGAAGAAATCGCCCACGCTTCCAAGTCTTTTTCAGAGGGAGCGTTTTTGAAGCAGTGCATGCTGAAGGTCTGTGAGCAGGTGTGTCCCGACCAGTTACAGACTTTTAAAAATGTCAGTTTATCAAGAAACACCATCGCCAACCGAGTGAAGGACCTAGCAGAAAATCTTACAACACAGTTGGCCGAGGAGACACGCAGCTACACAGCTTTTTCATTAGCTGTTGATGAAAGCACAGATAACACGGACACAGCGCATTTATCAATTTTTATTAGAGGCGTAAAGTCGGACCTCTCTATCACTGAGGAGCTGTTGGATGTGGCTGCAATGCATGGGACCACGACGGGACAGGACATTTTTGATGTGGTGGAGAAGTCCGTAAGTAAAAATGCATTGCAGTGGGAAAACTTGGTAGGATTAACTACAGACGGTGCACCGGCAATGTGTGGAGGAAAAGTGGGCTTGGTTGGACAAATGAAGGGGAAAATGCAAAAAATGAACCGTCACACGCCTCTGATAACGTATCATTGCATTATCCATCAAGAAGCTTTGTGTGGGAAGGTGCTGGGGATGGAGGACATTGTGACCACAGTCATGAAAACAGTTAACTTCATTCGGGCGCGTGGCCTGAATCACCGTCAGTTCCAGCAGTTTTTGCTGGAGATGGGCTCGGAACACGGGGATGTGCTGTACCATACAGAAGTGCCGTGGCTGAGTAGGAGCAAAGTCCTCAAGCGATTTTTTGAGCTCAGGGAAGACATTGCTCTTTTTATGCAGAGTAAAGGAAAACTCATGTCTGAACTATCAGATCCAAAGTGGATGTGTGACTTTGCTGTGTTGTGTGACATAACCGACCATCTCGCCCAGCTGAATCAGAAGCTGCAGGGACGCAAACAAGTCATCACGCAGATGTCCGACACGATCACGGCTTTCCAGCGTAAATTGGACTTATGGATGTGGCAAGTGAAACAGGACAATCTTGTCCACTTTCCTGTTTGTCAAAGCATGTCAGCCTCATTTCCCGAGACTTTTTCATGTGCTCAGTTTGCTACCAAACTGAGCTGGTTAAAGACTGAGTTTGATCGGCGCTTCTCTGACTTTAGAGCACAACAGTCTGGCTTTGACATCTTTGCCAATCCTTTCACCACCGATGTCTGCACTGCACCCCAACACCTTCAGATGGAGCTAATTGAGCTTCAAAGCGACAGTGGCCTGAGAGCAAAGTTCCAGGATGCTGCAATCCAGGACTTTTACCTTCTGCTGCCCCCTGGTTTAATGCCACAGCTTCGACTTCATGCTGCCCGTGTTCTGTCCATGTTTGGGAGCACCTATCTGTGCGAACACTTTTTTTCCATAATGAATCTGAACAAAAACAAGCACAGATCACGCCTCACGGATGACAACCTCCATGCTGTTCTACGCATTGCCTCAGCACAGGACCTAAAACCAGACATTGACACACTGGCAACGGTAAACGGTGTCAGACATCTGGTCAGAAAACACACAGGTAAGCATTTTTTTTAAAACTTAATTAAAATATAATAAAATGTAATTCAACCAAGAAGAAGAACAGTTAAACTGTATGCAATTTAATAATTGTGCTTGCATTTTGTTTTGTGTTTATCATTTTCAGAACATGATCAATCAACAGTAGACAGAGAATCCACTTGGTGTGTTCAAGGACAGGCAGCATCTCCTCATCAAAGACTGACCGAAAAACTTGACCAATATAGTTGTGAACTGAGTCAACCTTTATTTTGGTATTTTTAGTTGATTACATATTATTTATGTGTAGCTGCTGTTGTAATTATTTAATGTTTGCAGGTCTTATGTGTGTATGCAGACAAATTGTTGTCATCAAACCATCAGTTGGATGCAAGGCTGTGTGCAGCCTTTTTTTGTAAAATGCTACATGTGTCATACATGTTCTGTGCAGCTCAGTTTTATGTTATTTTTCTTTATTCACTTGGACAGTTTGATCCTTCATTAATGGAGTTATGTGGGTTTTCATAAGCTGACAAAATTTAAAAGGATTTATGTTAGAGCAACAAGCTAACATATGTTTTCTATGCAATTGTAATTGTCACTTGAATAAGTTATAATAAATAATGAGTTATTTAACATTAAGGAGTAGTTACATTTATTTTACATTACATTCGATTACATTTAGTTACATTTATAAGTTACATCTGGCCCGTTGAGGACAGCCATTATGCTCATGTGGCCCTCGGTGAAAATGAGTTTGATACCCCTGCTTTACATTATACCAGCTGACATTTGACATTATGCATAGTGATCCCAGGCTTGTGTGCAGCTGTTCAGCTATTAAAAGCCATATAATGAAGCTCCCAATGCAGAGGTTTTATGCTAATGTTGCTTCTAAATGCAGTTTGAAAATCTGTATTGAGTGACTCAAAAAAGCATAGGGAATTTTGACACAGTAGACAATTCAATTCAATTCATTTTTATTTGTATAGCGCTTTTAACAATGAACATTGTCTCAAAGCAGCTTTACACAGATAATGCGGTGATTAAAAATGAATATGTTCTTTATGAGTAAGTTTGTCCCTGATGAGCAAGCCAGTGGCGACTGGCGACTGTGGCAAGGAAAAACTCCCCGAGATGGCATAAGGAAGAAACCTTGAGAGGAACCAGACTCAAGAGGGAACCCATCCTCATCTGGGTTACACCGAATGTCCATTTGTGGCGGGTATACAATGTTGCGGGGTGCAGTGATGATGATCAAAAGCGAAGTGTATTTCTGAGTCAGTGTAGGAGACTGTTGACATCAGTGTAGGAGACTGTTGACATCCAATCCAGGCAGGCCTGGATGAAGTGGGAAGATCCACGGGGGGGAGAGGGGCAGGAACAGTGGTCACTGGAGCCTCAGGAGCATGTTTAACTCGACCGAGAGAGAGAGAGAGAGAGAGAGAGAGAGAGAGAGAGAGAGAGAGAGAGAGAGAGAGAGAGAGAGAGAAGAGGGTGACAGGAAGAGAAGGATATGGATTATTAAGTGTACCTATTGTTGCATGAGAGTTAAAGTCACTGTGCAGTTTGGACTCCGGCAAGACTCGCTATAGCAGCATAACTAAAAGGGAGAACCAGAAGGCAACACAGACATGAGGGATCTCTGGGATAAGAGACGGCCCACCACACCACCATCAACAAACCTGAGTGAACACGTGAATGTGAGGGGACGACAGCGTACAAATATCCCAGTTCACCAAACACTCTATATCAATGTTCCCTCCAGATCTGAGCCTTTACCTGAGAAAAAATCTACTGATTAAAGGCTTGACTGAATAAATATGTTTTCAACCTCGACTTGAACACTGAGACTGTGTCTGAGTCCCGAACACTGATAGGAAGGCTGTTCCATAACTGCGGGGCTTTATAAGAGAAAGATCTGCCCCCTGCTGTAATCTTCATTATTGGAGGAATCAACAGATAGCCTGCACCTTTTGATCTAAGTAGGCGTGGAGGATCATACTAGTACAGAAGTTCACTCAGATACGGTGGTGCGAGACCATTAAGTGCTTTATATGTCAGTAGTAAAATTTTATAATCAATGCGAGATTTGATTGGGAGCCAGTGTAGACTGATTAATACAGGGGTGATGTGGTCATATTTCCTAGATCTAGTGAGGACTCTTACTGCTGCATTCTGAACTAACTGAAGCTTATTTATGCACCTACTCGCACACCCAGACAGTAAAGCGTTACAGTAGTCTAATCTAGAAGTAACAAAAGCATGAACTAGTTTTTCTGCATCCTGTAACGACATCATATTTCTAATTTTAGCAATATTTCTAAGGTGAAAGAAGGCGATCCTGGTAATATTATTCACGTGAGCCTCAAAGGAAAGACTCGAGTCAATAATCACACCAAGGTCTTTGACAGCCGTACACGCTGAAACAGAAACACCATCCAGAGATGTTAGGTAATCGGAAAGTTTGCTTCTAGCTGCATGTGGTCCTAGTAAAAGTACTTCCGTCTTATCTGAGTTTAGCAGAAGAAAGTTATCGAGCATCCACTGTCTAATGTCCTTTACACATTTTTTAACATTGTTAAGCTGATCTCTCTCATCTGGCTTTGCTGAAATATATAGCTGTGTATCATCAGCATAGCAATGGAATCTAATACCATGTTTATGAATAATTTCTCCAAGAGGCAGCATATATAAAGAGAAAAGCAGAGGGCCTAAGACAGATCCTTGAGGAACACCAAACTTTACCTCAGAGAGTGTGGAGAACTCACCATTAACATCAACAAACTGATAGCGATCAGTCAAATAAGACCTGAGCCAAGAGAGAGCCGTTCCCTTTATTCCAACAACGTTCTCAAGTCTAGCAAGTAGTATAGTGTGATCAATGGTGTCAAAAGCTGCACTAAGGTCGAGCAAAACAAGTAAGGAGACAAAACCCTGATCAGAGGCCAATAACAGGTCATTTACCACCTTAACTAGCGCCGTCTCTGTGCTATGATGAGGCCGAAATCCTGACTGATACATTTCAAAAATATTATTCATAAGTAGGTGTGAGCATAAATGCTGTGCTACAACCTTTTCCAAAATTTTGGCTATGAAGGGGAGATTTGATATTGGTCTGTAGTTGGACAGCTGACATGGGTCAAGGTCAGGTTTCTTAATTAGGGGGTGGATAACTGCCAGTTTGAAGGATTTTGGTACAAAACCAGTGCTAATGGAAGAGTTTATTATTTTTAAAACAGGTTCAATTACCTCTGGAATGATCTGTTTAAAGAAACTTGTAGGCAAGGGATCGAGAATGCAGGTGGATGATTTTGATGAGGAAATTAATGAAATTAAGTCATTCTCGTGAATAGGAGTAAAACTTTGTAATTGATTGTCTGTCTTCAGCACTAAGCAGCCGTGCTCTGTGAGTTTTGCGTGGTCTAACATGTTGTGGCTGGTTGAGATGTACTGTGCACAGAAATGGAATATAAATACAAAAAAAAAATTCTGAACTTGCTTGTCTTCTCTTGACAGCACCACATTTATATGGGTGTGACTGATATGCTGGATAACCAACGATTAGGTGGGGAGTCAATATACTTTTGACTATATGGTGTGTGTTAAAGCAATACGCAGTTGGTGCTCAGGGGTCCCTATTTTGGAAGTTTTGTATGTTCTTCCCATGGGTTTCTGTTTTCGCACAGCTTTCAGGAACATGCTGGTAGGTAAATTGGTAAAACTAACTTGTATGTAGGAGTATGAATGTGTGTAAATGTGCTTGGTTAATTTGCTTAATACTCAGGTTGTAATTCCACCCTACTAGGAATACCTAGAGCACCTCCTGCTCTCAGAAAACACTGACCACAACAAAACAGTGAAGATGAATGAATACTTTGGTGTTTGAATAACACTAATCCAGGAGATCATCAGTTTCATTACACTGCAATGGGAATCATACCACTGACATATGTAGGCCATGTGCTGCTTTAAGATGGCATTGGAACCTGTTCCTACTGTTTAGATTCAAAGAGCAACAGTTACACATTCAAATAGTCATTTGATCAATAGTCAAATGTCTAATCCATTGCACAGCAGGTCATAAAAAAAATATGGCATTTTGTGTTATAAAATGGAATTTACAGTCATCTGCAAAACTACTGTAACAGCCATTCTAGTCTTTTTTTTTTTTTGTATGGACTGACAACAGTGAGAAATACATCTAATGTAATCAGGAAAAACTTCATCAAGCAACAAAACAATCACTTAAAACTCTAGCAATGCAACAAAGGACTTAATCAGGGGAATGAATTCACTGGAAGGTTTTATAATAGCCATCAATCACCCCACCATACCACAATTGAGCATGCATTTTACATCCTGCAGAAAAACCACAAAACAAATAAGAACTAAAAGAAACTACAGAGCAAGCCTGTAGACAGTGGGCTAATGAGTTATTGAAAGCAAGGGATATGCTTATGTATATCAATATAAGGATATGCTTATACCAATATATTTTACCTGATAACTCCAATTAAAGCTTCTGCTCATGTAAGTGTTTTAGGCAACTAAAGGCACCATGTTGTTTAATAAATCTAGATGTAAATATTAGGAAAATAGCCCCCAAATAAGTGATAACCCCCAAAACCTACATTAAAAATACTACAACAAATGTCTCCAGTGAATGGTACAAATACCACAATTTCTTTGAAAATACTTTTGGACAGTACTGTAGTATTTCTTTTCCATTATATTTCCATCAGTATTTTTTAGATTTT
Organism: Silurus aristotelis; assembly: GCF_946808225.1. NCBI lineage: Eukaryota > Metazoa > Chordata > Actinopteri > Siluriformes > Siluridae > Silurus > Silurus aristotelis. The sequence goes on along the minus strand of NC_139582.1, from coordinate 24,525,190 downwards.
TATGAACACTTTATTTAGAATCAACAATATTTTCTATATTAGTATATACATATATTTAATATATGTCAATCAACATGTCCCTGTTGCTAAAACATCACTGTCTCATCCTGACACTATGGCTTCTCTCAATCGACAAACTCGCTGATTCATCATTATACTCTATTACTATTTGAAGCTTCTGCATTTCTTACTTCTGAAGTTCTACACTTCCCAAAACTGATTAGGCATAGGTTTCACTTTTGCTTCAGTGGATAATTTTACCTTGGTACTACTGCTTGTACACTGTCCCATGGTGCGAATTGACAATATGCTAACACCAAGCATCCTTTAAACACACTTAAAATTGTCAACAATATACAGATGTAGAAGAGTAATGATTCATATACTTACAATCTTATGCCATTTCTAAGAGTTCCCCTATGAGTCTGGTTCCTGTCATGGTTTCTTCTTCCTGCTGTTTTGAGAGATTTTTTGGCCATTGTCACCTCTGGCTTGCTCATCATGTATAGAAATCTACATCTGTATTTCTGTCTAGCTGCTTTGTGTCAGTACATTTTTCTCAATGTACAGCAGAAATTTAAAAGTTGAACAAAAACACACCATTGCTGCACCGGTAATATATTTGTTACACCAGTGCTGTTGGAGTAAATGACTATCATCTGATCCAGCTAATCAGATATTTATCAAGCTGTGGGTTTTAAGAGCTGAGTGTAACAACATAGATAGTACACATCGTCACTAGGTTATGTATGTAACCCTAGTTCCCTGAGGGAATTGTCATCAGCGGGCGACTTCACATAAACCAGGAAGCTACAAAATGGCTGAGCGATGGTAGCAATATTAGCTTTTGAAAAGAGAGAAGGTGGTTTGGGTGGTTCCAACGGAGCTTTGAGGATGGATTGGGACTGTAATTAATGTCAACAGTCTGCTACATTGACTCATGACTACAGTTTGCTTTTGATCACATCACTGTACCCCGCAACATTGCAATAAATGGACATTCAGTGCAACCCAGATGAAAATGGGTTCCCTCTTGAGTCTGGTTCCTCTCAAGGTTTCTTCCTTATGCCATCTCGGGGAGTTTTTCTTAGCCACAGTCGCCACTGGCTTGCTCATCAGGGACAAACTTACACTTATAAAGAACATATTCATTTTTTATCACCACATTATCTGTGTAAAGCTGCTTTGAGAAAATGTTCATTGTTAAAAGCGCTATACAAATAAAAAGGAATTGAATTTAATTGAAGGTAAGCACCTCAGGGATGCAGGGAGTATGGCCTGTTGACGCAGCGTCCGGTTCAATCAGGGAACTAGGGTTACATATGTAACCTAATGACGTTCCCTTTCTGGAACTCGAGCTGCGTTGAAACACTTTGGGAACGAGTGTCCATAGTGACCAGACCCTGCCTAGTGTGTCCGAGCACCAACAGCCTGCAGGACAGAGGAGCCAGGAGTGGCTCTGATGTCGAGGTTGACAAAAACCTGACAAAGTTCAAAGGGGTGGACCAGCCCGCAGCGTTGCATATGTCCTGTAAGGGAACCCCTACAGACCAGGCCGCCATACTCCGGGTTAAATGAGCCTTGACTCGGAAAGGATTGGGAAAACCAGAGGACTCTTACATGTGGTAATAGCATCCACGGTCCATCTGCTAAAAGTCTGCTTATTGGCAGAAAAACCTTTGCTGTGAGGGTCATAGCAGACAAACAGCTGCTTCCACTTTCTCCATGGACTCGTCCTGTGGAGATATGTATCCAGTGCTCCCACTGGACACAGTCAATTTTGCTTTTCCTGGTCTGGGGCTAGGAAGGAGGAGGGCATGCCAGGGGTAAACTCCAGGAGAGACAGGGCCACAGACAGAGTCTGTAGGTCCCCGACCTTCTTAAGGGAGGATATTGCCAAAAAAAAGGCGCTCTTTACTGACAGGTACCTAAGGGCCACCTCGGGAACATCGGGTGCAATAAGCTATGATAGCAGACACGTAAACCTTCAGGGTGGATGGGGCCAACCCTGTGGCAAACTGTTCCTGCAAGAACTCCAGCACTAAACCAACTGGGCAGTTGACTGGGTCTAACTGGTGGTGCCCACACCACGTGGTGAACAGCAGCCATCTAGTGGCATACGACCTCCTCGTGGAGGGAGCTCTGGAATGGAGGATGGTCTCAACTACCTTAGTAGAGAGACCAACTGCTAGAAACTGTGCCAGGGGACATAGCCATAGCTTCCATAACTCTGGCCGTGGGTGAACTAGGGTTCCCCGTGCCTGCAAAAGGAGATCCCTCCTGGAAGGAATTTCCCAAGGAGGTCTGTTGAGGAGGGACAGCAGGTCTGTAAACCACGGTCTGACCGGCCAACTAGGTGTCAGCTGGAGGAGACATACTGCTTCCTGGCAGATTCTCTCCAGAACGCCTTGGCCACCTCTGCACCATGGCGTCCAGCCCCAGTGCTGGGTGAGAAAGAGAGAACCAGAGGGAACAGAGTAAAGTCTCCCGAGTTGCAAACAGATCCACCTGGGCTCTGTAATATCTCTGCCATATCTGCTCCACCACCTCAGTGTGGAGCCTCCATTCGCCGGGCCTCAGCCCTTGCCTCGAAAGGGCATCTGCTCTCTAATTCAACTGACCTGGGATGTAAACTGCTCTTAGTAAGAGGAGTTTCCCCTAGGACCATAGGAGGATCTGCCGCACCAGAGATTGGTTCCCGGTGGTTGATGTATGAAACCACCGACGTGTTGTCCATACAGACCAGCACGTAGCGATCCCTCAGGTCTCCGAAGAAGTGTTTGAGTGCTATAAGCACAGCCATCATCTCCAGGCAGTTTATGTGCCATGAACAATGTAGCTTGTTCCACAGACCTCGTGAGGGATGCGTCCATATTCAGCGTTATGCGACGACAAGAAGCTTTCAGGACTGGGCCCTGTGACAGGAACGTAAGTTCTCTCTATATATCTAAGGTTCAAAGAGATCGCCTTGAGACCTTGATAGTGCGGAGTGGGTTGTCCCCTCGGGAGAACCCTCTCTCTCTGAGCCACCACTTAAAGGGTTTAATATGGAGGAGGCCAAGTGCAATCACGTTGGATGTTGGTGCCATGAGACCTAGCAGCCTCTGGAACAGCTTCACAGTGAGTGGTTGGCCTTCTCTTACTGTCCCGACTGCTGTGAGGATGGCTGCAATCTGGGAGGAAGACAATTGTGCCTGCACATGGTTGAGTCCCACACTATGCCCAAGAAGGTGATTCTCTGAAATGGAGAAAACACACTCTTCCCTGTATTCAGTCTTAACCCCAGCGGGGCAAGAAGGAACACACAGTGATGATTCTGCTTGCATTTAAAGCTCATGGCTGCACAGATTTACACAAAAATCACTTACCTGAACAATCAGAAGCTAATGTCGCTACCATCGCTCAGCCATTATATAGCTCCTGGTTTAGGCAACGTCGCCCGCCGATTTTCACACCGGATTTCACGTGTGATTCAGCGAGGCGTTGCCAAATTGTTTCGACGCAGCTCGAGTTCTTGAAAGGGAACAGCATCAAAATTTTCTTTTTGAGAACAGTACTGAAACATAGGTTTTAGTTGAATTTCCTTGGATTGGTATATTTTAGAAGTAAAAAATATCTTAATTGCCTTTGAATTTCAAATAGGCAGAACGGAAAACATATTGATTATTAAAAAAAAACCCAATTGAATGCTTGTACATTATTGCAGTTATCATTTACAATATACTATATACAGCCTATTCTATGATAATAACATATTCAAAAAATCACTTTCCCAGCTTTAGAAATCTATGAATGGCTATTTCTTAAGTCAATGCATCAATCAAAACACTGCACAGAATGTCTCTTCTGTAATACTGTATTTAACATTTTTGTATTAAGATCTTCAGTATAAAAAGGGTTACTTCCAAAAATATATCAGTTATCATTTATTGTGCGTGGCAGTGTGAAAAAAAGCTATGGCTAATTCATTCTCACTGCAATATCTTGCCTATGCCCACCAGTACACTAATAAACGACACACAAACCAACAAACATAATAACTTGATCTGAATTAGACAACTACACTGGATCACGCTAATTAAGCGTTTTTGGAGCAGAATAAGGTTAGAGTATTCAACTAATACCACAGATATTGGTGTTAGTCATACAAAATTCCCACAGACATCTTCCTCATAAAAACACAGAGAAAAACACTGTCTCATTCTGACTCCTTCTGGTCATATTTTGTACTGCATCATGGCCACAACAGACCTGCTGCCGAAATCGTTAGCCCTCTGTGATGTAATAAAAATATAATGTAATCAGTGTTGGAAGACTTAGGAGAGCTTGGGGCTAAAACAATGCATGTATATGAAGATAAATCATTCTTTAATGAAATGAGTGATGATCCTCTTGGTCATGCTGAGTTGGGAATGGTTTTGCCTTGGCCCAGTCTTCCCACTTCCTGTTTGTGTGCACAATCAGATGTCTAGCGCCCATTCCTTCTGTCAGCTTGAGCAGCTCATGCCAGTATTTATCACTCTCTGGAGTTACATTAACCATGCCAGGGTGAGCATTGTTAGACTGGTGTCTAGACACAGAGCTGGCTTGCTTTTCCGAGCATTGTTTGCTGGCATTTTGAGCAAGCAGAGAAACAGGAAGTCTTGCATGCAGACAAACTCATACCTGAAAAGTGTGTAAACTTTTTATATTTCCAGTGAAATATACACTAAGTGGCTTTAATAAGGTACGCTTGCCTTTTTTAATGCATTTATTGACATTCTGTCATAAACATTTGCAATACAAGGGAGTGCTGTATACTGACTTTGTGACAACCCATCTGTCATATGGGTGGTGGATCACCAACCCTAGCAGAGAAAGGTCACTGACACTGACAAACCATCTAAAAAGGCCCTCAGCTCAGTTCAACAACTTAGCTAATTTCAATGCCATATACAATACGGTTTCCTGTTGTGTGGCTGAATAATAATAATAATAACAACCAGAAATCCAGAATGCCAAGCTGTAAGGTCATATAATCTCTTACACCCAGCAAATTAAAACTTTTGACAATATTCAAGCAAATTCGAAAGAACTACAGGTAGGTTCCCTGGTGGTCTAGTGGTTAGGATGCGGCGCTCTCACCGCTGCGGCCCGGGTTTGATTCCTGGTCAGGGAACCGACCCCAGCCATTAGGGTTGTACAAGCCAGTCCACTCTTAGTGCCGGTCCCAAGCCCGGATAAATGGGGAGGGTTGCGTTAGGAAGGGCATTCAGCGTAAAAACAAGTGCCAAATCGAACATGCCGATCATGAATACAGATGATCCGCTGTGGCGACCCCTATTGGAAGAAGCTGAAAGAAAGTTTAGAAAGAGCTACAGGTGACAAATTCAAAATGTATTTCAGTATCTAGTCTCTAGGCATGTAACTCTGATTTCCTGAGGGAACAAGATCCTGTGTCAACAATGATTTGAAAACGCTTCTGCATGAACAGGATCTGAATCATGTGTGTAATCTGTCCAATGGTATGTCGCAACATCACTGGCGTGGTGCTTCAAGAGTGAAGGAAGGGCTTGCAGGGATGCAGGAAGTGTGTCATGGAGACACAGCGTCTCCTTCCCTCAGGGAACCAGGGTTACATACGTAACCTAGAGACATTCCCTATCAGGAACTTTAGCTGCGTCAACAATGCTTTGGGAATGAGTGTACAATATCACCACACTGACCAATTTGAACTGCCTGTGGCACTAAGGTCAAGGCTGTAGGACCTGATGAAGGATGCAGTGGACCAGGCCGCAGTGTTGTAAATGTCTTGGAGAGATACCCAAGAGGACAAGGCCTTAAAGGCCGCCTCGGCCACGCCTGTATGATGGCGTCCAGCTGGTGAGTAAGAGAGAACAAGAGAGAACACTGCGACGTCTTTTGACACTTTCGACGTCTTTTCGATCCCACACTTCTTTTGCCTTGAAAGGGCGTCTGCTCCTTCATTCAGTGGCCCCAGGATTTATAGTGCTCTCAGTGAAAGCAGCTATGCTTAGGCCCACGGAGGAGAGAGAGCGCAGTTAACCCTAACCCTAACCCTTTTCAGCATTCAGTCTTAACCCCAATTCCGTCATATGGGCGAGAATGACATCTTGATGCCGGGTCACCAGGTGCTCTGATTGAGCTAATATCAACCAGTCATCTATGAAGTTCAGTATGCAGATGCCCCGGAGTCTCAGAGGAGCCAGAGATGCAGCCACACACTTTGTGAAGTTGAAAGTGCAAGGCCGAACGGAAGGACCTGATATTGGTAAGCTTCGGCCCCAAATGCAAACCTTAGGAACTTCCTGTGTAAAGGAAGGTTGGATATGTGAAAATAAGTTTTTTAGATCTATCGTGGGTGAGCTTCTTAACCCTGAGTGTCAATAGAGAGAGGTTTTGTTGAAGCATTCTCCGCTCCCAAGCTAACGACATGCACAGCCGGAAAGATTGCTTGCTATCCGTTCTTTTACAATTTTACCACACCTTACATTTTCCTGTAGAACAGACACACACAAAGCACTTCCTGACCAAACGGAAGCTTGCACCGTTTCCACCGCATGTGTTCTTATAGCTTCCTGGTCATGACGTCACCCCACTGGTGGCATTGCGTGGTTCGGTTGGTTAGATTACAAGCACGTTCCCAAATTGTTGTTGATCCAGCTCGAGTTCCTGAACTCGAAGCAGAGTTATTATCTTTTCTTTGATATGCAGTGTGCAAAATCATTAGAAAAGAGTAAATATCTCATAGGTAAAATAATATTTTTTTCATTTAGAAGAAACGCAGGATTAAAATTATAGTGAATAATGACAAAACACGTTGTACTCATAATTTTTTTAATTATGATGATATTTTTAACAAGTCAGCCTACAATGTCTTTTCTAACAATTAGCTTACTGTGACATTCATTTGAATTTATACTTAGTCATGTATTATATTTTTCAGAGCTTCTGTGTAAAAAAGCTTCTGTGTTAAATTTGAAATGTAATCCTTTTTCATGTCAGTGACAGATCTTTTTAAAATCTTTTTTGCCCCTCATTGTAGCCCTTGTTTTCAGTGATGTTTTTGTCAGTGTTTTTCAAATTCAAGAGCAAAGATGCCCAAACTAGGCCATGCCATACATAAGAAGTAAAAGGAAAAATGCATTTGGAAAATGTTTTAATAAACTGGCACCAGCTTTATGTTTCTAATTACACAGTATTTATATCTAATTACACTCCCAGTATACCTACGCATTGTTTCTATTTTTTCTCGTTGTACTATAAGATTCACTGAACTAAAACTTCGCAAATAAAACTGCTGTAGTTAAGCAGATTACAGAGTAAGATTTTCCGGTGGGGGGGTTGTTTTGTTGTTTTGTTTGTTTTTTAATAGAATGAAATCATAAATATGTGGAACCATGCCAACTTTTGACACTTGAAAAACCTATTACTTTTTATTATCATGAAGAGAAATATACGCCATTCACAGTGATGTCACAAGTGTAAGCGACCAGCAGGGGGAACCTTCATACAGGGCTATAAAATTACTTTATCTACAACAATACTAATCACAGGTGAGAAAAGGAAAACGTAAACATGCATTATTACCCTTATTTTTAGTGATACAATATTTAACATTTGCGCAAAACACGCCATAGTGTATTTGATTTTGAACAGTCCAGTACTGATGTTTTAGTTGTGTTTCTATCTTTGAAGAAGAGGCATTCCCGTTCTGTTCACTTTTAAATATTACCAAATATTATCTTTTTCACTATTAATCTGATCTGATCTAATCTTTCACCATTATCTGATTACATACTGGTACAGTTGTAGGTCCTGAGCTTAAGTTACTGTCTGTGCAGAGTTTTGCATGTTCTCCCTGTATTCACAAGGATTTCCTCCAGGTTCTCCGCTTTCATTCCCAAAATATTCCAGTAGCTGAATTAGCTCCTCTAAATTGTTATTGTCCCCTTATATAGGATCAGGATCCATCTGTTACCAAAATGAAAGCAATTCCTGGAAAATTATAAATAGTTTGATTTCAGCAGTTAAATATGCTGTTTAAAGAAATAAAAGGACAAAATATAACTGATGTAACTGGAAGCTGTTTATAAATTAATTTTACTATTTTTGCTTTAATTAAACTAGTTTTGTCATAAACAAATAAAATGGAGTCTTGGGTGCCAAAAAGTGTAATGGTAATGTTTAGTGATGTAAAACTCTTTACATGAGAGAGCTAGAAAACCACCAAGGCCAGAAAATGCAGTATTATAGTTTAACATCTTTGAAAGACTTTATATAAAGGTTGTGTTTGGAATAATAAGTGTAGCGAGCTTTTCTTTTTTTTCTATGAATTGTGCAAATGCATCTCCTATTATAAAAATGTATTTTTTTTCTTTATTATATTTTATACTTTTGCTTTCTAAACTGTACTTATACAGCATTAAGATTAATATGGTCAGTACAATAGATGGTTCTGAAAAAAAAAAATGTATAAAGCTATTTCAATAATTTCTTGTTCATTTTTTTTTAGCAGCAACAGGCTACAAGAACACATACTGTAGTTATTGTGCAGGACACATACTGTAGCCTCAACAATGTGTTTCAAAACCCTTAAGCACACACCACTCAGGCCCCAGCAAAGGTGGTAATTTTACCTTTAAGCTTGAGCTGATGACACCGTAATTATGGTGTGGGATTTACCGCCCTTGGAAATAGAGAAGTCTGACATTCCAATACCAGATGGAAGCTTGGCCATAAATACTGGAGCCTTACCTGGGGGTGATCCCCCATCTCTGGAGTCTAGAAAACTGACCCTATAGTGCAGACTTTTCTGATCGTTCACACAAATGCAACACTTGACCTGTTAATGCTGGAGAAAGTAGTTTGTCTAGAACATCCACAATGAAGGTGATACTGTCACTCAACCTAGTTGTATTTCAGATTTAATGACAGGAGCAGGCATGGTGTTGGAATGGGGGAATTTTTGCCATTATCCTAGTTCATGCTATAACTTTTAGAAGAATTTAATATGCTGACAAATGCTAAAAATGCCTGGCCTCAATGTTAAGTTCCCCATGAGGTCCTAATGAGCAAGCATACCCATGTATATCATTGCTGTTAATTTAAGTGTGAAGGCAATTACAGTGTGTAAAAGTTTATCCAAATTACGCATAATTTGTGAACTTTCACAAAACACATAGTAAAACATAGACTTAACATATCTTCCTTCTTTTCACATGTGTGTGTGTGTGTGTGTCGAATGCAGAATGCATATTTAGTTTAATGAAGTCAAGTGGTTTGCCTGGTGAAACTGGTGGGTATGAGTGGGTGGTCAGATAGGAAGCGCTCAGAAAAAGTAAAGATATGAATATGAATATTCAAAGATCATGGGCAAATATTAACTGAAAGAATAAGTGGGCTTATAAACCCAGCCCACCTTACATCTCTATTTGAGACCAAATATGAATGACCAGTTTTTAATGACCAACTTATTAGTGCCAAATATGAATTTATAGAACATACTGACAATGCAAACAATTCTAACTCTGACTCCATCTCTGTCTGTTTAACCATGCTTTCTTTGTGTCAATTTCCAACACATGTATGAATATTTGGAGCACTGATTATATACAGATACAGAGAGTATTACTACATTACACATCTATGTTTTACAAATGAGATGCAAATAGAAATTCCAGAATCCTAAAGAGGGAAATAGCATCCAGTTACATCATCATCTTGCTTCTTTTAATGCTGCAAAATGGGAGCAGTGTGTACAGACCAAATGCTTTCAAGTAAATGCTTAGTTTCGAACAATTGTTTACCAGAAAACAATGTACTCTGTTGTTCCTGTTTATAGTTTACTCATTTTATGCTTAGCTGTTACTGAAGTTAAAGTAAGCTTTGCTTGAATTCGATTTACACTGGCTTTAATGTAGCACTAGATAAGGTAGCATGCAAGTAAGGAGCACTACTGTAAGGTAAATGCTGCATGTATGAACTTACTGAACCACAGCTTCATTTATACCCTAAGGTTTAAGGCTTTCAGGGCACATGTCCTACTGAAGCACTCAAATGTTATAGATTTAGTGTACTGTTGTGCTCTTTCCTTCTCAAGAATCTCACCCAGTGGACTCAGTAGCATCATATAAACTATTGTATTTAAAATGTCAAGAAAAGTTATTTGGCAAGCTTTGAGATATGGTATGTTTGAGGAGAAAATGGAAATCAGAAACATGTGTCAATAGCAGATCTTGAGATAAAAATAATGTAATGAATTTGAAGTATACATTTGTTTTTAACTCACCAAACTATCACCCTGTAGGGCAGAGCCAGCATAATTATAACACGCTCGATTTTTGTAGGCAGACATCACTACATTGATATACAAGTACAGTAAATTTTTTCTATCAGTGGCATTTGTCCATTCTTGCTTAACATATGGTGTGAAAAAACAACAACTGGAGAGGTACTGGGCACACGCACCCAGCTATGCACACAATTTATCAGAACAGGCCACCTACTTCTATTGCTGCATGGTTTGTTTTAATTGTTTACAAGCCCATTGTGTAGAGAGTTTTGGTTTTAGACAGAGGTTGGCAAACATCTGACCGGTTTGGAGCAAAGAAGCCCTTCAAATGCACTGTATGTTCTGACTCCTTTCTATCATTGCCAGCATTAACTATTTTAGCTATGTTTTCAATTCCAATTCAACTTAAGTTTATTTCTATATCGCTTTTCACAATGGACATTGTCTCAGAGCAACTTTACAGAATTTACGAATTATAAAACTATAATTTAAATAAGTGAACTTTTTGTATTTATCCCCAGAACCAGTATCAGAGCAAGTGTACTATGTGTGCTATAGTAACACTTCTATAGGATCAGACCAGAAAGGTAACCTTTACTTCACATATACATCAATAATTGTCTTTACTTTTACCAATTTTGGTAGGTATGCAAGGAACACCCCACAAAATCTGTTGTTTTGGATATATTCTGACCCAGTCGTCTAGTCACAATTAGGCCCTTGTCAAACTCATTCAAATTCTTGTGTTGGCCTTTTTCTCCAGTTTCCAAAACCTGAAGAATTGACTGTTCACTTGCTACCTAATACACCGAACAGTAAAGTGAAGTCCGACCCCTGGAGGTGTGCTGTGCACCAAGTTTTTAGCAGCAGATCCTGTAAAATCCTGTAATTTGCGAGGTGGGGCCTTTGTGGATCAGACATGTTTTTCCATCACATCGCACAAATGCTTGATTAGATTGAGATTTGGGGAATTTAAAGGCCAAGTCAACACCTCAAACTCCTTAAACCATTCTATTTTTGCTTCGTGACAATTTGGCCCTTGTAAAACTCACTCAAATCCCTATAGTTGCCCATTTTTTCTGCTTCTAACACATCAACGTTTTGCCTAATATATCCAACCCAATAACAGGTGCCATGATAAAGAGATAATCAGTGGTATTCACTTCACCTGTCAGTGGTCATAATCTTATGCCTGTTCTGTGTTTATCCCCACCCCTTGACAGTAAAGCCATAATCAATGCTATTTACTCGACCTGTCAGATGCTTTGTATCTGATCAGCGTACATTTATGTTGAATGCTGATTTACACAGTGTGAATCTTTCATTTACACTATGCACATCATGTCTCTCATTTCCACCTCAGAACATGTCTAGTGTCACTTAAAATTTCATCAGAAAAAACAGTGGCAGCCATTTATTAGATGGCTGACACGTACCAGATGAAGGTCACTTCCTCACACACACACACACACACACACACACACACACACACACACACACACACACACACACACACACACACACACACAGCATGGGTCTTACACAAAGAAAAGTGTCTACTGATCCTATCTGGCTAAGTGTTAACACCTTAGGGTCAGAGGGCTGTAAGGTCAATGAGTAGCGCAGCTTCTTGTCATGTTTTGCTGCTTAGCAAGATTTCCTGTGCCACGTTTCCATTTCTGCATGTTCATACTCTTTGTTGCGTCTCATGCGCCACCTTATATTCATCATTCTTCCATATGTTTCAATGCCAACCAAATATCAATTGCCTGTCAGGGTTAAATGGCTATGCTTTAGATATGACTGAGCTTACATACCAAGATTTATAAAACACAGTTCAGTTCATATATCATATGGGTGGTGGACTGTTTTTTCCAAAGCATGCAGAGGTCACATAGACTTGGCTCTGATCATGACAGTCAGCACAGGCTTTTAACGAAGGTGAACCCTGTCACACCAGTATATCTGTTGCACTTACACCGTATATCTTTTCTGACAATGACACAGAATGAATCAGAGAGAAGTAACGAACTGAACTGAAATCACAAAATGGTAGAGGAATAAAGATATACCTGTATACACACACACACACACACACACACACACACACACACACACACACACACACACACACACACATATATATATATATATATATATATATATATATATATATATATATATATATATATATATATATATATATATATATATATATATATATAAGGGGGGTTTTGAACCGCTCTTAGTCTGACCCGTCGCCCAGGACCTGTTTGCCTTGGGAGACCCTACCAGGGGCATATAGCCCCGGACAACATAGCTCCTAGGGTCATTCGAGTACTCAAACCCCTCCACCACGTTAAGGTGGCAGTTCAAGGAGAGGAGAGGTTCAAAACCCCTTATGAGAGATACTACATCAGGGACCGTGACGTCGCCCGGTATGGCGCAGCCGGGGCCCCACCCTGGAGCCAGGCCCGGGGTTGGGGCTCGTATGCGAGCGCCTGGTGGCCGGGCCTTCCCCCACAGGGTCCGGCCGGGCTCAGCCCGAAGGAGCGACGTGGGGCCGCCTTCCAGTGGGCTCACCACCTGCAGGAGGGACCGTAAGGGGCCGGTGCTAAGAGGATCGGGCAGCAGTCGAAGGTGGAGGCCTCGACAACCCGATCCCTGGACACGGAAGCTAGCTCTAGGGACGTGGAATGTCACCTCGCTGGCGGGGAAGGAGCCTGAGATTGTGCGTGAGGTTGAGAGGTTCCGACTAGAGATCGTCGGGATCACCTCTACGCACGGCCTGGGCTCTGGAACCACACTCCTCGAGAGAGGATGGACTCTTTACAACTCTGGAGCTGCCCATGGTGAAAGGCGTCGGGCTGGTGTGGGTTTGCTTATAGCCCCCCAGCTCAGCCGCCATGTGTTGGAGTTTACCCCGGTGAACGAGAGGGTCGTTTCCCTGCGCCTACGGGTCGGGGATAGGTCTCTCACTGTCGTGTGTGCCTACGGGCCAAACGGCAGTATAGAGTACCCGGCCTTCTTGGGGTCTCCGGGAGGGGTGCTGGACAGTGCTCCGACTGGGGACTCCGTCGTTCTACTAGGAGACTTCAATGCACACGTGGGCAGCGACAGTGACACCTGGAGGGGCGTGATTGGGAGGAACGGCCCCCCTGATCTGAACCCGAGCGGTGTTCAGTTATTGGACTTCTGTGCTAGTTACAGTTTGTCCATAACGAACACCATGTTCAAGCATAAGGGTGTCCATCAGTACACGTGGCACCAGGACACCCTAGGCCGCAGGTCGATGATCGACTTTGTGGTCGTTTCATCTGACCTGCGGCCGTATGTCTTGGACACTCGGGTAAAGAGAGGGGCAGAGCTGTCAACTGATCACCACCTGGTGGTGAGTTGGATCCGATGGCGGGGGAGGAAGCTGGACAGACTCGGCAGACCCAAGCGTACTGTGAGGGTCTGCTGGGAACGTTTGGCCGAGCCTCCTGTCAGAGAGATCTTCAACTCCCACCTCCGGCGGAGCTTTGACCAGATCCCGAGGGAGGCCGGAGATATTGAGTCCGAGTGGACCATGTTCTCCACCTCCATTGTCGAAGCGGCCGCTCGGAGCTGTGGCAGTAAGGTCTCCGGTGCCTGTCGAGGCGGCAATCCCCGAACCCGGTGGTGGAAACCGGAAGTAAGGGATGCCGTCAAGCTGAAGAAGGAGTCCTACCTGGCCTGGTTGGCTTGTGGGACTCCTGAGGCAGCTGACGGGTACCGGCAGGCCAAGCGAACTGCAGCCCGGGTGGTTATCGAGGCAAAAACTCGGGCCTGGGAGGAGCTCGGTGAGGCCATGGAGAAGGACTATCGGCTGGCCTCGAAGAGATTCTGGCAAACCGTCCGGCGCCTCAGGAGGGGAAAGCAGTGCCCCACCAATGTTGTTTACAGTAGAGGTGGGGAGCTGTTGACCTCAACTGGGGATGTCGTTGGACGGTGGAAGGAATACTTCGAGGATCTCCTCAATCCCGCCGTCACGTCTTCCATTGAGGAAGCAGAGGCTGAGGGCTCAGAGGCGGACTCGTCCATCACCCAAGCTGAAGTCACCGAGGTAGTAAAGAAACTCCTCGGTGGCAGGGCACCGGGGGTGGATGAGATCCGCCCTGAGTACCTCAAGTCTCTGGATGTTGTGGGGCTGTCTTGGCTGACACGCCTCTGCAGCATCGCGTGGCGGTCGGGGACAGTGCCTCTGGAATGGCAGACCGGGGTGGTGGTCCCTCTTTTTAAGAAGGGGGACCGGAGGGTGTGTTCCAACTATAGGGGGATCACACTTCTCAGCCTACCTGGGAAAGTCTATGCCAGGGTACTGGAGAGGAGAATACGGCCGATAGTAGAACCTCGGATTCAGGAGGAACAATGTGGTTTTCGTCCAGGCCGTGGAACACTGGACCAGCTCTATACCCTCTACAGGGTGCTGGAGGGTTCATGGGAGTTTGCCCAACCAGTCCACATGTGCTTTGTGGATTTGGAAAAGGCATTCGACTGTGTCCCTCGCGGCGGCCTGTGGAGGGTGCTCCGGGAGTATGGGGTCGGGGGCCCTTTACTAAGGGCTGTCCGGTCCCTGTATGACCGAAGCAGGAGCTTGGTTCGCATTGCCGGCAGTAAGTCAGACTTGTTCCCGGTGCATGTTGGACTCCGGCAGGGCTGCCCTTTGTCACCGGTTCTGTTCATAATTTTTATTTCTGTTCATTTTTTATTTTTACACGATTTCGTCTTTGCTCTTTGCAGATGATGTTGTCGTGTTGGCTTCATCAGACCAGGACCTTCAGCATGCACTGGGACGGTTTGCAGCCGAGTGTGAAGCGGCTGGGATGAGAATCAGCACCTCCAAATCCGAGGCCATGGTCCTCAGTCGGAAAAGGGTGGCTTGCCCACTTCAGGTTGGTGGGGAGTTCCTGCCGCAAGTGGAGGAGTTTAAGTATCTTGGGGTTTTGTTCACGAGTGAGGGAAGGGTGGAACGGGAGATTGACAGACGGATCGGTGCAGCTTCTGCAGTAATGCGGTCGATGTACCGGTCTGTCGTGGTGAAGAAGGAGCTGAGCCGCAAGGCGAAACTTTCGATTTACCGGTCAATCTACGTTCCTACTCTCACCTATGGTCATGAGCTCTGGGTCATGACCGAAAGGACAAGATCCCGGATACAGGCGGCCGAAATGTGCTTCCTCCGCAGGGTGGCTGGGCGATCCCTTAGAGATAGGGTGAGAAGCTTAGTCACTCGGGAGGAGCTCGGAGTAGATCCGCTGCTCCTCCACATCGAGAGGGGTCAGCTGAGGTGGCTTTTTTTCAAAAACATTTCCTGATTTTGTGCACATCTCTACACCTGGTCACAAATTTTCATCAGTGAGTGCACAATATTTATGTGAAAATTAACACTGCAAATTCTTTCATTCATCTTTTTCCTGGTCAGGGTCAGGGTGGATCCAGACTTTTTTTTCTGGAAACACTGCTCATTAAGCAGGAAAACACCCTGGATGGCAGGGCACTACTCACATAGTTACTACTTAAAGTTTGAACCTGGTGTTGTGAGTCCTCGGTGGGTCTATGAAACACCCAAATTATTTGTCAATTTTAAATTGTTGGATATTGTTGTATATAATTATGTACCGTGATAAAAGCATATTATGATCGATGCAATGTTTATACCATAATTACAAATACTGCAGATATATAATAGCAAGATACAAAGAAGAGGGTTGTGTCTGGTATGTGTCTAGTAATGTTTATGATCTCTGAAACATTGTGTTGGTCTTGGATTCTGCTAGAGTCTGCAGATGTTTCTGAAGAAAAAGATGTTATGAATGTGAATAACAACGAAATTTGTTGTTAGCTCGGAATATATAGCCAAAAGCTTTGGGTGCTAAGTTGGCACCAACATTGTTTTGATATTTTTAATGAATTACACATACAGGAAGAGTGTGGATTCTGTTTCTTTTAACTTGGTTTATACATATTTAACATGAACTGGTCCTACATTGCATGCAACAGAAATAAACAAATAGAAATATAGCATAATAATCTATTGGTGTAGTAATGTGCAGTATGGTTCAGACCAGTTGGTGGAACTATAGTTTTTTTTGGGGTTTTTTTTAAAGCTATTCAGTTCACCTTTGTAATATAAACTCTAAAAAAAATTGTGTAAAAGTGAAAAATATTATTTTGATGTAACTCAATTCAATTACATTTTATATGAATAGTGCTTTTAACAAATGACATTGTCCCAAAGTAGATTTACAGATTTAGATTACGAATGTAAATTTTAAATTTATAAATCAATCCTTATAGTTTTATCCCTAAACATTGGCAACAACAAGCCATTGGCTGCAGTGGCAAGAAAGGCTCCCTTGGACCCTGGTCTATTCATTTATATATACTGTATATAATTATAAGTTCCATCATTTTTTAGGTAACTCGAATATAAGACTGTTCATGGCAAACTGTTTATATAATTACAGTCCAAATCTATAATTGTGGTTCTTAAGTTTAACCCTGCTCAGTCACTTCATGGCTCTTTAGACTGTTTGTGTGGAAAACATCTTCAGCAGCACAGACTCCAATATTGGATTAATATAATAATTGATTTGTTAATAATAATTTAACAGATAAAATGTCCTTGAAGAACATGAATATAGATATGAAGATTTATTTTTTATTACATAGTATTTCATCCTTAATCTTAGCGACATTAATATATATATTTTTTTAAATGGACATAAAAGACAAATGATTTAAAAATAACCATACGTGACACAGAAAAAAAGGTAATTCATAAGCATTTCTGAAGTACACCAGATATCTGCTCTAAAAATACTGAAATAGTACTCAGGAAATCTGCCAAACCAGATTGTTCTTGTGGCTTTCCTCTGGGTTTTCCAGTTTCCTCCCATAAACTTTTATGCCATTCGTAGGGATTTGCAGAAATTAATTGTTAAATAATAATGTAAAATGTAAAATTTAATTAATTGTAGGACAAAAATGAAAAAATAAAATAAAATAAAATAAAATAGTCATCTAGTCACCTTTTCCATAGGTACATTAAGTACAACGGCAAAAACACGCTCACCTCCATTTTGTTAACATTTTAAACATCAGTGTTTTAGGCTACACTATTAAAATTGGTGCAATAAATGCACAATATAATAAATATGTGTGTATCATTTTACATCTGGAAATATACTATAAATATGGGTGTGAATGAGTGTGTGAATTGTGTGCATGTGTGTATGTGTAAACAAGGCTAGCTGATGGTGTGTTCTCAGCTTTTACTCAATGTGTTCTAGGTATAGACTTTAGATGTGGATAAAGTGCTTACTGAAGAGGAATGTATGAATGTATACATAGCAGCATCCAAAGATTCCAGTACTAAATGGATTACCTCAAATTATCATTATAATCTTTTACTAATACGAGTGAAGAATCTGTAGGGCATTGGAGTAAGAAGGTAATTATTGGCAAACCATAAAAGCATTTAATACTGTGTGTTCATTGTGCTCATGCAGCTCATCCACCCCACCTCCAACCTCCTACAAACTGAGAATAAACATCACCTGCAGTGGTTACAATGCAGCCATTTGAATTTATAACTATATTAACACAGTAAACATTTTCAGCCTATCTATTTCATCTCTCTCTCTCTCTCTCTCTCTCTCTCTCTCTCTCTCTCTCTCTCTCTCTCTCTCTCTCTCTCTCCTATCTATCTATCTATCTATCTATCTATCTATCTATCTATCTATCTATCTATCTATCTATCTATCTATCTATCTATCTATCTATCTATCTATCTATCTATCTATCCTGGTTTATACATGTGCAGCTACATGGGAGTCACTGCTCACGCACTCAACTGCAAACTTTATGTATATTTGTAGGATTAAAAGTGGCATTTACTATACATGGCACATTAGAGACAGACATCCTGTTATGTTTCCAGGTTGGACTGAAAATCTTTTAGCTATTGCATATAATTCATTGCTCTGCCAAAGCCAACAAAACAAATAAGTTGTGTTTCTTTCAAAACTTTTCACTATTATCAGGATTGTTGTCATAAACTGTATTTCAAATAAAAAAACTCTGACCTTACATCCAACAGTATTTACTAATATATAAAACCACGTTTTGATTTAACCTGATACTTTACTACTGCTCAAAGCTGCTGCAGTTGTATCTAATCTTCTAGTTTAAACTATTTATAAGTACATTGTGTCTAAACTGTCTCATAATGATGGGGTCCTGGTTTTGAACTTGGGTGAGTGACATTTTATTCCAGAATATTGAATATAAATATACTGAATATATATGACCATATTAGGCTGCACAAAACCAGACTGTTAATGGAACATAAACCAGTGTACATACTTTTTTACTTTTATGCACAGATTAAGCCAAAAAATCCCTCATTTTTAAGAGAATAATCTCACCTGAGTACAGAGTAGTAAACTGCTGTTTTAATCTTAACAGCAATCTAAAAAGAATTAAAGTTATGAATTAGTGTATAATGTATTTGTTATTGTACATATAGTCCCTGATCTACCTCAGAGGAGTTTATGTAATAGCACACTGAGTTGAGCCAAATTAAGGATGTTTTATTGCGCAAAGTTATAAGTTTGCGCATCGACCTCTGGGTGGCTGGCACAGAAACGCCCTCTCCTCGCCGCTTGTTATTGATTACAGCCCTTGTCAATCACGTCAGAGGGCGGAGCCTCAGGCCCCTACATTCCTTTAAGGTCAGTGTGAGTTTCAGCTCGCATCTTCAGTGTTGTGCCGGTAGACGCGGGTTGCGCTTCAGCATCATTATTTGACGGATCGCATTGGTGGCCCATTGAGCTACAACTTTGAAAGAAACGTTACAAGAAAACTGACCTGATCCAACGTGGATTTTAATTCCCGGGACTTGGGAACACCTGGCACCGTTCGCGTTTTGCTTCAATTAGGAATTCGACGAGAAAGTCGTGTTATTAGAGGTGCAAGGTTACTTGATTATTTTGTTTGACTTGTGCCTGAGTGTCTCGTGCTTTCCTTTCTTTCGGGCTTTTCCCGATATCAGTATGTTCACTGAGCGCGCGCTGGCCTTGTTGAACTTTTGCATGCTGCTTCTGCTGCTGCTGCGTGCGTCCGCGGCCCGTGGGTGCGCGCCGTGCTCAGAGCGCGCGTGCCCACCGGTGCCCACACGGGGCTGTGAGGAAGGGCGCGTGCTGACGCGGGACCCGTGCGGCTGCTGCGATCTGTGCACGCGACTCGAGACGGAGGCGTGCGGCGGAGAGAACTGGGAGCTGGGCTCCTGCGCTCTGGGGCTCACGTGCATCGCTGTCAACCACACCGGTCCAGTTGCCATTCCTAATACTGGGGTTTGCACAGGTGAGTGTGAAATAGATAACGGTTTGTCATTTTATAAGTTTATTACAATTTCATTGAAACATAATACGATTGCGGGTTTTATACTTGTAAATATCCAAGCAATATAGCTTCCTTCACCTTTGAGTAAAGTGTTGGGGATGTGAAAGGTATGACTATCATCTCCCCCGATCAAACACACCTGGCGCGAGCTCCTGTACAAGCAGGCGTGTCGGAGTTGGGAATTAAGCAATGCACTGAGGTGGTAGGTCGCCTAAAACGTTTTTTAACATTTAAAACACGTAATAAAATAGGAAAAGCTTATTAAAGTGGATGCCCGCAAGAATATCTTCTTATTGCCGAGGCAAAAACGGCTCAGTCTACTCGCGCGCGCAATAATTGCATGCACGTGCCTCGTGAACTTGATGCGGGAGTGCCATGCCTTCTTCTTTTTCTCCACATGGACCGATCGAAAGAAGCCAAAAATTAGCAAAAGTAGTTTCTGAGTTTGAAACCTTTGAAAGTTCTGACAGATTTTCCTTGATATTCAATTTGAAATGTTATTCAAATTATGGTGATGTAATAGAATTATTAAATAAAAAAAATAAGAATATATTAGATAAGATAAGGATTTCTTTTCGGCTTCTCCCGTTAAGGGTCGCCACAGCGGATCCTCCGCACGTTTGATTTGGCACATGTTTTACGCTGGATGCCCTTCCTAACGCAACCCTCCCTAATTTATCCGGGCTTGGGACCGGCACTAAGAGTGGCTGGGGATGGTTCCCTGACCGGGAATCGGAGCGCTGCATCTTAACCACTAGACCACCAGGGGACCTAGATAAGATAAGATAAGAATATGAATCAATATATCATTTTGTTTGAATTAATAAGAAACTATGGATTCTGGCCCTCCCACTGTAAGTGAACATTAATTGAAGCCATAAGGCACTGCTATATTAACTTGTTTTGTCAGAAAACTGTTATACCAGTGCTGGTAACAACTTATAATAAAAGACATTTAATGGAACTTTGGCCAAATTATTGGCATCCATGAAAAAATCACCACCTTCTTAAATACCTCATTTAGATCTTAGAAAATACAATTTCACAATTCCATTATTGTTCTGGACATTCTCTCAGCATGACCAAATGGATTGCTCAGGACACAAATACACAATCATGAGGGAAAGCAGAGGTGAGAACCTTCCTGAAGGTCTTAGAGCTAAATGACTATTTCATGCCATCATTATGGGGGGTCTGGTTGGGTTCCAGTTTTTTGTCCTCGGGGACAAGGACTGTGATTAAAACGCATTTACAAGTGGAAGGCTAAAGGTTAATCTTGATTTGGACCTGGAGTGCCCATGGCACATTTGCTGCTTTGATTTAGTCTCAAAGATAATGACTTTTGTGATTGAAGTGAAACAGGCAGAACGGATACTGGATTATCACAGTCTGAACGCACTTATTGATGCTATTTCATATAAATTAAGTTTGAAAATACTTTATTTTATATACTTTATTATATACTTTATTATATATATATATATATATATATATATATATATATATATATATATATATATATATATATATATATATATATATATATATAATTTTGCATCTGTTTATTCTTCATTTTTTCACTGTGTGTGTGGGGGTGGGGAGCAGCACATTGTGCAGGATGTGGTTGGTTACAGAAAATTAACTTTAACTCCAGAATATATCATCTCAAATAGTTCTGTAAAATCATTTGATGAGAGCTTGATGAGGCGTATAATCATCATCTCTTGTCTGATTGCAAGCAGCTAAAGTATAATCACGCTAATGTATTATGCATGCAAAGATCCATCATACATTAATTATCTCACTTGAGTTGCATGAATAAATGAAGTGATTTCTATTCTGCTGATGACTCAAAGAAACTAATTAAGATCCAACATCTTGAGACTGCATATGATCGATTACATTATCATTAATTAATTTACTTACTATTATTTAAGGGTTTTTGCATATATTGGTTATATTTTGTCACATAATTTAATTCAATTCAATTCATTTTAATTTGTATAGCGCTTTTAACAATGAACATTGTCTCAAAGCAGCTTTACACAGATAATGCGGTGATTAAAAGTGAATATGTTCTTTATGAGTAAGTTTGTCCCTGATGAGCAAGCCAGTGGCGACTGGCGACTGTGGCAAGGAAAAACTCCCCGAGATGGCATAAGGAAGAAACCTTGAGAGGAACCAGACTCAAGAGGGAACCCATCCTCATCTGGGTTACACCGAATGTCCATTTGTGGCGGGTATACAATGTTGCGGGGTGCAGTGATGATGATCAAAAGCGAAGTGTATTTCTGAGTCAGTGTAGGAGACTGTTGACATCAACTACAGTCCAATCCAGGCAGGCCTGGATGAAGTGGGAAGATCCACGGGGGGAAGAGGGGCAGAAACAGTGGTCACTGGAGCCTCAGGAGCATGTTTAACTCGACCGAGAGAGAGAGAGAGAGAGAGAGAGAGAGAGAGAGAGAAAGAGAGAGAGAGAGAGAGAGAGAGAGAGAGAGAGAGAGAGAAGAGGGTGACAGGAAGAGAAGGATATGGATTATTAAGTGTACCTATTGTTGCATGAGAGTTAAAGTCACTGTGCAGTTTGGACTCCGTCAAGACTCGCTATGGCAGCATAACTAAAAGGGAGAACCAGAAGGCAACACAGACATGAGGGATCTCTGGGATAAGAGACGGCCTAATTTATCCAATTCTCATCCCATAATTCTTTTCATTCTTATTTCTTCCGGGTTTCCTCTGGACTTTTTTCCCTTCTAATAAAAATAAGTAACAATTGGAAAAACACTGGCTATATACTCTATGATAATCACGATTATCTAAATATTTGTAGTGATTGTACATAGTAAAGGATAGTTTTCGAATTGTGATTGGTATTTTTTAGAATAAATTATGAATCATGCTCATCAGTGATCGATTGCATGCAGCTTCAATCAAACACATCAGATGAAACATTTTGAAAAAGAAAATAAACCCCTTTCTTACAAATACTCTTTATAGCACAGTGAAATTCTTTTCTTTACTTATCAAAACTTATTAGGAAGTTGGGGTCAGAGCACAGGGTCAGCCACACTCAAGGGCCGAGTTGTTGCAGATTGATAGTGGTAGTGCTTGGCCTTCTGATCAGCAACCCAGAGCCTTAATCATTGAGCCAGCTACAGACATCTCCGAGAGAAACTGGTGCTGCAACATTGTCTACCAAAAGAGGCATGGCATATAATGATACAAAACAGAGTAGCTACAAACCTGGTTGTTGTGGGTTTAACAGTGCAACATAAATAATATATTTATTCTAAGAATTAAAAAAATATATATATAATTTTGCTGAATTACAGCAGCAGACACATATCTCGTTAGACTTGTATCATGTCAGAACAGAGTTCATTGTCTGCTTTGAGACAATGTTCATTGTTAAAAGCGCTATACAAATAAAATGAATTCATGGTGGACAGAAATTGAGTATGTGTTGCACATTCAAGATTTGTGCCATGGGATTATTAAGACTGTCGGATAGTTGTCCCACATGAGGACCTAGGAGTGTATTTCAATGGACCTAATCAAATATGAAAAATTATGTATTGAAGACTACTGGCAGTACTGTAGTTCAGCAACTCGTTGTATAAACCTTCTTAGCTTTTTAGCAGATCCTCTGTTACAGTTTATCAAATCATATGCATTTATGAAAATTATTCCACCAAAGACAGCTTATTAGGCCAGAAAGTGCTAAAAATGTCAAAGTATAAATTAACTAAATCACAATGTTTAAATATAAGTGTACCAAGAAAACGACAAGTTTAAAACAAATGCCTTAGAGTAGATATGTGTAGTGAGACAAAAAGTTGTAGAAATTGCCAACAGTTTTTTTTTTTTTTTGTATAATACAGACACTTAGATATGATGCCTGTGTAATAAGTAGAAGCCATATTCACCAAAAGGGAATGTACAAGTTGCATATAGAGCATTTACTTTCACACATTAATTTATTCATCTTTTATAAATGCTTTATCTAGCTTGGATCAAGATGATTTTTTTTGTATATGAAAAATATCACAACATTTAAACTTCTTCAAAATAGTTAACAGAAAACCAGAGGCAAAAAACAAACTAACAAATAAATAACTGTGGAAGTAGGCTGGATTGGTTATTTTTGTTATTTGGGCTATCTCTCATTCAAAGTCTGTGGTTCTAGTAAAAAGTATTATGTGAATCACCAGTTCCAAACATAACTAGTTGTATTTGTCTTATTTACCATAAGCCGATCTTTAAACAAGAAATGTTTTCACCATTAAGTTATCAAGTCAACATTTGTAGGCAAGTTGTTTGAAATAACTCTAGTTTAGCAATTTTATTAAAATACTTCTGCAATATGAAAATTAATTTTTTATTAACTTGATTTTTCAAGAGATTGAACCAGAAGATTTGACTTCCACCTAAGCACCTTGAATACCTTCCCTTCACCTAATTTGTTAGGTTAAGAAACATTTAAAAGGTCAACTTTGCTTGTAACAAGAACTACATGTTCATTCCACTTGAAACTGGCCTTATCTTCATTTTATTTAAGCTAGCAGCCAAAGCCTGGCCTCTGGGGTCAACTGCTTCATTTCAGGTCTTGGATACCAAGACATGAAGTCTCTAAGACCCACAGTGATTTGTATTTCATAGACTCACATATCATAATGTTTAACAGTTAGAAGTAATGGTTGTCATCACAAGGGAATCTCTGTAATAACACTTTAGATTGGTACCCCTTGCCTGAGTGCAGTATAAATGATGTCCAAGGTTTTAATCAACATCTAGTACTTCCATTTCCAACACTAGGGAATTTCAAACAGCCCCTGCTTTGTGACATCCATGCTGTAAGTGTAAAAATATGAACGGTCCGGATGGAAAAGTGTTGGAGGCACAGATCATTTTAAGGTGACAGGAAGCAAACGTAAATGTTCTGTGGAGGCCAGTTGAGGGTTTGGTTGAAAAGTCTGCTTATGCTCAGATTGCTAACCTGTCTGTCTGAAAGGGCCGCTGTCTCCTGCTTAATGTAGACACATTTATCCACAAGTTAGTTCCTAGCCAGATGTGCAAATATGTGTCCCAAAGGCCTGGTTGTGTACTGCTTTCAGTCCATGAATTGCTTTCTTTAATACTTAAGGTTAACTTTTTTTTTTTCCTGTTTAGGAAGAGCAGAACTTTCGGGCACAAGTCCACGATTTACAACTTTTTGCTTTAGGAAATGCTTTCAGAGGTACTTTAAAGGTCACAAATATGGTTTGATCTTTGCATTTGTGTGTACCAAAGCTCTAAATTGATTAACACTGTGTACCTACCTAAACAGAAGGTGGATGTCTTCTATATGTTTTCTAAAGATTAAATTAATGATAATGAGTCATATATTTCATAACAGCCCACTCATTATTTCTAAAGTACACTGAGAAGTGGGTAAAAGGTACTTTTAATTAGTCTACTTGATCACACTTTTCAGGACATTTTTTTTTTTAAGTTTTGTACTCAACTTACATTTGACAAAAGATATGTAATGTGTGTGGAATAAGACTTGGAGGACAGGTGGAATGTTAGATGAACCCTGGGCTCTGGTTGATTCCGATAAAAAACTCAACAAACTAAAACATCTTTTTAGCAACAGATTCACAGCTTTGCTCTGTTAAATTTAAATTCATGCTCGACATTTGTATGTGTATTGTGTGAGCCACTTTTTCTTTCTTGTTAAGTCAGTTACTAAAACCACAAAGAGACAGACATAAGTAAACTGGGAGTAATAAATCACAAGTGAGAATAATTACACATTACCTGCCAGTTGGACCTGCCACCTCTTTGGTCACTTCTGACTCTTGACCATGCCCTCGCTCCCAGGTACTCCCACCAACCAGTCGAGGCTGGGGAACCATCCAGCCTGCAGCTGACCCCCCCTTTTGACAGAAAAGGTAATATGCCACCACCATCTGCAACATAATAATGTACCACCACATATTATTTAAATAATGCCAGATACCAACATGTAATTCATGCGTTGGCATCTTCTTCTCTATCGTGTCCTTTACTTTCACCATCTGGGACAAAATTGCCCCTGGCCTCTGTCTACAAAACACAAGGTAGACAAAATGCAACAGTTGGCCTTAGCATACCTGGCATAAAGCCTTCTCATATGGGTTTATCCACCCGAGCAGAGCTGACTTTTTAGTGAAGTGTATCTGAGGGTTGGTGATGTCCAAAATATTCGGTGCAAAACTCCAATAACAGTCAGCTAGCCCCAGAAATTGAGACACTGAGCATGTAAAAATCCTTTGCTGTCTTTACAGTTTGGGGACTCACCTGCCCAAGGCCCAAGTGAAACCCAGATATTGGATTTAGACACTGCATTTTTCATTTAGACACTGCACTACCTTTATGAAGTTAATACAAAAATAGACTGACCTGATGCTCTTGGGCACAAAAACCACAAGGCTGCTTCAATAACTGGGAAGACTTCACAATTTATTATATTTATGGCCCTTGTGGAAAAATGTGGTCGAGTAGTGGAAATCAATGTTGAGGTGCTGGTTTTGGGGATCCCACACCACTGGTTTCTGGGAGCTGGGACCAGGAACAAAAGGGGGAGGAGGGAGAAAAAAGCAGGAATGCCTGACTGAGGAACCATCAACAAGTGATCCTCTGCCAGCTGTACTGCTTTGCCTAGGGATGCAGGCCATAGACACTAGACACATTATTTTTGTTTGATAGTACTGCTTTATGTTACCACTTTTGGTAAAAAGACTCTGAACTATGAAAGCCCGTTTTCCGCCACATAAAAAAAAGGCAAATTAACCTTTCTTTACTTGCAATTCCAGCTTTATTTCAAGTAATTCTGACTTTATTTCTCGCAATTTGTGACTTTAGACCTTGCAATTCGGACTTTATTTCTCACAATTGTTAAAAAAAAAATTGAATTGTGAGGGAAAAAGCTTATTTTAAAAAATTATACTCGGGATTGTGAATAAAAAATAGCTTTTCTCTGGTTTTATGATTTGTCTTCAGCTAAATAATTTACATATGTGAATCTGATTGGATAGGCCACAACGGAAGATCTGCTACATGTCATGTTGTTTTTAAAGCTACAGTCACTAAACTCAATTGGGTGTGCATCTGGATCAGGGCCACCAGTTGATGACTCTTGGTTTAGAGTAGACAATGTGCAAATTTCTCTGAGGTAAAAATACAGTTTAATTTCTGTCTCTGTATCAACTAATAATGAAGACATAACAATGGAAGAAGTTGGGGAGGTTTGTGGGTCTTTCAAACCCAGCCTGTGTATTCTCTGGCTGTAACCTGACCACCACAGTCTGTGAGTATGCATCCCAATGCTGCCACCCCCACTTCCACCTCTGCCAACCGCAGCCAGTGCCAACTAGCAACAGGTAATTAATTCCAAACTCTATTATTAACCATAAGATAAAACTCATAGAGGCACTTTTTTTTGTCTTTATTGGTCTAAAAGAGTAAGTTACCAAATAATGAATATAGAATGAAGACATGATCCATTACTAGATACAATTCTCTTGGGTAACATATTTATAAAGTATATAAACCTTTTGTTGGTATCAATCCTCATAAACTTTACATAAAATTCCATATTGTTCTTCCTCAAAATCTTCCTGATTTTTGTTTGTGTATTGTGGTGCAGACTGAAATGCAACACACAAAGCCAAAGCAAATCTCCATCTCCCAGCATGTGTGTGCCAGCATGCCAGTGTTCAGCCATGCTTTACGAGGCAGTGCAACCAATGAAACAGAAAACCTTAAAACAGAAAGAACTATCGTAGTAAGAGCCTTGTGTGTGTATTGGCAAGCTTCTGGGCATGTGGTCAGGAAACAGCGAATGATTGAATGTTCTGGATGATGAGGTGATGAAGGCTCAAGCAATAGGTTTAAACATAGTCAAATCCCTTACCTCTGTAGAAATTCTGAAAGGAAACTAAGCCTGAAAAGTGCTATGATATTCTGTAGCTTGGCTAAGTCATGCAACATTTATTATTCATAGCTTACTGTAAATTTATGCATGTGTCTAATGTGGATCAGAGACAAATGGGCATGGGCATATTTGAGATTTAATGGCATTGCTAAACTTTACACATGTCAGGCCTTACTGCAATAACAACATAAAGAGAGGTTTGTGTGATTTTTGTGCTGCTTTATCATCATTTATTTAGATATCTAGGCCAGGCTGTATTTAATTCTACAGACAATCAGTTATCTTGGGCTTTTATCCCTCTAGTTGCTGATCTTAACTTGTGATGTAGACAGAAACTGGCAACTTTCCACAATGAAATATGCATATTATTAAATATAGAGTGGTAGGTTAAATATGTGGAAATTAACAGGCTATAAGTTTGTGATTTGAAAAACAGAAAAAGTTTGTTTAATAAATCTGGAATTCATTGTTTTGAATTCATGTTTGATGGAGCTGTAAGAATTATAAAGTCATCATTTCTTTCACTTTCACAGTGGATTATTTGCTGGCAGAATTGTATGAAAATGTAACACTGATTTCTTTCCAGCACAGAGTGCAGATTATTTGGTTTTGGTTTGATTATTATATTGGTTGATTATACAGAATGACAAGTCCCCTGTATTTAATCTCCAGTTTGGTTGACTTCAGCTCGATTTGTTGACATTTCCATAACACATACTGTAATAATCATTAAGAAAGTAGAATATTTACTTTGCCCCTCTTTTCTTGACTATAGAAGAGAATAGTTTGCCCACATCGTTCTTCTTATGGCATTGAGGAGACCTTTTTACTAGTGGCTTCATGACCAAGCAGTTGACAGATGACACAATTTAGCTCTTGGTATAATAGACGTGTCTTAAAAAGAGAATGAAACATGAATCTTGAAAGTTAAAATAGTCAAATATATGTCATGTAGAAAATGTATAATAATAAAACAGAATATTTGTTCGGCTGTATGACTTAATGTTTTGTTTTAAATAATAAAGCAAATTAAAATGTCATTGACAAAACACCCACTTGGTTAACAATAACTGCAGTCAGACACGTTCCGTAGCTGTGAAAATAGTTTTTTTGCATTTCTTGACTTGAACAATCTTCTCTAGTTCCCACAGGTCTAGTGGATACCTTTTTCCAAATAGGAAATTTGGCTCTTTATACAGATATTCAATGGGATCAAATCCAGGCACATTGCAGGCTACAGTATAATTTTTCTGATTTTATTTTTGGTTTTAGATATATGAGCATAGTTGGGTTGAATATTTCTGCAAAATTCCTTTATGGTATTCTGACTTGCACTGCACTGCCGACTTATAAGGAACTCAGTGCCAGAGTCAGTGAGGCAATTTCAGATCACCTATAAGGCTTGTCCAGGATTCACACTAGGGATAGTTTTCTCTGCTGTTTTCTTAAAAAACTTAATTTTCATTTCTTTAAACATAGAGATTTACTGAAAAAGCTCTCTTAATGTCTCATCGATCCAAAAATGCCTGGAGCTATTCAACATACACTTAGACAAATGCCAGTCAGGTTTTTTTGTGTGTTTCTCTGTAAAAAGTAGAATCCTCCTGGCCTTTAATCAACAAAATTAATTTTCCCGACTCAAAACTGTTGCACCTTGAACTTAAATGTCATTTTGGCTCTGCCTTGAAGTTTTTTTCTGGATTCTTCCCTACCATTTGAGGAATCCCTCTATTCAGTCTTGGGTCATTGTTCCTCTTGCAGGCATGTTCAGAAATGTTGGCTACAGTCCTATGAGCTGTAAAATTCATGATAACATTTGCAAAAGTGAACACAAGAATATTAGTTTCTTTGAATACAGGCTCATAGATATTTTGTTAAACCTGCTTGGCTATTAGTCAAGTCAGGCCAAGTAGGCTTTTATTGCCATTTCAACGATATACAATAACAGTGCACAGTGAAACAAAACAACATAGCATTTAATGTAACAAAGTGCTATATACAATAACAGAAATTAACACTAAATGACAAATAAATGAAGTAGAATAACCAGATATATACATAGCACTATGTATAGTGCACTTGTGCAATCATGTTCAAATTACATTTAGTGCAAACACAATACAATAGGGCAATAACAGAGTGACCGTGCAGAAACTGTCTATATAATAATAAATACTGTAAATGCATACATTTATGGTTTAGCAGTAGTTTTCTCTAACCTGCTCAGATACCCCTTCTGAATGGGCTTCATCAAAATTTCATCAAATGTTCATGTGTCATTGACCTGGTTGGTTCTAGGGGGTTCAAGGATACCATTACTCACCTATTGCATCCTAAATATATAACTATATTCTGTATTACTTATAATCATTTATTTATATCTGTTTAAAATAAATTATTTGTTAGTTCTGAATAATGTACTCATAAATACATCCTTAATTTTACAGTGTGTGTTTAGTTATCTATTACAGATTTACATGTATGTGAATGTTACACACAAGTCATGCCAAATAACCGAATAGATTGTCATCTTGGAATCACATTTTTCCCCCCGCAGAAAGTAAAAGGTGTGAACAGTTATGTAAAATCCTCCTTAGATTGACATTTTCTAAAAAATATTCTGACCTCCTATATTCAATATCCTATTGTTGCTAACTGTGTGTCATTTTTTCTAGACTCATGTTGCACTGACTAGTCTCTCATTATGTGTTTGTAAGAATTAAAGTGGGTTTTCAAGGAAGCATATGAACACTGTTTGGTTCCACATCAGTAAAGAAATCAGCAGTGGGTGGAAATGTATTTATTTTGAAATTACAAAGAGTGATGCTGAAGTAAAACCTGCATGTGCTCTGATTTTTTAACATGTAATGAAAAACAGACATAGCTAAAACTTCTTACTCGTGCGACTGGAACAAAAAGTGAACTCTTGTAATTTACAGAATTCTGTAAACCTTCTTGAAATATTGGAATAATTTTTCCAGGACCTCTGCAAAGAACATTTTAGTGGGTGTTAATGAACCGCAGCCATGATTGGCTGACAAACACGCTTCTGTCTTCCAGTACGCCCTCGCAAATGGAAACAAACTCACCAGTGGGCTATACTACTTGGCTCAGTCACAAGGGATCATTGTAAATAATTGTTTATATAGCCTGAATGTCTGATGCTAATCAAATTAAGTCATTCAGATTTGTATTTTCTCTTGGAATTTAGTTGCAGGAAGTTGTCCAATGAAAACAATAGTAATACTATACCCCAATATAAAAAAAAAATAATTTTATATATATATATATATATATATATATATATATATATATATATATATATATATATATATATATATATATATATATATATATATATACATATATATATATATATACATATATATATATATATACATATATATATATATATATATATATATATATATATATATATATATATATATATATATATATATATATAAGCAGTTTTTACTTACTTAAGTGATGTCAAGCATTCTTGTACCTCATGACTAATCGAATTTCTACTTGGGAACAAGCAAGAATGACAAACATTGGTCTTATAAGTGAGCTCAAATAAGGAAATTCAGGACATGCTGACTCAAATAATATTTCACTGCCAATATATACAGTGTAACTAAAAATAACAACTTGTCCTTTTTGGGATATTCACCAAAACACAATGTGACCATCTCAGTGCAGTTGCATGCGGTCTAGTCACACAAGCAGCTCTTATCTTTTATATCTTTTAATATTCTGCCTCTAAAGATATTAGTGAAAGCAGAACTTCTCAGCATCAGAGATTGACACATTATTTAATCTTTAATAACTATAATAAATGTAAATTATGATAATAAAAAATTAAATGCTGTACTATTTTTAACTGAAATAAAATACATTATTGTAAAAGACATTTAAACAATTACAACTGTCTAATTTCTGTAACCCCTTACCTACTGCAACATCCTGTTCTTGGCTCATAGGAGTACCCAATGAGGACTTCTTCTGTTAATATTTTGAACTTCAGGTTTTTAAAGATTTCAAAACAAAAGAATAGAAGAGTTCTAAGGTCTGGCCCAATCTGCAGCTCTTATGGCATATTCAGCTCTTCTCTTCTTAGAATAATGTGACTCAAGCCATGTTACTGTGATTCCATGCTGTAAAGTGGAACTGGCAGGTTCAATTTATTTCAGCAATATTTGCACTTTTAACATTGGAAACTGTTCCAAAGCCGCATTATAGAGATGAAGCAGTTATGAAGTTGGAATGTTTAACTTTAGTGCTTATAAGATTGTTCCTTATAATCCTTTATCCACTGCACTGACTCGGGAGTGCAGTTTGCTTCTGATCGTCATCACTGTACCCCGCAGCATTGTATATCTGCTTCATATGGACATTTGGTGCAACCCAGATGAGGATGGGTTCCCTCTTGAGTCTGGTTCCTCTCAAGGATTCTTCCTTATGCCATCTCGGGGAGTTTTTCCTTGCCACAGTTGCTCATCAGGGACAAACATACTTACAAAGAACATATTTACGTTTAATCACCACATTATCTGTGTAAAGCTGCTTTGAGACAATGTTCATTGTTAAAAGCGCTATACAAATAAAAATGAATTGAATTGAATTGAATTTATCCCTAATGAGCAAGCTAGTGGTGACTGTGGAAAGGAAAAACTCCCTGAGATGGCATGAGGAACCTTGAGAGGAACCAGACTCAAAAGGGAACCATCCTCATCTGGGGGGCACCGAATGTCCGTTCAATATAGTTCCATCATTCTTGAGGTGTACTGTTCAGTGATAGTTGCTTAAATACAGAACTGTTCATGCAAACTGCAGCCCTAAGCCATTGTTGCAGACTGTGAATATTAATTACAGTCAAAATCCTTGAGTTGCTTAGTAACGTAATGGATCTTTACGCTGTTCATGGTCTCCAATTAGCGAGAACTCCATCCAGAGGTAGTGCATCGAGATTGATACAGTCAGATCCAAATTGAAAAAAGGGACACATACAGACGGAGCGTAGAGGCGCAGTGAGAGAGAAATAAAGATTATTAAGTATCCTTATTGTTGCAAAAAACATAAAAGACAGTGTTCAGTTTGATCAGAGTATAAGTACGGACTCAGGCAGATTGATTACTTCAGCCTGAGCCTAAAAGTAAATTTGCATATTCCTTATCCCCTATCTCTCATTTACACTCCTTATGTTAGTTCTGCATCAGTGGCATCCCTTTGTGCTGTGGCTGTAGTGCTGTCTAGACCACTGCTTCCTGGCAAAAGCACAATGTGGCCTTCACTGAGTTTGTGATATCATGCTGTACAATATTAAGTAGCTAAAAGTGTCTCTTTTTTTCTTTTATTTCTTCTCTCTTGCTTTTTGTCAATAGTTTGAAATGAACTTATAATGATACGCTCTTTTTAAACTATTGAAAAAAAACCAAAAAAACAGGAGTGAGAGACAGAGATAAAGAGAAACTTAAGAAAAACCTTTATTAGAACCATGATCACTTATATTCAAATCCATATGGTTTTTGTATTTTATAGTTTTTTGCCTTGTGAATGTCTTTAATACATCTTAGTGGATTCACACAGTGGTACTCCCTGTGAGATCCTGGGAGCCCTAGGGGTTTGTAAAGCCTAGCCATGGAGTCTGTAACAGGTCTTGGTCTATAAATAATGTCTACTTGGACCTTTTGTTGGTGGAACATTCAGGAATAGAAAACTGTATGGCTTTAAATAATAGACAAAAATAATTACTGTGCACATGATTTCATTATTTAAATAATGCTCATGAAATTAATTTCTGAGACAGTATGTGGAATGTTTTACAGTGAATGTGGGTCTGTAACTACAAAATGGATTTGAAAAACCATAGTTTAAATTAATATCCAACAGACAGTATAACAGATTATTTTCTAACGTTATGTTACCTTAAAGAATACATTTTTGAGTAAATTCTAAAACAGGAATTTAATATATTAGAAAAAACATATTAAAGTAGGATTCTCCATCTTGTTTTTTTTCCAATGTTATGTACTCATCGGGGTTGAGTGTTAAACTAAATATATTTTATAGTGATTATATTGCCTACTAAATTTTAGCATCCTTTGCACGTAGCTCAGAAATTAAGGAACATTTAAGTAGCTTTTTTTCTGACTTCAACAATAGCACAAAAGACTTTTGTCATGAAGAGAGCTTTTGTTTCATTTGTTCAGCATCATAAAGGCTTGGGTCCCTTTCGGTCACATCTGACAAAGAAGGGAAGGGTGTACTACAGTGTGCACCAAAACACAAGACACTCAGAAACTTCTATTTTAGTCCTTTTTATTCTCATATATTTAAAATATTTAAAAATGGTATCCAGAGCATTCCAGAGTTTGGTGGTGCATCAGTATTTATAGTCCATGGGGAAACACAATGCTATGTGTAAATGCTCCGTGTGTAGTTAAATAATTTGCCTTGATGATTTTTTTTGTATTCAAATTACTCGAGTTATTGGAGGATTCGTTTCAACCCTACTCTGGTGTATTAATGGAGGAGGTGGAGTGGCCCATCCCATGTTTCTACTCTTTTATAGCGTCCACTCAGTGGCAGGCCGTGCATTTGGTACCTGGGCCTTCAGTGGGGACTTACCCGACTTAATCAACCTCTAAATACCACCACTATATCGTTGCGATTATAGAAACCTTGAATACTATACAAAAACATAAATATAACAACGCGTGGCATTACAGAGAGAGAGAGAAATATCACATATGGAGGGTGAATACCATTTTACTAAAGCAAGAAAGTTAAGACAACTACACATCTCTACACTACAACTGCAATCTTGCCACCTACATCATCTGGAGCAGTTTAGAATCAATATTTGTCTAATAACAAAACATTCAAATTTTAATTAAATACAACCTACTCACCAGAGATGCATACTCATAATTTTGCACTGCTCCTCAGAGGCTGTAATCCAGTGGTACTGTTCGTATTTACTGGTCTGGAAGTGGAGAACAAACCCTTTCCCGAGATTCAGGGTCGGCCGACCTTCTCACGATGTCTAGCTTTTCTTGAAAATTGATTTTTAAATATGTCTGAGACCAAATAAATTTCTCTTCCTCCGTAGGCATAAAAAAGTCTAACTCAGATTGATTAATGTGTGCAGCGTGCTACAGATGTGTTTTGCCAGTTGAACTTGGCTGTAACAGTTTCCCTCTGACCAACCAATCAGAGGACAGAAAAATGCTGATGCTATTCTCAGGCCAGCTAGCTGGCGCTATGAGGCGAATGGTAAAAAGAGCCAGCAGAACTGATTTTGCAGGCCCTGAACAGATTAGATTGACATGGCAGCACATAGAGGCTATAATCTGATTGGACAAAAGATTTAACATCCACATACACGTACTGGAAGCAGTGCAGCCAAGAGAAACGCTACGAAATGAAGAGAATAAACTGTTTGGAACAAATAAATACAATTTCATGGAACAAATATTAGAATTTAGGTTGTAAATGTAGGTCAGTGCTTCTGATAGTGTTTAGGCCAGCAGAGGTGGCTTTGCTGGCCCTGACTGCCCGCCACTGCGTCCACTAATTTACAAACATCTACTTCTGACTGTAATATTTCATCATGCTTATTCATCTCCATAACACAAAGTTAGCTTGCCTTCCATCAAGCATTCCTATTTCATTAGTTTACTTCTTTGACATCACCTGTAGATCTTAAACAAAAACAGACTTGACTATCTGATATCTCAGTGTCTGTGTTTTTTTTTTCCCCCATATTACAACTATATAAAAAGAAGCCCACGCAAGAGCAGCTGCACTGAGGCAGCTTTGTTCCAAAGTCAGTCTTCGAACAGTGCTTGTATTGTGCGTTTCTTTTTTTCCATGAGTAAACCCGGCTTGTCAACACAGCCTCCTCTGCCTGCAGGAGACGCGCGGGAAACGAGAACATGGAGGAAAACTGCCGCCCTCGTGTCCGCCACTAAAAAGAAAAGCACATTTATAAAGCTGTTTTTCTTTTCATGAATGAGCGTTGGATGTGCCAGATGTACATGCATTGTCTACAATGGAGTATTTTTTGGTGATGAACTAATTTCCATGTCCAATTTATCCCATTTTGTGTGCCATTTGCTCTGTGCTGTGTTGCCTGAACCTACCGGTTGCTAAGCGTTTCAAAGTACTGTCCCATTCGGCCAATTGAAAGCAAATTAGAGGCCATTTGGGTAGATTGAATTTATTAACCATGTCAAAAGAGGCCGTTGTGTCTTTGTTGGCTCAACAAAAAGAATAGATACTATTGTGGTGCAAAGATTGCTTTCATAGTCACTGACTAGATAATTATCCTGGAACCTCCTACTGGACACAGTGGTCCAGAAATAATTTTGCTATTGAATTCATCCTGCTTGTCTTCCCTACATTTCCTATTGTGCCTTTAACCATATAACCAGAAAACAAGGTACTAAACTGTCACTTGGGTAGTACCCTAAAAGCACACGTTTGTTTAATCAGGAAGTCTTTTTTGCCTTGAAAGTTTATGTAGTCTAACTTTTAAAACTTTGGTAAAAAAGGTAAATAATAATCAAAGTCTAAGTATGTACTTCACATAAACATTATATCCACATTGGAAAACAAGTTAAAAAAGAATCATCAATAGTATTAATCAATCATGGGTTTTATTATTTCTGTTTACATTTTCTTGGTTTTAATAGTGGCTATAAGAAGCACACATGAATGTTCACACTGGTGAATTTAATTTTCATTAAGTGCATTGGCTAATAGAATGAAGTCGGATTGCAATAAAGATTTTACTTTGGACATAAAGGTTTATACAGCTGTAAGAAAATTTTTTTGTTTGTTTTCCTTTAATTGGAATCTTTAATCGATAGGAACTGTTAGTCGAGAACAATATATTTGGTAAGAGCTGTTATTTTAATTAGTATCATGTGTGTGTGTAAAGAATTTTGCTTATTTAGCCAGTGTTTTTTAATATGTAGTAATAAACTCCTCCTTATTTTATAGTGTTGCTAATGTATCGCCCAATGATATCTTCTTACAGTCTGCTCTGCTTTGATTGCCTTTTTAATTGTCATATCTGTTATTTCATGTCACCTGTTATTTGGCATGTCAATGCTTTTGTCACATAGATTTAATACTATTACTAGTATGTGTGTACTGGAGCATATTTTATTAAGGGCATAAGTTGTTGAGCTCAGTGTTGATGGAATTAATTTGGACCACCATCACAGTTATCCTATTGTGATTGGGTATAGCTACTGGCTACCAATTTCTACAAATAAGAGAACAATTACTTGCTTTTGTCTCATAATAGCACCCTCATTTAGTGATGTCTTTTCAAATTTCATTGATTACTCTCCTTTACATTACCATGGCATTTTTCGCAACCCTTATAACAGGCAAACATGAATGAATGAATGAATGAATGTGATTTGAAAGTTGGAGAAACCTCCCAAATAAGGCCTCTGAATGTTTATTTGGCTGAAGTAGGACTTACCCTAAAGCCTGTTTAATAAGAGCTTGCAGCCTACCGTAATGCAGGAGGACTTTTTTTCCTTTTCTCAATGTTAGTATGCATTGAGAAAGTTGATCAATGTAAGCTTTGTGCCTGGCAACTGGTGTTTCACAGTCAGCTAAAGAAAACAGTGCTGTACAGATACCTCACACTCCTTCACTATTTATTCAACGGCTGCTGCCTCAATCTCAACTGTCAGACTTCCTACCCAAATAGTACCCTTCTTAGATGAACAAAACATGCGTATACGCACACTCATGCATGCACGCACACAAGAACTCTTTGACTTTATTCCCCGTTCGTCCACTACTTAATGATGTCATGTTGAACCAGATAACAGGATATATTGCATCTAAGGAGGGAAATTATTTTAACACTAGATCAACCAGTTTACCATTTTTGATCATTTATAATATTGAGATTAAATACATTCTATCAGATAAAAGGTAAAACACATATTCTAGGCATTTCATGAATGAGCATAAAATTTCTTTTTTTTTTTTTTTTTTTTTTTTACAGTGGGGCATTTTGCAATACTGACCCAGTTCCCAATTCCCAACTGTCCTGTTCCATGTAGTTATCCAATATATGTTAATGATAAAACAGTATTGCTCGCAGAAAATCTCTTAATCCTATCCACAGCTATCACCACGACAGGGGAATCTGTTCAATTCTGAAAAAACATGACCATTAGACTATTTTACTAATTTCCTTTATTATTATTTATAACCTGGTAATGAGGATGGTGTGTGAAAGTGTATGAGTGTGTGTGTCTCTGTGTGTCTGTATTGGTGGGGATATAAAGGGTATCTGTTTACAGTTCTGTAAATGTCAGAGTGTAGTCAACATCCTCAGTGGGAGTCGAGTTGCAAGCTTGGAAATGGGATAACAGGTTTAGAGCCTGGGAACTAAATCAGCAAAGCACGTTCTGAAAGACACAGCACAAGCCACAAAAAAAGTTTATTTGTCATCATTTGTAAAGATCTAGCTTAATTACTCAATTAAGTAGGGGGATACATTTTAACACCTTGAACCTGTCTTTGATTTCCACCCATTCTCTAGAAAGATCACAGCCTAAAAAGCAAGGACTGTCAAGTTATAATATAGATTAAAAAAGTACATAATGCTTATTATACTACATGAGATGAAAAATAAATACCTAGCTATCATTATGCTTTTGTTGATTTTAGACCAAACACTACCAAAATCTCATTGGCAAATTATACTTTCATGGTCCTATTTTATTGGAACAGTAACAATTTCACAATTTACATTTATTACATACATTTCACTTATATGGGACAATTTATTGTCATGTTTTTTTTTTTTCTTTTTTGGTACAGCTGCATTTAAGCTGGCTACTCTTGTGTCTTCTGTATCTCCTCTGATTCACATAACCAGTGCTAATGAAGATAAGAACTAGTTTTTCTTCCATGCAAGCTTTCACTTATTGGAAACCATTAACTAGCATCATTGGTTTACATGAGTGTGATGGTTTTATAGCAATTACCAACTTGTCAAAAATAGCCTTGCATGTTTGAACACAGGCTAGAACAAGATGGCCAACATATATTGTCAACATGTCAACTAAATACAGTTTTCTGACATAATCATTAGTCATATCTCATGTATGTATAACTTCTTTGGAACTCCTGGGAAATGCAACTGCAAAATTAGTAGGGGGACAAAGTCTCACTGCAGTGATGTTCTGACTCAGCAGGGCATCTGCCTTGTCACACAGTGATGCTGAATAATTCTCTCCCCTAGACAAGTTCTTCACTTGGCAGTGTTGCATGATTGAAGCTTTAAAACAACGTGGAGAATGTGTACAGCTTTATCTTGCCTTGAAACTTTAGATGACATGCACCTGGATAAATTAGTCCAAAATGAATCCTTTTAAAAATACCTCAGCCAAAGCATGACATACAGTGCTATATTGTGCATCTCCAAATCTGCATAAACTGAAAAAAGTCAATCTTTGCACATAAACACAAAATACCCATTTCAGTTATAATTAATATTCCATATAACTGAATACTACTAAGAAAATAACCTAAAATAAACTATGTTTAATAGCTGTGTAACCCAAACTCTATGTTCTACCACAATATCACTGAACAACTGCCTCAATAGCAACACGTAGAAATAATCTACCAATTATATTTTTCCTGAGTGCTATCCAAAGTACACCCCAGAGTACCCCTTTGGGACAGGGCTGCAGTGGCTTTTGTGGATGGGAAAATCTGGAAAAAAAAACAATGGAATCAAAATAGTCTCCAAGGTACAAAAAGTAGCCTGAAAAAGCTATGAAGTGAAAAATTGTGTGAGGTCAAAATCTCTGTTTGAATGGGGTTTGACTGGGTTTATGTTGTAACTGAATAACCCAGCATGCTTTTTTTTTTTTTTAATGGAAATAAACAAGTACACAGCTTCCTGTAAGAACAGGAAGTACAGAGATCAGTGCATGTGTTAGTGTTCTCACGCTCAGGTGACCAGAAAAACATAAAGCTGTCAGTGCAAAACTACTGATACACACACTGCTGCCAAGAAAGTCTCTGATCTCTGCCTCTCTTTCTGAAAACCACTGTAATGGGGTCAGTTGTGCTTCTAATAAGTACGTTTTTATTATTTATTACTGCAAATAGATGTGCTTTTTTAGTGTATAATCACAAAACTTATTATTATTATTATTATTAGTAGTAGTAGTAGTAGTAGTAGTAGTAGTAGTAGTAGTGTCTAAAGAAAACTACTGTTTTTCTCCAACCCTTCATCCCTGAACAGAATAGATGGTGTTTATAGCTGTAGTTCATACTGTTTGTTAACATTTCACTCTATCTGTCTTTCACTCATTCCATTACTCTCTTTTTTTCAGTGGAGCTGAAGTGTGCTGCAATCACCTGCCCAACTCTAGCCGTGCCCAAGTGCCCTCTTGACTCTGTGCTGACCCATAGCTACCTCTCCCCTGGCATCTGCTGCTATAATTTATCACTACAGTGCACCTGTGCTCAATGCCCACCCCATCAAATATGTCCCAGTGGCCACAAAACTGTGATCATCAGTGAGGCTACAGGAGCACCAGGCAACTGCTGTCACTCTTACACATGCGAGAAAGGTAAAATCCCCAAAAAAAAAGGCAAATGAAAAGGTTTTTTTTGGTGTTCAATTTAAGGCAACTGCTAACCTGTTTGGTGTAATGCTAAAAAAGCAGTAATAACTGAAACATACATTCCAAAGCAGTTAGAACAATATCAGACGTTCATCATTAAAACTCACAACAATTAGAAAACTCACAACAATTAGAAAAAACATGAATCAGACTGATAGAAAAAAAAAAAGAACAGGACATATATCAGTTTCATATCATTTCAATGAGAAGTACAATTGGTTTGTAGACATTTTGAATAATTAATTATTGTAAAGAATGAAAGTATTATTGAAAAGAAATCACCTTGATAAAGTTGTCTTTATATATATTAAAGTAAAAATGTTTTCTTGGTAATGAAGTTTGTTTAACATATATACTGACCGAGCACTTCATTAGAAACAAAACAGTAATACTGGGTAATACAGTAATAAGGTCTTTCTTTGCTCTCAAAACAGCCTTAATTAGTCATGGCATGGATTCCACAAGATGTTGGGAACATTCCTTTTGAGTTTCTGTTCCGTATTTAGAATGATTGCATGATTGCATTTCCATGCTGCATATCTCCTTTTCGACTTCATTTCAAAGTTTTTTTTGGGCACTGAAGAACACTGAACTCATTGCCATCTTCATGAAACTAGATAGACATGTCTTTTGTTTTGTGACATGGTGCTTTATAATGCTGAAAATAACCATTAGACAAAGGGTAAAATGTGCCCATGAAGAAACGCACATTGTCGGCAACAATACTTAAATAGGCTGTAGCAATCAAGCACTGATTGGTTGGTATTAATGTGCCCAAATTGTGCCAAGAAATCATTCTCCGGACCATTATACCATTTGAACCAGCCTGAACAATCGGTTTTCCGGTTGATAAATGCTGACCCAGAAGAAACTGAGCTGCATCAGACCAGGCTGTGTGTTTTCCAATCTTTAAGTGTCCAGTTTTGAACAACCTGTTCTTACAGTGTCAACTTTCTGTTCTTGGCTGACAGAAGTGGAATCCAACATGGTTTTCTGCTACTGTAGCCTTTCTGTCAGCCTAAACCAGTCTGGTAATTTTTTATTGACCTCTCATCAACAGTGCATTCTGTCCACTTATCTGTCACTCTGTGAGTGTTTTTTTAATTGCACCATTATGAGTAAACTCTAGAGTCAGTTGTCTGTGGAAATCCCAGATCAGCAGTTGTAGAAATTCTCAAAACCGCCTGACTGGCACCAATAATCAGTCCATGGTCAAATTTACTGTGATCACATTTTTCCCCATTCTGATGGTTGAACTGAATATTACTGACCCATATCTGCATGATTTTATGTTTTCCACTGCTGCCACACTGTTAGCTGATTAAATAGTTGTACATGTGTTCCCAATAAAGTGGTATATATTAATGCTACAATAGAGCTGGACTTGGTGTTAATCATCAGTTTATCTATACTATGAAGTCTTTCATGAGTTAATAAACAAAATCTATTATATTGTATACACTCATGTGAAAATAAAAGCACATCCCCTTTTAACTCAATGGTTTTAGTATTAGGCCATATTTATAAAGCCTAAATAAAACAAAAAAAGTAGGTAAAAATGGAAAAAATACATTGTAAAACTAGTATTTTATTCATTCTTTATTGCTTCTATAAGATTTAAGTCTACAGTAAGTAGCAGCCAATTGATGTTAATTAAATAGCCTTGAGTGAACACCCTTATAAAAGCCCATGTTTTAGCAGTTTGCTGGTCTGGAGCATTGATCATAGTGAAGCAATTGTTGCTGCCCCTCAATCTGGGAAGATTTCCATTTTTTCACTTCATCATTCAGGTTTTCACTTGTGAATAATGTTCAAGACAGCCAATCTTTCCAGAAGTGGACCTCTCTGCAAATTCACCCCAAGGTCAGACCATGCAATGCTCAGTGAAATTGCAAAGGTGTTGCAAGGTTAAAGCCTCTTCTCTCTAAAAATAACACTTTGCAAGCATGGCTTAGGTTTGCAAAGTTACATTTGAACAAATGCCTGCAAATCTCAATGAACTGAAGTAATACTGTAAAGAAGAGTGATTCCAAAATTAATTCAATTCATTTTTATTTGTATAGCGCTTTTAACAATGAACATTGTCTCAAAGCAGCTTTATACAGATAATGTGGTGATAAAAAATGAATATGTTCTTTATAAGTAAGTTTGTCCCTGATGAGCAAGCCGGTGGCGACTGTGGCAAGGAAAAACTTTCCTAGATGGCAAAGGAAGAAACCTTGAGAGGAACCAGACTCAAGAGGGAACCCATCTTCGTATGGGTAGCACCGAATGTCCATTTATTGCAGATATACGATGTTGCGCAGTACAGTGATGTGATCAGAAGTGGACTGTAGTCCTGAGTCAATGTAGACTGTTGACATTAACTACAGCCCAAATCCATCCTTAAAGCTCCCGTTCTTACTCCAGAATTTCATGGAACCCCCAAGGCATTGAGAAACCATCCCCAGCTGCACAAAGTGACCTCCAAATGAAAGAACACTATCCAGAGGCAGGCCTGGATGATGAAGTGGGAAGATCCATGGAGTGAAAAGGGGCAGGAACAGTGGTCACTGGAACCTCAGGAGCATGTTTAACTCGACCGAAAGAGAGAGAGAGAGAGCAAGAGAGAGAGAGAGAGAGAGAGAGAGAGAGAGAGAGAGAGAGAGAGAGAGAGAGAGAAGAGAGAGAGAGAGAGAGAGAGAGAGAGAGAGAGAGAGAGAAAGAGAGAGAGAAGGGGTGACCGGAAGAGAAAAATATGGATTATTATGTCCTTATTGTTGTATCAAAATTAATGACACTGTGAAGTTGGGACTCCGGCAAGACTCACTATGGCAGCATAACTAAAAGGGAGAACCAGAAGGTAACACAAACATGAGGGATCTCTGGGATAAGAGACGACCCACCACACCACAGTCAACAAACCCGAGTGAACGTGTGAGAGTGAGGGGACGACAGCATACAAATATCCCAGTTCACCAAACAATCTATATCCATGATCCCTCCAGATCTGCGCCTTTACTAAGAAAAAATCTACTGATAAAACACT
Source organism: Silurus aristotelis (assembly GCF_946808225.1). Classification (NCBI taxonomy): domain Eukaryota; kingdom Metazoa; phylum Chordata; class Actinopteri; order Siluriformes; family Siluridae; genus Silurus; species Silurus aristotelis. The sequence goes on along the minus strand of NC_139582.1, from coordinate 24,481,796 downwards.
TGACTAAATAAATATGTTTTCAACCTTGACTTGAACCCTTAGACTGTGTCTAAATCCCGAACAATGATTGAAAGGCTGTTCCATAACTTTGGGGCTTTATAAGAGAAAGATCTGCCCCCTGTTGTAGTCTTCATTATTTGAGGTACCAACAAATAGACTGCACAATTTTGATCTAAGTAGGCGTGGAGGATCATACTGGTACAGAAGTTCGCTCAGATACTGCGGCAGTATTTAATATCAATTTATATCAATGAGAGATTTAATTGGGAGCCAGTGTAGACTGATTAAAACAGGGGTGATGTGGTCATATTTTCTAGATCTAGTGAGGACTCTTGCTGCTGCATTCTGAACTAACTAAAGCTTATTTATGCATCTACTCGCACACCCAGACAGTAAAGCGTTACAGTAGTCTAATCTAGATGTAACAAAAGCATGAACTAGTTTTTCTGCATCCTGTAATGACATCATATTTCTAATTTTAGCAATATTTCTAAGGTGAAAGAAGGCGATCCTGGTAATATTATTCATGTGAGCCTTAAAGGAAAGACTCGGGTCAATAATCACACCAAGGTCTTTGACTGCTGTACACACTGAAACAGAAACACCATCCAAAGATGCTATGTAATCGGAAAGTTTGCTTTTAGTAAAATTTCTACCCAATAATCTGAAAGACTTTATGTATTTTACATAACTGTATTTACAATATGTAAATACAACAAAAGGTTATTTTGACAGCTAAATGAAATTTTCCTCTGACTCTGCATTGGTAAACACAACAGGGGCTCAGGACTCAGGAAATCTGTTGAATCCTAGTATAACCAAATATTTCATATTTATAACCATATTTCAGTTTCTAACATGCACTTAATTTTGAGTGATACATATTTGATACTGAAAAGGTGTGCAAAGCATTGACAATGGCAATCACAGTTTGGGCCCTGTGCGTGTCTGATCAGCGAATGTTTCAGATATTTGTGACATGAAATATGCTATTGAATAAAAAAAACATGACATTTAATGTAAAAACAAAAGACTTTATTACATAATGGAAAGTATGCAATCAATACTTGTGAAATCAGAAAGTTATAGCATAAGAGACCCATAGTGAGCTGTACTTATTCATTTATCTAAACGAAACATTTTTTACCAGATTTTAAAAGCCTTCCCTAAAGCCGATTTACTCTATATTCATGTATATGGTTATAAATCACCAGGAAATGACCATGCACTTTGTAAGCACTGTTGATTTACACCCACAGAACTCCATAAAAGGCAAAGCTCACAGAAAAGCTCACAGCTGAAAACCACAAAATGATTAAACAGCGGAAGCATTCAAATTAGTGTCCTGCACTAAATCTTTCACTTATGCCGTTTTTTTTATCTTTTTTTAAATGGCTAGTTTCAGTTTTGGATTGGTTTCTTTCAAGTCAGTAATATAAAATGATGTAAACAACTAAATGGAAATAATTTACACTATTTAACCTTCGCAATATAATCCGCAGGCATTCATTGCCAGCTATGCAGTACGAACCCTATCAGTCAGTGCTTGCATTAGTGAGGCTCTATCTGTGTACATTTATACAAACTATAGAGGATACAAATGTTTTTTCAAACTTGATTTTACAAATAAATTTCCACTCTGATAAATGAGGCTTATTGAGAGCATGTTTGAGGGGACTTCACTCACACAGTGTGTACTTTGTGCCAGCTTTAAATATTCCCTGTTTTACCAACAGTCTAAAGTCCCATTTTGGCCTCCTGGCCCAGCTGTAAATGTGTGCCATGTTGTGGAACTAATGTACTTAGTGAGGAAGCCGGGTGAACAGAAGGAAAGCGCTTAGGCTACCAGTCTCGCTACGAATGGGAGAATGGAGTCTGGGTTTGCTTGTCTGCTCACAGACACATCCAAGTGGGGAAGTGCAGGGGGTTCAACAGTTCATTGAGAGGAATCTGTACAGGCATGTGTTCTGTGTGTCTGGGAAAGTTACTAAGATACTAAGGGATATAAGGGGTGTGATAAAGAGTGTAAGAGCGTGTGTGTGTGTGTGTGTGTGTGTGTGTGTGTGTGTGTGTGTGTGTGTGTGTGCGTGTGCGTGCAGACAGCAGGGTTGTAAGTATAGCAGTGGGAGTGGGAGATTCAATATTTGGATAAAAAATTACCTAGAGGAACATGCCCTTTTTGGTGCCATCTGTCCAATATTCATTGTCTGACCTGCATCTCTCAGGGAGAATGAGCTCTGAAAGAGAATATCAGTTTGGTACTTAGAATATTAATAATTTCTAGGCAGATGCACTTGTACTGCACATAAATGCTACTTGGCTGGTTTCTCCTGGTTGCCTTTTAGGATAGTGGACTTTAGATGACACATTCAGAATGTGATTCAGTTGTGTTTTGGTAATAAATTGCATGTGTGTCTGAAAGCATTGGCACTGCACTGTACTTCAACTTTGCTGGAGAAGATATGCAACAGCTATATTAAGTGAAATCCAGATAAACTAGGCCTCTATAACACAAAGTTTATTTCACACAGCAAATCAAATTTATGAGTATTTTTCGACATACAGTATTTATATTTTTTACCTTTTCAAATTTTCTCAGTACATTTCCTGTTTCCTTGCGGTATAAAAAGTAATGCACTCACTGTCCATAATCTCCAAAACTATTTCAAAAACTAAATAGTTTATAGAACCTCATGAGAGCATAAAACAACAAGCACTAAGTGTTTGGAACTAGAGGGAAACATGTGTTGTGGTCAGATGATAATGAAATCATGTCCATTGCCGATGTATCATTGATCATTATAGCTATTGTTTGAAAAAGTCTGGCAAGGATTGATGGTGTCCTGAATTACAGTAGAATGAGTGAGTAAATGAGGCAGGATGTAAATGTGTAAATTCAGCATGTTGTTTATTTGAGCATTTCCTAAAGCAATTTATAATCAGACGAGAGAAAACTGGCAAAGGTCAGGCCATACTGAGAGCATAGAAAAACAGGCTGAAAAAGCAGACCCAGACACTTGCGTAGATAAGACTTCACAATTAGATGAAGAAACATGATGGTATAAAAATTAATTATAGGATTAACATTAGACAGTAGGACACAATTGGGAAACACATAAATTACAGGATGGAGGTGAAGACAAGACCAGAACCACAACAAAAATACATGAAGTGAACTTAAAACTTAAAATAAGTAAGCACAGCTATGATGGAATTCATATTATGATTTTAGGATATTTTAGACCCATTTTATTGTAACCTGCTTTTCAGGAGCATAAGCTTTAGTTGTACATAGAGCTTTCACCAACATGCTTGCAACATGTTTCTGATTAATTTAAAAAGAACTTTATATTGTTAGAATTTAAATCAATATTACTCAAAGAAAAATGAAAAAACACATGCTTTTTATTTATACAGGTATTGTTACTGTTTGGCCCCATTACCAGCAATGCATAAGTCAATAAAGAGTTGCCAGGAAAAAATAAAACTAAAATGTTTTTAAAAAATTATACTTTGTGAGTACCTGCATCATTCACACTCAATATTAATCTTCACTAACAGTGCTAAAACCAAAGCTATTGTTTGGTTTGTGAATTGCTGCCTGGAAAATATTCAGTAGCTTTATACTGCTTTTTTTTTCATATAGCTGAAAGTTATAAAAGTTTTTTTATTTTTTATAAAATTGATCATTATGCCTTTACCAAAGAGTAGTACAGTATTTTTTACTACTGAAAACCCTTCACGTTTATGATGTCCAGACTTAACTTAGCAACTTTTTCAGATCCATTGTAGGTACAAGAGCCATTGCTACTTATAGGTCTTAAAAATGGCCTTTAATCAAAATGTACCATGTCATGTTATCATTTATCATAATCATGTCATGTAATTGCACTGGTGACACCAGACCCATGTTCTTAATGCCTGTGACCATCACCATATTCTTGCAAGCTAACTAGAGAAAACGTATTATTTTAGAAATAAATGCTTGTGTGTAGCATGGAATGTTTATTTTTAGTCTGTGTCCTAATGCACCAGCATTAGATATTTTTGTAAGTCATTCTGTATAAGGCCATCTGCCAGATTTATCAGTCAAAACAGACTGATTAAAAACATAGTGCTGTTGTTTATCTGGAAATCACAGAGAAGCAAAGAAGGAGTCATTACCTGAAAGAAAAAAGTCACCATCCCTCAAATCTATTGGTTGTTGTCCCATTTTTTTGCTTCTCATTTGCATAAGATTAAACTTTTATCACCTGCTCACAAAAAATTCATAATTTCTTTTTTTAGCAGTTAAGAAATATTTTGATTTGTGAATTGTATGCAAATGTGTGCAATTAACATAGCTATTGAGCGAGGGTTAGTAAAAATGTTTTGTAGGAAATGATTATCTGTACTGTAAACTTTAAATACTGTATGCTTATAATAATACCTATTTAATAAAGCAAGCTTCAAACCTCTACACTACAACTGCAACTGCCACCTACATCATCTGAAGCAGTTCAGAATCAATATTTGTCTAATAACATGACAAAAACATAAAAAATGTAATGTATTTTTAACTATGTCCGAGACCAAATTAATTTATCTTCCTCTGTCAGCCATTGTGGGTGGAAAAAAGGTTAACTTATATGTATTAATGTGTGCAGAGCTCTACAGACGTGTTTTGCCAGTCTAACTTGGCTGTAACAGTTTCGCTCTGACCAACCAATCGGAGGATGGAAAAATGCTGACGCTATTCTGAGACGATGTTAAAATCTGATTGGTTAAAGAAACAGACCCATTGCTAATATAGTCTAAGGTACATCGGCTAGCACTTCTAATTGTGAAGGCCCTGGGCTGATTAGATTGACATGGCAGCTGATAGATTTTTTGTCCAATCAGATTTCAGCCTCTAACATCCACATACACGTACTGGAAGCAGTGCAGCCAAGAGAAACACTACGAAATGAAGAGAATAAACTGTTGGGAATAAATTAATACAATTGCATGAAACAAATATTAGAATTTTGGTTATAAATGTAGGTCAGTGCTTCTGATGGTGTTTAGGCCAGCAGAGAAGGCCTTGCTGGCCCTGATGGCCCACCACTGATATATATACTGATATATCACTGATATATCACTTCTTTGTAAATGACTTCTTTGAAACTCTGGTATTATATTAAGGTAATCAGTAAATGAAAGAAAATGTTGCTGTAAAATAATTTGTCTGCTCCACTTTGCTTTGTCTTGCTTCAGCAGTTTCCCCCATGTGTGTGCACAACGGGACAGAGCTTGCCGAGGGTGAGGTGTACCGCATGGACTCCTGCTTGCTGTGTCAGTGTCGTGGAGGCATCTTATTCTGCTCCAAGGCTGAGTGTGCTGAGCTGGAGTGCGATAACTTTTATATCCCAGAGGGTGAATGCTGCCCTGTCTGTACAGGTACACTACATTTTCACACTAATATTATTTCTTGTTTATTTTGTTTATCTTTATTATTAATTCAAAGTCAGTACAGTAACACAGTGCTAGTTACATGCCACTGAAAATATGTTTTTACCAAATATTGATTTAAAATGTAGAAAAAATCATATTTGAAAAATATTTTAAATTGTCTATGGTCTCTGCCTGTGTATGTCACACTTGCCATTTGTAGGATCATAGCATTATGACTCAGATGCATTGTATTTCTTGAGGCAGCAAATGTCTGAATGTTCATGAACGGGTGTATGTAAGCTGGTTTCCAATAAATGCTTCAAGTGTGGCCTGAATATGAGGAGAATGAATCTTTTCACTTGAGGCATACATACTTCATAGAAGGATTTATACCTAAGCAACATCTAGTCTAAATACAAAGCTACGCCATAGTCATTAACATGTTAAGTATAAATATTCATGGCCCAGAGAGAAAGAGATAAATAATGTCTCAGTCATGAAAAGAAGAACAGAACAGTGTCAACTATTTGAAATTCAAGAATTATAGGTTACACAAACAACTAGATTGCAGTTGGGAAAACATTAAAATATTATAAACCCTAATCAGTTTGTCTTTTTGGCAGATTTATTGCAAAATCATACAACAGGTTGCCTCTTTTGGGGAAAAGAAATCCATGTAGAAATCCTTTAGGAAGCTGAAAATCCAGTAAACTCTTTACAAATTTAGCTTTACATTTTTGACAATTTTTTAATTTATATGAAATATATATTTATACAGTGGAATCTCGGGTTACGAACTCCCCGGCATACGTATAATTCAGGTTACGAATCGCAGTTTGTCAAAATTTTTGTCCCTGGTTACGAACAAAATTTCGGCATACGAACGGCGCGCGCCAAAACATCGCATTCAAGTTGGTTATTTTCGTATCGCCACCCAGCAAAGTGAATCTAAAAAGAGAAGTGATGACAATGATTCATGTGACAGTCTGCCCGATATTCTGCTGAGATTCTCCTTCCAAACAATAACTCCCCCTCCTCCCCCTTCTACGAACGTCGTCTCCATCATGCCAGCAGCGAGTCTTCTCAAAAGTAAAGTACCCAGTAAAGATAATGTTTTCCTCTCTTATATGTTTTTATATGTTTTTATCTGGTATGATTTCAATATAACATGTTAAAAGTAAATAATATTAGTGAATATTGGCTTTATTTTTATTTTTGAAGTAATATGTTTGGTTGTCCAGACCGAATTACCGAAGTTTCTGTTAATTCTTATGGGGAAATTCGTATCGGGATTCAGGTTACGAGTAAAGTTCTGGAACGAATTAAATTCGTAACCCGAGGTTCCACTGTATATTTGTATTAATTCTTGCTAATTATAAATAATGAATATAATGCCCTAATATAATCCATATTTTAGGGCTGTCAAAATAAACACATTAATAACGCGTTAATGCTAATTAATTTTAAAGCATATCTGTTTGACTATTATTTTTAAAAAATATAACTAAAAGGTCAGAAAAGGTCATTAACTAAGATAAACATTTCTAAGATTGCTAAAGCAATTAGCAAACTATGAAAAATAATATCATCTAGCTTGTTTGTTTTATTTTTGTTAAATGTAATCAGTCACATCAAGAAGGAACAGTAAGATTCACTTATAGGAAAACAATAACCAAACCACTGAGAAGTATTTATTTATGCATAGGATTTCTTAAAAACACTAATAATTGTTATTTTAAACTAAGTTTATTACTCTTTTTTAACTCTATTTTTTTAGTATGTATTTTATGCCTAATTGCCTAATTTGTGGACGTTACTGGAATTTGTCAAAAAAAATCTATCTATCTATCTATCTATCTATCTATCTATCTATCTATCTATCTATCTATCTATCTATCTATCTATCTATCTATCTATCTATCTATCTATCTATCTATCTAATATATATATATATATATATATATATATATATATATATATATATCTGCCCCCACCCCTTCATGTGGACAAGCGAGACTATAAGTAGCTTAGCAGTGCATATAGCTTACACAAAAAGAGAAGACAGTAATTTTTACTTGTTTCTGAGTTCAGCAGACATCAGAGGATGGATTGGGAGTTATGAGCGGTCAGTTCAAGAGAGCCACCTGGAATTTAAAGCGCTCTACAATCAGAGAATGCTTTCATCTCAGGGCAGCTACAGCCTGTTTTACACAGTGGAAAGGTTTTAATGAGACCTTCACTATAAAAATAAAGTAAAGGAGCACTTCGCTTAGAAAGCCCAGAACCCAACTCAGAAAACAGAATTTACAGACAGACTTAAATTTCTTTTAATCTTAGTTGATTAGTGTTAAGGATTGTTTTCTGCCCTCGCAGCAGCTATGTTCATTTTGAAGTGAGTTGGATAAAAAGTACCCAAGTTACCCAATTTGAACCACTTGAGTTGAAAGTTGAATTGGATCTATAATTAACATTAAAACATCATGAACATCTTAAAACATTCAAGCAACCGAAGGCCCCTAGCAAGTTAGTCTAGTATTCTCTTTTTCATAAACCTTGGTTATCTATCTTACTGGCTTCTAGTACTTTAATACATCATTAAAACTTCTAGATGTGCTCCATGGTTTTAAAGTACATCTAAAAATCACTAGTTTAGAGTTTAACACCACCCTGTCCTGTGTTATTTTATTTTATTTTATTTTATCTGAATGCTTATTAGCTCCAATGTAATGATAATAATTCGCCAAACAATCTTTAACAAAGTTTTACTGTGCATTACCACAGCTAAAAAATTAATTACTGGTATCCAGTTATATACTAATATATACTTACTGGCTTTACATGTAATATTTTAATTGGAACAAATACTGATACTGGGTAGGACTGCCTGTTTTCACTCAGTTCTAAATAAAACAGATTCCACAAGGTGACTGTTCAAAAGTGTTCCTTTTGAACAGTCAGATTTATGTTTACAAGATTGCATTACATAATTGCTGCACATTCAGCCACTGCACGTTCATGGTATAAATCTCCATTTCTTATTCATCCCAAATGTGCAATAATGAATTCAGATCTAGTGACTTGGGAGGCCGCTGGGGTACACCAATCATGGTCTTGTTAATAGGACATGTGTGAGACAACTTTGAGGTGCATTATCATGCTGAAAGTAGTCATAATAAGAAGCGACGCATGTGGCCAGACAATGTTTATTTAGGTATAATTACCCATTAATACCTCAATCCAAAACAGGCCAAATATTTGATGTGGATAATTAAATGAATGTACAAATGTACAGATGTTCTTAATAAAGTGTCCAGCGATGCATCATAAAGAATAAAACGCAATGCATACAAAGCCATAATTAAACGATAGTAAATGTTCCTTAAAAAAGACTATATTGCAAGTGAAACTATAATCTGTTTCATAATCTTAAAACAAAATGGTTGATGATGGTGAGAATTCCCACTCAAAGGTATATATCAAAATATTATTTCATTTGATAGATAGATGGCTGCAATCACAAAAAGGGAAAATGTACATGAACTATTAGTTTTAACTGCACACAAGCTCATGTGACTGTCTTCTGCTATTAAATAATATTAAACCTAACAGGTAACTGCAAAATGTAACACCTCCACAAAGCCACCTTAATTGCAAACAGTACCAGAAGCAATTACCTGCATTTTTAGGAATGCTGCCAACATTACCTAGACATTTCCACCAGGCCATATGTAAACTGTTAGTAGAACATGCCAAAAGCTCAGGAAGCTTTCAAACATATGACTTTTTTCAGACTGTTTTCAGTCTGTTCCCAGCTTGTACTGTTGTGAATGTAGGTATAATGCTGTTCAACGTTGTTTCTTGATTCCGTAACACCCATGAAGATCTTGAGATGTTGACTGTCAAAGGACAAGGTACAAGTGTGTTAGTGGTTATATTAACCCCTGACACAGACTTGGAATGGAGACTGAACATACATTAGCTATATTACCCTCAGGACATATACATTATAAGCAAAAGTATGTGGACATCCCACATAACAACATTATCAATGTGTTGAACATCCCTTTCTAAAACCATTGGCATTCATGGAGCTAAGAGGTCTAGCAGTACACCCCAGAACATCCCTAAGCCATTATCCCTCCTCCATCCAACTTTACTGTTGGCACTCTGCATTCCAGCAGGTATCATTTTCCTGGAATTCATCAAAGGCAGATTTGTCCATCAGACTGGCAGACAGTGAAGCTTGATTAATCACTCCATAGAGCATGTTTCCAACACTCCAAGCTGATGCTTGGCATAGTGATCTTAAGCTTAAGAACAGCTTTTCAACTATGAAAACATTTTATGAAGCTTCCAAAACATTTCTATATGCCAATATTGTGCTCAGAGGCAGATCTCTGTAGTAAATGATGCAATAGAAGATAGGATTGTTAAACTGTATTCACTTTATGGCACTTATGGTCGATTAGGCAAAGCTAGCAGAACAGAAAGTTCATGAACATACAATCACAGCATCATGTTTAAAGTTGAAAGAGCTTATAGACCCATATCTAGATTGCATAGCAGTGTTTTTTATTTTATGCATTGGATGTGGTTGAAATGCCTGATCTCAATAATTAGAGGGACTGTCCCTATAGTGTATATTAGCAATGTTTATCATTTTTGGATCGGGGGACAAAAACCTACTTTACCCCAAAAGCCCCTGTGTTAAAAATGTAGCAGATATAATATTATCATGTTATTGTATTTATATTATCAACATGTTGAAATAATTTTAGTGTAGCTTTAATAACTCTTTTTCTTTTCTTTTCTTATTTATTTCAGGCATTTTCTACTACTTAACAATTCACCTTGTTTATTATTCATTTGTAAGAAGAAAATAAAAAAGCCTAATTAACTGGTGTAATTTTAATTCTGGGATAATTACTTTTAGTAGGGATTATTACCCAATTATTTAAATCTTTCTCTCTCTCTCTCTCTCTCTCTCTCTCTCTCTCTCTCTCTCTCTCTCTCTCTCTCTTTGCAGATGTCGAGCTTTTGTCAGCAGACAGTACTAAAGCCAGCTGCTGGGTGAACAATAAGCTGCGGCACCACGAGGAACAGTGGAAGGAGGATGACTGCACTTTCTGCCAGTGTGTAGATGGCGAACCACACTGCACAGCTATGGTGTGCAAACAGAGCTGCCATAACCCTGTCAAGATCCCTGGAGAGTGCTGCCCTTTCTGTGAGGGTAAGAACACACACACACACACACACACACACACACACACACACACACACACACACACACACACACACACACACACACACACAGTCTACTGGCTTATAAAAACTGGTGAACAGACAAGTATTTGGATTACTTCCATTGTAGACAGGGAAACACACACACACGTATATGCGCATGATATAATGTTCAGACTCAGTCTAACCAAAATTCCCAAGCACACTTTCCCACTTCCTTATTAAGGAAAAATATCTCAACACAATATTAAGAAATTCTGAGTATGCTAAGTATTAAAAACATTCGAGACGATTGCCAGCTCATAACTGTTTTCATGACCACACACACCCCATGAGTACATCTACAGAGAGACAATCATATTTTATCTTTTTTTCTAACATCTGCATGAAAAGAATTCTGACTTCAAAATTTCAGACTTGACTTCTTGCGGTTAATTAGTACATTTAGACTTTCATATATTTTCATTTAAATCTGCATGTATAGGAGATGCCCCCAATAAAAAGATTAGAAATTGTGTGTAATCATTGAGCAGGTACAGAATTCTGTTAGGAGCACTCAACATACCAACCTGCAAGAAAGAGATTACATCTGCTTCCGCTTGTTAATATTATAGTTAACTATTATATTTTTCTTTTCAATTTTTATTAAGGTAATACTTTATGATTATATATAATTATCCATGGTGATAGTGGGTATTATTGTTAGGAAGAGATATAAATGTTTCAGCTAAGAGTTAGGTACAAACAGATAAGTTTTTCCTCATGAAAGGCTCAAACCTATCAAAGCCTCAGTATCATATCAAGGAAAAAGTTGATAAGAAAAAACGAAATAAAGATGAATGTGACTAGTCATCTAATTATGATTTGATTCAGAATGTAATGATGTTTTGCTAGCTGATAATGCTGCACCATCACAAGTACAACACCATGGGTTAAGTACATTTAAGTAGCTGAATATCAGTTTAATGTAAATAAATTTTCCAAATTGGAATCATAAAGACTAGAGAGTTTAAGAATGACTGTTTATAGCTGCTATAATGTGATAAAGTGATGCTGAATGCAGGCGATATACGTGTCATTCTTTATAAATAACTTTTTTTTATTTTTTTAAGAATTTGCATATATGAGTTTTTGATTATTTTTCTATAACAGCATAAAGTTTTGTTACTTTCACATCAGAACGTTTCTCAGTGATAGTATACAGGTTTTTTCCCTACTATGAGTAAACGAGTTTTAAGGAAAAGGAAATTAACTTCCCAGTTTTTGTATGGGTGCATATATTTTAAAGCATTTAAAATTGGTGACTGAGAACATTATAGGATATTGCAAAGGGGATCAAGGCATTTTTTGTTGTAAGTTTATATTATTTTTTCCTTTATTTTATTCTGGGTGGGTAAACAATTTCATCCATATCACAAATTTTGTCAAGCAAAAAACACGGCATGATAATCATTTTCCTCCACGATACTCTGCCATATACATCCTCAGGAAGAAAAACCAAGATCAGGAATTAGAACAGAAAGAGCACCTTTGGTAAATGTGGAATTGGACATTGTCCCAATTCATCACATACTACGTCAGTTTAAGCGGTCTTGCTCATCTAAAATGAGGATGGCATTGTTGTGAACAAAATAATGACCCTTGCTGTATTGTTTTGGACCTAAATCATCATGGTTTCACTTTGAAATAATGCCTGCTTACAAACGTATCTAATGACAAAACAATTGGTAAAGCTTTAAAAGAAAATTCACATATTGGTTCAAGTAGAGATATATTTAGTGAACAGAAGACACAGACAGCAGAACCAAACAGGTTTATTAATTTATTCCGGTGAGAGTGAAGAATGATTAAAACACAGCGAGACAGCATTGGGTGAGGCATTCACCATATTTCTGGCACAATTTTCCTATATCTTCTCTTTGCACTCTTCTTCTTTACCTCTCTCACTACATTTTCTCTGTTATTCTAACACCTCTTCCTCTTACCACTCTGTCTCCAGGCTTTACTGCTATTTGTTCAGACTCCAGGGTAATTAAAGGTGACTTTTTTAATAGAAAGAGTAGCATTTTAAGTGATTTGTGAACAAATGCTGCGCATTGCACTGGTTGTAAGGCTAGTAAACCACACAGCATGTCCGTTTGTTTGTATTAGGATATTGATTTATGCAAAAATTGTACATACAAGAAAATAATATCTAGTGACATTTCAGACAATATTTTGGTTTTGTGGCAAAGGATTCCGAAGTAGCCACACTTGCTTTATAACGGTTAATGGTGCTTCCAGTACAGTTGGTATAATTTCTTACTTATCTTCATTTGATATGCCTTCATATTGTTGGCCAAAAATTCTATTTTAAATCTATTGTTTGCCATGCCTGCTCATGGTGTCACTATCACTGCTGTAGTAACTGTAAATTAGGAATTGGAAATTGACTTGGTGAACACAGACGTGTTGTGGAGTGTGGATTGATACACACAATGTAACATCACAGTGGAAATGTAGGAAATGCAGGCACTCATGGAACACCGAATAAATATTCAAATAAGTTGACTGGAACAGTTGTTTAAAAGCAGTTTAGATAGCTGTGTTGATTGTTTTTAGAGCAGAGACTTTAGATGGTTATAACTGTTAGTGCTCATCTGCTTCAAATCCCTTCTGCACACCTTTACCACACTACTGCCTAATTTTGTAACTTATATACTTTATAATCTCACTCTACAATCTACAGCGTACTCGGAAGAGTAGAACCTTCTGGCTCTGGCTCTGGCTTCATTTCTTGGAGTTTTTCCTTGTCACTTTCACATCTAGACATTGAAATCTTCTGATTTATTTAAAGTTGCATTGTGGTCATGCATACAAATAGAATAGAGTTTGAACCAATGTGTATGATTAGTCAGTATAAAGAGAAGCAATTCATTTGTCATCATATAAATACACAAATACAGACATTCCACAGGATACACATTCATATTAAGCCATTTTTTACCACTGTATTGTATTTCTTATAAATGGTGACCATGCTTATTTCTTTTTAGAGTCTGTGGAAGTTTAACAAAGTAATTTTTTCTCGTAGTGGAAGTTTGACTTATACTTACAGTGAATAATGAAGGTTTCTTTAAGCAATATCCTATTTTCAGTCTTGGAGATGTTTAGGTTCAGGAGCATAAGGAACAGTTGGCATGAGCTACATTTGGCATAAACAGTTAATATGAGCATTTAAATAGGTCCTACCTTGATGTTTTTTATGATGTCACTGTATAGCTCTGTTTGAGGTAAGTGCATAGAAAAGCAGTGTAACCCTTTTAATGTTACTGCATGTGTAATGTCTCACCTTTCTATAGCTTGTTAGTGATCCAATACCACCAGCATGCATGGTTTTCCTCACAGCTCATTAAAGCTTGCCTGCAGACATTCCAAAGACTGCAGAAGCTTTGCTCTTTATAGGTTTGACGTTCCAAATGGAACCTGGCCTACCTCTTTTAACAGGAGAATATTGTTCTAAGTGAACATAATTAGTCACAGCTCCTTTTGGTTCTTTGCCTGCCAGCATTGAGAGGCATTAGTGGGTTGCACACGTGCCATCACAGCAGTGCTGCCCACAAATACTACTCCTTAAGCTGAGGGTCTCATTTTGACATCGTATAAATACCAACAGATGTGATGTGAATGGTTTAGTGGGAGAGGTTGTAAAAAGAAAAAAGAAAAATTGAGCTACTCTAAGAGGTGGTTTATTCATCAAAGTTTCCAGATAAGGAGAATCACTGTGAGATAATCACATCTGCATTTATCCATAATCACTAAAACCTGGAAAAATCTTATCACAGAATTGATGTTTGGAAAGTTATACACACTGAACAGACAACTTAGATAAGTGCTGCTGCCAGAAAATGACAAAATTGGCCATGTGAAACTGTTCGAACTTTCCTTATATTGAGTGCTGTAACATATACACTATACTGACAAATGTATTGGGATGCTTGCCTTTTCAAGCCATACATGCTTTTTTCCCTGTTGACACGAAATTGGAGGCACACAGTTGTATATAATGTCTTTGGGTGCAGTATAATTTAATTTTCCCTCTATTAGAACTAGAAAACCCAAACCTGTTCCAGGATGACAGTGTCCATGTGCACAAAGCCAGCTCTATGAAGATATGGAGGATCTTGAGTGGCCTGCAATAAAGCTCTGATCTCAACCTTGACCCAATGCTGACTGCATCCCATTCCTACTCATCAGTCCTTTACTATACTAAAACAAAATCTTTACAACTACAACCCAAAATTTAGTGGGTTTAGATGGATGGATGGATGGATGGATGGATGGATGGATAAATGGATGGATATAACGTGTTACCAATTAAAACCTAATTAAAATAAGGACACATTCCCATTGGTTTCTTAATTTCTGAGCATTCATTGCAATCGAAACATATATTGTAATCTGTGTTTAGATATGTACACTTAAACAGACTAATGATGCATGAAGCTGATGTCTTGAAAAACCGATACATTTTAAAATAATAATGATAATAATAAAAATATAGTATTAAGTGTGTGTGTGTGTGTGTGTGTGTGTGTGTGTGTGTATATATATATATACAGTGAGGAAAATAAGTATTTTAACACCCTGCTATTTTGCAAGTTCTCCCACTTAGAAATCATGGGGGGGTCTGAAATTGTCATCGTAGGTGCATGTCCACTGTGAGAGACATAATCTAAAAAAAAAATCCAGAAATCACAATATATGATTTTTTTAAACTATTTATTTGTATGATTCAGCTGTAAATAAGTATTTGAACACCTGAGAAAGTCAATGTTAATATTTGGTACAGGAGCCTTTGTTTGCAATTACAGAGGTCAAATGTTTCCTGTAGTTTTTCACCAGGTTTGCACACACTGCAGGAGGGATTTGGCCCACTCCTCCACACAGATCTTCTCTAGATCAGTCAGGTTTCTGGCCTGTCGCTGAGAAACACGGAGTTTGAGCTCCCTCCAAAGATTCTCTATTGGGTTTAGGTCTGGAGACTGGCTAGGCCACGCCAGAACCTTGATATGCTTCTTACAGAGCCACTCCTTGGTTATCCTGGCTGTGTGCTTCGGGTCATTGTCATGTTGGAAGACCCAGCCTCGACCCATCTTCAATGCTCTAACTGAGGGAAGGAGGTTGTTCCCCAAAATCTCACCAAACATGGCCCCGGTCATCCTCTCCTTAATACAGTGCAGTCGCCCTGTCCCATGTGCAGAAAAACACCCCCAAAGCATGATGCTACCACCCCCATGCTTCACAGTAGGGAGGGTGTTCTTGGGATGGTACTCATCATTCTTCTTCCTCCAAACACGTTAAGTGGAATTATGACCCAAAAGTTCTATTTTGGTCTCATCTGACCACATGACTTTCTCCCATGACTCCTCTGGATCATCCAAATGGTCATTGGCAAACTTAAGACGTGCCTGGACATGTGCTGGTTTAAGCAGGGGAACCTTCCGTGCCATGCATGATTTCAAACCATGACGTCTTAGTGTATTACCAAAAGTAACCTTGGAAACGGTGGTCCCAGCTCTTTTCAGGTCATTGACCAGCTCCTCCCATGTAGTTCTGGGCTGATTTCTCACCTTCCTTAGGATCATTGAGACCCCAGGAGGTGAGATCTTGCATGGAGCCCCAGTCCGAGGGAGATTGACAGTCATGTTTAGCTTCTTCCATTTTCTAATTATTGCTCCAACAGTGGACCTTTTTTCACCAAGCTGCTTGGCAATTTCCAGCCTTGTGGAGGTGTACAATTTTTATCTCTAGTGTCTTTGGACAGCTCTTTGGTCTTGGCCATGTTAGTAGTTGGATTCTTACTGATTGTATGGGGTGGACAGGTGTCTTTACGCAGCTAACGACCTCAAACAGGTGCATCTAATTTAGGATAATAAATGTAGTGGAGGTGGACATTTTAAAGGCAGACTAACAGGTCTTTGAGGGTCAGAGTTCTAGCTGATAGACAGGTGTTCAAATACTTATTTGCAGCTGAATCATACAAATAAATAGTTTAAAAATCATATATTGTAATTTCTGGATTTTTTTTTTTAGATTATGTCTCTCACAGTGGACATGCACCTCGATGACAATTTCAGACCCCTCCATGATTTTTAAGTGGGAGAACTTGCAAAATAGCAGGGTGTTCAAATACTTATTTTCCTCACTGTATATATGTATATATATATATATATATATATATATATATATATATATATATATATATATATATATATATATATATATATATATACAGAAAGGAAGCTGATGAAACACTTGATGTGTACAGTCTGATTGTGAAGATTAGCAACTGACTGATTTCTCTTTTGTTCTTTCAGAGCCTTCATATGAGACTGTGAGCCCATTACTGTGTCCTCCACTTAAGAATTGCTCTCTGGCCGGACATGAATGTCCTTTTGGTTTTCAGCAGGACCACAATGGCTGTCTACTTTGCCAATGTCTTGGCAGTAAGTAAATTTCAGGCCACCCACTTAAAACAGCTTTTTATATCAACTCATATGCATCTTATAATCTCTACTTTGAAGCCATTTATACACAATATGACCAAAATTCTGTGGACACCTAACCATCAAAGTCAAAATGTTGACACAATACTGGCAGTAAAGAATTGCATAGGAGGTCTTTGTATGATGTTACATTAATATTCTTATTTACTGGAAGTAAGAGGCCCAAACAGACTCCAGCATGATGCAATCCAAGGTTTTGCCAATTTTGTAGTGAAAACACGAGTTTCTTACATAGAACTATGACATTAAACCAAGTAAAAACCCTTGGGATGAACTGGAATGCTGACTGCACCAACATCAGTGACGTACATCACTAATGCTTTTGTGACTAAGCGAGCAAATCCCCTCTACTACACTCTAAAATCTAGTGAAAGGCCTCCCCTCTAAGCGTTATTTTAACAGCAAATCTGGAACCAAATTTGGAATGGGATGACCAAAAGCACATGCGATTTATGGCCATGTGTCCACTAGGTTTTAGAGTAATAGTGTCATATTTTTGTCAGATATAGACTGCTGTTCGTTAGTTCGGGGGGGGGACTCCAAAGGAACTGATGTTCAGCGATTTTGCAAGCCAGTCAAATTGTCAGTGTTTCATCATGCCTGTTGAATACACACAGCTTTGGCACAGCATGCTCTATAGTTGTCATCCCTCATCATGGGAGTGATATGTTCTGTTTTGCTTGAATAAAAGCAGCTTTTAAGCACAAAAGGCAACTGTAGAGTGTAGCAGCACATAGATAAGTTATAGGCTAATTACCTTTCATTTAATGTAATTAAGTCACTGTGTTTGTTTTATGAGACTTAACAATTATATAGTTATCTATGTAAACCTGTCAGCTTATCATATAAGCTTAGATTACAATAATCTTTTTCGGCTATTACAGATGATTCCTGCCCCAAAGTGTCCAGCTACTGCAACAAGCAGTGCCCCATGGGACATGAGAAGGATGACTATGGTTGTGAATTATGCGAATGCAGCACACCCTCTGTGTGTAGACCTGTGACCTGCAGAAAGACCTGCCCCTATGGCTATGTGTAAGTCTATTCTACCTTAAATTATTTTCTTGGTCCATTCTGGATATGTTTTACCTACAAATGATCACTGTAACATATATCTCTGCTGCAGGGGATGGTCTAACATGGATACTCAAAAGATTGCTTAATGTATACCCAAGATTTAGCCTTGTTTCAGTGCTTAATTTTGCTTGAAATCATAGACTTGTACCTAAAAAGGGCTGGTATAATTTTATGCTTATAATAAACCTTATTTTACCACATTAAGTTCTGTATGAGATTATAGTATACATTGACAGTAAAGTAATGATTTAGAATCACACTATTCAGTGTCACCCAGAAGAGGATGCGTTCCTTTTTTACTCTGGTTTCTTTCAAATTTACTTAAGCATACTGGATTTTTATTTGGTCACTGTCACCTGTCTTGTAGGACAGGAATCAAAATCTGAAAAACATTTATAATTTCCAAAAAATATATATTGCCTTCAACTCACCATCTGGAAGCTCGACTTCACTATACACAAGTCCAAGCAGGAAGCACAGGCTTCTCTTATCGCTTAATAAACCAGTGCATTTAGTCCAGCTGTGTCTCCCTGTCATATGTTCATACTCTCAATTCCCATGAAGAGACAATGGTTGTCTTTGAATATGTTTGTTGTTTTGAAGATTTAATATGGTTGATGCTTCTGTGACCTCTCCAAAAATGATAAATTAGACCACAAGCACTTGGAAATTGATGTTTCAAAAACAAACACTGGCAGTAGTCTTTTTACCTAACAATCCAGAAAATGGGGGATATGAAGGTCATAGGGTTTCAGTTGCCTGTTGCATGCTGATAGGAAATTAAAAAAATGGTCTGGTGTTGGCTCTCAGTTAATGCTTCATTCAGTCTATGCTACACCACAAACAGATAATTTTTGGACTAGATTCTGACTGCCTTTGAAAACCTGAACTGTGGATCAGGGTCATTTTTGGCCCCAAATACATTTGCAAATGACCTAACAGCCCCTTATGTGCATGAGACCCTAAGTGAATTGAGTTCAGAATCTTCTGCTTTCTGTAAAGAAAATTATGTCCAAACTATAAGGTCTTGTGTACATCACAGTGTGTGAAGGCCAAGTTTGTTTGAACTAAACATTTGGCACAGTGCAGCACCCTGGGGCTCTAAACAATAAGGGACTTAAATCGTTTCCCCTTCCCAGTGAAACTAAAATATCATCTGATCTGACAGGCTGTAACGGGGCCATTGGAAGAGGCATGATGGAATTTGTTGAGCCAGCAATAGCCCCTGGTGAAATTCCACAAGCCCAACGTTAAACAAAGGCCATTTTTGAAAGGTCACAGGACAACCTGTCTCCGCATTTGTACACTGCTTTTCATGAGGGTTGGGGCAGCAACAGAGACTAATATAATTAAGGAACCAGTGGGCAGTGTTTGGGAAGAAAGGTGAATGAGATTTATGTTAACACACACACACACACACACACACACACACACACACACACACACACACACACACACACACACACAAAATACATACTCATGATAAAAAAAAAAAAACTAGATAGAAAATGAATGCACCTAGAGGTAAATTAGCCAAATGTCACATGACAAAGCATATCTTTTCTTATCTAAACTTGTATGAAATAAGATGAATACTATAGTTAACGAGACAAGGGAGACTGTATGCTTTGTTAGTGATAGAATTGCATGTGTACCACATGGATCTTGCAAAATTCAGTGCTGCTTTTATCTGAACTCTTCAAAGAGAAGTAATATAGTAGGGAAGAAAGCAGAACCATATGCCCTGGTGTTTCCGAGCTTGACCATCTGGCTTAGTGCTCTTACCCGTATACCTTTTCCAATTAGCAGCTGGGCACTGAGCATTGTGTTATTGACCTGTATTCTCATATATACACTAATTGCTCATAAGATCATGATTGTTAAAGGAAGGACAAGTTGGAATGAAAAATATGAACATCATATATTTACATGCTTGTGAGTAGAATTATATAATTGTACATTCATTGTGAGATTGTGTTATTCCCTGAAGAGCCTGTGCTTAGTGCTTAGCTAGTTGGTTCATGGTTCATAGATAACACACCTGCTGGCAATTTAGGTGGATTTTGAGTTTGCAGGGGGCATGCTGCAGTGACTGGGTTTTGTAAGAAGTACTGGTGAGTATTTGTGGTGAAAGGCAACAAAAGACTATTAAGATAGGAATGCAAAAATGCAGAAATGTATGTATTTATCTTTTTTAATATGAAATCCTACATTATGCCCCCAGCAATGTTAGTGGAAAAAAAAAATTACATGTAGAAATGCCAGGATTATGGACCTAACAAAGGTTTACATTATTCAAGCCCATAATTTCTTTTAACTACAGTTAAGTTAGGCACAAGTTACTGCATAGTTTGTGCAAATGTTTGTATCTGCCCACAGTTTTGGAGGTTAAGGGTTGTGGTCTTTGTTGTCCCACTTTGTTTGTTTTGCCTACATGAAAGAAAAAACCTTCCCTCTTGCATGATTTTATATTTT
The DNA here is from genome assembly GCF_946808225.1 of Silurus aristotelis. Classification (NCBI taxonomy): domain Eukaryota; kingdom Metazoa; phylum Chordata; class Actinopteri; order Siluriformes; family Siluridae; genus Silurus; species Silurus aristotelis. The sequence goes on along the minus strand of NC_139582.1, from coordinate 24,461,043 downwards.
TTGCATCCCACAAAAAAACCCTAGTCCAGATGTGTCCACTTCTAGTCTTAACCAGATAACATGACTAGCTTTTTAAGAAAAAACAGAAAAATGTACAACAGAAATGTTTCCGCAGGAGAAATAAACACGGATGTGAGATGTGCCGCTGCATAAAATGCCCCCCCTTCACATGTGACAAGCAGTGCAGTGATGGCTATAAGCAGAACAGAAAAGGCTGCAACATCTGCATATGCAAAGGTAAATGAGTGGTCAAAGCCTCATATTGTCATGTTACTCTGTCATACTTGAGTGTATGTTAGCTGCATAATAGTTTTCATGGATGGTTATAATGCAGGGATACTGTTACAGTATCATGTATGCATGTTGTCTACAGTAGCTTCAAGCTGTGTAATTGATTTGCATTGCAGTGGAAGGTGCAATATAGAGTAAAGCGTATTTTCTTTCACTTAGAAATGTTTAAATCATATAGTTCCATGTCCTCTGTGGAAAATAGAGGTACTGGAATGATGACTGGTTATTTTCAGTCAGCACTATTAAAGAGTCTCTTCTGTATACTGTGTGTGTTCAGCCAACAGTTTATTTATTTTTTGTGAAATAGAGGAATAAAAGCAGATCAAAGTTGTTAAAAGCTCATAATAAGAAGCCTACTTGAGCTTGTTTTTTTTTTCCTATTAATAAGTACTTCAACTCAAAATATACATTGTTCACAATATTGTAAAACAAATTGTGGCTATTTTGAAACATCTGGATTAGTTCCCTGTCCTTTCTTCCTGTTAATAAATAAATGCCTATTTCGGGACATGAAACAAACAAATGCATGTCCGGGCCTGGGACTTGGTTTACATGAAACAATTTACCATGTGCAAATAAGCATTCTCAAAGTATGTGCCCTTTTTGTTGAGGTGAAAATGTAGGATGTGTATTAGGTTGTAATTAAAATAGAAATTATTAAATTACAACAAAAAAATCCACAGTGAGTTCATGGTTATTTAATAAAAGCTAGTGCAAGAAAACCTCTACTTTTGTCAAATGTTTTTTTAAAAAGCAGGGGGAAATGTTTTACTTTTTCAGAGAATGAGCATGGTGTTGGCACTACCACTTCTCCTCCAGCGAGCAGCCACTGTCTGACTGCGAATGGTCAGCGGTTTAAAGAGGGTGAGAGCTGGCATGACGGCTGCAGGGACTGTTACTGCCATGCTGGACGAGAAATGTGTGTCCTCATCTCTTGCCCTGCACCCAGCTGCACAAACCCTGTGCTCAGGGCACACCAGTGCTGTCCCAGCTGTGAAGGTATGTAGAAACCAGTGCAAAAAGGTTCCACACTTACAGCACATTAGAGTCAGAATGATTTATTAGAGTAATGATGGATTAGTAAAGTTCATGCCGAGGAGGACACCACAGATGCGTTATTTGCATTGAGAATGTTGATGAAGTATAGAGAAGGTCAGAGGGAGTTGCATTGTGTGTTTGTGGATTTAGAGAAAGTGTACGACAGAGTGCAGAGAGTGGAGTTGTGGTATTGTATGAGGAATTCAGGTGCGTCAGAAGTATGTGAGGGTGGTGCTGGACATGTATGCGGACAGTGTGACAGCAGTGAAGTGTGCAGTAGGATTGACAGACTGGTTCGAGTTGGAGGTTGAACTGAATCAAGGATCGGCTCTGAGCCCTTTCCTGTTTGCAGTGGTGATGGACAAGTTGACGATTGAGGATGGTTTGAGGAAGGTGAGATTGAGATGGTTTGGACATCTGCAGATGAAGGACATGGGGTATATCGGTAAGAGAATGCTGAGGATGGAGCCACCAGGAAGGAGGAAAAGAGGGAGGCCAAGGAGGAGGTTTATGGATGTGGTGAGGGAAGACATGCAGGAGTTTGTGTTGAAAGAGGCAGATGTAGAGGACAGGGGGTATGGAGACGGATGATCCGCTGTGGCGACCACTAGTCGCCACTAGAAGAAGAAGAATGATTGATTAGTATAGAGTTCTGAGGTGAGAACGCAGCAATTTCATGTCAGTCCTTGATACAGTATTTGGGGGTCTGAAATTATAATAAAAACCTAGTCATTGGTATTATAAGTTGCAAGGCATTGCAAGAATTTTTTTTTTCTGCCTTCCTGTCTTTAACATAACGTTTTATTTGGCTGTTGCTTTGGCTGCTGTAAAAGCATAATGAGTGTGTCCTTCTTCTTAAAAAAGAAATCACAGCATTTCTCTGAGAATCTCCTATGTTGATGTTTAAATGGAACTTTTTTTTTTAAAACCTTCTCCAGGGTTCTGGAGAAACATTGTCTAATTTCACTTTATACTACACCAACTATATATGGTTCAAATGACAATAAAAGCTTCTTGACCGCTTCTCAGCGAAGATAATAGGAGAAACAATTACCGAGAGATAAGAAAAAATGTAAGACTACACCACTTTGTATCACAGAGTGACTTAGTAGCCTGCAGTCAGTAAACCTGTTAATAAATTACAGTGTAAATAACAGTACAGTTGTAATGAAAACTTTGGTCATTTTATGCATAAAAATGGTTGGCCTATACAACTTGGCACAAAGGTTTTTATTACAAATTATGTTATAAGCAATAAGTTATGTTCTGAAAAAAAAGTGTGCACCATGTTGGAGATCTAATTATCAATTCAGTTCAATTCATCTTTATTTGTACAGCACTTTTAACAATGAACATTTAATCAATTCCTTTTTTCTTTCAATTTCAGTTTTTTACAGAATAATCCTGGATTTTCATTTTGCTCTCAGACTTCTGGACTCCACCATAATTTTATTAGAGTACCAATTTACACTGCCTTGATAATTGTCTAATAATGGGTGAACGTAGAAAAAAAGCTATTTAAAGGTCTTTTTATTATTTGACTGGTGTCGTAGTGGACAGTCAAAACTTTCTGATAAATCAGCATGTAACTCCTTTCAGTAGAATTAATGGGTAGCTGTTTCTTACCTAATTCTCCATTACATTATATTTTTCTACAGTAGGCAAAATATTGAATCACAAAGCAAACACGACCACACCTATAGACTACACCAGTCACTATGGCCTACTAACTGACCAGAAAGTGGTGGAATGAACCCCACCAAATGAAAGCATCACCTACCTTCCAATATAACCAAATTCCAATATCTATCTTTTTTCCCCCAAATACCTAAAAGCGACCAAATACCACATGTAGGGCATTTTATTTTATCCACACCATGTGACTTTTTGAGACACCTTGCTAGACACTGGGGACTGGTCCTGTCTCTGAACGTACAAGTATGTGTTTGTGTAAAGTTTCAAAAATGCCTGGCAAATGGTGCTCAGACTGGAAAAATGAAAAGAAATGCCAAGAGCCTGAAATGCATTGAAATGAATGAACACAACTAATTAACTTTTAATACCACCTGGCAAAAATTATGAGTAGAACTTACTTAGTAACGTACTTTAGAAAAAAATTTTTTTAGGACAACATAATTTAGAAATGTATCTAACTAATACAAATTTTCTGTGTTTGATACAGAGGAGACAGGCAGTGGTCATCCTGAAGGAATGGACATGGTGGTTTGCCAAGCTCCTGGGAACGAGCTTTATGTGGAGGGTGATACTTGGAACCTGGATGAATGCACCCGCTGTACCTGTAGGCAGGGCCGTGTGCTGTGTGACACAGAAGTATGTCCTCCTGCCCTCTGCCAGACACCAACCAGAATCAAAGGGACCTGCTGCCACATCTGCCAAGGTATCTTTCTTTCTTTTCATTCTGGAAACAATTCTGCGTGTTTTTTCCCGTTATTTTCTAGGACACCTTAAATGCAGGAATAGACTTCAGATAAGATGAAAGAACACTGATTGTATACAGATGCTACCCTGAGTAAGAACTTCTGTTTTTCCACAGTAACACATTTATGCAGGAAAAGGGAGTAAAGAATGGTTAAATCCATATTATGTACAGCAAGGCTCAGAAATATTGCATTTTATTAGCATATTTCTGCATTCAAGCTGTTTGATGGGCTTCACAGACGCAGCAGCTCTCTACAGAGGCACTTTACTATGTAGCCTAGGCCAATAAATTCACTGGCCCAAACTGGATGCCTTACATGGCCACCATAGGAAAAGAAATGTGGCTTGTTTTGTTTGTTTTGGCTTCCCACTTTGTGATTTCCTTCAGATAGACTTTAACACTGTCCATGTAGTATGTGAGACTGTAACCCCAAATCATACTTTTAAAATTAATGCCTGAGAAGCATTTTTACTGGTTCTTTTATAGAAAGTAATATAAACCTTATTTCCACAGGCATATGTACAGCCTGTGCCTGTCTAAAATCCCAGACATTCTTCCTCCAGATGTGAATTAGGCCTCATAATGTGTCTAAATGCAGACTGGCAAACTATGATTGACAATCAATTTTAAATTGCCACAGGCACTCCACTATTCGTCACAGAGAGAAACATGTAGCAAATGAACCTGAGCCCTTTGCACAGAAGCCTTATCTGCAAACCCAAGTCCTGCTATAATTACTATACTATTTAAAAGTGGGAAGGAAGCACTTGTGTTTACCATGAACATTCCGTACACTTGTGTTGCAGAGGACACACAGAGCTCCCTCCTTCCGGTCAATAACAGCCAACGAGAATATTGTATATCCAGTGATGGAGACATCCTTTTGGCTGGCGATTCATGGAAACCAAATGCCTGCACTAGTTGCATTTGCAACAATGGGACCATTCAGTGTTTCTCCCAGCGATGTCCAGCTGCCAAATGCAAAGTACCAGTTCTTCGCAAGGGACAGTGCTGTCCACAGTGCCTCGGTAAGTAACGACTGGGTTACCTAAACTGCTGATTGTATGATGTATACCAAAAACTAAATACATTTTGATACCATGTTAGATAAATGAAATAGTTCTCTTGGAAAAGTAGTCGATAAGAGCAACACTGCTTTAGCTGTCTGGGTAGAAGTGATATCATTACTGACTACCCTGTTAAATAACAATATTTACTTGTGGCCATCTAAAAGCTCATGGATGCAAGTGTTGTCATGTGACCTAGCATAAGCAGCAGTTCTTAATTGTCTATTAACTGGCTTCATGTGTCTTCAAAGAAACCTGTGATAGGCACTAAGGTAACATGGAGAGATAGCTAGTGGAGGGGAGTTTTTTTGTGCTTTAATTGCAATGCCAAAACAAATTTCCATGCTTTAATTATAAACATGGTTAGGGGCATTGAGGGGAGTTGAGTTTTTTCAAAGGGGAACAAAAACGTATATGAAATAGAGGCTGCGGCTAATGTCTTTGGCTATGGTAATCTACAGCTCTACATTGAATGTCATATTAGCTATTATATAGAGTGAAACACTGTCTAGGTCAGGGGTATCTAATCTTTTAAGATTAAACACCACTGACCTAGACACTCTACTCAAATGTGCCAACATTGCTAATAGGAAAATACAAGCAGTGGAAAATAAATTATTTAATTAAATTCTTTAGGCTCAGAGCAGGGTTTTCATTCTAACCAGACAGGAGCCTTTCCTGATTGTCTACTGAAATTGAAGATCAGATGATTTAAACAGTTGGAATCAGGCATGGCTTCTGCTCTAGAATTAGAATCCATAAAGGCTATTTTATTCAACCCTGCTTCATAGATACATCCATAACACACCAGCGTTGATTGAGAAAGTGAAATAAAATACAAGTGCAGGTGTAAAAAGCATAAAAGAAGGTGGTTTATCTGTTTACCATGTAAATATATAAAAAAAAGCTAAACTCAACAATGAACACAAAACACAAATTGTTAACGTCAGTGTTAGTGTGATAATTAAACGTCCTATATACCTTGAGACACTGTGATAAGACTCACACCCCTCTTTTTGTTTCTTTTGTCCATAGATGTTACAACAACCTCAGTGCCAATGACCTCTACAACAACAAACAAAAGTAAAAGCAAAGCCAGCGACCTCGTTACAATCACTGAAAGTGAAGTTTGGGTCACGGTGCATACAGTAGTTCCTGTTACAGGTAGAACACTAGCACATCCACCACATCATACCATAACAACCAGATGCTTCTTCAGGAAGACCAAAGATTAATTTGATGTATAATACATGTCATACATATGTCACTTCCATAGTTCTGATGTACTGTAGATTTTACTGTATTCTGTTATAACACACCTGAGTTCCAAAACAAATCAGCCAGAAGTTAAATGCCAATAACTACAGGTTAGAAGTTTCGGATCGCAAGACCCTACAGAGGATGGTGAGGACAGCTGAGATCATCATCAAAGTCTCTCTCCCCTCTATCACGGATATTTACACCACACGCTGCATCCGCAAAGCCAACAGCATTGTGGACGACCCCACACACCCGTCACACACACACACACTTCACACTCCTGCCATCAGGAAAGCGGTTTCGAAGCACACACTCATTACTCATCTCATTCCATTTCACCATCATTTATTTATTATTATTTATACTTGACCACATTACACTGTTTACCTGCTGTTTTTTGCACCTTTTGACTGCTGTTAATGCTGTTTTTTTGCACTGCATTGTGTCTGTTTACATTTACTCCCAGTTATAGTTTTTACAGTTCTCCTCACACAGTACTGTATAATCAAAGTATACAGTAGGTTTACTGGTCGGCTCTATCTTGGATTATGTGCTTTGTCTTGTGTTGTCTATTTGTACTGTTTGTCATCTGCACTGTTTGCACTAGGTTGCACTCGATGCACTTTACGTAGCTTGTGTTGTATTGTTAATTGCAGCACCAGGATTCTGGAGGAATGTTGTCTCATTTTTACTGTGTACCACTGTATAGTAGAAATGACTATAAAAGCCACTTGACTTGACTTGAGTTTATATATGTGACCGCTGTAAAACACACTGAACAAAACTATAAACGTAACACTTTTGTTTTTCCCCCATTTTTCATGAGCTGAAGTCAAAGATCTAAGACTTTACACAAAAGGCCTATTTCTCTCAAATATTGTTCACAAATCTGTCTAAATCTGTGTTAGTAAGCACTTCTCCTTTGCCGAGATAATCTATCCACCTCACAGGTTTGGCATACCAGGATGCTAATTAGACAGCATGATTATTGCACAGGTGTGCTTTAGGCTGGCCACAATAAAAGACCACTCCGAAAACCAGTCAGTATCTGGTGTGACCACCATTTGCCTCATGCATTTTGCCCTGTACAGTGAAAACTGGGATACGCTGGATGCCCTTCCTAACGCAACCCTCCCCAATTTATCCGGGCTTGGGACCGGCACTGAGAGTGGCTGGGGATGGTTCCCTGACCGGAGATCGAACCCGGGTCGCAGCGGTGAGAGCGAGGCGTCTTAACCACTAGACGACCAGGGGACCTAGTGTTGTGCTAGTTACTAAAAAAAAAAAAAAAAAAAAAGTAACTAGTTACAGTTACTAGTTACTTCATTCAAAAAGTAACAACACCAAAAAAAAAAAAGCGTTACAGTTAAAAGTAACTTTTTTAAAGAACGTTCTTTAATGTTCCCAATAATGCCCTTTTATGCGTTATGGTCTATACAATCACAAAACTGACTTAAACACAAAGTAATTTTTAAAAACTATTTTATTAAGGTCAGACCAACACAAACTGAATATATCATAAGGATTTCTGAAATAAATAACAAAACAAGCTGAATAATATATTCACAATCAAAAACCAATGTGGCTTCTGCTGTTGTGTTGAGCTCTTAAAAATGTTCCTTTCACAGCTTAAGTATGAAAACTATCAACAATGTACAACATAACACCGGGTTAGCTTCTAGCTTTGTTGAGGCATGGAGTTTCTGGAGAAGCTTTGACAGATTGGAGTTGCTGTTTAGCGCAGTAGATACGACCTTTGACTCAGACACGGCTTACATTTGACTAAAAAGTTTTTGTCTTTATGCTCAACTAAAGTGAAATAATGAGCATATTTCCACTTTGAGAAACTCGTCTTGCTCTCGCCTCAACTCGCCATTACTGCTACACAGACCTGAATAAAAGGAGACACGCCCACAGTGCGTCTTCTTCGTGTTTACAGTGGTTCATCCACTAATCCTACAATGTGTCGCCGCTGTAAACAGGTTAGACTGTAGTCTACACTTCAGCCAAAATTAATTCATTTAAAAACGGGTAACGCACCATACGGTAACGGTAACAGAGTTACTTTATTTTTTAAAAGTAACGTGTTACAGTATTAGTTACTGTCAAAAGTAGCGCGTTACTGCCCAACACTGCACCTGTCCATAGTGCCAGACGCCATCGAATGTGAGCATTTGCCCACTCAAGTCAGTTACGATGACAAACTGCAGTCAGGTCGAGACCCCGATGAGGACGAAGAGCATGCAGATGAGCTTCCCTGAGACGCAAACTGATTGTTGCAGCAGCCATCCAGGTGGCTGGTCTCAGACAATCTTAGAGGTGAAGATGCTGGATGTGGGGGTCCTGGGCTGGTGTGGTTACGCGTGGTCTGCGATTGTGAGGCCGGTTGGATGTAGTGCCAAATTCTCTGAAACGCCTTTTGGAGACGGCTTATGGTAGGGAAATTAACATTTTAATTTACAGGCAACAGCTCTGGTGGACATTCCTGCAGTCAGCATGCCAGCACGCTTCCTCAAAACTTCTGTGAGTGTGACATCTGGCATCGTGCTGTGATAAAACTGCACATTTTAGAGTGGCCTTTTATTGTGATCAGCCTAAAGCACACCTGTGTAATAATCATGCTGTCTAATCAGCATCTTGATATGCCACACCTGTGAGGTGGATGGATTATCTTAGTGCTCACTAACAGATTTAGACAGATTTGTGAACAATATTTGACAGAAAAATAGGCCTTTTGTGTACATAGAAAAAGTCTTAGATCTTTGAGTTCAACTCATGAAAAATGGGGGCAAAAAAACGGTGTTCACTGTATGCATTTTAACTACCGTAATTTCCGGACTATAAAGCGCACCCATATATAAGCCGCACCCACTGAATTTGACAAAGACTTTAAGATTTTATTTTAAACATAAATAAGCCGCACCTGTCTATAAGCCGCAGGTGTCTACACTGAAACTAATGAACTTTACACAGGCTTTAACGAAAGACAGTGTCTGTTACACGGTGTAACGGGTGAAATATGTTGTGGCTCCTTTAAGAGCAGAGCGGCATTTTGGGAATAGCCTGCCGCCGCATTTTGCCGCTATTACTGCATGTGTGCAAGACCGAGGAATATGTCCTTATTATTTTCTGATGCTCATTTCTAAGTTTCTTTGACTAACCCGTAACGCTGTTGACAAAAAAAAAAAAAAAAAGCCTTTTGGAAACCTGTCTGTGCTTATATGATTTCTGTCGCAACTGGAGTTAGTGAGCTCTCCCTTCACCCAGACTCAACACGTTACAACGACTTGTATCTAAACAGTAGCCTACCAAGAAAGTCATTGTTCACTGTTTTCCTCCTTCCTTTCACAACTTTATCTTTTGGCATCGTCGTGCGTAAAAAAAAAAAACGTTTTTTCTCCCAATGCCGTGCAGCTCAGAACACAGGTGAGGTGCGTTTTTTTTTTTCGTTTCAGTTCAGAAATTTCATTGGTCTAATGTTATGTCGCTCAGTTTTTTGGCTTGAAGTTTGTGAAACCGGGAAAAACCCAGGAAAAATTCATAAATAAGCCGCTTCGTTGTTTAAGCCGCGAGTTCAAAACGTGGGGGGAAAGTAGCGGCTTATAGTCCGAAAAATACGGTATTAACAATATCCAGTCTCATCCCACATTTTAAGTAGATTTTACAATAAACGTTCTCACTGTTTTCCTACTGCTGCTTGGTGACACCAAACATTTTGGGGGGGTTAATGCCAGGGTATTTGTGGAAAATATATATATATATTTTTTTTTTTCGACTGCTCGTATTTCCTGTTAGCAATGTTGGCACATCAAAGTGGCGTTGAAGCCCCAAAAGTTACGATTAATAGATTAGAACATGCACATTGTAATAGTAAAATATTAGTATATGTGACACAAAACTTTCGTCTTTCTTGAATAGGTAATCTAGATGAGGACTTTCTGGCCAAGATGGAGATCTCCCACATTTACCAATCAATAGCCTGGATTCTGGCCGCCCTCCTCATGTCTATAGTTGTTTTTTTTATTGTGGCACTTCTCATTAACAAGAAGAAAAACTGCGTGCAGATGTCCTGCTATGATGCACCCAAAAAGGTAAGCATGGTCTAAGGAATTGTTCCTACAGTCTTTTACAGCTAGCAAGCGGTCATATTTCTGTCAGACAGACCAAGAAAAAAAAAAATTATAGACGTAGTAAATCAAGAGATTTTCTTCTCTTAAATTCCTAAATGGATGAAGACTGACCTTGAGTACTTGTTTATGAATACGTCATATTGTGCAGCTGTAAATGGAATGTATGGATTTCTTTGTCATTAATAATGCAAACAGAGATCTATTACAAGAACATTGTGAAAAGCATCTCAACATCACTCACATCTTGTGTGTAGGGGAAATGTATTTATTCTTTTCCTTCTAAATGTTAGCCACTCAGGCATACTTTTTTAAAAAGCTTGCAGGGTTTGCAGTGTTCTGTAATGAAGCTGTTTGGTGCTTTCCTTTTTCCTCCGTAGACTGTGATCCTGAAGAAGCATGTGAACAAGAGCTCGGTTGTGTACACTGAGCCATCCAAGGAGAACAAGCTGCAGAGCGTGAAGAACGACTGCAGCATGACCTCCTCACCAAGCACGAGTTCAACCTATGGGGAGCGGATCAGCATCCCCCGGGCCAAGCTGAGCAACGGACATGTGAGAGTCCAGCGTTAAGGTCTCCTGCTGGGACTACAGGAAATTTCCTTTCATCTCTATTGGTTTCATACGTATCCATGAAGCTCACAGAGCAACTCAAACCACATGCCAAGGATTCTTCTGCCTTCCCTTGAGAGAGATCTTAGGTGTCCAGTGGAGGAAAGAAGGATTATTATGAAACCATGCATCTTACTTTATTATATTGCCATCTACCCCCCCAACCCCCCTTTTCTGGAACGGTAAATTCTTGCCATATATAGCTCTCAGGAGCAATAGGAGAGGAAAGCATACTTATTTGAAAATGACTCAATAACGGCCCACTCTGGAAAAAAGCTGAGATTGAGTTTATAAAAACTTTAACCGAACATTGCAACAGACTTCTGTAACAATTCCAATTTACTTATTTGGATCTATCCTTTCTAACATTTTATGCTAGAAGTTTACAACCAAGCTTTGAGTTTTGCTCAGGCAAAACTTGTGTGGGGTATATACAGTGACCCAGATTGGAGGGCAGCTTTTTGGCTGATTCGTTCATGGACTTTGGCAGGATAATAATGAATAGACTGGAAATTACTATGACTAAACTATATTCATGAGCCATTTTATTCGGAACACCTGCAATCCAGCAAATATCCAATCAGCCAGTGCATAAAATTATCCAGATCCAGTTTGAGTTTTGCCATCAGTACAGGAGGAAAAAGTGATCTTGGTCATCAGGAAAAAAATGTATTCTCACTGACTGGCATGGTGTGCTGGGGGCTGATGCGCTGGTTTGAGGTTTCAGAAACTGCTGATCACCTGCGATTTTATTAAATTGAAAAAAAATCAATATTCTGATCTTTTCTCTCATCTTCAACTATCAGTGACCACTGAAATCTCAGATCATTCTTCTTATCAGACAGTAATGGAGCTCAATGTGGTCGTCTGCTGTTGAAGCCCATTCACCCTAAGATTTGATCCGTTTTGCATTTTGACACAGTGCAACGTTGATACTCGCGGGGGTTACGTCCTATGACCCCTCACGAGTAACAAAAAAAAATAAAAATCGCGAGGTTTTGACTCTCCTTTTGATGGTTCCTTTTTCAAGGTGAATTGAGTTTCTGTAAACTCAAGAAATTTACAATGTTTTGTTGCCATAAATGTTTTATTTACTACTTTAAATTAATAAAACAATAAGTTTTTCAAACATTTTATGTAATTTATTAGTACAAACTCTGTTTTAAAATGTTATGCCGAACTTTCGAGCCACTCGTGGCTTCTCACGAACTATCAGATTTTTCGCGAGTTACTCTTTGTCCGGTTCCAAATGAAAAGTCGCGAATATCGAGGTTCCACTGTGCAGTACTTTTCTGCTTACCATATTTGTTAGGAGTTTTTATTTGCTGTACTTTAGGCTTCCCTCAAACAAGTTCAGCCATTTTTCACTCTCCTCTCACAAAGTATTTTCTGCCAATGCAACTCTGAATGGTTTTTGTTTTCTGAACTGTTCTGTCTAATCTCCATTGTGTGAAAATCCCAGTTCACCAGTTTCTAAAATACTGAAACCAGCCTGCCTGGGCCAGACAATTTTCCACAATTCCCATGTTTGAAGGAAACCTTTTGAAAACTGAACCTTATGAGCTGCATTTGAATGATTTTTTGCATTGCGCTGCTCTGACGTGATTGATTTTGATCAAATTTAATCCATGTATGTACCTGTGCTCCTGATAAAGTGGCCGGGTGAGTGTACATTAAACAAACAGCAGAATCTGAATTATCAGCACCCTTTAAGGTGACCGGATATTCAGACTCTGGTTTATGTCTATTTTCATTTTACCTTTTAAGTATATTAATTGTAGTCTTAGTGACCTGATGGTTTATTTTATGGCTTCTTTAAGTAGTAAGATGTGACGGTTAAGAACCTAGAGTAAAAATCCATTCCATTACAACCTATGTGGGTCAGAATCTAAAAAAAAAAAAAAAAATATGGTATGCCAAAAAAAATGTTTGTCAGCCATTGATTAAAACCTATGAGGTCACTGACAATAAGCTCACAATCTTTTAAGATATTTCTTTTTCTCCCTGTAGCCTACAAGAGATATAGCTAGATGATAACTCTGTAAATCAGATCTAACTATTTGTGGCCATTGCAATACTGGACTATCAAAATAACTAAGTCTTAAACGGTTTTGGTTCCTGCAGTATTACTATGCACATGACTGATGCAAAAATGGCAGCAGGTATTATTAGGGTCAGCTGCTTACCAAAAATGTGCAAAATATTCCAGGAAAGACTGATGCATGGACAGGGATTTCACGTTCATATCAAGATGGTAAAACTGCTTCAGTAAACAGTGTTTCTATTTGGGATTTACAGCCAAGCGTTACACAATACATTCACAGGACAATTTGACTCAGTTTTTTGCTAGGATTTTTTTTGTCATAAGTGTTGCAATGGGGGGCTTGAAACTATAATGTGGGAGAGGGGCAAAACAAAAAGCAAGAACAGTTTTATAGCTGTTGGCTTTAAATGATGATGATGATAATGGCCATTCTAGTGTCGTATTTCTTAAATGTAAAAAGGTAGATAAACCATAGATAAAGAGTACATTATTTATTTTTTCAAAACAGTTTATTTATTAATACTGAACTATAGTTTGCGTACCAAGAAATTTGTGCTGTTTGGATGTTGACAGAAACCATAGTAGCCAAAGCTGCTGTACATTGTTGATTTTGTCAACCATTTTCATGTCTATCTGCTTTTTTTTTTTTTTTGAAAAGGAATAAATACTGTATATCACTGTGTGATCCAAGGGTCTTAAGTGTTTATTTTCAAGCTATTTTATTGCTTCTGCTACCACTGAGAGAGAAAAAAAAAGACACTTTAATTTGTAAGGCAAAGATCTATACCAATCCACAACCCCCCAGTTCCAATATATGTTGCTAACTGAGCCATAAAATGTTATATACACCTTTAAAATAAAGCACATTTGTAAGGAAAAATACATATTTTAATGTATTTATTTCAGCATTTATAATACATCAAGTAGTAACACTTTTGAAATCCTCAAAAACAGATCTCTGTTTTGGAAAATAAAGATTGACATATCACTATGGAGAGAATCCACACTTGGGAATTATATAATCCAGAGGCTCAAAGCTGGTAATCATTACTGGACCACTATGACAATGAATAATTTGTTCCTTTGGTAGAAATGTAAACCGAAGTCATTGCCAATAAAAAAGACCCCCCCCCCCCCAGCTCCCAAATGAACAAACTTAATTTCAGTCCTTAAAGAGTCCTTGGAAAATAATTACCTAGAATGAAGGACATTGTCTAGGTTAAAGAAGAATCTTGTAGTAGTCATCTCTGTAACTGTACAAGACAACAACTGCAACCCTGCAAAGAAAAATACATTGAGATTTCAATGGTTACTTTTCCAAATATAAACATTGTTATACTTGAAAAAGTGGCCACTGAACAATGTTTGATATGATAAATTTGGTTGGTCAGGTCAAGCTGTAAATATCTTATTTCCTGTTATTCAAAGAATCATTAAGCCCCAAATGTAGCAGAATGCTTCTTATCTTATGCTAATTTATTGCTAACATGACTTCACAAAGAAGACAGTTGAATCAAACAAACAAGTTCTATCTAATCTATCGAGAATCCTAGAGGTGGACAAATGATGCTTAGTCATACTGATTAAATGAATTTTCTTTTAAATGACGTAAAAACTCTAGATTGGTAGATTTCTCTCTGTTATCTGTTAGCAAACCGAAACTTGAGTAGAACTGACAAACTTCTAAATGAGGTCTTGTGTGGAGGAAACCAGTTTTAGATACATCTTGAATAAATTAATATATGTTGACCAAACACAACTGAACCAGATAATTATTAAAGCTTTCCTGCGAAGAAGCAGGTGAAAATTCGAAAATCTGCAAAGCAGTGGTCCTGTAAGAGTTTCATATTTCACCCTTGGAGTCAGGTGCTAAGCTTACTTCACAAAAATTCTGGTAAATATTTTAGTTTTCTATAAAGAAAATAGTTTCCCATGATAAATAAAGGTAAGTATTAAATCTTCTGCTGGAAAGGTTCACATTCTACCCATGTCTGTGTGGGTATCTTCTTAAATCACTGGTTTCCCAAACTCCCAAAAACATGCAAGCGTAAGATATTATTATAAGCATGTGTGTGCATTGCATGTGTGTGTGTGGCATGCTTTCACATCCAATGTTCCCAGTATAGACATTGAGTATGAATGTAAAGCAGTTACAGTAGGTACAAGCTGACCAGGTTAAAGCATTTACAGGAGGGTGGGGGTGTGGGGGTATTAGTGGGTGGATGGGCAGCTGGATTATTGGAAAGATATATTGTTGACTAGTATGGTGGATATTTGGTTAGCTGGGTGGCCTGGTTGGATAGATGTGTGGGTAGAGGGGCTTAGATTTGTGGGTGGGTGGGTTTGCTTGGTTAGATAGGTTGCTTCTTGAATGAGCACTTGTTGGGTGAGTGGCTGGGTGAATAAATAACACTGATATGATCCCTTAAGTGGCACGACTGACAATTTGATAGATTAGCTTTTTCTTTTTTTTTCTTTTACCTTTTAATCATCTTGAAACGGTGGATCTCTTCACAGATGGATTTGAGATAGCGCTGCTTGGGCAGGTGCATCAGTAAGTGTTTAACGCTGATGTTGAACTGCTCCTCTCCTTCAAACTGCATGATTAAGAGAGCAAAGGGGGCACAGTTGGCTCACTTATTTCTTTAAATGTTTTTCAGCAAAACTTCATGTACTTAAAAAATTTTATTTACTAGAAATAATTAATGTTTTGATTATAAAAACCAATTACCAAAGGCAGACCACTTGTTTTCTTCAGGTTTTTTTTAATCTGTTTAACTGTAATCACATGCAAAATATTTTGTACTTCCTAATACTTAGGATACTATAGATCTAAACATATATGCTCACCAGACACTTTATTACAAACACATGTATAGCTGCTCATTCATTCAATGCATTAAGTTTTGGAGGTACGAGTCAACAGCTTTAGTCAATGTTCACATCAACGATCAGAATAACAGAGAAATTGGATCTCTGTGACTTGACATGGTTGTTGGGGCCAGACAGGCTGGTCATGCACAACAGTCTCTGGCACAGGTCAAAGGAGAATGGTCAGCATGCTTTGAGCTGACAGGACAGATATCAGATAAGAAGAAAAAAAATCACTCTTTACAACTGTCCTGAGCAGAAAATATCAAACATAAGAGCTACAACAGCTGAAGACCCCACTAGATTCAAGGAATCCGGGAGTTAAAGATTCCTGATTTTTGCTGAGACATGCAGATGGAAGAGTCAGTGCCAATAGAGTTTAGTGCCAATAGCACAAATTTATGAACCCAACCTGCCATGTGTTACCATTCAGCCTGCTGGTGCATCCATATTTCACCATCTTAGAAATGGCATGATAATGTGCTTAGTCACAACGTACAAGTCATCTCATTAATGATTTCATGAACAATGAGTTCATTTCAGGAAAAATGTAACAGAGCACCTTCGGAATGTTATAGAATTGGAGATCAACTCTGCAACCCTTTCGACATGGATCAGAATTTCAAAGGAATGTCTTTATTTTGTGAAATCCATGTTGTGAAGCTTTGAAAAGCTACCCAGTAGTAATATGGTGTTCATAATAATATGTCTGGTGAGTGTGTATATTTCTTAAATATTCTTAGATATTTCTAAATCTCACCTGCAAATATTATAGAATTATTGCTATTAAAACTTAATCCAGTCCTGGATTAAATCCCCCATTCATGATATTAAGTAGTGAACATAACTGTGCGAAAGTCTGTAATATATAATAGTCAAATTGTGGATTGGTATATTACAAACTGTAACACAGACATAACTATTCACTAGCACCATTAGTAATACAAGTAGATATTTACACAAAATGGTAATAAACGAGGTGTGGTGTTTTAATAAGAGGCTCCATTTAGTCACCTTTCGGCTTTGGTTTCCTGAGGTAATAGGTTCGATCATTATGTATTGTTTTGTGCTTTAAACCCACATAGTTATTTTTCATACTTTCCTATGCACCACTGCTCGGTGTGTTTTTGAGGACAAGACATCCATTCATTCTGTGTAGTACGTCAGCCTGCGTCAATTACATTTTCTCATCTGGACTTATATTTCTTGAAACCGCATTAGCTCTACTTTTTTTTTTTTCTTATTCAAACAAAGACCGGCGGATTCTTTTCCACCACCCAGCTCTGGCAGCCGGACAATCTCCCTCTTTTTCCTCCCGTTCTGCTCAAGTGGCTCAATCAATGCTGAGAATGAAATGAAAAAGCAACTAAAGACAGGGGTTTCCCTTCACAACAAGAATGCAAACACCTCCAAGACACGTTTCCTATATACTGTGCGTATCAGACAGGATCCCCTCAATTTTCCTGTTTATGTGCCAACAAAACTTTTCCCACCACTCTGTTCTGCTGGAATTCAGTTCATTGACTTGCAACAGCTTATTATAATGGCTAGCGAATACAAACCTCCAGAGACAGGAAGTTGATGAGGGTCTCCTTGGACAAGTCAACCTAAAAGTAAATGGAAACAATGTTACTTTTGCAGACACAATGGAGTCTAATCTAGAATGTGCTGTATACACAACACACACTATCAGCATACACACACTGTACCAGTTCGAATGAAAAAACAAAAAGGGTCTTAGCATCTCTTGGATGACTAAGTCAAGTTCCACTGAGTAGAGATTAGTTACTGTAAAGAGCAGGTAGCAAAAACACGTCTGTAATGCACACAAATAAATGGACAATCGTTATAGTGCTCTGGTGAACTGAGACTGAGGTTTCAGAGGCAACAAATATAGGATTTTGGTAATTAGATTGTTTTTTCCCATGTATCCTTTTTTTGTTTTGTTTTTTTCTCAAATGAAAAACAAACGATAAAATCAATATGCCTCATTTATAGTTTCTTATAATCTTTTTTTTTTATTTTTATTATGAGTTTTGTTTGTACACTTGAATAACCAGTAAATGTAAAATAACTGATTCAACAGTGAGTTCATAATCCATCAATGCGTTCATTTGAACATTCTGACTTTGCTCGGAGAACTTAATGTGAATTTAACATGCAAAATCTTCAGAAACTCATTGCAGAATGTTCTCCGGGCCCGTCTACCCCACACCATGATCCTCTAGATTGTCTGCAAACTGGTAATATTTTACTTTGGTTTGTATAATAAAATTTTTTATTTGTGCAAATAGCTTTTTTTTTTCCAACTTTGTTTTTCAACTGCAATTCAAAAAACACATGAATACAATGTGCAAGGACCTGTTTTATTTGCTTTTTCCAACTGCAAGTAGCAGTCTGAAGCTTAACACAGCTTTGGTACACATCAAAAGTCCACAGTTTAGAATGATTGGACAATGTAGACTCAGTAAGTAGTATACTTTGAAAGTTGCACAGTAAACACTTTAAATCAAATGGTCATAAAAACAACTTTTTATATCCTGAACTGAGAAATGTAGAGAATCTTAGGTAAGATAAGGTTAAACCAAATAGTTTTTTGCCCATGATTGGCTACTGTAGCTGTGACTAACAGAACAAGTTTTCTTTATCAGTGCCCTGCTACTAATGGTTGTGGCACCTTTAGGATTTGCAATTGTGCACTGCAAATGATGGGCAGAAAAACATATTTGTTGCGCTACTTGGGAACCCGACTGTAATTATTAAACAGAAACACAAGGAATGTTTGTGACTGCATAAGCAAAAGGCCTTTTCTAATTACATTATTTTACCGAGATTCAAAGGCATTGAAATGACAAGTTAATGCACACGGATACTAAAACTCAGAACTTAACTAGTAAAAGTATTGCATATTCAGTACTGTGCAAACCGTTTAGGCAGGAGTGAAGAAATGCTGTAATGAAAGCTTTCAGAAAGATTTATTTTATTTGTTTATTTTGATCAATTTACAAAATGGCCATTGAGCAAACTGAAAGACAAATCTAAATCAAAATCAATATTTGGTATGACTACCATTTGGATTTCAATTCTTAGGCTTGCACACTTTGTACATTTGCATGAGTCAGGTGTAACAAATTAATTAAAACTATTAACACATTTAAACACAAAAGCATTCTTACTTTACAGCTTTTTTTTTTGCACACCTGCCTAAAACTTTTGCACAGTACTGGGGATATGCTAAATTACCCCTAATTCTGCTGCAATAGCAGTTGGTTTCTTGCACCAATCCACCCTCATAATTATTATCACAAATATTACAATCTAAATATTTTCTTTCATGTTACAGTCTTACAGGACCATTTTATTGCATCAAGAGTGTATAGTGACAAACCCTCACGAACCAACTCAGTCTCACACAGGTTTACATGGCCTCTATTCTTCTATTTCATGGATTATTAAAACTGACTGGCCACATTAGATACAGTATGTTCAGTTAGATACTAGTTTCATTCAGAATTACCTCAGTTTACTCCAACTGTTTACTCTGAATTGTGCTTTCATTCTAACTGAAATAATCTGATTATTAAAATGATTTTTTACATGTAAACGCAGCTATTGACCTATTCCCCGTCCAAAACTAAAATTATTTAATGTTAAAAATAAAAAAGGAAATGAAACAGAAAAAAGAAAACTAAATAACATTCACTTACTGCCAACACCTCGATGTCATTACTCTTGTTCTGCAAATTGTTGCCAAGATTTTGCAATCTGGTTTGTATCTGGAAGAAAAGAAAAAAACATTTCTTCCTTGATCACAATAAACATAAATATTGGATGCTTTTTATTCTTATGTATAAGAAAAAAGCAATGAAGTGTTTAGTTCTGTCTTAAGAATTGAGAGGAGTCCATGAATACTTTGCATGCACTGGGGGGAGTCTGTGATGGAAATAGTAAAGAACGCTTCATACTCCCTAACCCCTTGCTAAAGGCAGATATGCAAATTTACCCCATAAGACTGCTTGCAGGCTATGGACATGGGGGAGATGTGGAACTGCGAGGTTTACACCTTGTTTGGATCTAAGAATGGTGTGAGGACTTGAAGACATGTATTTTTAAGTGCAGTGTTTACTGTGCATGGCTGAAGAGAGTCAGTGAAGGAGCTGGAGGAACACCAGATTGAATGTTGGCATATCTGGACCTCGCTGTACTTTTGCTGATACCTGTGTCTCATAGCGGCGTCGTGTGCTGGCTGAAACCTTGTCCGGAGTAACCAGGTTTACATTCATGTTCATTGTTGCACCTCCCCCGTGCTGCTCCGATGACCCTGAAATACAGTGCACTTTAAAAAAATAAATAAAAAACAACCAAAAATACAAAAAAAGAATAGACCTACCTAAATAGTAGACCTAGGATGAATATTTAGAGCTTGTTAATAATTTGTGTGCTGCAAAAACGCTTAAAATATACTTTAAGGAAATTTGACATTCGACCGTGCTAAGAGCTTGACCCTGTTTAGATTCCAAAATGTACTGTTTATCTGATGGATAAGATCTAACTTCTACAATCATTCAAAAACTCATTCTTGACATATCACACTAAAGTTATAATAAAGATCTAATAAAATGCTTCAATTTATATTCAACATTCTTTCCTGACATTTTTTGTTCATTGCCTTTCCGCTGTTTATTTTTGCATACCTTTGATCAATCCTTCATTCATTCTGTTTTATATATTTCCTTCCTTCACTACGTCATTTGTTCATTCTTAACATTCCTGCTATTCGTCAATATTCATGTCTTCCTGTTTATTTCATTCTTTCCCTTCCTTCTTCATTCGCGCCTCTCTTTCTTATTCAATCCTTCATTTAAGATGTCAATCATTCATTCATTCCCTTATACTTTCCATCCTTTATAAATAAATCAATTTATTTAAAGACACAATAAGGATAGGATGGTTGAATTAGGAGGAAGGTGTGGAATTGATATTTTAATCGCTTTGGGATTTACAAATGCTTTCTGCTTTGTTGCTTTATGTAAGTGAGTCGCTGTAAAAGCGTTGAATAACAGAGCATGAGCCAATCAATTATTCCGCCAAGACTGTACAACAGAGGCTTATAAAGTCTCCTCATATGTTTGAACTTTTAAGGTCTCCAGAGTGTAGTATGCAACTATTTATGCATGCGCACACACTGGAGGATTTGCCCTGAAGGTAAACAAACCTCAAATGAAATTCTTGTTGAGCTGTGTGTGGCCTATTTTAGCTCACCTCCAGCTTAAAAAGCAAAACAACAACAGAGGCTGAGCAGAAAAGATGATACCTGAGTTTAGCAAGAGTGATCCCTTAGGATTCTGGAGAGACCCTCCCTCCGATACCTCTCTGGAACAAACAAGCAGAAAAGTTAAACAAGGGTTTTTCTTTTTAACTTCCCTTTTGTGTTGCTGACTGCTAAGCTAAACAATGTAGAGAATAAAGCCAGAGAAACTATATTTACCGGCTTCTCTCATCAAAAAGTTTGGGCCGGCATTTTTGGATGATGTGATCCACCAAGTCCGTCTCTTGTATTCTCTTTTCTAACTGACGGTCTTTCTCGAAAGATTTTACCTAAGGCACAGAAAGAATCAAGAACAAAACACCACATTTTAATGCACCACTTAGCTATTAAATGTATAGCTTGGCTCACCGGTGCCCACTGACACTCACTTTCCTCTTCTAGCTTATCCTTCCACTTACTACCTTAGTTTTCCATTTAGCATGAGGAAATTTCATTCAGTTAGCAAAATTTCTCTATGTAGACTGCCTGTGTTTCTTAAACTAGCTCCTTAACAAGATAACAAGATTTATTCAGAAACATAACCTAGGTAGGACAGGATTAAAATAAAATAATAGATTTAAAAAAATATATTTTATTATGTTTTTTTCATATCATTCTGACAGAATTCCAGATCCTATGGGTTATCCCAGGCAGCCTCATATATTTGGATAAATCTTAAGAATGGCTTAAATGGTTTAGTTTAATAATACATTCAGTAGACAAATCTCTGCTTTTTGTTTTTGATTAGGTTTCATTAGATGACGTAGGACCTTTTCCTAATCAGGAACATGTGGGCATGTGGAGGCACTAACTAAACCCAGAAAAAATAATGTTTGGCAAAAAGCCATCCTTACTCTCTTCTGCTTAAAAATGTCGACAGAAAGCAAAGATGTTAGCCAGACACAAATCATATCATTTACCCAGGATGTGAAGACAAAACACGCCAGCTTAAAGCCAAAACATTGTTGACTTCTTTTTTTTTTTTTTTTTTAGTTGAAGGCACAAAGACAAATAAAAAGCGTAATCATACACATGTTCATTTCCCTCAGACTGTATTAAAGTCATTACTAAAGTGCAATACATCTGCTACCACTTTAAAGCCTAGTTATCAATGTGGCTAACATTTTAGCCTAAGCTGTTCAGCTTAACTTTTGCTACTTTGGTAGACTAATAATGATTACATTTACAAATTATCTACGCATGAAAACCTGGCAAGCTAACAAGCAGAAATATATAATTAATGCATGTGTACAATTGACACGATAAAAAGAAAAAAATATAAATTCTTGCAGCTTACTTTAACATAGGTGCCCTCTTTGTCTGAGACCAGAACCATGAATGTACTGCCTGCAAGCCTGCAGTAATCCAGAAGGGCCTCCTGAGACTGAAACAGATACACAGAATATGTATTATGTATCTTCAGCCACTCTAAACAGGAAACAGCATTGCATCTAAACCTCTTTCTCACATACAAACATATTGAGAATATGCCAGTTTCTAAACATTTACAGAGAAAAAATATTGGAAAATTGAAACCAGACTAAAATCATCAAGGTGTGACATCAATGATTAACAAGAGATCACATGTTACTTCTGTTTATTATTTGTCCAACACGGTCCCATTGATCTGAATCTGCATTCATTTTAAAACGACTTCATTTCCAAAATGTCCTTTGATTCCATTGTATATTTGCTTTGGGCAAAACACAGATGTATATCAGTGCACAAGCATGTTAAGTGCCACTAAAAAGAAGTTGCATGACGAGTGTTGGTACGCAGCTGACAAGCAGCACAGACACATGTAAGAGAGGTTGATAAGACACACAAGTGCAGTGCGCTGTCCAATTAGCTCCATTAAAATGGACATAAACAGAACAGCACCATGTTTGGGTAGGAAACAGCTAACCATGTCATGGCACTTAGGTCTGTACAGGTAACTCACCATGATAGCTTCAGCATATTTTTTTTAATAGCACAATGCTTTTAACTGTATTTTCTAAAATTACACACAATATTCTATTTACCGTATTTTCCGGACTATAAGACGCTACGTTTTTTCCATGCTTTGAACCTCGCGGCTTAAACAATGAAGCGCCTAATTAATGGATTTTTCCCAGGTTTTTCCCGGTTTCTCAAGCTTCTTCTTCTTCTTTCAGCTGCTCCCATTAGGGGTCGCCACAGCGGATCAACCGTCTCCATACCACCCTGTCTTCTACATCTGCCTCTTTCACACCAACTACCTGCATGTCTTCCCTCACCACATCCATGAACCTCCTCCTTCGCCTTTCTCTTTTCCTCCTACCTGGTGGCTCCATCCTCAGCATTCTTCTACCAATATAATTCATGTCCCTCCTCTGCACATGTCCAAACCATCTCAATCTCGCCTCCCTCACCTTGTCACCAAAACATCCTACATGCGCTGTCCCTCTAATAAACTCATTTCTAATTTTGTCCATCCTCGTCACTCCCAACGAAAACCTCAACATCTTCAGCTCTGCTACCTCAAGCTCTGCCTCCTGTCTTTTACTCAATGCCACTGTCTCTAATCCATACAACATCGCAGGTCTCACTACAGTCCTATAAACTTTCCCTTTCATACTTGCAGATAGTCTACTATCACAAATCACTCCTCTCACTCTTCTTCACCCACTCCACCCTGCCTGCACTCTTTTCTTTACTTCTCTAACACACTCTTCATTACTTTGCACTGTTGACCCCAGGTACCTGAACTCCTCCACCTTCTCCACCTCTTTTCCCTGTAACCGCACCACTCCACTGCCCTCCCTCTCATTTACCCACATGTACTCTGTCTTACTCCTACTGACTTTCATTCCCCTTTTCTCCAGCGCATATCTCCAGCTCTCCAGGCTCTTCTCAACCTGCTCACTACTCTCACCACAAATCACAATATCATCTGCAAACATCATAGTCCAGGGAGACTCCTGTCTGACCTCGTCCGTCTACCTGTCCATCACCACTGCAAACAGGAAAGGGCTCAGGGCCGATCCTTGATGCAGTCCAACCTTCACCCTGAACCAGTCTGTCTTTCCTACTGCACACTTCACTGCTGTCACACTGTCCTCATACATGTCCTGCACCACCCTCACATACTTCTGTGACACACCTGACTTCCTCATACAGTACCACAACTCCTCTCTTGGCACTCTGTCGTACGCTTTCTCTAAATCCACAAACACACAATGCAACTCCTTCTGTCCTTCTCTATACTTCTCCATTAACATTCTCAAAGCAAATAAGGCATCTGTGGTGCTCTCCCTCGGCATGAAACCATACTGCTGCTCACAGATGGTCACCTTTTCTCTCAGCCTGGCTTCCACTACTCTTTCCCATAACTTCATGGTGTGACTGATCAACTTAATTCCCCTGTAGTTACTGCAGGTCTGCACATCTCCCTTATGCTTAAAGATCGGTACCAGCACACACTCCTTCTCCATTCCTCAGGCATTCTCTCACCTTTCAGAATCTTGTTAAACAATCTGGGTAAAAACTCCACTGCCATCTCTCCTAAACATCTCCATGCTTCTAGCGGTATGTCATCTGGTCCAACCAACTTTCCACTCTTCATCCTCTTAATCGCTGCTCTCACTTCCTCCTTACTAATCCTATCCACATCTTGCTTCAACATCTCCACATCATCCAACCTTCTCTCTCTCTCTGATTTTCCTCATTCATTAGCTGCTCAAAATACTCCCTCCAACTTCTCAACACACTCTCCTCACTAGTCAACACATTTCCCTCTCCATCCTTTATTGCTCTAACTTGCAGTACATCCTTCCCAGCTCGATCCCTCTGCCTGGCCAATCGGTACAAATTCTTTTCTCCTCCCTTAGTGTCCAACATCTCATACAGCTCCTCATATGCCTTTTCCTTGGCTTTCGCCACATCCCTCTTTACCTGCTGCCGCATCTCCTTGTACTCCTGCCTACTTTTCTCATCACTCTGTCGATCCCACTTCTGTTTTGCCAACCTCTTTCTCCTTATGCTCTCCTGCACTTCCTTTCCTTTCCTTGTCTTCCTTTCTCTTTCCACATGTCACCCCAAGTACTTTACTAGCTGCCACCCTTAACACTCCTGCAGTAGTTTCCCAATCATCCAGCACCTCTTCACCACCACCGAGCCCCTGTGTGACCTCTTACCTAAACCTCACACTACACTCTTCTTCCTTCAGCTTCCACCATCTTATTCTTCTTTCAGTCCTCACTCACCTCCTCTTCGTCTTCGCCTCCAAAACCATCCTACAGACCACCATCCGATGCTGTCTAGCTACACTGTACCCCGCCAACACCTTACAGTCTCCAATCTCCTTCAGGTTGCATCTCCTGCATAGAACATAGTCCACCTGTGTGCGCCTTTCTCCACTCTTATAGGTCACCTTATGATCATCCTTCTTCTTAAAATACGTGTTCACCACTGCCATTTCCATCCTTTTAGCAAATCCACCACCATCTGCCCTTCCTCTCCTTAAGGATATACCTACCCATCACCTCCCCATCACCTCTGTTCCCTTCACCTACATGCCCATTAAATTCTGCCCCAATCACCAATCGTTCTTTCCTAGTTACACCATCTACCACTTCATCTAATTCACCCCAGAATATTTCCTTCTCCTCCATCTCACAGCCGACTTGTGGAGCATAGGCACTGATGACATTTATCATCATCCCTTCAACTTCCAGCTTCAGGTTCATCACCCTATCAGAAACTTTCTTCACCTCCACTACATTTTTACTGTACTCTTACTTCAGAATCACGCCTACACCATTTCTCTTTCCATCCACACCATGATAGAACAGTTTAAACCCACCTCCCATGTTCCTGGCCTTACTCCCTTTCCACTTGAAACACTCCTGAACACACAACATATCTACCTTTCTCCTCTCCATCATATCAGCTATCTCCCTCCCTTTACCAGTCATAGTACCAACATTTAAAGTACCAACCCGAACTTCCACTCTCCTACACTTCTCCTTTTCCTGCTGTCTCTGTAGATGTCTTCCTCCTCTCCTTCTCCTCCTTCGGCCAACAGTAGCCCAATTTCCACCGGTACCCTGTCAGCTAACGATACCTGTGGCGGTCGTTGTTAACCCGGGCCTCGACCGATCCGGTATAAAATTCTTATTTGTGATCCGCATATTCGATTTGGCACATGTTTTACGCTGGATGCCATTCCTAAAGCAACCCTCCCCATTTATCCGGGCTTGGGACCGGCACTAAGAGTGCACTGGCTTGTGCCTCCCTAATGGCTGAGTTTTATGCCACCAAAAAACTAAGCCCCGTAACATTAGACCAATTAATTTGCCGAACGGGTTCAGGTGAACCAATTAAACTCTTCATATAAACTCATATGCGCTCCCACTTAATCGGGCCGCAACACATCATAAATATGGATGAGGTTCCTCTGACGTTTGACCTGCCGCATACTCGGACTGTCAACAGGAAATGCGAATCATTCGTCATGCTGAAAACAACCAGGCATGAAAAAACACACTTCACCTGTGTTCTGAGCTGTACGGCATCGGGAGAAAAGCTTCAACAATGGTAATTTCAAACGCACGACGAAGCCAAAAGATGAACTCCAGAGAGAAATTGTTGTGGAAGTAAGGAGGAAGACAGTGAACAATTACTTTCTTGGTAGGCTACTGTTTTGATACAAGGCACTGTCTTTCGTTAAAGCCTGTGTAAAGTTCATTTGTTCCAATGTAGGCACCTGCAGCTTATAGACAGGTGCGGTGTATTTATGTTCAAAAGAAAACAAAATTTTAAATCCAGTGGGTGCGGCTTATATTTAGGTGCGCTTAATAGTCAGGAAATTAGGGTACTTAAAAGCTTTTCTACCTAACTCACACTTTTAGAGTTCTGAACTTTGTGTACATAACTTTACTTAGGTCAATGAAAATGTAACTTATCTAAAATGACTCAATTTATTTGCTTTACATAAAAATGTGAAACTATAGTTAGTGCTGGTACCAAGATTAATGATCTTCTTTGTAAGTAAAGCATGCAGTTTAAATTTATCCACAGACACTCAAGAAGGTTCTAGAATAAATGCGATGCTGCATTTTCGTGTATTTTTTCAATGCGCAGCACACGGCTGGCTGGTGAACATGTGTCGGTTTGTACGTCACATATGTATGCAATGCGTGTGTCTGGGGGCAGATTTATCCTGAACACACCCACTGTGTGACGTCTGCGTCTGGCACAGTAACTGTGGTGCAGACGTCATTCTGTGCAGTGTGGCTGGAGCTGTACTCGGCTCTCACTCTCAGCCCTAGCCAACCAACCTTAATAATCATCCAACAGCCATAACTCAGTACTGATAGTTCTGTGTTAGTAAACATCGCTGCTGAAACTGCATTGTGGTTAACTTTTGCACCATGAACCAGGCATTTATCCAATTTGAGGGAAAAAATAAAAACAAACAAACAAAAAAACTTAAAAATTCTCTTAAATTTGTATAAATCACTGTGCTGCTGTGCCTGATCTCTGCTAATGTCACATATTGTCACTTGTCTGAGCAGAAGCAAGGCCAGTACAACCTGTCAGGCCAAATCCACTGCTTGGCCTAAGAAAAACATATTAAAACTTAAATGAAATCAAATCCAAACTTTCTTTGTTACATAATTTTCTCGTTCAGATTATGTGCAGCATCGCTTCATCTGTACTAACCACTTAAAAGAAGCTATTGTCTGGTCATAATCTTCCACTATACCACAATTTGTTTCCACATCTACCTGGCCTCTTATTCTTGCCTACATTGTTGTGACAGTCACTGGCCGGATGAATGCCCCCTGTTTATAACCCAAATAAACTCTGAACTCCCACCCACACAAATAAACTATTTTCGCTTGGGTTAAATTCTGTTTCACATTAAGGTTTATAGAGAAATCCTGTCATAAAACGAATAGCATGTAGCACCATATTGCATCCGTCACCTTCAGTGTTTATACAGTGTTTATGACACAATTACTGATCAGCCATACATTAAAACGTCTAAGAAGTGAAGTGAATAGCATTCTCTCATTACAATGGCATTCAAGGGGTGGGATATACAGTATCTCACAAAAGTGAGTACACCCCCTCACATTTCAGCAACCATTTTAGTAGATCTACTCAAAGGACAACACCATAGAAATGAAATTTGGATATATTTTAGAGTAGTCACTGTGAAGCTTGTATAGATTTACTGTCCTCTAAAAATAACTCAACATACAGCCATTATTGTCAAAATAACTGGCAACAAAAGTGAGTACACCCTAAGCGATAACAGCTCTACGTCCTGTAACCATGCAAAGCTGCATGTCCTATTCATCATGTTCATGTTTTTGTCTGCTTGGCAGGAACATACTTATTTATGTATCTTGCATTAGAGCAGTTAACATTTGGTGCTTTAAGTACAATTCTCTCACACTGTATGTTCAACATGGCCCCTCATGGCAAAGACTCCTTGAGGATTTAAAAAGTAGAATTGTTGCTCTCCACAAATATGTCCAAGACTAAAAGAAGATCTGTAACACTCTGAAACTGTGTTACAGTACAGTGGTCAGGGTCATACAGAGGTTTTTCAAGACGGTTTCACTCGGAACAGGCCTCCCAAGGGTCCATCAAAGAATTTGAGTCCTTGTGCTCTGCATCAGGCACAGAAGCTGCTTCAAAAAACAGACGCATCAGTGCTGCCAGCATTGCTTTAGACATTGCAGAAGCGTAAGGTCTGCTTATCAGTGCTTAGACCATACGCCGCACACTGCAACAATCGTCCCAGAAGGAAACCTCTTCTGAAGCTGGCTCACAAGAAAACCTTTTCAAGAGCATGAATTACTGGAACCATGTCCTGTGGTCTGAAAAGACAAAGATAAACTTGTTTGGCTGCACAAGTGCTGCTGGTACTGAAGCTGCAGTTTATTGACGCAAATATATTCTAACGTACTGTGACATTCTGAAGCAGAACATGATGCCCTCTCTTCAGAAACTGGGCCGCACGGCAATTTTCCAACATAATAATGACACACAGCTGTGGAAGCTGAAGGTGATGGAGTGGCCAAGTGTGTCTCCAGACCTGAACACTAGTGAGCACCTGTGGATCATCCTCAAGTGGAAATCAGAGAATTGCCATGTGTCTAACATCCAGCAGCTCCATGATGTCATTATGGAGGATCGGAAGAGGATCCCAGCAACAACCTTTGCAGCTCTGGTGAATTTCTTTCCCAGGAGGATTAAGGCAGTGCTACATATCAATGGTGCTCACACAAAATATTGGCACTTTGCAAACAGTTTTGACATGTTCACTTAGGGTCTACTCACTTTTGTTGCCAGCTATGTATACAATAATAGCTGAATGTTGCTGAAATGTGAGTGGTGTACAAACTTTTATGAGATACTGTATTAGGCACCTTTTGAACAGTCATTTGATGTGAAGTGATGTGTTGAAGGAAAAAAAGAGCAAGCTTTTGTACATGCGTGACTTTGACAAGCACCAAATTGATAGCTAGACGACTTGGTCAGCTCATCTCCATAATAGCAAGTCTTGTGTGTAGTGGTTAGGGCCTACCAAAAACAGACAACCAGTAAACCTGCCGGCCAGAGTTAGGGGTGCCCAATGCACAGTCATGCATGTGGAGAGCAAAGGCTAGCCACAGAAGAGCAACTGTAGCATAAATCACTGACAACATGAACACTGGATATGATACAAAGATGCACAGTGCATCACAGCCTGCTCTGTACAGAGCTGGGAGAAGCCAAAAGAAGAAGAAGAAGAAGAAGAAGAAGAA
The DNA here is from genome assembly GCF_946808225.1 of Silurus aristotelis. Classification (NCBI taxonomy): domain Eukaryota; kingdom Metazoa; phylum Chordata; class Actinopteri; order Siluriformes; family Siluridae; genus Silurus; species Silurus aristotelis. Next base: position 24,431,200 of record NC_139582.1, on the reverse strand, counting down.
AAAGAAGTGTTTTACTTTCTTCCGTGGGCTAGAGCAGACAAGGAGCAAGAGGAGACTGATTAAGCGTGTCTGGATAAATAGGCAGGATTTGTCAGAATTCCTTCGGGGGTGGGTGGTTATGCCTGTAATTCCTGCGCACACCTCTACTTCTAGACCGATTTAACATTTTTAGTAGGGATTTAGGTAATTATACTAGGGATTTATGTTAAGATTCTAGCAGTAGACAAAAACACCATGCTTTTTTTCTTATTATTTATCTACCGCTAATGTCTGCCTCAGCTATGATGCACGTATCTTGCTATATTTGTGTCATAACTTTTACTTCAGCCTACAGTCATATTTTGGACCAACATAATCCCTTTCCAGTCAAGAAAAAAATACAATGGGACCAAAACAAAATATAATAATAATAATTTTTAGTGTTGATTTTGGATTTGAGAGCTGGGGCACAGATTTGAGTGATTTGAGGTTAATAGTCAGCCAAGATACACAATAGAACATACAAATAAAACCAGATTACATAAAGAAAAAAAGAAAACAAGTAAATATGCTAGAAATTTGGACCACTTAATAAATGATGGGGAGTTCATATGAGTACTGACTAGTGAGAAGTGAATGGCGTGCAAGACCGAGGTGTGAGTAATTTGGGTGTGTGATGCTGAGGCAGAGCTCCTTGGCGCTGATGAGGGAGTGCTATGAAAGTGCAGAATGTGACAGCGCTATGGTGACAGTATGGAAACTCTTCACTATTTGCACTACATTAATGTGCATCCACTCATATAATCATTCACCTTTATATTTATATTTATCCACATTGTCATATTATATACATATTTAACTCTTTAATTTCTGTTAAAGCCTGTTTGATTGTGTGACATATATACAGTATCTCACAAAAGTGAGTACACCCCTTTAATTTCAGCAACCATTTTAGTACATCATCTTAAGGGACAATACTATAGAATTAAAACTTGGATATAGCCTCATCTTGGCGATATGTTTGGGGTCGTTATTATGTTGGAAAACTGCCATTCTGCCCAGTTTCTAAATGGTTCTGCGTCAGAATGTCATAGTGCATGTTGGAATCAATGTTTTCCTTAATGAAACTCAGATTCCCAGTACCAGCAGCGCCAGACCATGATGCTACCACCACCAGGCTTGACTGAAGGCAAGACATAATTTTCCATGCCACAGATGCTGGACACTTGGACAGATTATCTTCAGCAAACTTTTTGCGGGTTTTCTTGTAAGCCAGGTTCAGAAGAGGCTTCCTTCGGGGACGTCGGACAAGCAAACCGACTTGTTGCAATGTGCAGCGTATTGTCTGAGCACTGACAAGCAGACCTTCTGCTTCTACAACCTCTAAAATAATGCTGGCAGCACTCATGCATCTGTTTTTTGAAGCAGCTTCCACACCTGACGCACATCACGTAGACTCAATTTCTTTGATGGACCCTTGCGAGGTCTGTTCCGAGTGGAACCCATCTTGGAAAACCTCTGTGTGACCCTGACCACTGTAGTGTAACTCAGTTTCAGGGTGTTAAAGATCGTCTTATAGCCTGAAGATCAACAATTCTAATTCTATTAAACTGAAATATTCTTCCAACTGAAATAAAGGTACCACTATGTTTTTCTGTTCATTAACATGTTCACTACAGTGTATGCAGCTGTTTAATGATTTTTCATCTAATTTAAATTTTGTCCCCCATTTAGTGGGGTTTAGACATTTAAACGTCAGACACTACCAAAATTGTTTCAGCTGTCTTTGGTTGCAATGTCATTAAATTGGTCCTGTGTTGGTAAAAATCATTAATCATGTGACATAATGCATTGAAGGCCCACTGATATCAGTAACCCAAATAATTTTATTACAATGTGTATTTTTGTCTGTAACAGTAAACCCTAGGCTGATAAATCAAACAGTTTAAACCCGGCTAAAGCATGACTGCGGTTACTAAATAAATACGTTTTTACGAAATAATATGCTGTAGTTAAGTAACTAAATAATAAGATGGAACTAACAAAACCGTTAATCCTAAACCAAGAAGAATGTGCAGCTTTTACACTTCTCTGAATCCTAGGTCAAATGTCAAAACTCTGACCTGTGACACATCATAAACCAAATCAGCCGACACTCCGGCAGTCCAGAGCTTCTGCGTGACATTAATGGCTCTGCTCATTGATGTGTGGCCTACAGGGACCACCAACACATCACACGAGCTTACAGGAGGCTGTGGAAACAAACAAGACACAAAAAAGCCAATTAGAGACAGGCATGCCCACAAAATACCAATGAGTGAAATCAGACAAAAAAACAGATGCACCAGTCTCACCGGTTCTTCCATGGCTGCCATGGCAATACAAATCTTATCAAGTGCTATGCTCGCCCCCACCGCTGAGGCCACAGATGCAGTAGCTGCTGGTCCAAGGAAGTCCAGGATCTGGAGTGAAGTCAAAGGCAAGTTTCTGAAAAACAAGTGTCCAATGGAACAGCACTCTTTGCAAAAATGCAGTGTGGGCATGTTTGACCTACCAGGTGGTCATAACGTCCTCCAGCTGCGATTATATCAGGAACAGTGCGCTTTCGCTTCTTGATAAAGGCCACAAACTGGAAGACAACCCCACAGTGTTGTTGCACCTTGTAGACCAGGCCCAAATTGACTATAACCTGTAACCCCAGCAAAAAGCTGTTAGTATAAAACAGGCCAATGGTAGGGTTTACTTCTGTTTACTATATTAACCATATAACTTAGGAACCATATGAGACTCATCGTTCATGTCACTAATCCGAATTCATTCAAACTGATTTGTATTATGTTTCACATCATAACGGTAGATGTTACACCCTTATGTCATATACAGTCAGTGGTGGACGAAGTACACAAACCATGTAGTAGGTAAAGTTTAACTCCATTAAAAGTATATGTGCTCCATTTAAACTTTCACTTGAAAAAAAGTACAAAAGTATATGCCTTTAAATGTACCAAAGTATCCAAAGTCCTGTGATTTATTATGGCTATAATGTTCCTATTATCATTTTTGTCACAATACTCTTCCTCAATCAACTCAGTTTATGTGAAAAGACTCTAATGTTACTCTCAGCACAAGTTAGCTAAGTAGATAAAACCAAGCGGTAATCAAAACAAGTAAAAAAAAAAAAAAAAAAAAAAAAAAAAAGAGCATGCTCTCTACCCTGATTGGTGGCTTGCTGCGTGTTTGACCAGGTACGTTTTCCGATTTCACAAAATGCAGTACTAACTGTAATCCTTTAGTAAAGAATGCGAAAAGGCTACTTAAGTACAGTAACGAATAACATATACTTTGTTACTGTACACCACTCTTTATGTAATAAGAAGAAACTGATTTCTTGGTGTTCAGTTCCTGTTTTTTGTGCACAAACGTGCAAGTAGGTAATACAGTGAGTAATTTTTTTAATCAGTTGAACTCAGTTTCTTTTGCCAGTCTTTCATACTGATATATTTCCAATAAATCGTTACAGCTGAGCAGTATGGTCAATAGTACCTGTATTTTAACTCCCAGTCTCCTGAGCAAACCTGTAAGCTCCTCCAGATCTTTGAGGCCTTGCTTGGCCAGCTGTGTGACTGCAGCAGTCTTCTGTTTGGCCAAAGAGTTGATGAGAGGACTGATTTCACCCAGCTCTCCCTTTTGCTCAATGAACTTATATAACATCTGCAACTGCACAGACATGCACACTTAACATGAGTCTTAGTTCTCCATGGTAAAACAGGCAGAAACAATAAAAGCTTATGTGCTTAATTCGGTTAATTTTTCAATAATTATTCAATGAGATCCTGAACAGATGAACACAGACTCCAGATGGTCACAAAGTCATCCTATGATGCCAGATTTTTAACCACTGATGTATTGCAGTATAATTATTATTCAGATAGTCAGAAGTCGCATCTATTTAAAGGAAAAATCTGTTCCGAATGACTTGCATATAAATCTTTTAAATGTGTTTGTTCTCATGTTCTGATTAAACCTTGGCTTATTTACATGTAACAAAATTCTGAGCTGATTCTAATTTAAAGTTTATTTCTTCTTTCTGAAAGATGATGTTTATTTTCTCTCTGGATTTCTCATTAATTTGATGCTGGAAAACAGTGAGTAAGACAAGAAGCTCTTGCTATTTAATTTTTATGATCTCAGAGCAAGATTAAATCCCTTATGCGAGAGATTACTGAAAAAGCCACTGTACTAGCAATGTCCCACTCTACCGTAAGCACAGAAACCAGCCACTAACCTACGGATAAGAATCACTAAACCATCACAAATCTTGCAGTATACACATGCAATACAGGTATAAGCCCAACAGGCACACAAGTCTTTCAGGGTGAACATTGAAAAACGTTTTTCTAGGACCTACAGCTTAGATCTTGAAATACTCAACATCCAATTTAGAACTATGACCTAACACACTGTTCATTTCCTGTAACGTACACTGTTATTAGACAAGGACAGGTTGCAGAACTTGGCTTCCACTTCGCGTTTCGTCAGCTTCTCACTCTGTTGAGAAAGAGAGATATTGAATTCGAGAAGTTATGTCATGAACAGACCTTGAGGGAGAAAATTAGCACTACAAGGAAAGCAGAGAACTCAGTGAACTGTGAGCTCAAGAAAAATTTATAAATACAAGTCAAAAATACATACAGTGAGGAAAATAAGTATTTGAACACCCTGCTATTTTGCAAGTTCTCCCACTTAGAAATCATTGAGGGGTCTGAAATTGGTGCATGTCCACTGTGAGAAACATAATCTAAAAAAAAAAAATCCAGAAATCACAATATATGATTTTTAAACTATTTATTTGTATGATACAGCTGCAAATAAGTATTTGAACACCTGTCTATCAGCTAGAACTCTGACCCTCAAAGACCTGTTAGTCTGCCTTTAAAATGTCCACCTCCACTACATTTATTATCCTAAATTAGATGCACCTGTTTGAGGTCGTTAGCTGCATAAAGACACGTGCTCACCCCATACAATCAGTAAGAATCCAACTACTAACATGGCCAAGAACAAAGAGCTGTCCAAAGACACTAGAGACAAAATTGTACACCTTCACAAGGCTGGAAAGGGCTACGGGGAAATTGCCAAGCAGCTTGGTGAAAAAAGATCCACTGTTGGAGCAATCATTAGAAAATGGAAGAAGCTAAACATGACTGTCAATCTCCCTCGGACTGGGGCTCCATGCAAGATCTCACCTCGTGTGGTCTCAATGATCCTAAGAAAGGTGAGAAATCAGCCCAGAACTACACGGGAGGAGCTGGTCAATGACCTGAAAAGAGCTGGGACCACCGTTTCCAAGGTTACTGTTGGTAATACACTAAGACGTCATGGTTTGAAATCATGCATGGCACGGAAGGTTCCCCTGCTTAAACCAGCACATGTCCAGGCACGTCTTAAGTTTGCCAATGACCATTTGGATGATCCAGAGGAGTCATGGGAGAAAGTCATGTGGTCAGATGAGACCAAAATGGAACTTTTGGGTCATAATTCCACTAAATGTGTTTGGAGGAAGAAGAATGATGAGTACCATCCCAAGAACACCATCCCTACAGTGAAGCATGGGGTTGGTAGCATCATGCTTTGGGGGTGTTTTTCTGCACATGGGACAGGGCGACTGCACTGTATTAAGGAGAGGATGACCGGGGTCATGTATTGCGAGATTTTGGGGAACAACCTCCTTCCCTTAGTTAGAGCATTGAAGATGGGTCGAGGCTGGGTCTTCCAACATGACAATGACCCGAAGCACAAAGCCAGGATAACCAAGGAGTGGCTCTGTAAGGAGCACATCAAGGTTCTGCCGTGGCCTAGCCAGTCTCCAGACCTAAACCCAATAGAGGATCTTTGGAGGGAGCTCAAACTCTGTGTTTCTCAGCGACAGGCCAGAAACCTGACTGATCTAGAGAAGATCTGTGTGGAGGAGTGGGCCAAAATCCCTAATGCAGTATGTGCAAACCCGGTGAAAAACTACATTTCCAACAGGTTTGACCTCTGTAATTGCAAACAAAGGCTACTGTACCAAATATTAACATTGACTTTCTCAGGTGTTCAAATACTTATTTGCAGTTGTATCATACAAGTAAATAGTTTAAAAATCATACATTGTGATTTCTGGATTTTTTTTTTTAGATTATGTCTCTCACAGTGGACATGCACCTACGATGACAATTTCAGACCCCTCCATGATTTCTAAGTGGAAGAACTTGCTAAATAGCAGGGTGTTCAAATACTTATTTTCCTCACTGTACATATATTTTTTGTATTTTAGTTTTAGGGTTGAATGTATTCCCTTGTTTGCTAAGGTGGACTTTCCATTTCGCTTTGTTGACGTCAGTAGTATAATTTGCTCATTAATGACATTGAGTGTATAGTGACGTGCTGAAGCTATAGCCTGGCCTATGTGAGAAAATGTTTTAAGCAAGACATTACATTTCTATAAATCACCATAGTTAAGGGCATATTTAAAAAGATATGAATCATTATCTATGATGTGGATTACTGTGTGGAGAGCAGACAGTGTTTAAAAAAAAAAAAAAAAAAAAAAACCCTAAACACTGACCTCTCTCTGAATGGAAATAACATTCAAGTGTGTGTGTGTGTGTGTGTGTGTGTGTGTGTGTGTGTGTGTGTGTGTGTGTGTGTGGAATAAAGGTGTTTATTGATTTTCTGAACGGCAGCTCTGACAGCTAATACATTATTGTTTCTATAGTAACCATTAACATTTGATGGGGAAGGACAATCCTTTTTCCCCTAAGCGCATTTTTAAATCCTTATGGCAGATAATTTCTCAAGAAGCACTGCAAAACAGATACGGATAAAACGTATGACGTTTATTTTTCAAGTGGAAAGTTTATTTCAAATGTATTGTTAGTGGAAAATAATCAATGCATCACACCAACCAATCACTGAACAGATCACTTCCCTAGAGCTGCCAGGTTTTAGTCCTTAAAAAATAGACCTGACAAAATTTATGGAGGGAATATATACATATTGTTTGGGTATGTGCTTATCAAGGTGTCAGGGTGTGTGAACATGTGTCTGAACTTACCATGGCGTCACACAATATGCTGGAAGCCTGGCTTAGTTTGTCTTCTGGCACACCGCTGTGCAGCAGAATAGCTCGTAACAGGCTTGTGTGGTTCACATAGATAGTGTAGTTCCTTTCCTGCGACGCAGAATGAGAACATTCATCGTTAAACCATTAACATTTGATTATGTGCATCGCCTTAACGCTCAATTCAATTATGTTATGTCCAAGACCCCAATGTACTAAAAAAAAAAAAACAAAAAAAAAAAAAACACCATCTTTATTACTTAACATGAACCAGACAAAACCTGCAGCATAATTGTACCTGGAGCACACTGAACTCTTGAATAACCTCAGAGATGGTGTAGATGGTCTCAGCGTCAGGGAGTAAGCTAGTTGTCGCAGGCACAACAATGTCGAACGCGCATTCAAGCAGCTCTTTCGGATGAGCTCTGTCCAACTTCCGTGGCCTGAACACACGCTCAATGCTGTACCTGATCAACGTCGAGAGTTATTATTATTAATAATAATAATAATAATAATAATAATAAAGGAACATTGATTAAGTTTCACATGTATATGTTTTATATAATTTTTAACTTACCTTTTGAGGTGTGAAATGCCATTTCTGGCCACAAATCTGGCAAATGAGACCTGATGAAAAGAGAATTTTGGATACAATAAATAAATAAATACAGCATACCGTACTGTTATTTTACAAACATTCCAGTCCTTCCTGCCAAAATTATGCATTTTATGCATGGATTAGTTTAACATCACAAACATCGGATTGTATTGTGAATGCTGATCTTGGAACACTTACCCTCAGGTCATAGGGCAAAGTGACCAGCATGCCACTGTGATCCATAAAGCAGGCAATCTCAGAGCCTTCATATAGCTTCCTGTTCCTGGGCAGGAGGAGAGGAGTCTGTAACCTTACTGCACCTGAGAGAGAGAAGGAGAGAGAGAGAGAGAGAGAGAGAGAGAGAGAGAGAGAGAGAGAGAGAGAGAGAGAGAGAGAGAAAGAGAAGGTGAGTGAGACTGAGTGATCTGATCCTAAAGTAAATTTTGTAAGATGGTAATAAATATAATCCAGAAAGTATTCACATCGCTTCATTTTTACACATTTTATGTTACAGCATTATTCCAAAAATAATTCAATTTATTCATAAATCTACAAACAATATTTAACATACAAATACATAACGTATTTACAGCCTTTGCTTTATACTTTGAGCAACTTTGGCACCAATTACAGCCTCAAGTCTTTTAGTTTGGCACACCAATTCTTGGGCAAGTTCTCATGTTCTTCTTTGCAGAACTTCTTAAGCTCAATCTGTTTGGATGGATAGCCTTGATGCACAGCCATTTTCAGATCTCTCCAGAGATCTGACCTTGCTGGGCCACACAAGGACATTTACAGAGTCGTCCCAGAGCCACTCCTTTGTTATCTTGGCTGTGTGCTTAGGATCACCGTCTTGTTGGAAGATGAACCTTCGCCCCGGTCTGAGGTCCAGAGCGCTCTGAAGCAGGTTATCATCACGGATGTATCTGTACATTGCTGCATTCATCTTTCCCTCGATCCTGACTAGTCTCCCAGTTCCTGCTGCTAAAAAACATCCCCAACAGCATGATGCTGTCACCACCATGCTTCACTATAAGGATGGAATTGGCCATGTGATGAGCGGTGCCTGGTTTCCTCTAGACATGAGGCTTGGCATTCAGGCCAAAGAGTTTAATCTTTGTTTTTGATTCGGAGAGTGCTACAGAGATAGTTGTTCTTCTGAAACGATCTCCGATTCGCCACGGAGAAACGCTGGAGCTCTTTCAGAGTGACCATCGATTCTTGGTCACCTCCCTGACTAAGGCCCTTCCTCCCCTGATCGCTCAGTTTGGCCGGGTGGCCTGCTCTAGGCAGAGTCCTGGTGGTTCCAAACTTCTTCCATTTACAGATAATGGAGGCCATTGTGCTCATTAAGATATTTTTCGTTATCCTTCCCCAGATATGTGCCTCGATACAATCCAGTCTCTGAGGTCTACAGACAATTCCTTGGACTTCATGGCTTGGATTGTCATGGCAAAAAACTGTGAATACTTGTAAGGCTGTACATGTGATTTTTAGTTTTGTTTTTTGTAAAAAGATTTGTAAAGATTTTAATCTTTTTGAATTGGTGAATACGCTCATGCACCATGGCAGAGTGAATTTAATCACTGAAAAGGAGAGTATTCAGTGCTACGGTCACTGTCCAGTCTCACTGACTGGCCCATTATTGAAGCATGCTGGCTAACAGGATCTACTGAGGTGGAACATAGGGCTTCAATTCCCAGGTGTGTATCAACCTGGAAATACATCCAAGAAGCTGCTCTAGACAGCATTCTACATGCAAGGAATATAAAGGGATATCTGGAGAAGAGCTCCAATGTTGCACACACTCACTTCCAGAAGTTCTCAACTATTTAATCTAAGCCTGGTATGTCCCAATGCAGTCTATATCCTGAAGTAATAATCAGAATAATCAGAATAATAATAAATGTGTATATAATATGATTTTCTTTCACTAATTGATTTATTTCCTCTATAACAGTGTGATCTAAAAAGCATCAAGTCTAAAATCATTTTCAGCCTTTGTATTACTGGGTAGTTTAATGTGTTCTATGGTTTAAAAAATAGTCCCCTATAAAATAAAGGACTGCAGCAGAGATATAAAAGAAGAGAAAATCCAGTAGAACACCCAACATGCAGATACAAACCATTAAGACCTCTCCTGATTTTCTGGAACACCCAGATTGGGAGAAAAAACTTTTGCTCAGTAAAGCAAAAGTGAACTTGTCTTGTTGCATAGACCAGCATCCTATTATAACATAATGGGGCATGCAGTGAGTCATAATGATATTAGGCAACATTAAAGTCTTTCTATGATCCAAGACAGATGTAGAAAACAAAAGCCTATAACCTAACAATAAAGAAATAAGTATGCTACCCAGTATGGACGTAAAGCAAACACTGCAACTTTCAAACTTTGGCAGTTATACAAAACACCCTGTAATCTAAACCTTAGGGCCTCAAATCCTGTTGTTGTGCCTGCTGTTGTCTCATGAAAAATCACAGATCACATACTTTCCCCAATTCCATAAATATTAGCAGCATGAACAACAAAAGCAAGGATCTTTTTTAAGGTCTTTTGAAGAGAATATTAATGCAACTTTAAAACAGACGAGACATGCATCAACACAGCTTGGACTGAAAGCTCATTCAAGACCAATAAGCAATGCCTTTGTTCTACCAAAATAATGATTTTCAATTAACTATGACCATTTTCTGATCATCTGCTAGCCATTATACTAAAAACGCCATTGTGAAACATGCTAACAATGTTAATGATGTGTTTAATGATTCTGTGCTAATGTGTTGTTTATTCTGTAAAATCAATGTCCTTAAGAGAAGAAAATAATTTCAAATGTAAGTGATGATTTAAAAAAGGTCAAGATGCAGAATGCAGCTATATGATGCTAATTTGTTAAATTACAACATTTGTATTAGAATAAAAGCTTTGAAAATAGGCTCTAGATTTGTACTGATTATTTTTTAATGTATATAATAGCAAAACTAATATTTGCACATGTACAAATGCTGAGTGATGTGATATGATAAATTGGCTTGTTCTCAGTATGTGGCTGAAACACCTTGGTGGGCAATGTAATTAATAAAGCCTGCTTAGCTCTGAAACAAGATTCATTGGACAGAAGAAACCAATATTAACTTGTACCAGAATTTTGGCAAAAGACATGCATGGAGAAGGAAAGAAAAGGCTCATGATGCAAAGTATACCATATTATCTGTCAAATATGAAGGTAGTGTTATAGCATGGGCATAAGTTTAGGATTTAGTTTGGGAGCTTCTTAACACAAGGACACTGTGCAAATACAGTACATTTAGAAAAGATGTAGAACAGGCTATGTTTAGATAAAAAAAAAGAAAAAACTTAAAACAACTCTGCATATGGTTGTCATCTTGCCAAAATGAGAGAATTATCAGCGAGCCTGGTCATTCCCAATTTAATTACAGAGACAAGCTCTTTACAAGTCAAGTTAATTATATTAGCATGCTTGCTGACATTTCAATTCAAATACATTTAAGTAACAAGTATAGAAATTCAAAGTTCAAGTTTTTTTTTGCCAACATCTGAACATCATTTAAGAACAACTTGCTAATATTTATTATTATTCAATTAAATATATCAGAAACTTCTGTCGAAGAATGTATTAGCAAGGTTGCGCTAGTGCATAAAATTAACAAAAAAAAAATGAATCATGAATATGTCTTATATGATATTTTATTATACAAACCCGATTCCAAAAAAGTTGGAACACTGTACAAATTGTGAATAAAAATGAAATGCAATAATTTACAAATCTCATAAACTTATATTTTATTCACAATAGAATATAGATAAAATATCAAATGTTGAAAGTGAGACATTTTGAAATGTCATGTCAAATATTGGCTCATTTTGGATTTCATGAGAGCTATACATTCCAAAAAAGTTGGGACAGGTAGCAATAAGAGGCTGGAAAAGTTAAATGTACATATAAGGAACAGCTGGAGGACCAATTTGCAACTTATTAGATCAATTGGCAACATGATTAGGTATAAAAAGAGCCTCTCAGAGTGTCAGTGTCTCTCAGAAGTCAAGATGGGCAGAGGATAACCAATTCCCCCAATAGTGGAGCAATATTAGGGCTGGCGATATGGCCTAAAAAAAAAAAAAAATCCCAGATTTTTTCACAAAAAAATCAGATTTGCGATTTAAATAGATTTTTTTTCCCCCTGCTTAAAATCAACCTGCATATGACAAAGAAAATGTTAAAAAAAAAAGTTTTAACTTTATTAAATGGGTCAAAGTGCAATCAGAAACAAAAGCCATTGTAAATTGTGAAAATAGAACGTAACATAACATAAAATGAGCAAACCTACAAAGAAAAATGTTTTATGAGTGTTTAAATGTGGAACATGATTGAAAATGCACCTGAGGTTTTGAGTGATTTTTGCCTTTACTTTTCTCCAAAACTCCACAGTAAAATGACTTGAAATTTAACAATACATTTCAAGTAATAGACAGGGACACTGTAAATTAGAAGTATTTGAAAGATTGAGCAAACCTATAAAGAAAAATGTTTTATGAGTGTTTATATGTGAAACATGGTTAAAAATGCAGTGATGCTTGGAGTGATTTTGCCTTCACTTTTCATTAAAAACTTCACAGTATACTGAGTTAAAATTTGAAATAGGAATATAATGGACAGCGAGATTCTAAATAAGAATTATTTGAAAGATTGAGCAAACCTCAAAAAACTGTTTTATGAGTGTTTGATTGTAGTGATTCAAATGCTCTGATTGTTCTGTTTCTTAACGGAAACGCCGTTCCGAAGCGTCTTTACAGGTATTTTGACCGCTCCCACCACCCATACCGTACGTGTACGAAAGGACGCGCAACACTAAACAAAGTGCGGCTGCTTAACCGTGTATTTTCAGGATGCGGCTGCTTAACCGCAGTCTTGTGCTGCTGCTGTCTTGTTCATTTCGTAGGGCCCTACATCTCTCCCACTCGACAGCATGCCTCTGTTTGAGGTGCTGCAGTAAATTGGTGGTACTGCTACCTTTGCTTGCTCGCTGCCATGTCGTTTGTGTATCTCTATGGCAAACGCGCGCGGGGGAGTTCGTTCGAAACTATGGAAGCCCAGAGGGGGGCGTCGGCGGACATTGAAGAGATAACCGATTTTTATTAAAATATATCGATGTAAACTACACATTCGAGTTAATCGATAAAATCGATTTATCGACCAGCCCTAAGCAATATCAGAAAGGAGTTTCTCAGAAAAAAATTGCAAAGAGTTTGAAGTTATCATCATCATCTATAGTGCATAATATCATCCAAAGATTCAGAGAAACTGGAACAATCTTTGTGCATATGGGTCAGGCCGAAAAACTATACTGGGTGCCTGTGATCTTCGGGACCTTAGACGACACTGCGTCACATACAGGAATGCTACTGTAATGGAAATCACAACAGGGGCTCAGGAATACTTTCAGAAAACATTGTCAGTAAACACAATCCACTGTGCCATTCGCCGCCGCCAGCTAAAACTCTATAGGTCAAAAAAGAAGCCATATCTAAACATGATCCAGAAGCGCAGGCGTTTTCTCTGGGCAAAGGCTCATTTTAAAATGGACTGTGGCAAAGTGGAAAACTGTTCTGTGGTCAGACGAATCAAAATTTGAAGGTTTTTTTTGGAAAACTGGGACGCCATGTCATCCGGACTAAAGAGGACAAGGACAACCCAAGTTGTTATCAGCGCTCAGTTCAGAAGCGTGCATCTTTGATGGTATGGGGTTGCATGAGTGCGTGTGGCATGGGCATCTTACACATCTGGAAAGGCACCATCAATGCTGAAAGGTCTATCCAAGTTCTAGAACAACATATGCTCCCATCCAGACGTCGTCTCTTTCAGGGAAGACCTTGCATTTTCCAACATGACAATGCCAGACCACATACTGCATCAATTACAACATCCTGGCTGAGTAGAAGAAGGATCCGGGTACTGAAATGGCCAGCCTGCAGTCCAGATCTTTCACCCATAGAAAACATTTGGCGCATCATAAAGAGAAAGATGTGACAAAGAAGAAATAAAGACAGTTGAGCAACTAGAAGCCTGTATTAGACAAGAATGGGACAACATTCCTATTCCTAAACTTGAGCAACTTGTCTCCTCAGTCCCCAGATGTTTGTAGACTGTTATAAAAAGAAGAGGGGATGCCACACAGTGGTAAACATGGCCTTGTCCCAACTTTTTTGAGATGTGTTGATGCCATGAAATTTTAAATCAACTTATTTTTCCCTTAAAATGCTAAATTTTTTTCAGTTTAAACATTTGATATGTCATCGATGTTGTATTCTAAATAAAATATTGTAATTTGAAACTTCCACATTATTGCCTTCTGTTTTTATTCACAATTTGTTCAGTGTCCCAACTTTTTTGGAATCGGGTTTGTATTACAGTACATTATTATAGTATTATATAAGCCTGTCAAAAGATAACTATAAGTTCTCTCAGGCAGAGGCTGAACATGCAGGACACTTCTGAACTTCTGAGTCACTCACCATGCTTTCTGAAGACCCTGGTGATTGTCTCATACACGTACTGCTGCAGTTTTGCGCTGTTGAAATTAAAACTGCCCTAGGGAAAAACAAAACAGTGTGGGGTCGGGTAAGAAACAGTGGCTGTAAGGTTGTTTGAACATAGCAGCTATTATATGAACCAGATGATGAGAATTTTGGAAAGAAGTGATTAAGTTTAAAAAATATTTACATGTACATATTGACATCTAGGGGTAAGAAAAGAACAATGCAGTAAATTGTGAAACCAAAATAAACAGAATTTAAAGTTGTATGACCATGTCAATTTATCAGAGGTGTCAATAATACATTTTAATGCCAAATATATACATTACTGCATTAAAAGTGTTTTGATTTATAAGCAAACAGACAAGTTTACTTTATATCGCTGTTACAAATGACCATAAACCCAAATTCATTATGCATTTCTGACCATATTTTTGCACATACTATACACTAAATGACCAAACAAATGTGGACTCTTGAGCACCACATCCATGTGGTTCTTCCCCAGACCGTTCCTTAAAGCCCACAATAGCATAGGATGTCTTTCTTTGCTTTAACATTACAATTCCACTTAACTGAATCTAAGCGGGCCAAACCTGTTGCATGACAATTCTCCTCATGGCCACAAAATACCTTTGGGATGAAATAGAACACTGATTGCACCCCAGACCTCCTCACCCAATACCAACGCCTTATCCATTTGCTGCTGAATGAGCATAAATCCCCAAAGTGTAATGAAAATCCTTTCTGGAAGAGTTGATGTAATAATAACAGTAAATGTGAAATAAATCTGGAATGGGATGTACATAACGCACATATGCATATGATGGTCCAAATACTTTTTAGAAATTATGTACAATATTAAAAGCCACACCTTGAAACTGACGATTTTTGTGATGTAAAAACTGAAACCAAAATAAAAAATGTAAGATCTTTTTCCATTGTCAATGGTATATAAACAAGTAGAAACATTTTAGGAAAAAAAAAAAAGAAACCTATAATAATCTAGTTGGTTAAATATGTGATTTGATAATAATTGGATAATAATTGGAGTTGAAATAGGGATAGGATTTTCATACTTTGTATGACTAAAATATTTTTTTTTTCTTTCGTGAAATACTTTGCAGTCTGCTAGAAGCTGATAATAGCTCAGGTCATATACTATACTGTAAAATATATAAAACTATAACTATTTTGTATTAGTGGAGCATGAAACACAGATACGATGGCGTAGCATAACATTCCGTTTTTACATCCAGAATTAGAATTTTCTTCTTTCCAAAAAAGAAGCATGTCCCTGTTTTAGCCTACATGGATTATGTTATGCGGCCATGTTACCTTATGAATGTCAATATCATAAGTGTAGTCCATCACAGGAGAGTTGTTCTGGGAGAACAGTTGGTTCACCATGGTGCGGTAGGCCTTGCCATTGATGTTGGCCATGGTGTGCTGCAGCACCTCATGTAGCTCTGATTCCTCCATCTGAGGAGGAGGGAGGAGATCGCTCTTCAAAAGCTCCAGCGCTGTGGGCCGCAGGGCAGGGTCATGGCTCAGCAGCCAGCAAATCACCCTCCTCTATACTCGGGCAAAATCAAGCATGTCGCACCAGACTCAAATAAAAAATATTAATTTTTGAAAAAATTATAAAACATTTGGCTTCAAAAGCTCACCTGTGTTCCATTCTCATATTCGAAAAAATCTTCTGGGAACTCCATGGTCTCCTGCAAAGAGAATACAGAACAGACTCACGTTTAAAGGCATGTGCGAAAATAAGTTTCCAATAGCTGCACGCACAGTCACAGGAAGCACCGACCTTCATAGGTCAGTGTGGCAAAAGACATCATCCTGTGTACATCGAGAGCTGTGCAACTGCTGCTATTCTGACCATGTGCATTTAAGACTCGTTTGAAATGTAATTTTTTTTTTTTTTTATATTTCATCATTGCTGAGTTACAGCTGTTTGCTGTTACAGGTTTGTTTGCCCAGTTCTGGAAAACCATTTTTTTTAAATCTATTTGATAACTTTTGTGAGGTTTAATCGCAAGAATATGATGTCTGCTAAATGTGGTGATGCCTGGACAAACTTTGTAAGAGGAGTAGCAATAAAAAGTCTTTAAAGCTTTGCACTAATCCAAGATGAATGACAGAATACAGAATAGGTTGTGTTGAATCCAGTCATGAACCTGCTACAGTACCCTACAAGTTAGTAGTTTCTAACCTTTGATTTAGATATGAGAAACATGGTGAAACATTAAAAAAAAAACGCATCAGAATTCCGGGCAAATAACTTGACAAGATCATTACGTTACACTCAACACATACATTTGTAAACTCTGCAATGCCTGGTACAACACTTACCTTTCTGAGCTGGCTGAGGACAGAGATGCGTTCAGAAGCTGTGGTCATTGGTCTGTAAGACATCTCAAACAAGATGATGCCCAAACTGAACAGATCCACTTTCTAAATACAGAAATACAGGTTTTAAATTCAGAGAGTTTTTGGACTCCTTAATTTTTCCACATTTTTGTGACAGCCTCATACTAAAATGCTTAACATGGTCTAATTTTTCACATCAGTATACAATACTTCCCCATAATGATAAAGAAAAAAAGAATCTGTGATAACTTTATTAAAATGTAACAAAAAGACAAAACACAGGTATGCAAACTATTAGAAGCATTTTCTATGACACTTTAAATGTAGCTCAGACCATGAGGTTAAATAAACTGCCTTTGGAGTGCAGAGACAAGACTGTGTCGATCTAGTAACGGTTCCAAACATTTTGGCCTCCACGACCCTCAAAAGAAAGAATTTTGGAACATCCAGTGCACTTCTTAGTGTTGACTCACTGGCCAAACTAAACATTCAGGGGAGAAAGTACAAAGAGAGGTGAACAAAAAAACCTAATGGTCACTTTAGTTAACCATTTGTTATTAGTAAGTAACTATTTGATTAACCATTACTGCAACACTGCACCAATCTGAGCTTAATGGCAGAGTGGTCAAAGTGAAGTCTTCTCAGTTTAAGACATATTAAAGCCTGCTTGGAATTTGAAAGAAAAAAAAATGTTTTAAAGGGGCTTGAATTCCACTCTAAATGGAGAAACATCTTAAAGTTGTTTCAGTGAAATTGGGTATACTTCAGCTAAGTCTCTGATGCCATAGGAAAGGGTCTGAAGATTTGTCAATTTTGCCCATTGTAAGCATTTTAGCATAAAAAAGCTTTAAAAAATAAAATAATAAAAATAATAATAAAATAAGTTTGTACTAAAAGAAAAACCTCACATACGAAGATTGTAGTTAAAATAAAAAATTAAAATAAAAAAATAAAAAGACTATATTCTGAGTGCAATGTATATATGACAAAACTTTAATGTTACTTGTACCTGGTTGTAAGTTGCTTTTGTGTTTCCTTGAACCTCTGGGCTGACATATAGGGCAGTGCCAACCATACCAGTCATGTTACCTAAATAACAAATGAATTTATAAGCATTGTGTTATATATATATATATATATATATATATATATATATATATATATATATATATATATATATATATATATATATATATATATATATATATATATATATATATATATATATAGACCATATGCCACACACTGCAACAAGTCGATTTGCATGACAAGTCGGTTTGCATCGTCCCAGAAGGAAACCTCTTCTGAAGCTGGCTCACAAGAAAGCCCACAAACAGTTTGCTGAAGACAACCTGTCCAAGACCATGAATTTCTGGAACCATGTCCTGTGGTCTGAGGAGACTAAGATCAACTTGTTTGTGTCTTGCCTACAGTCAAGCATGGTGTTGGTAGCATCATGGTCTGATTCTGCATGAGTGCTGCTGGTACTGGGGAGATGTGGTTCATTGAGGGAAGCATGGATTCTAACATGTGCTGTGACATTCTGAAGCAGAACATGATGCAGTCCCTTGGCTCCCTGAGCCGAACAGCTGTTTCCATAACGACCCCAAACACACCACCAAGATGACAACTGCCTTGCTGAAGGTGAAGAATGTCTCCAGATCTGAACCTTATTGAGCACCTTTGAGGCATTCTCAAGTGGAAGGTTGTGAAGGGCCATGTATTTAACATTCAGCAGCTCCATGATGTCATTATGGAGGGGTGGAAGAGGATCCCAGCAACCACCTGTGCAACTCTGGTGAATTCCTTTCCCCAGAGGATTGAGGCAGTGCTACATAATAATGGTGCTCACACAAAATATTCACACTTTGGAAACAGTTTTGACATGTTCACGTAGGGTCTACTCACTTTTGTTGCCAGTTATTTTGACAGTAATGTTGAGTTATTTTCAGAGGACAGTAAATCTGTACTGCTCTACAAGCTGCACATTGGCTACTCTAAAATATATCCAAGTTTCATTTCTATAGTATTTTTCCCTTGAGTAGAAATACTAACATGGTTTCTGAAATGTGAGGGGTGTAATCACTTACACACACACACACACACACACACACAGTATTTGGTTTTGCTACTTTACCTGTTGGGTCTGATTTTAACACAAGACCTGAGCTGTTGTCCTCCACCTCCAGTATACCTGAAGCCTGTATGTAAGAGACACACATGCTGTGAAACATTCTAATTCACATGACAATAACACTAATTGTGAACATTTACATTTACAATTACGGCATTTTGCAGATAGTCTTATCAAAAGCAACTTACAATTGAACAGTTTACTGCCCTGCAGTGGCAGCTTGGTGGTGCTAATTTGAACTTCTGACCTTCCGATCCAAAATCCAATGCTATAACTACTAAGCTACCACCTTCTCTGTATTATTGAGTTACATTTACTCTGTTGTTTAAGTTTGCAAAACAGTTCCAATCAAAAATAAATTTATAGGAGAGTCAGGGTCCTTCCTAAATTCCTGTACATTGCAAAAACCACCATTAACCAATCCATACAAAACTTATAATTATTGACTTGTGCAAATGAAATGAAATAGATTTCATTGTAAATCGTGTATTTCAGTTTATTTACATAATGAATAAAAATGTATAGCTTTGAATATACATTATGTACCATGCTAGCTGGATGGTCAGTAGCCAAGCCAAAGTCTCCGATCTTGACATGGTCCCGAGAATCCAAGAAAATGTTGACAGGCTTCAAATCTCTGTGAATCATTCCCTAAGGATGCAGACAGAACATGATCATGCAATCAAACAACATGGCCAACCATTTCTAAATAGGGTCAACTATCAGCTGCCTTCTGGGCTTGCTCCACTTTTTTTCTTTCTTTTTTTTTTTTGACATTAATATTCAAATAGTGTTCAGAGTTTTTCTGTTTGAATCTCACTGTGGATACAGATTTAGACTACCTGTTCATGAATGTATGCTATGCCATCCAGGATCTCCCTGAAGAGTCTCCAAAGACGACTGCAGTCCTGATAAAGACCCTGGTCTATTGTGTCCCTCAAAGTACTTTTTTCACAGTATTCCATCTGGAGAGAGAAACACATAGATAAAAAGAACTCCTTGCATAAATTGTACAGAACTCATGACTGCACCAGTGCACCGCCTAAATCATCCAGGTAATAAAAATGTGGAGGGGTCTCATCAGTAAGAACAATGAAAGAGGAGGTTGAGCAACGAACAGACTGGTGCCAATCAAAAACCTGTCTCTAAATAAGGACAAAATCAAGAGTTAAATGTGGACTTTTGAGAAGACAAAGTGACCACCATTTACTGAACATCAAAAGCTCCTTCTTGAAGATTGTCAAGAAGAAGGAGAACCTCAACTGGCCCCAGCAACAACTGTACTTTCTGTGAATGGTGATCTTCTATCCTAAGCTAAAAGACAAGAGCATACTGAGCAGATGAATCGCTGCATGGTATGTAAACCCTGTTGCCTCAGATCTCAAGACCTTCAGCCGATAATGAGGACAGCTGAGAAGAACATTAGGGTGATCACAGACTACCAGCAAAGCATCCAGCATTGTGGATGACCGCACACACCCCTCTCACACACACTCTTCACCCTCCTGTTATCTTGCAAAAGGTACAGAGGCATTTGCATCATCACAGCCAGACTGTGTAAGATCTTCTTACCCCAAGAAGCTTCTGACTCCTCAATACTCACACACGCGCGCGCGCGCACTCTTGCATTCAACGGACACAATTTCACATTCAGTATTTAATATATCGAATGACAACGAAAACGGCAATAATACCACCATCCAAGTTCACTCAGCTGACCACCAAAAGAAAACAACTTAAGTTCACTGTCTGTGCGCCCTCACCTGTATGTAGAGATAATGTGCAATAAGTGGAGGCCTTTCGGATACTAAGCTCTCTTCTGTGTCCACACCTTGCCGTTTACTCAACGATTCCTGTGCGAAATAAAGAAGAAACAAGAATGTGAATTTTTACAAACTCGTGAATTCTGGCTTCAGAGCACGATACTGACCTGCACAATACTGTCTCGGCTCACATCACCATTGTCAAAGATGATGTCACTTTCCGATCCGCTGCTGGATGGGCTGTCGAAAATGCAGAATTGGATCAAATACAAAGTACATCGTTCTAATAAGACTGCTGTGCTCCTGATTTTTTTTTTTTTGCAATATTTTGCAACAACTATCAGGCTGAACCAGCAACAGAAAAGCATTAGAATCGAGTTATGGTAAGTAAAAACTATTTCAATGATCACAATCCTCTATACCACAGTATATATTTTTAATTAAGACAAATAAAAAAAAAAATTTAAATCCACTTTTGTGATTACAAAGTGCTAAACCTGGAGACTTTTAATACTAAAAACACTCTCCTTCCAGACAGCTTTATTTACCAATATGTAAAAAAAAAAAAAAAAAAAAAGATTTATTGTTATTCATAGATTATGTGATTATGTGTTTATTATGTGTAAAACAAAAGAAAAAATATATAATGGCATGAATTGCTCTGACTTACTAGTAAATTTGGCATTGTAGAAATTTCTTTAGCACCTTCTGATTAATCAAATTCAAAAATTCAGTGGTGTTGTTATATATTCAGACCTAGTCACAGACTGTGATCTATTTTTATGTGGTTACACTGCTTGATTTTATGCATGACTGTGAATGTTTAATAAATGCAACATTTTTTTAAATCTGAATTTTATACAAAAAGAAAAAAAAAAAAAAAAAAAAAACGTGAAACGAGCCTAGATCGTCACTCCTCCCCTAGCATGCTTAACAGTTGGTATGAGGTGTTTGTGCTGATATTCAATTCAATTCAATTCAATTTATTTTTATTTGTATAGCGCTTTTAACAATGAACATTGTCTCAAAGCAGCTTTACACAGATAATGCGGTGATTAAAAATGAATATGTTCTTTATGAGTAAGTTTGTCCCTGATGAGCAAGCCGGTGGCGACTGGCGACTGTGGCAAGGAAAAACTCCCCGAGATGGCATAAGGAAGAAACCTTGAGAGGAACCAGACTCAAGAGGGAACCCATCCTCATCTGGGTTACACCGAATGTCCATTTGTGGCGGGTATACAATGTTGCGGGGTGCAGTGATGATGATCAAATTCTGTGTTGGGTTTTGCCAAATGTGGCACTGTGCATCATGGCCAAACATCTGCAATTTATTCCCACCTGTCCAAGTGACATTGTTTCAGAAGTCTTGTAGTTTTGTTTAGATGTAAGCCATATTCTGAAGCCATGTTCTTTTAGAGAGAAAAGGCTTTCTCCTGGCATCCCATCCAAACAAGCCATACTTGTAAACTTTCACATGTAACATGCTCCCTGAAGCATGTGAGTTTTAGATGTAACTCTGCTGCACTGCACAATCTAACTTTTATACAGATGGTTGCTGTTGATCAATTAAGAAAAGAGCATTTGATTAGCAGCACATAGCTGCTACTAAGCCTATTAAACTCTAAGGAAACAGTTAAGGTGTACATTTATTTACAGGTATTTTCTTTTTCTATTTTGGCTTAATTTTTGTTAAAACAAATAATGCAATATAACATGTCATTTGTTGATGCTCATCTGAGGTTGTATTTAAGACCTGATAAGGACCAGATGATTTATTTATTACATCCTAAAATGTAAACCCATAGAATTTACATATGTTGTGTCAGACCCTGATTTCCAGTATACACAAAACACCACTGCCCCCTACTGGACATCTGTCCAACTACAAAATTGTACAAGCTTTATGTTTAGATTTTAGGACAGACTAAATAGTTGATCGTTGTCAGCTTTAAATGCTATTTTTCAAAATAAAACTAATAATTTTTATTTAAGAAAAACCTCCCTTTCATGTCTTTTAAATATTTTCCATAGTTGCAACTTGACTTACAATAACAAATAGGTTACAAATACTCAGAAAGTAAAAGTAAACAAAACTATACCTTGTCAATAAGGTACCTTCAAAAGAACATATTTTCAAATTTTTTAATTTATTCCAATAATTTTTTTATTTGTTTAGCACTTTTAACAATGGACCTTTGATACTCTCTTCCCAGGAATACT
This sequence comes from Silurus aristotelis, assembly GCF_946808225.1. Taxonomy (NCBI): domain Eukaryota; kingdom Metazoa; phylum Chordata; class Actinopteri; order Siluriformes; family Siluridae; genus Silurus; species Silurus aristotelis. Next base: position 24,408,472 of record NC_139582.1, on the reverse strand, counting down.
GGTGATATAATGCATCATTAAACAGGTTTTAGGAAAGATAAACTACATAAAAATACAAAGATAAACCACCAAAAGGGAAGTTGTCAAGATTTTTAACTTGTACTTTTTGTAATTATGTATTAAATATAGTCTATTCTCTTCACTTAATAGCCTTTCTCTAGCTATAGCTTGAAATGTTTGGTTAAAGCAACAGCTTGATTTTTAATCAGACTAGGCCCTTAGTGCCGTCAACTCACAGTCTGATAGAAAATCTAGCAGGTATACAATAACGTCCGCATCTTCATGTACTTTGATTAGATGGTCAGAGAGCTAACTGAGGGCTCAAATATATTAATGTAAATTTAAAATACATTTAACAATGGCTGACAGAGGAGAAACCGATTTGGTCTAACATACACTTACAAGGACATTTACAAGACAGACATTTCAAGAACATCTAGAACCCCTTCTGATTTTATGAGTTGACTCCCTTACAAAGATGAACAGTCTAGAATTTTTAGGGTTGAAAGAAAAGAAAGGTTATAAATTAATTTGTATTTGATCGAGTGAAACTCAGACACACCCAAATTAGTCCTGTACCTTTAAAAAAGGACTCCTAATATCAACTTATGACGTGTATAAATGACACCAGTCACAGAATTAACCTCTTCCATTCGAACCTCTCCACTACACCACTACATTAGGATGGCGGTGCGGCAGTAGGTCGCAGCGGCCTTTTTGGAACCAAAATGGTGCTTTTTGCGTCTTTTTCGCCTGACTTTTCGAAGTACATGAACACCAGAGACAGTTGTGTTCATGTGTACGACCACCAGACGCTGTTACGGTACAGAAATCATGCAGCCAACAAATCTGCATGAGGACGTACTTAATAACCTTCGCAACCTCTGTGTCGGACGTCAGAAGCTGATCATGTTAATGATTTCTCATTATAATTATCAACAATGATTTAACAAAGTAGGAAACAGCTATTTTTAGAAAAGGCCCACAGGCTACTCATGTGGGCACCAAGTTGGTGACCCCTGGTTTAGAGACTGCTGCGTCTTTGTTTTCACGAAGATGTGGGTCAGCGATAGATTTCCAGTCGCCGCTATCCAGCTAGACGGGCTAACCGCGTTTCGTGCCGATAGAAATGCAGCTCTGTGCGGTAAGACTCCCGGTGTTTATATCAACACGGAATGACGCAAGAACTCTCCTGCTATTGCTCATCGCTAGTGGAGTATCTGTATAAAGCTGCTTTTAGACAATGTTCATTGTTAAAAGCGATATACAAATAAAAATGAATTACATGACTGTAAGATGCAGGCCATTTTATTTACCACAGGAATTCACCACTGCTTTCATTGTCGAAGTGTACATTCCCCCCCAGTGCTAATGCTAAAGAGGCACTGTGCGATTTGGCTATTAGCGACCTGCAGAATGTTCACCCCGACGGACTGTTTATTATCGCCTGAGATTCCATCCAGGCGAATCTCAGGACTGTGCTTCCTAAACTCATCAGCATGTGGACTTTGTGCAAGTGTATTGATGACGTGACCATTTCCAAATCCATTACTACACACTCCAACCAGAAGCCGTGGATGACTGCTAAAATCTAGAGAATCCGCTTTCAGAGCCGGGGACAAGACGGCCTTAAGAACAGCAAGAGCCAAACTGTCCCGTGCCATCAGAGAGGTGAAGCGCGCATACGGCAAGCGAATCCACAGCCGAAGAAGTCTACAGTCTCCTGCCTCAATGACTATCGTCCCGTCGCACTCACAACCATCATAATGAAGTGCTTCGAGCGGCTCGTCATGAAGCACATCAAGACTCAGCTTCCACCCTCACTGGACCCCATGCCTAATTTGAGTGTGTGGGAGTCAGAGTTCTTGCTAATTTGGTACGGGATCAAATACTTATTGCAATGTAAATTCTTTCTTTAATGTTACCTTCCATGGATTTTTTATTTTTTTTTATATTCTGTCTCTCTCTGTTAAAATAAACCTACCATAAAAATTTTAGACTGTTCATTTCTTTGTAAGGGATTAAACTCACAAAATCTACAGGGGATCAAATAATTATTTGCCCTACTGTATTTAATTTTGCATTTTCTTTCCAATCAATTTTGCACCAAATTTGCCTATTTTTCAAATTAGCAGGAAAACAAAAGCATAAAATTCCACGTAAAATCCAGGGTCATTTTATGAGGTTAGTATTGATGCTCCTGATAGAGATTATGTATGCGGGTGGTGCAGCTGTATATGCAGTATAAGGAGACTTGTTGATCTGTGTTCATTGGGTTTCTTGCTTTATTAATTAAATTTATTGACCTGTCTGCAATGCAACACTCAGCTATAGTGCTTTTCTGTAAAAGACTAAGAGTTTCTATAGCTGTGGCGGGATAATGATGGTTAGAAGAGGTGGATTGATTCAGGTAGGACGATGTAGATGTAATTTCTGACTCTTACAGAAGGAACTTACAGAAAAGACGCACAGAACACATCTGCCTCATCATCATCATCATCATCCTCGTCGCTGGAGTCAGTGGCATTGCACTTGGCACTGGATGATCTCTCCAGAGATGTGCTCCACTCCACCGAACTAGCCAGTGCTGGCGGGGGTGCATCGTCCTCCACGTTGTCGAGAAAGCCGAGCTCATTGAGGCGAGGCGCAGCGGCAGGTCGTGAAGGGAGCTCAGGAGTGCTGGCTGGCTCGGAGGTGTCGCTGTTCTCTGCCCCTGTGGACGGAGCCTCGTGTCTCTCGATCCACGCGTTGTAATAACGCACAATGTTCTCATGGTTCAGGCGTGACAGAAGGGTCACCTCTCCCTTAATACGGCGGAACTGCTTGCTGGCTGGGTTCACCTGAATCCGTTTGACGGCGTAATAGCAGCCGTCCAACTTGTTCTGTACCTACAGGTCCAGAAAACATATGACCACAGAGAAATGTAATCAGAGAAACACATTACCATAAGAACGAGTGTGCCAAAAAAAACCAAAATGATTGCTCAACAGAAATGTATCCATCACCTTGATAACTGCTCCGAAAGCACCTTTCCCCAGCAGCTGGAGCTCCTCAAACTCGCTGAAGTAACGAGAGAACTGTTTCTGCACCACTGTACTGAAAGGGGCGCTGAGAAGGTGACTCTGCGGGATAACCGTCGATGCAAAATCCACCTCCAAGTCTGACAGTAAGACATAAATTGCACTTATTTGGCAAAGCACTCTTGTTTGGCAAACTATAGGCTTTTAACTTTTCAATGTACGCTTTTGAAACAAAGACACAATTTCCTCAAGAAGTAACAAACTTTGAATCAAGATGGCACCGTTAAAGCTACAAATCCAAATCTCTGAAAAAGAGATACATACCAAACATACCTTTGACATGGAGTCGAGACTATCTACTATTCTAAACAGTTACTTACAGTCATATATCTTATTTGATGTGCATGTGTGTGAGACAGGGGACAATAGATGTACCCTCAGGACTGGGCTCCTGGCATGGAGGAAGGCTCTTTGGTGAGGGTGGCAGCAGAAACGGGTGCTCTAGCAATTGCTGAGTGTTCCAGCGGTCAGCATCATTAAGACAAACGCACCTGCAAAACAAAAACGAGTCAGTCTTACACCCCTGCAGACATGCACACACATTCATATGGCTGCACCAAGCTCTTGAAAAGATTCTACAGCGAGATTTGCAAAAACCATACAACAGAGAAGTGCTAATCACACGGACAAACATATCATCGTTTTTGTATATTTCATGGAACTTGCATTGCCCTTTATTTGAGAAGATGGTCATTAATAAACATTAATTGTGTATGATTTTTATGTGCTTAATGGTATAGGCAGTAAGAAACAGCTATTTCTTACAGCATACTGCACACATTTAATGGGAAAAAGTTCACTGATAAAGCCAGATTTGTTTATTTGATTTGGCTCATATTAATTAACTCTTCAGTTGAGGAATAAATTAGTCAACAAATTTAGTTTGAAGCAATTTTTATTTAATTATTTGCACAAATAAATGAAAACGCTTCAAATTCAATAATCATAAAAGCAGTGGCAGGCTACGCATACCACAAAAGCAGATGCCGTTTGTGAGCTCAGACTTGTGCGTTCTCTGAACATCCAATCAAAGGACATAAAAATGCTGGCATTATTGTACACCTGCTTAATGGCCCCAGTGCCTTCAACTCAAAGTCTGATTGGTTGAGGTAAAAAAATTTATTGTAATAGATTGAAGCTTAAGGCGATCACACCGCTGATTCTAAATGGTCAACGCAGATTCTATTGAACTTGGCAAAGCGTGATGTGATGGCTGAAATATGATTGGATAGAAACTCCAACGTAAACAAACACATTTCACATTAAAATCATTTAAGTTCATTTCTTTTCCTCATGAATGTACACATAGCACCCCATATTGACAAAAAAACAGAATTGTTGACATTGTTGCAGATTTATTAAAAAAGAAAAACTGAAATATCACATGGTCCTAAGTATTTAGACCCTTTGCTGTGACACTCATATATTTAACTCAGGTGCTCTCCATTTCTTCTGATCATCCTTGAGATGGTTCTACACCTTCATTTGAGTCCAGCTGTGTTTGATTATACTGATTGGACTTGATTAGGAAAGCCACACACCTGTCTATATAAGACCTTCCAGATCACAATGCATGTCAGAGCAAATGAGAATCATGAGGTCAAAGGAACTGCCTGAAGAGCTCAGAGACAGAATTGTGGCAAGGCACAGATCTGGCCAAGGTTCCAAAAAATTTTTTGCTGCACTTAAGGTTCCTAAGAGCACAGTGGCCTCCATAATCCTTAAATGGAAGACGTTTGGGACGACCAGAACCCTTCCTAGAGCTGGCCGTCCGGCCAAACTGAGCTATCGGGGGAGAAGAGCCTTGGTGAGAGAGGTAAAGAAGAACCCGAAGATCACTGTGGCTGAGCTCCAGAGATGCAGTCAGGAGATGGGAGAAAGTTGTAGAAAGTCAACCATCACTGCAGTCCTCCACCAGTCGGGGCTTTATGGCAGAGTGGCCCGACGGAAGCCTCTCCTCAGTGCAAGACACATGAAAGCCCGCATGGAGTTTGCTAAAAAACACCTGCAGGACTCCAAGATGGAAAGAAATAAGATTTTCTGGTCTGATGAGACCAAGATAGAAATTTTTGGCCTTAATTCTAAGCGGTATGTGTGGAGAAAACCAGGCACTGCTCATCACCTGTCCAATACAGTCTCAACAATGAAGCATGGTGGTGGCAGCATCATGCTGTGGGGGTGTTTTTCAGCTGCAGGGACAGGACGACTGGTTGCAATCGAGGGAAAGATGAATGCAGCCAAGTACAGGGATATCCTGGACAAAAACATTCTCCAGAGTGCTCTGGACCTCAGACTTGTCCGAAGGTTTACCTTTCAACAAGACAATGACCCTAAGCACACAGCTAAAATAACGAAGGAGTGGCTTCACAACAACTCCGTGACTGTTCTTGAATGGCCCAGCCAGAGCCCTGACTTAAACCCAATTGAGCATCTCTGGAGAGACCTAAAAATGTCTGTCCACCAATGTTTACCATCCAACCTGACAAAACTGAAGAGGATCTACAAGGAGGAATGGCAGAGGATCCCCAAATCCAGGTGTGAAAGACTTGTTGCATCTTTCTCAAAAAGACTCCTGGCTGTATTAGATCAAAAGGGGGCTTCTACTAAATACTGAGCAAAGGGTCTGAATACTTAGGACCATGTGATATTTCAGTTTTTCCTTTTTAATAAATCTGCAACAATGTCAACAATTCTGTGTTTTTCTGTCAATATGGGGAGCTGTGTGTACATTCATGAAGACGAAAAATGAACTTAAATGATTTTAGCAAATGGCTGCAATATAACAAAGAGTGAAAAATTTAAGGGGGTCTGAATACTTTCCGCACCCACTGTGTGTGTGTGTGTGTGTGTGTGTGTGTGTGTGTGTGTGTGTGTGTGTGTGTGTGTGTGTATATATATATATATATATATATATATATATATATATATATATATATATATATAAAATCAAATACAATCCTTATACAAAAATAAAAAGAAATATGCTTTTAATAAAATGTCTTGATTTAAAAAAAAATTTTGATCTGTATTTTAAGAAACAAATAACATGCCCTTTTTCCATTAATGTCCCAATCCGTTCGGCTACCTCACAAATTGCCAAATATAGTCAAGAACATAAGTCTGAAATAAAAAAAAACATTACTCATGTTTGTTTTTTCCTTTAACATGCCGGTAGAAGCCCAGAGGAGGATAAACAACCATGACACACCAGACTTTTAACAAAATTCCCTCAGTCATCACCACTAAAACAAATACACCTGTGCAACAGCTCACACTGAGGGGCCGAGCACAGCATAGGCAAACACACAGACACACACTCGCATTTAATAAACGGCATGTTTTATTGAGAATGTCTGAAGCACTAAACTGTAACTTATTTTTATGCAAAAACCCAGAAGTTTGTAGGTGGATGCATGGCATTTCGGAATGTTTATGGTAAACTTACATTTTGAGGAAATCCTGAAGATCAGCAGGTAGGCTGGATGGAACGGTCACAGGGTACTCCTTGACCTCGCTTCCCTGAGCGAGAGCCAAAAGAAGCAGCCCGAGGCTCCAGATGTCCCCTTTCTTGCCGGTGGGTGTTGGCAGTGTGTCCTCGCTGAAGCGCACGTGAGCCTGCTCAAAAATGTCCTCCTTGCATACGTCCCCTAACCGTTTAGCCAGGCTATAGTCAGTCAGCCTCACATTGCCTTGGGCATCTAGAAGCACAGAGGAGGCTGCCAGCTGCTTGTGCACCACCGAATTGTTGTGGAGGTAGTCTAGAGCGGCGAGTAGCTGGGTGGTGTGGTGCCTCAACTGATCTGGGGGTAGCTGTGTGCCTGCAGAGAGGCTCTGAGCCAGGTTGCTACCGGGCACATGCTCAGCCAGAAGGTCCACCACTAGACAATCTTCACGCTCACTGTAGCTCATCCCCTGGTAGCACACCAGGTTGGGGTGGTCCAGCTTTAGTAGTGAGTTCAGCTCACTCTCTGCTCCATGGATCTACAGGGGAAACATAAATAGATAAATAAATAAACATGCAGGTGACTGAACATTTTTCTTAACTGAAAAATACCGCAAGTAATTAATGGCATGTGTTTAAATAAATGTTATTTAAATCCAAAAGAATCTGGGTTCCTGCTGGCTTCTACAATATACTAGGAACCACATAGAAAAAAATAATAAAAACACCACAATAACTTTAGTTTCGGTAGCACATCCTCCAAGCGCCGCATCCAATCAAATCAAATCAAATTTTATTTGTCACATACACATACATACAGTTTACAACATGCAGTGAAATGCTTATTATGAGGGTCCGGCATGAGGGAATAGGATGGGGAGAAAAATCATACAAAGAAAAGCTGAAGACTGATAAATAAAGTATAAAAACAATATAAAATAATATATAAGAATAAATAAGATATAAAGATAGATATACAGTGAGGAAAATAAGTATTTGAACACCCTGCTATTTTGCAAGTTCTCCCACTTAGAAATCATGGAGGGGTCTGAAATTGTCATCGTAGGTGCATGTCCACTGTGAGAGACAATCTAAAAAAAAAAATCCAGAAATCACAATGTATGATTTTTAAACTATTTATTTGTATGATACAGCTGCAAATAAGTATTTGAACACCTGAGAAAGTCAATGTTAATTTTTGGTACAGTAGCCTTTGTTTGCAATTGCAGAGGTCAAACGTTTCCTGTAGTTTTTCACCAGGTTTGCACACACTGCAGGAGGGATTTTGGCCCACTCCTCCACACAGATCTTCTCTAGATCAGTCAGGTGTCTGGCCTGTCACTGAGAAACATGGAGTTTGAGCTCCCTCCAAAGATTCTCTATTGGGTTCAGGTCTGAAGACTGGCTAGGCCACGCCAGAACCTTGATATGCTTCTTACAGAGCCACTCCTTGGTTATCCTGGCTGTGTGCTTCGGGTCATTGTCATGTTGGAAGACCCAGCCTCAACCCATCTTCAATGCTCTAACTGACGGAAGGAGGTTGTTCCCCAAAATCTTGCAATACATGGCCCCGGTCATCCTCTCCTTAATACAGTGCAGTCGCCCTGTCCCATGTGCAGAAAAACACCCCCAAAGCATGATGCTACCACCCCTATGCTTTACAGTAGGGATGGTGTTCTTGGGATGGTACTCATCATTCTTCTTCCTTTAAACACGTTTAGTGGAATTATGACCAAAAAGTTCTATTTTGGTCTCATCTGACAACATGACTTTCTCCCATGACTCCTCTGGATCATACAAATGGTCATTGGCAAACTTAAGACGTGCCTGGACATGTGCTGGTTTAAGCAGGGGAACCTTCCGTGCCATGCATGATTTCAAGCCATGACGTCTTAGTGTATTACCAACAGTAACCTTGGAAACGGTGGTCCCAGCTCTTTTCAGGTCATTGACCAGCTTCTTCCGTGTAGTTCTGGGCTGATTTCTCACCTTCCTTAGGATAATTGAGACCCCACGAGGTGAGATCTTGCATGGAGCCCCAGTCCGAATGAGATTGACAGTCATGTTTAGCTTCTTCCATTTTCTAATGATTGCTCCAACAGTGGACCTTTTTTCACCAAGCTGCTTGGCAATTTCCCCGTAGCCCTTTCCAGCCTTGTGGAGGTGTACAATTTTGTTTATAGTGTCTTTGGACAGCTCTTTGGTCTTGGCCATGTTAGTAGTTGGATTCTTACTGATTGTATGGGGTGGACAGGTGTCTTTATGCAGCTAACGACCTCAAACAGATGCATCTAATTTGAGATAATAAATGTAGTGGAGGTGGACATTTTAAAGGCAGACTAACAGGTCTTTGAGGGCCAGAATTCAAGCTGATAGACAGGTGTTCAAATACTTATTTGCAGCTGTATCATACAAATAAATAGTTTAAAAATCATATATTGTGATTTCTGGATTTTTTTTTTTTTAGATTATGTCTCTCACAGTGGACATGCACCTACGATGACAATATCAGACCCCTCCATGATTTCTAAGTGGGAGAACTTGCAAAATAGCAGGGTGTTCAAATACTTATTTTCCTCACTGTATATGTGAGAGAAAAAGATGTATATACAAAAAATGCTTATGGCAGTAAACAGTTAACAGTAAAAAACAGTAAACTAAAATTGTCCATAAAGTGTCCGTGTGCGGTATGGTGTGATGTAAAATGTCCATAAAGTGTCCGTGTGCGGTATGGTGTGATGTAAAATGTCCATAAAGTGTCCGTGTGCGGTATGGTGTGATGTAAAATGTCCATAAAGTGTCTGTGTGTGGTATGGTGTGGTGTAAAATGTCCGTGTGCGGTATGGTGTGGTATAAAATATAAAGTGCACTGTGCTGTGCGAGTCCAGAGTTTTAAGTGTCGTGGTGCGAAAGGTGAGATATGTGCATACTATCATACTAACAAATGATGACAAGACAGATCATATGAGGACAGAAATATTTGAACTTCCAGAGATTTCCAAACATCATTTCCAATAATCTTTTATTTTTTATGTGGTCTGATTTGCCAACAGATCCATATGCTTATATTAAAATGAAAACAGAACAGACAGGGGAATGCATTTATCCTCCAGAGTTAAACTAAAACAAAACCAGTTTAAACTGTGAATTGCCTTACTAACAGCCAGAAATGAATCAGCCATTTTCTAAGCATTAAAAAGGTAACTGATGTCACTATTTGGTCATGTTCATTAAAAGTCAAGAAATAAAATCATACAGTGAGGAAAATAAGTATTTGAACACCCTGCTATTTTGCAAGTTCTCCCACTTAGAAATCATGGAGGGGTCTGAAATTGTCATCGTACTTCCATGTCCACTGTGAGAGACATAATCTAAAAAAAAAAAATCCAGAAATCACAATATATGATTTTTTAACTCTTTATTTGTATGATACAGCTGCAAATAAGTATTTGAACCCCTGTCTATCAGCTAGAATTCTGACCCTCAAAGACCTGTTAGTCTGCCTTTAAAATGTCCACCTCCACTACATTTATTATCCTAAATTAGATGCACCTGTTTGAGGTCGTTAGCTGCATAAAGACACCTGTCCACCCCATACAATCAGTAAGAATCCAACTACTAACATGGCCAAGACCAAAGAGCTGTCCAAAGACACTAGAGACAAAATTGTACACCTCCACAAGGCTGGAAAGGGCTACGGGGAAATTGCCAAGCAGCTTGGTGAAAAAAGGTCCACTGTTGGAGCAATCATTAGAAAATGGAAGAAGCTAAACATGACTGTCAATCTCATTCGGACTGGGGCTCCATGCAAGATCTCACCTCGTGGGGTCTCAATTATCCTAAGGAAGGTGAGAAATCAGCCCAGAACTACACTGGAGGAGCTGGTCAATGACCTGAAAAGAGCTGGAACCACCATTTCCAAGGTTACTGTTGGTAATACACTAAGACGTCATGGTTTGAAATCATGCATGTTAAACCAGCACATGTCCAGGCACATCTTAAGTTTGCCAATGACCATTTGGATGATCCAGAATGATGAGTACCATCCCAAGAACACCATCCCTACTGTGAAGCATGGGGGTGGTAGCATCATGCTTTGGGGGTGTTTTTCTGCACATGGGACAGAGCGACTGCACTGTATTAAAGAGAGGATGACCGGGGCCATGTATTGCGAGATTTTGGGGAACAACCTCCTTCCCTCAGTTAGAGCATTGAAGATGGGTCGAGGCTGGGTCTTCCAACATGACAATGACCTGAAGCACACAGCCAAGATAACCAAGGAGTAGCTCTGTAAGAAGCATATCAAGGTTCTGGCGTGGCCTAGCCAGTCTCCAGACCTAAACCCAATAGAGCGACAGGCCAGAAACCTGACTGATCTAGAGAAGATCTGTGTGGAGGAGTGGGCCAAAATCCCTCCTGCAGTGTGTGCAAACCTGGTGAAAAACTACAGGAAACGTTTGACCTCTGTAATTGCAAACAAAGGCTACTGTACCAAATATTAACATTGACTTTCTTAGGTGTTCAAATACTTATTTGCAGCTGTATCATACAAATAAATAGTTAAAAAATCATATATTGTGATTTCTGGATTTCTTTTTTTTTAGATTATGTCTCTCACAGTGGACATGCACCTAAGATGACAATTTCAGACCCCTCCATGATTTCTAAGTGGGAGAACTTGCAAAATAGCAGGGTGTTCAAATACTTATTTTCCTCACTGTATATAGAAATATTATATACCTACACATTTACAGATTTTAGTTGGACACCCCTGCGATCTACTGTGTTATTCTACATGTATTACATACATCAACAAGTCCAATATGGCAGAACTACTGCTGTAATCCTAAATACTTTTCTGTGATTTCTCAGAGAGTTTTTCTATGCCACTGTCACCTCTGGCTTGCTCATCACAGATCTAAATCTACAACTGGATTTCAGAAAAGCTGTTTGTGACAATGCCTATTGGTAATGTTCAACTAATTTAGTTAGATGAGATAGGGGTGTAAAACGGATTTTAAGTCACGGTTCAGTAAAATGTTTGGTACAGTTAGGGGGCAGAAATGCAACATGCTTGTCATTGCAGTTTATTATTAACATTTGTGAAAAACATTTTAAAGGTTTTAAATAAAATGCCTGCTTGGTTTACATAAAAATATTGAATATATAAAAAAATAAAACAACAAATCAAATTAATGCAATAAACTTATTATATTGATCAAATTGAGTAATCAGTTGTCAAATTCTATTATTTCAATCAAATTTTATAAATGGTAAAATGTAATTAAATACTATACATTTGTTAGAACCCATTTGGGTAATACAGATGCATATATAAGCATGTGTGTGTGTTTTAAATTTAATATTACATTTTCTAAAGATATGTTCTATTTAAATGTTCTACTTATTTCAGCATACTTTAACAAAGGTTTTAATCCTTCCATCTCGTGAGACAGACGTAAAATGTTGGCAATGACGAATGGCAATGGTGAATTTGATCGCTACAAATTGCTATGGAGTGAGCAGTCACAGTGACACTGCGTTCAAATTAGTTTCCTTGGTTTTTTTCTACTGCACTCAAAGTGCGAGGGTTAGGGTTAGACAAACTTGTAGTCCCCCACTTTCCTGAGGGAACTCAGAATTTAACTATGTTTCACATGGAAAAAAGGATTGCATTTGGTACACATGTGCACCTTACTTAAAGCCCTGTACAGAAAAAGTTTGGTAGGAATATGTGCACAGCTACATCTCTAATATATGAACTAGCATTTTACCAAATATCAAAAAAGTCAATGTATTCAGACGTTTTTGAAAAATATCCAGGTCCAGGGCTGACTACAGAAAATTAATTCATTTTTAACTTAGTACAAAAGTTTTATTAAAAATTATATTACTGATACCAGCCTGAATGTCACATATTTTTAATCTTTGAAATATTAATATGAAATTCACGGTATTTTGTATGTCTCCTTTTATGGCAGATTTATGACAGTGGACGGACAGATTCAACAAGGTTGTGCAAAATGTATAGTCCATATTAGATTCGTATGTGATTGTTTATGCCATTTGAGTGGTGTATAAAATCATGCTTCAATAAAAGGCTAGACATGAATAAAATCTCCATATTTGTGAAAAATAAAAAATACAAAGCAGATAATTAAATTTCTTTATTTGTTTTCAACACTTTTATATTTCTTAACTGTCTGTTTATTTCCAATTTTAAATGAAAGTCTTAAGCTTTTGGACCATGTTGATATTTTATAAAATACTGCATTATTGCTCTAATAAATGGGCAATTGAATAAATAAATATTACAGTGGGAAAGCATTATAAACAGTATAAGATTCTCTACTCTCGAGAACTTGGGACACAGTGACTCAATGCAATGCCTATGTTTTGGTCAATGTACTTACATTTAATGGAAAATGTTGAAATGAACCAATAGGGTACCTGGGTATCAGCCGACATCTGGATGCAAACTGCATGTGCATTGCATTTCATTTTAACAAATTAATAAATAAAAACTTCCTACCTGTTTTTTACATTTTTCAATCTTTTCTTTCTCCTGGCTGGTGAAGAATTTCCCGATCTTCTTGTTCCAGCAAAGCATCCATTCGTACACAACAGCAAATTCTCCTGAGGTTGCATTGAGGGCATAGAACACACTCCGGCCCAGCCTCTCACTCTTACCTTGCACACGTGGACACACACACACACACACAGCGGAAATCAATGGTGTATGTTGCATAAAAAGGTCACTGAGATTTTGGTTTAAAATACCACAGAATTATTAACACCATGAAAAAAGCTTACCTATGCATTTTCCTCTGTGAACCAGGATCTCACCCATAGTACTGTTGCTGAAGTGTAGGACTTCATGAGGACTTGGATTGTCTTCATTGTACGTGTCTCGCCTTATCAGGGAAAATATGTAGAGAGCAATTGTTCAGACATTCGGTAGTCTGTAAATGGATGTAGAAAACTAAATGGAGGCCACTTTCCACACCTGTGTCTGCTGCTGGAAGTAGTGCGACGTCTGTTAGAAACTCCTCTTCTGTTCTCTGTTGTTTCAGTAAGAGGTACAGGGGAACTGGCACTGCCTGCTATTGGGCTTCCTAAAGTCGGCTGAGACACACTCTCCAAACGCTCCTACAGGAGAATCAGCTTGAAATGTCAGCATATTATTTCTGTTCAAAACAGTGGCCCAGAAAAGCAAGTTACCATGTTTGTTAGTTTTTGCAAGTAAGTTAAACTAGAGAAATGAAGCAAAGATTGCATTTTTTATTCGATTTGCATGTTTTATCTACTGGGAGAGAGGAAGGTAGGGTGGATATGGAAAAGGTAGGGTGATATATATATATATATATATATATTACACACACAAATATTCAAGATTTTAAAGCACAGGATGCAGATAGGATAGGACCATTTAGCTCGAATAGGGGGCCTAGGAAATGCCATGACATTGCAACCCAAATCATCACTGATCCATCCCCATGCTTCACTCTGGGCAAATAATATTCCAGGTGGGGCTTCTTTACACCGTAATGTTCCACGTGTGAAAGACGGTGAAGATTCTCTTATCAATGCATTTCACATTATCCACAGCTCAAGATTCACACAAGTGACCAAAAGTTTGGTTATTGGCAGCCCGACAAAGTATATTGTCTCTGGGAAACTCCAGATTTACTTCCACCTTGGTACAATAACTTCTTGGAAGGCTTACACTAGATTTTGGAGTGTGGCTGTAGAAATTTCCACATACTTCTGTCTATATAGTTTGCATTCAATAAAACTGAACATTTTGTTTATGCATTTCTTTCGTCTCAGCTAGCTTTTGTGAATCTTGTTTTTTTCTGATGTGCTGACAGATGTTTGTATTTATACTTTATTAAAAAGACACTGTTCATTGACACTTGAATGTCAAAATGTATTTATAAAATTCGTAAATAATAAGATACAATCACGTAACTCCCCACAATATCTGTATTTTAATGTTAAGTTGACTCAATATAAATAGGAACTCCTGTGTACCGGATCAGGCCATTATCCAATCAGTAGCAATGCATAAAATCGTGCAAATAAAGTTCAAGAGCTTGCGTTCATCAAAACACATGCTCATTCATGAAAAAATCTACAAATCAGCATATCACGTGGCAGCAGTGCAGTGCATTAAATCATGCAGATACAGGTCAACAGCTACAATTCATGCTCACATCTAACATCAGATTGAGGAAAAATCTCAGGAATTTAGAGACTTTGGCAAAGGCATGTTTGTTAGTGGGAGATGCACAAGCCTAAGTAGTTTAGAGACTGCTAGTTTTCACATAAACACGCTCTAGAGCTAAAATTAAATGATGTGGAAAGTTTTGAGTGGAAAAGTTGAAAATTTTGAAATATTTGTGCTGACAAAAGACAATAACTGCCATAACTAATAAGTCACTGAGGGTACATTTGACCCACTCTGATTTCAGATGTGAACATTAAATGAAGCACATGACCAATAGTTGTGTGAAAATACATTACAAAAAAGTACATCATCTTTGAATTCTATGGTTTTAAGTATCAGTATGGTTTTAAGGACAGTGAGCATTATGGTCAGATATCTCCACTTTGGTTTCTTCTGTCCAAAGGACTTTGTTCCAGAAGTCAAACTGTGCAACAATTTGCAAACTGTGCTGCCATGCTCTTTACAGAGAGAAGAAGCTTTCTCCTGACAATCCTCCCAAACAAGTCTTACTTGTTTAGTCTTTTTCTAATAGTACTTTCAGAAACATGAATTGAACATTAAGGATCAGTGCTGATGTTAACACACACCTCAATGCTACAGACCAGCAAACTGCTAAAACTTGGGCTTTTATTGAGGTGGCCACACTTACTGATCATCAGCTAATTAAAGAGATATTATTAGTAGCACTTAGCTGCTACTTAGCATCTTAGATCCTATGCAAACTTTAAAAGAGTACTTAGATTTACACATATAGCTTTTCCATTTTCACTTTATTTATATGATATAAATAATAACACGGTGTAATATGTCATGTGTTGTTATTTATCTGCGGTTATATTTATGTAATTCTAAGACCTGCTGAGGACCAGAATTCTTTTATTTTCGCATACGTAAAACAATAGAATTTAAAGTGGGTGTACGATCAATTCACATGACTGTATATCTGCATGATTTTATGTATGCTGTCACATAATTGGTTAATTATTGATTAGATAAGTTGTGAAGTGCATAACAAGCAAATGATAATCCCTTGCTAGTATTAAGCTAAAACAGTATTCTCTATAATCGTACCAACTTGGCCATCTCTTTCTTCCTCTTTTCCTCTCGCTTCTCCTCTTCTCGTCTCTGGATTTCAGCAAGTATCTCATTTTGCTGTCAAAATGGTAGAAAATAGTTAGTACGTGTAACATGGAACATTTCTAGCTAAAGGCTAATTCTAGTTTCAATAAAAACGATATATCTATTAAGGCATCAATAAGATAATCTCGTACGAGACTGTCAAAAGGATGTACCATCTGTTCTTCCTGCCTGCGGCGCTGGTCAATCCTCTGCTGTTCCTCCAGAGCCAGACGTTCCTGCTCCCGCCGGTGATTCTTCAGCATCTCCTCATGGAAGGAGCGAGAAGGTGGAACGTTGTGCTCTGTAAGGAAGCCCTGCACAAAGTCTGCTAGCTCATAGATCATTACCTGCAGTGGGAAAGTGTAGAAATTTGATTACGGTTATGATAACAACTTTACTAGATGCTGAAATAATAAAACAGTACATGTTCACGCAACAACTGAAATCTTAATCTTTTTAATGTGTTTTTTATTTAAAAAAATAATAATAATAATCAGCTTAGGTAAAAAATAAAATAAAATAAATGTGTAATGTATAGGGCTGTCAATCAATTTAAATATTTAAATCACACATTTGTATCTGTTTCAAATGTACCTTAAATTAATACTTTTCAAATGTTTAATACTCTAATCAACATAGGCATAAACAAATATGGATGCTTTATGCAAATGTACGCTTATTAGTAGTAAAACTTTTGCTCAACAAAGAGCATGAAGACAAAACATTCTTGTAAATGTTTTTAAGTAATTATGGTGTTTTAAATTACGTAAATTATCAGGACACCAAATGGTTTCCACACGAATGGATTAAATTGCCAGATGTGTGCATGATGGCGGATTTTGGTGTTTGATTTGAGACTTAGCGTGTCAGTAGAACAAATGTTTAATGATTAAAAATTGTTTATAAATACTTTTTTTATATCTGAGTAAAAAAAGGACATTGTGACTTTTGCTGCAGTGAGGCGTGGGGCTCAAATAATTTCTAGAATGTTCTTGCATGCAAAGGGTACAATCATAATAATGCTTAAAATGTTTGATGTAATATTAAACCTGTTTGGGTTCACAACATTTTTCAGCAACTCCTAAACTGTTTGAAGCTCATTAACAGTGAAGGGAAAAACACTGAGTGTTCTTTCTGGAAAAAAACTTCAAGTTTAACCGAAAGGACTTAAAGAAATCTAAGAGGAAAGCTTCCAATGCTGAGTTACTTTGGGTTTGTATGAATAGTTCTCATTTATTGACCAGTGACTTATTTAGACCATTAAAAGCATAATATTTTGCCATTTCTATGGAATTTTTTTTTTCTGTTTACCAGTATTCAGCCATAGCAATGTCTCCTGGGTTGTCTGTGAGCAGCACACAATTGTTTTAACAGTAATGAAAATGATACATGATTAGACTCAAGCTGTGGTGTTGAATAGCCTGAGGAATGAAACTAATAATAAAAGCAAATAATAAAAGCACATAAACACTTGCACAGAAAAAAAGCTAAATTGTAATTAATTTGTATCGAACATTAAACAATGTATATGGTAACATATGTATCTCTAACTAGCAAAGCCAGCGGTGACCGTTGACAGGAAAACCACGAGAGACAACATAAGCAGGAAGCATTGAGAGGAACCAGATTTAAAAAGTTACCCATCTGCATCTGGTTGACACAGGATAGTGTGATTTTTCCATTCTCTTCTGAAACTGCATTGCCAAAAAGTACAATTATGTAAACAAGACCCTATGAGATTGTGTGCAACTTATAAGAAGAAGCTTCAGGGTCATTTTTAAATTCATTATAGTGTTAAATGGAAAGTCTGTTGTATTGAGCTCAACTGTTCAATAAAAGAGACTTTAGTGCAAAACTGGTTAGTAGGCCAACCAAGCAATGCATACATCCATGCATATCAATCTTAACACACTCTTTGTATTACCTTTTCCCAGTAATGTTATAGTGATGTTTAGGCTATGCAGGTAAAGCAATCATTGCAGCAGGAGAAAATCAGGTGAAGAGAATGACTGAGTCGATCAATGGGATGCAAATAGCAAACAGGCACAAAGCTTTTATGCTTTGATAAGATTGCCAAGATTTTATTTTAAATATTTTCAAAATCTTTGCACAGGCTGCCAACTAACTCTAACCAAGGGCATTTCAATGCTTTGTCTGAATATTTGACACTGTACTCAAGACTGATTCTAGGCTTGTATGAGGGAGAGACTTCTAAATCCTAGGTTTCCTTTCACATAGAAGAGTTCAGTCTGAACAGTGGACTGACTGCACAATTCCATAATTATATTTTGTGTAGGTAGGCTTAGGAGACACCAGGTTCATCCATTTACCATTTGTTTTGTATTTGGTATCAACAGTAAAGCATATTAGAGAGAGAGATTTTACTAATATAATTAAATGAAATTTAAATTCAATTTTGAAGTTGTTACTGAACTGTACAACCTGAACTCAACACACACTTAATATTCATCTCAATCCATTTCACCACCATTCATTTACTATTTATATTTAATCATATTATACTGTTTACATGCTGGGTTTTTTTTACACCTCTTGACTGCTGCTACTGCTGTTTTTGCACTGCGTTGTGTTTATGTTTACAAATGCTCTTTGTTCATAGTCCTTTATAGTCAGTACTGTATAATCAGAGTATACAGTAGGTTTACTGGTCTGCGCTATTTTGTATTTTGTGTTATGCGTATTTGTCCCACACTTGTGTTGTCTGTCTGCACTGTTTGCACTCGATGCACTTTATGTAGCTTTATGTTATGTGTTGTAGCTCTATGTTGTTTAATGTAGCACCAGGGTTCTGGAGGAACGTTGTCTCATTTTTACTGTGTACTGCATCAGCTATATATGGTAGAAATGACAATAAAAGCTTCTTGACATGACGAACTCACACGATACACTCTATGGACATAAATTTGTAGACACCTGACCATAAGATATGTATGTGAACTTCACATTACACATTTAGTTCCCATTTGCTATTAAAATAACCTTCACTCTTCTGGGAAGATTGTCCACTTTTGTTTGATTGCAGATTGGAGAGATCATTCAGCCAGTGAAGTGTGTCAGTAAGGTCAGGGTGATGTCGGGCGAGGAGGCATGGAATGCAGTGAGTAATCCAAAAAGTGTTCAGTAGAGTTGAGGTCAGAGGCCTATAGAGGGCCATTAAAGATCTTGCACTCTAAACCATGTAAATAATATATTTATGGAGTTGCTTTGTGCACAGGGGCATTTGGCCATGCTGGAACATGTTTCGGTCTCCTAGTTCAAGTGAAGGGAAAAGTTGATGCTACCACATCCAAAAACATTCTATAAAATTGTGTGCCTCCAACTTGGTGGTAATAACCGCATATACCGTAATTTCCGGACTATAAAGCGCAGCCATATATAAGCCGCACCCACTGAATTTTACAAATATTTTTATTTTAAACATAAATAAGCTGCAGGTGTCTACACTAATGAACTTTACACAGGCTTTAACGAAAGACACGTTACACATGGTGTAACGGGTGAAATATGTTGCGCTTCCTTTAGGAGCAGAGCGGTATTTTGGGAATTGCCTGCCACTGCATTTTCCCGGTATTACTGCGTGTGTTCAAGACGAGGATTATGTCCTTATTATTTTCTGATGCTCATTTCTAAGTTTCTTTGACTAACCCGTAACGCTGTTGCCAAGAATAATAAAAAAAGCACGAGTTTTGGAAACCTGCCTGTGCTTATATGATTTCTGTTGCATCTGGAGTTAGCGAGCTCTCCCTTCACCCAGACTCAACGCGTTACAACGGCTTGTATCTAAACAGTAGCCTACCAAGAAAGTCATTGTTCACTGTCTTCCTCCTTCCTTTCACAACTATTTCTCTCGGGAGTTTATCTTTTGGCATCGTCGTGCGTTTAAAAATCTCCATCGGTGAAGCTTTTCTCCCGATGCCGTGCAGCTCAGAACACAGGTGAGTTTTTTCGTTTCCGTTCAGAAATTAATTGGTCTAATGTTATGTCACTCCAGGAAAAACCCAGGAAAAATTCATAAATAAGCCGCTTCGTTGTTTAAGCCGCGGGGTTTAAAGCGTAGGAAAAAGCGGCTTATAGTCCGAAAAATACAGTAGCTAGAAGTTAGGTGTCTCAAGTCAAGTCAAGAAGCTTTTATTGTCATTTTAACCATATATAGCTGACACATTACACAGTGAAATGAAACAACATTCCTCCTGAACCTTAATGCTACATTAAACAACAATCACAGAAAACAGAAAACACAGGACTAAGGACTAGTAAGTGTCCTCGCCACATAAAGTGCATTGTGTGCAACCTGGTGCAAACAGTGCAACGACAACACAAGAAAGTGCAAGACAATACAGGACAGTGCAAGACAACACAAGACAGTGTAAGACAAATACACAAAACACAATATAGTGCCACCAGAACTTGTCCATGCAGTATCTACAAATAACGATGAAATATTGTTCATAGTGAATAAGGAATTAATTCCACATTTAGTCCCAATTTGCTCTTATAATTCCCTCTATCCTGTGGACATTTGTGTTCATCAGCCACAGGGGTGTTGGTAAAGTCTGGTTTGGTAGGGTGAGGAGGCCTGGGGTGCAGTCGTCAGTTGTTTACCTCCAGCTTTGTGGTAGCCTTTTGGAGAAGAACCACATATGGCAGTAAAGGGCAGGTGTCCCAATACCTTTCTCCACAAAGCGTAAGTAAAGTCTTAATGTCTGTATGTAAAAATGTCTTATGTAATATGCAGTGTAGCAATATAGACATTATGCAAAATCAGTGCACATGATCATTGTCTCCAGTGTCCACGCAGTTTCCCAAACGTCTTCACATGTTGAAGAGTCAGAGAGCAGTAGGCAAGAATGACTTCCTGAGCTAATTACAGTGCTTTAGTATTGTAAAAATCAGATTTTATATATAGAAAAGTAGTTTTGTCTTATTTCCCCATCATTCTGCACACTGTACAGTGTTTTCTTTATGATATAGTTTGAAATGATCCCAAACTTTGAAAACTTTCTGCCGTTTTCTTTGGCCTGAATCTTCTCCTCACCCCTCGCTGTTTTCTCCCTGTTCCTCCATTTTTTATTCATGCTTCTGTGTTACATGTCTAGAGCGCTCCAGAGTTTAGCAAGCGGTGCGTCAGTAATAATGGTCCGTGGGTAACAGTACTCTGTGTTTTGTTAAATGGACTAAACTAAGCAAATTATTTTGCCTTTATACATTTTTGTATGAACTTTAATTGAATTACTCGAGTTATTCGAAAAAATGTTACGGCCCTAATACACACACACACACACACACACACACACACACACACACACACACACACACACACACACACACACACACACACACACACACACACACACACACACACACACACACACACACACACACACACACACACACACACCCCAAATCAATCCATCCATCTGGCAGCACAGATGAATGCTCCATAAACTGCATAAAAGTCACATTTAAAATCTGAAACAGGATTAGCATCCCTTATGTTCAAGCTTCAAGTAATTTAATTCTGTAGCCTTCAAATTTTTTTTTATTTTTAAGATTGTGTTCACAGGGAAGCCAGAACACATATTATATGTCCAAACCATTTTTCCATAGTAGACTAAGAACTAATTTTAAGCAGGGAAAGAAAAGACCCTCCTCTCTTCAGCTAAATAAATGTCCCATTTAATCAAAACATGCTTCATGATTATAATAAATATAGCCCATGCTGTATAATTAAACAGCATACGTTAGTAAAAGAAAAAATAAAGAAGTTCAGGAACACGCAGGTACACTCAAGTACAAGTACACTCAGGTATATGCAAACACCAACAAAAGCCAGCTACATTAAGCGCTGTGCAAAATAAACATAATAATAGTAGTATGTAATACGAAGAGAAAACACCTTGTCTCATGTGTCCTGTTCACTTTTAATAAATGGCACAACATTGTGTATCATAAACTTGTAAAAAGGTGAAGAACTAGGTCAACTCTGTCACCTCTTCCTGGGAATTCATATACATTTATATAAACAAAGGTTTGTGGACCCCTGGCCATTAGATTCATATCTGCCCTTTCTATATATAGTCCCTGTTTGATGTTATAATAACCTTCACTCTACTAGATTTTGGAGTGTTAGGATTTGTAAGAATTTAGCCACAAGGATAATAGTAAAATCAGGTAATTTAGGTTATACAAAAAAATGAGTACAGTAAGGTTGAGGTCAGAGATCTATTGCAGGCCACATTTTCCCCCTGACTTTAACTAGGAGATCCAAACCTGTTTCAGCATGGCAATGACCCTGTACACAAAGCTAGCTCCATAAAGATTTTATTTACATGGGTTATATATTGGAAGATCTTGAGTGGCCTCCTATAGAGCTCAGACCTCAAACCTACTGTACATCTTTGGGATGAACTGGAACATTGACTGCGCCCCCGGCCTTCTCACCAACATCACATGATTTTATTCATGGCCTTGTTGCCAAATGAGCACAAATCTCCACAAGCACAATAATTTCCCTGAGGAGTGGGGGTTATTATAAAGCAAAAGGAGACAAAAATGTGGAATGGAATGTTCAAAAGCACATTCAAATCTTATGGTAAGGTTTCACAAACTCGTCCAAATAGTGTGACAATGGCTGTCGTCCTGTTTCTGAAAATTAACTTGATTCCCACACAAACTCTCAACTGACTCACCTCTCCACAGCGGTCCAGGGAAAGTTTGGCCAGGTGACTTTGCAGGTTTTGAATTTTGTCATTTGAGAGACCTTTGGCATTCTTTAGTTCCAGTTCTGGAGGCCTGGTGCACAAGAGAAAGAGATCATTAAACTAACAAAAAGAAGTTGCACAGTTGTTGCCATGTAGTGAATTAAAACACTGTTCAAGCTCAAACAGAAAACCATAACAAGCCTTAATACAATAGTGGCCATGATATGCTGGGAAAATACATACAAACATTAAAAATGAAACAGAAAATGAAGAAATAATTGGGGTTAAAAGATAGACTGGAATGGAGAAAGAATACACTTTGTGATCATTAGTGGTAACATCATCCTCCTCTAAGTGGCTTTTAGACAAGCATCAGATCAGCGCAACAGTCAATCATTTACAACGCAACCAGAACTTTCTCATCAGCCGTGTTGGGCTACATTCTTTCAAGATATGTGATTTTTTTTGTCTGTAACAGCAAACTAAGGCAACCACATAATAATTCATAGACAACTTCCATTAGTGAAAAACAAGGATTGTGTGTGACGCAGTGGTGGAGCTGGAGTGCATGCAGACTTACACATCCGGATATGTTGGTGGACATCTGACCTGCAAGTCCACAGTCACATAACACTCCTGACCATGACTCAAACCTTTTGGGCGCAGGTAAAGGTACACTTCCGGAGGACGCTTAATCTAAATTAGGGGAAGAAAAATATATAATAAAAATTTATTTTGGATGTGTGTTTGTGTGTGGTTATAAAAAAATCTAAGGTATAAAGTTCTTTATTGTACTTATTTACAATGTAACTAACAAGAACCAATAAAGTATCTTTTACACCTTTGCTTACTTTTAAGCTTATTTTAAGCACAGAACAATCGACTTCCCAGGCACATAATAACCAAAAATGTATGCTTTTATAGTTCTAGTTATGTGAACAAGAAAAGTACATTTTCATATCTTTATAAACCTTCTAATTGTGTGCAATATTTTCCATTTTAAGTTTTAGATTTGACTCTTTCTAGTGAGAAAGTTATCCGAATCTCCCTTATGTTTGCCTGTTAACATTATTGAAGTATAACTATGATTATGCCTATTATCTAAAAATGCCATTATATAAAAATACACATTATTGTTATGATTATTATTACTGTTATAACTGAATGTTGGAAATCAAACAACAGTATCTGGCAACTGCAGCAGAAAAAGTCTGGGCTCAGACAGAACCTCGTTTCAGACAGTTAAAGCACACTAGACCTCACCCAGGTCCTGTATATTTTTGGGACCAGACCAGACAAAGCTAAAGTGGGTGTGTCAGAGCAGGGACAACACTGGGCAAGGCATGGGTATGTCCAGCTGCGCAATATATGGGTATGTCCAGCTGCGCAAGTTATGGGCATGTCCAGCTGCGCAAGTTATGGGCATGTCCAGCTGCGCAAGTTATGGGCATGTCCAGCTGCGCAAGTTATGGGCATGTCCAGATGCGCAAGTTATGGGCATGTCCAGATGCGCAAGTTATGGGCATGTCCAGATGCGCAAGTTATGGGCATGTCCAGATGCGCAAGTTATGGGCATGTCCAGATGCGCAAGTTATGGGCATGTCCAGATGCGCAAGTTATGGGCATGTCCAGATGCGCAAGTTATGGGCATGTCCAGATGCGCAAGTTATGGGCATGTCCAGATGCGCAAGTTATGGGCATGTCCAGATGCACGAAACCAGCTAGTACTAAGAAGCTTTTTTTACATATTGATGACATAATTGTGACTGTGCAAGATTGAACCAGCTGCAATTTCCTCCTGCTACTTCGATCTGCTTATTTATTAAACTCTGCGTCATCACTAGGCTAACCTTCCACGGATGTTCAGTCCGGATGTCCTTAAAGTCGTCTCCGAATATGGACGCAAGGGCTTCCAGCTCATTCTCCTGCTGCACTACATAGTCTTCATTTCCATCCGGAGAGTTAGGAAGAGAACCGCTCATTATTCTGCGACACTGCACACATATCTCGCTCGAGTGCCTTTCAAAACCAAGTAGCCGAAACAAACTTCTTCTCACTCCATCATGTTATCGGTCCTTACACAAGAGAGTCAGTGGAATATCAAAATCATGGCGGCTATAAACTTAAATGAAACATAAATACGTAAACGTCACGCAATAAAACACTACACAACTCGCAAGCCGTCGCGTGGAAATCGTCGAGTGTTCCCTGTCGCAGGACTGACGTAACACGTTGAACGTGGGTTTTTTTTCCGCTTCCTGACAAATCCCGCCTTGTAAAAAATGATTGGCTGTTTGTTTACAATCAAACTCAGGGCACCAATAGAATGCTGCCCATGCTGGGAAGTGCCGCGGGAGTAAGATGTATTAACCAATCGCATCACAGAATGACAGGATTCTGTTCACCAATCCTGAGTTTGAAGGTAAGCCTCGTTGGCGTGCAGGTAACAGTGTTGCCAGGTCCGTATTATTGACTTTCATGCTAAGCTCGAAGTGAATTTCCCATTGGCGTACTTTAAGCACCCAAAGCAAACTTAATTTTCTTTAAACTTAAATTAACATTCTGAAATTAACCAAAAAACAGAATTAAATACAAAAATCATTGCATTTTGTAAATGTACGCACTTGGGTTTTATACCTAATGACGGCAACCCAGATCATTAATACAGTTAAGTCTATAATCAGTCACAATTTGCATCCCTTTGCCTCTGTAGACCACCAAAATAGATTCTAAAAGAAACCACAAATGATTAACGTGTGGCTTTACCAGCTTTACAAACACTTCACACTAAATGTAATAACAGCATTTTTTCCAGTCTCTCAATTTTTACAGGTCCAAAAGTAATTGGACATTTTAATCATTCAGTGTAGTGGTCATGCATCGCTTGTATCTCCCTATTTCATAATAAACTAAATCGATATATCAGGATTAAGGTTTAGACTTGTTTCTTTGGTAGTCTTTGGTCGCTGTTCACACTATGCTGCTTTCCGGAGTTGTTTATAAGCCATGCAGTGATTTCCATTATGGAATTATGCCTGTGTTTAATGCAGTGCATCTGAGGGTTCAATCACTGGCATCCAATGTTGATTTTTGCCCTTGTGCCATGCAGACAGATATTCTCCAGATTCTTAGAATCTTTTCATGATGTTATGTACCGTAGATGATTAGATTAGATTAGATTAGATTAGATTAGATTAGATTAGATTCAACTTTTTGAGATATGACATATCATTTGCAATTTTATGTTGAGGAACATTATTCTGGAATTGTTCCACAATTTGTGACACATTTTTTTTGCACATTGGTGAACTTCTGCCTGCCATTACAGTACTTCTGAGAGACTCTGCCTTTCTTTAATACACATAGGGTAGTGGTAGTTTAGTGGTTAAGGTGCTGGGTTACTGATTGGAAGGTTGGGGGTTCAAGCCCCAGTATCGCCAAGCTGCCACTCTTGGGCCATTGAGCAAGGCCCTTAACACTCTATGCTCCAGGGGTGCCGTATCATGGCTTCTGGGCAAGCTGGGATATGCGAAGAACGAATTTCACTGTGCTGTAATGTATATTTGACAAATAACCGCTCTTCTGTTTAATACTGAATCGTGTTATATTCCTGTTGAAAATTAACTTAATTAGTTGCAAACTGTGCTTCTCCCACTGTTTCATTAAGTGGCCAGAAGTGACAAATAGGAAGGGGGTGGAAGTTGGTGCATACAACTGGTCGTGAATATTTTTTGTTTTGATCTCTGGGGGAGTTGGAGAACAATGGTGATTGTGATAATGATGATGAGGTAGTAGAGGAGATGTGAAGTGTTGGAGGGCATCATGCTCATCCTGTTGAAGAAACTTTTGACCGGTAGTGTATTTTATACAGTCTCTTCTATATTTTAAATAATCTTATTACAAATAAAACCATTAAATTATTTTGGTTAAGCTCTTTTGATGAGTTCAGTGGTTTCTGAAATATAATTTCAAAATTCAGTGTATTAATAACTAATACTTGCAATGCCCCAATTTTATGACCAGTGCTAGGCCAATAGCTGACCATTAATTGTCAGCTATTGTTTGGCTAATTATTAAAATAATTGCAACACCAGTATGTATTACTACTACAAGTACATTACGATTATTTTACCACATATAAATACCTCAGTTGTAGATGTGTTATGGATGAACCTAATGGTATAATGTGTTTGTCCCTGGCATACATGACATTTATTTACCATCTGTTCTTCTCTTGCAGAGATCTACATTCTGTATATATCTGTCCGCTATTTATTGATGTGCTTTTCTGTTTGTATATTTTCTATAAAATCTCTGTTATAGCCTCTAATCTCTATTCCAACTATCCCACATTTCTGTTTATAATGACAAACAACAAAGTTATATCAACCCACATATATAATTATCACAGACCACAAGTTCCTATTATTATTATTTTTATTTGTATTATTTATTTATTTATTTATTTATTTATTTATTTATTTATTTATTTATTTATTTATTTCTTGTTGTTGTTACCATTGCTATTATGGCTATTGCTGTAATAATAATAATAATAATAATAATAATAATAATAATAATAATAATAATAATAAGCATATTAGAGCATTGCCATCTCATAGCTTTAGGGTCCCCACTTTGGTCTTGAACTCGGGTTACTGTTTGTATGATTCTATTAAATTTTTTCCAGTGCCTGCCCTCTGGTTTCTTTCTGGCTCCCTGGTTTTCTCCCAGCACCAAAAACAAAATGGCAATAGGTTGACAGACTAAGATAAATTTCCTCAGTTGTGAATGTGTGTCTGTGTGTGTGTGTGTGTGTGTGTGTGTGTGTGTGTGTGTGTGTGTGTGTGTGTGTGTGTGTGTCATGCCCTGCAAAAAACTGGTGTTTCATGTATTTTCGCTTATGGCCAGTAATCCCAAGATAACAGTCAGAGGATCCACTACAACTTCAAAATACAGCCGTTTCTTAAAGTAAGCAAGTGAATTAAAAACATATTACATATAAATCTATATAATATTGATATAATACATATAAAATGTATACTGCACTAATTATACAAAATGTTATACAAAATATTAGAATATAAATAGTACAACTCTTAAACGTCCTTTAAAAAGAATAATGATGTAATACTGAACCGGGTTATAATGTTAACAAA
The DNA here is from genome assembly GCF_946808225.1 of Silurus aristotelis. Taxonomy (NCBI): domain Eukaryota; kingdom Metazoa; phylum Chordata; class Actinopteri; order Siluriformes; family Siluridae; genus Silurus; species Silurus aristotelis. The sequence continues at coordinate 24,380,720 of NC_139582.1, read as the reverse complement.
AAAGGATTGCAAAACAAAAAGTAAAAATGAATCTTTTGAAAAACAACAAATTATCCCATATTTAAGTCCCATAAAGCAACGTCATGCATGAAAAAAAAAATCTCATAAGCTTATTTCTAAAAAAAGGACACCGTCGTCAGGCAAGATCCTAATTACTAAAAGTGCTTTTGACAATCTTTTTTTATTTATTTAGTAAATAGCTAAATGCAGCTTAGAGTTTTGCTTGGATTATACAAAAAGAGTTTTTTAAAGACTAAAATTAACCAAAGTGAACGGAAATGTTTATTCATTTGATTTTGAAGATAATCTGGTTATAGTAGTGAATTGTATAGTTGAATGAAAAATCAAATCAAATCAAATTTTTTAAAATAATAACAATGCATTATACTTCATGTGCATGTGCACCATAAAGAGGAACAAATGACTGACTTTCATTATATAACACCATAATCTCATCAAAGGATTTTTTTTTTTTTTAACCAGAATCTCATTACAGAAAGATTTAGAAGTAGAAGTAGTGGTAGGTGTCACACTTAGTCCATTTATTCAGCATAGCACCAAAGAGACATATGCTAATTGGGGCTGTAAAGGTCATCCCAAATAAGGAATGAGGCTCACACTCTCACTTCTACAGTATATCTATTACAACACCTGCTTCCCACCATAACCCTAAAAGGAGAGATTTCGACCAATCGGTGGCTTGCTACCATACAGCCTAGCCAATCAGGAAGCAGGTAAGAAGGAGAAGGCCAAATGGATTGACCCCCCTTCAAACCAGCTGTTATCCACGTTTGGGGTTCCAGACTACATACCAGTCAGCCGACTTACTGACATATACAGTTTCCCATCTCAGCGGGAGGCCAAGAGTACAACATTCCCCAGTTACCCCAGTTAATAAAGTGCTTTAAAAAAATGAACGTAATTTTTGTAATTTTAAAATATTGAGTTTAAGATACATAATAAGAATCCAGATTAGTAGACTGAGAATTCAGATTGGATGAAATACCAGGATTCTTAAATGGTAATTACATAATATAATTCCTATTATAAATATACAAGGGTTATAAGTCTTTCACTACATTTAGTCAAAACTCCACTTCCAAAACATATTATTAAGTGCAGAGGTCTGAAGGATAAAACAAACATTAAAGCATATGCAGTTAAAGCATTTGAGTTCTCTCATCTATCTTAGTTTTAAGTTTGGCTGGTCTGCTATTTCCAAGGAAATGCTGCTCCATTTGGGAAGGATCCAGTTGCTCCATCTGATCAAGATAGATACTTTGACTGATGGGGAGGGCTCAGCTCTCTTTCTCAAAAGCTCTTATTTGGGCTTCTCCGAACTGAACGCTCCACCCCAGACCCCCTTGCCTGAGACCTATTTAAGGGGAGTTGTCTCACCCAACACTTTGTCCCAGTGGAAGCATCAGTCCTGCGAGACAACTTGGTGAGTGCATGGTGTTGTTGGTTTATCTAGAAAAAAGGAAGAAGTGCATTAATATATTCACAAAATGACTACTGAATAATTTTAACAACCAGTGGTAATGAGAGTTTTAATAATGACTAGCTCAAAGGTACAGTGAAGTATAAACAAATGTCAGGATTTAGTAAAGCTTTATTGGTTTAGAACTTAGACATATATTGCATATATTTCAATTTAAAACAAAGTTCGATCATAAGACAAATGACAGGAAGACTCTTTTCCAAAGCCATAGTTGTTAAGAGTTTCTACTTGTTAATTTAGACAGGGCCTGAATGAATTGTGCTGTCGTGGTACATTTACATAGTACAGCACAGAATGTCATGAATGAAGCCATTTGGAATTGAGGGGACAGGGGCCATGACATCAAACCAAGGTGTTGAAATGTGATGACAGCTGCTGTGAACAAGCACCGAGCTCAGATAAGAAACAGCAGAAGAGAAGAAACACTATAGGCCTTAAACAAAAAGAGATAGACTTTAAAATAGACATCTAGGTTTCAGCGTTGTGGCATTTTTGGCTTTACATTAGGAGGCTAAAAATCTTTAACTGCTTGGTTACAGAGATACAGTTTCATTAAGTAAGGGGGTGGGGGGGAGTAAAGATTAGTCTGTGGAAGGAGTAAACACTGGTCACCAAGGTTTTTTTTAATAGTTAGTTTAACGAGTTGTTTAGTTTTATTTTTGAGATTTTTTTTGTCAGTGATAAATAGTTTGGTAAGATGTTTTTAGCAAATAGGTCACCCTATTATTTTCCAAAATTTAATGCAAAAATAAATAATTTAATCCAAATCAATATAAAATGGATTAAACATAATAATATTTTTTTCTAGCACTACCAGTTTTATCAAGGCAGGCTGGTATTGGGGTTTTTTTGGGCTCTTCACCTGACCCAAAGCCGAGTTTATATACATTTGGAAAACATTTATTTGTTATAAATATGTAATGTTTCTTCCACAGACCATCTCAGAAACCAACCATGTGTGACGACGACGAAACTACCGCCCTTGTGTGCGACAATGGCTCTGGCTTGGTCAAGGCTGGATTTGCCGGTGATGACGCTCCCCGTGCTGTCTTCCCTTCCATTGTTGGAAGGCCCCGCCACCAGGTACGCAATCCTCCTTACCTTAACAAAATCCTTTACATATCTACAGCTGGAAAGTTATGCATAAATACATACACCTTCATATTTAATCCTCTTTCTTGCACAGGGTGTGATGGTTGGTATGGGTCAGAAGGACAGCTATGTTGGTGATGAGGCCCAGAGCAAGAGGGGTATCCTGACCCTCAAGTACCCCATCGAGCATGGCATCATTACCAACTGGGACGATATGGAGAAGGTGTGTGATCAGATAAGAACCTTAATGCTTCCTTGTACACTTTATCTGTAGATAATTGCCTAACATCACCTTTGGATTTAATAAATGTAACCCTGTTTGTTCATTCCTTTTAGATCTGGCACCACACCTTCTACAATGAGCTCCGTGTGGCTCCTGAGGAGCACCCCACTCTGCTCACTGAGGCCCCCCTCAACCCTAAGGCCAACAGGGAAAAGATGACCCAGGTACTTAAACTTCCATGACCATGTTTCCTGCTGTTTTTTTTAGGTGCTCTTTTATTAACACATGTCTAATGTGCATTTGTAGATCATGTTTGAGACCTTCAACGTCCCAGCCATGTATGTGGCCATCCAGGCTGTCCTGTCCCTGTATGCCTCCGGCCGTACCACTGGTCAGTATAGGCAGCAATGCAGTTTGACTCTACAATATATAATTTATGATTAAGCTACTGACTGCTAAAATCAATCATGCTAAATTCAAACAAATAACTGAATCATGTTAACAGAATCTAGTCTTTAGTTATTATTCATTATTTACACTTGGAGAATATTTTTATGACTCTATGGTGAGTTATTACTGGATAATTAATAATGTGATTAATAAGTACTGCTACCATTCAAACATTTTTTAAATACACATAACATGAATTAAACATGCACAGTGGTTTGTTTAACAGACAGCGAGACAATAGAGCAGTATATTTTATAGGATTAGCAATAATCCCTAATGTCCTGGAAGAAACGCTTCATCTCTGGTCACTGAAGTCAGCAGCATGGCTCATTTATGATGTGACACATTCTCTGAGGGATTTCTGTGTGACAGAATGCATGTGTGGCTAAAATCTGCATTCTGCAGGTATTGTGCTGGACTCCGGTGATGGTGTTACCCACAACGTGCCCATCTATGAGGGTTACGCTCTCCCCCATGCCATCATGCGTTTGGATCTGGCCGGTCGCGACTTGACTGACTACTTGATGAAGATCCTGACTGAGAGAGGCTACTCTTTTGTCACAACTGGTAAGTTGTGCGACCAAATCAAATAAACATTTAATTTGTCACACTCTTTAGAGAGTCTCTAAAAATGTTAAATGTTTTTTGGATATCATTGTATCAAGCTATGGTATTAAGCTGTCACGCATGGTATCAATGTGGTATCCAGCTATCAAGCATGGTATTAACAGTCATTAAGGACTCCAAGAAACCTTAAGGAACCATATTTTTTAAGAAATTTATTTTTTTGAACAAAAGTATATTTGGATTTTTGTTGTACCTATGAAAACAAACATGCATCTTTGTAGAATTATATTCAAGGAAGTACTGGATATAATTGTTGTGTAGTGTGTAGATTTTGTGAAGGTTTTCAGTTCAGTCATCATTCTTCTAAAACCTGCCCTTCTTAGCTGAGCGTGAGATCGTGCGTGACATCAAGGAGAAGCTGTGCTACGTGGCTCTGGACTTCGAGAATGAGATGGCTACCGCTGCTTCCTCCTCCTCCCTGGAGAAGAGCTATGAGCTTCCCGATGGTCAGGTCATCACCATTGGTAACGAGCGTTTCCGTTGCCCTGAGACCCTCTTCCAGCCCTCTTTCATTGGTGAGCTTCACTTTTAAATTTGAACATGGTGATATTTTTTTTTCTTTACAGTCAAATAAGATAATTACCTAAGAAATGAATGATTCCAATATTTAAATCCATGTACTTATACTTTATGTTAACCGAAATCTTATTGAACCACAGGTATGGAGTCTGCTGGTATCCATGAGACCGCTTACAACAGCATCATGAAGTGCGATATTGACATCCGTAAGGACCTGTACGCCAACAATGTCCTGTCTGGTGGTACCACCATGTACCCTGGTATTGCTGACCGTATGCAGAAGGAGATCACTGCCCTGGCCCCCAGCACCATGAAGATTAAGGTAAGAGGAAGCTGACATTAGACTCAACACTTTTGGTTGAATGTAGTTGATCATGCAAATTAAAATAAATAAATAAATTCAACAAAATGTTCTCTTACTACAGATCATTGCTCCCCCTGAGCGTAAGTACTCCGTCTGGATCGGTGGCTCCATCCTGGCTTCCCTGTCCACCTTCCAGCAGATGTGGATCACCAAGCAGGAGTACGATGAGGCCGGTCCCTCCATTGTCCACAGGAAGTGCTTCTAAATCAGCATCCCTTCCATTTGTACTGTCTCTTTTACTGTATATACATGTTATGTTGTAATAAATGTTGATCAGTATGACAGTGTCTTTTGTCTTCACATGCTTCAATTGCTCTTATATTTCAAATGTATTGTCTGTCATTGGACTGCAAATTTACATACAGTGTACATACAGATAAATCATTTCAGAAGCCCTTTCTCAAAAAAACAAACAAAAAAATTGAGTTAAGTTAACTTTACTCACCCTGATTTATGTGGGGAAATGTGATAAAACTAATTACAAAAGGAATGTTTGGTGCAAAATGGAAGCAGATCCCAACAATGCAGCATGACAGTGAAACTATCATGCTTTTGAGCTGCTTTTCTTCATCGAGATCTGGAGCTTTTCATCAAGTCTGCCGTTAAGCTGAAAATGAAAATGTCTTTTACCTTTTAACATAACAATTACCATACACTAACATTCAAATCAACAAAGTAATGGTTTCACCAAAAGCAAATCAACGTATTTGAATGACCAAGCCAAAGACGAGACCTGAATCCAATTAAAAGTCTGTGAAGTTACTTGAAGCAGGTTTTGCACAGGAGATGCACTTACAATTTGATGGCTCTAGAATGTTTTTGCAAGAAAGAGAGGGATAATATTGTCAAGTAAAGATGCCTTACACTGATAGAGAAAAAAGAATGAATTGTGAAATATAAGCAAATAAGTTATATAAGGTATTAGTTTAGGGGTGTATATATGTCGGCAGTTAGGGTATGGCAAAATGGACTGTACAGATAATACTGAGGCAATTTCTAAGAAAGGACAGATCAGACTCTTTCTGCTGAGGAGACTAAGGTATTTTGGAGTGCAGGGAGAGCTACTGAAGACCTTTTCTGACTCTGTGGTGGCCTCAGCCGTCTTCTATGGTGTAATCACACTCTTGATATCACCCAAATGAGGATGGGTTCCCCTTTTGAGTCTGGTTTCTCTCAAGGTCTCTTGCTCATAACATTTAAGGGAATTTTTTCTTGCCACAGTCGCTATGGCTGCTCATCAGGGATAAATGCACATCATTCACCTTAACACTGTAAAGCTGCTTTGAAACAATGTCTGTTGTGAAAAGCACTATAGAAATACATTTGACTTGGTCTGCTGGTGCAGCAGCATCTCTACTGCAGACAGGAAGAGACTGGGCAAGCTGATCAGGAAGGCCATCTCAGTCCTGGGGAATCCCCTGGACACTCTACAGGAGGTAAGAGAAAGGAGGATGGTAGCTAAACGATCCTAATTACTGGAGAACGACTCTCACCCCCTGTATAAAACAGTTTAATCTGTGAGCAGCTCCTTCAGTGACAGACGGTTACACCCTAAGTGTCTGAAGGAGCGATACAGACGGTCTTTTCTCCCGGCTGCTATTAGACTTTACAATCAGAACTGCTTCCAGTGAACCAGTCACCAAAATATACACTGTTATTGTGTTTAACTGTGCAATTATAACAATAACAACGTTTTTAAGCAATAAATGTACAATAACAATAATTTGAAATATTACCTATGTGTAATATGTTTGATAGCGTAACTCCTTTCCTTTATTGTATTTATACATTTTGTTCTACATACTGTATTATGCTTCTTTTAATATATATATATATATATATATATATATATATATATATATATATATATATATATATATATATATATATATATATATATATATATATATATATATTTGCACATTTCTTTTTCTTTGCTACTGCAACACAGAAATTTACCCACTGTGGGGTGAATAAAGGTATATCTTATTTGATCTTATCTTCTTGTATCCCCTTTATCTTATCTTACTTCCCTTTTTTTTTTTTTTTTACTTTCTTTACTTAAAAATATATCTGATTGTTCTCCACTATTTGTATGCTTCACAATGTGTGCAGACATTACATTTTTCATATACGTATTGCAAATTTTTAAGTCAGCAGCAGCAAAGAAAATATCATTCTAAAATAGTGAGTAAAATAATAAAATTACCTTCACTGTTGTTGAATTTTAGATTGAGTTTTAAACAAACTAAATATTCCTGAGGGTTTACTTTGGTTTATATTCCTAAGGGATTTTATGCCCAAACTAGGGCACATGGGCCAAAGTTGTCCTGTGGTGATTTTTTGTTTTGGCCCTCCATGCCATGTATGAGAAGAGGGGCTTAAAAAACAAGAAAACTAATTGACAGATTTATATCTAGTTTACCATTGAACATGACATTTTAAGCTACAAAAACCTCTGTGAGCAGACTGATGAATTTGACCAAGTGTGAACTAAGAAATAATCTAAAACTCTCAGTATGTCAGACCAATATGGAAAAACATATTATTGTTTTTCCAAATTATAAAAAATAAGGAGCAGCTTCATGTCTCTCATTAGAGGTCGCTGCATATTGCAAGCATATAGCTGTATTCTACTATATTGTAGTAAAAATGGGATTGTTTCTATGGTCTGATATAGTGTAGCCACAACTTATTCGATAAAATCGATAATAATCGCTAATTAAATTCATTGGCAACAAATGCGTTATCGATTATTTGGGCTGCTCAAGTTACGGCTTAGCGTAAACATTAGCAAAAACTGTATAATCCTCATCATGTGAAAATGGTGTAAACTGTTTGTAACTTAGGGACAGTCACACTTCAATTAAAACGGTGCGAACAAACAGGAAATCTAAAAGCAGCAAATAACAGCAGCAGTAAACTATTATATTTTTACTCACTGTTGTTGTTTTTCAGTGAATGTTTATGCATTTGCACACCAATGCACATTTTTTTCCTTTTATTAAGCATGTTAGCTTGATGTTTTTCTCTGTTCCATTCTATTTTATAGCATTTGTCTACTACAACAGTAACTTCTCTGTTTTCGAACGTGATTTATGGTGGCTTTACTACGTTCAAATGCTTGCTTTCGATGTATGTATATTTAATTTATGCATATATCACTTAATTATTATACTAAATTAAATTTATGCTTATATCTTCACAAATAAACAAAATTTCTGTATTTTTTTAAAGCATGATTGTCAACTTGCCCTCTGCAGTTATTATTACAAACAATACAAATGTTAATTTACATTTTATTTTTATAATATAATACATAATACAGTTTAAATAATGCAACATGTATTTTTGGCCAACAGCCTTCAATCAAGAAAAACATTTGGGCCCCTCTGGTAAACTGTAGATCAGAGGTCCACAACCACAGGGCTCTTCATCTTTCGGTACCAGGTTTTACAGAAAGAATAAAAACTTTTTAAAAAAAATTCGTTTTGATTGACTTTTGCAGCATGTTTTATAAAAAAAATAAAATAAATAAACTATGGCAATTTCCTGCACTTGTTTTAGTCGCAGTCTTTTCTAGGCATCAATAAACGAAGATCCAACCGGGTATGCATTATTTTGTCTATTTTTCATTATATGTGAAATTAAATGCATAATTAAATAATATATGGCTAATATATGTCAAACAATATGCAAGTTATTAAGACTGACTCTCCATGTCTGGAAAAATTGCCTTGTGTTGTTTACTGTTCCGCTCGTTACATAACGGCTTCCGCCGCAGGCTAGCGCTGCTGAGCCAGGAAGCACGTGACCAGAGGAAGCACGTGACCAGAGACTAACCAATCAACCAGCGGTGACGCGGCGCTACGAAATTTGAACGTGATTGTGCAGCCAATGGCGTTGCGCTTGGGGCTGAGCGCTGCCGTTTGAAACGCGTCCACAAAGGAAGTAGTCAGAGAGCTAACCAGTGGTGGGTGAGGACAAGAGAGAGAAAAACACAATAATTTAATGTTGTTTAAGTATAAAAGACGGTTATGATTCTGGTTAGAAGTAAATGCAGTCGTTGGGACTTCAACATGTTGAACAGGTAGGCCGGCTGATCAGCTTAAAGCGCTCATAGAGACTGTACAGGAGCAGCACAGTAAACGTGTTTGAAACACACAAGAGCAGGTAGCGGCGCTTTTCCAGGTGATTGGCTACGCGTTTGTGTTCACACAGTGAACGACGAGAGTAAAAATCGCTGTATTAGTCGATAAAAACGCATTTGTTTTCCCTTTTGTATTTGGAGCTCCTGCTTTTAATGAACAGTCCTGCAATGGAGTGAGGCTGGAGAAGTCCAACTCGCGTAGTGGAGCTGATCTCTGCATTTGCATTCAGTTGTATTCTTGTTTGCGACAAGCCGGTGTGTTAAACTTAGTCATAATAATAGTAAGATTAAAAAAGAAGCGATATGAAGACCGCCGAAAACAATCTGATGCGTCTGGCAGCCGTGCAGCACCTTCGAAAAACCTTCGGCATCAAGACGAAGAACTGGAACAAATGCAAAAGCAGCAAGGCCACGCCAGCCAACACGGTGAGTGAATCCAACCTTCACTGTATTGCATTGTGGTGTAACTTTTCCTCTTAATGTTCAACACTTTCACCCTGCATTTGATGCGCACTTTTTCTGAAATCCCATGTATTTTAAGGTTTACAGAAGGGTTTCCAGACTGCATCATGTTGGTGGATTTTGAGTGATTTGGTGCATCATGTTGGTTGATTTGTAGGGGAAGTGGCCCAATTTCCTGCATGTGTCATAAAACATGAGGGTGAGAAAGAGTAAGTCAGGAGACGACTTGACCAAGTTGGTCTAAAAGAGAAACTTTTTTTGTAAGCTTGAAATTAATTTGAAGTTGAAAGAAAGGAAAGGAGTGGGGAGTCTATTGAAGACCACTCTGTGCAGCTGAGGCTGGTTCCACATGAACAGCCTAAAGATTCATTAAGTTACAAAGCAACTCAAGGACTATGAGGATGGATTAAACTGTCATAATATTAAGTTTGCTATGATGGCTTAAGACTGCAGTTTGCATGAACGGTAGTGTATTTAAACGCCCATCACTAGCAAACTTCAACAGTGATGTAACCATAATGAATGGGGATTTGGTGCCACTCGGATGAGAATGGGTTTCTTTTGAGTCTGGTTCCTCTCAGGGTTTTTTCCTCATCTTGACCGTAATGAGGTATCAACCGTGATACAGGTTGATTGTGTGGCATTGATGGGAAGATTAAGTGAAAGTGTGTTAATGGTTCATTGATTGCGTGATAGATGAAGTGTGAGAAAGTAGAGGCTTCGGGATGTGAGGGAGTTTTGGAGTTTGTATCTATAACGTTACGAATGAAGCCTAAAACGTGAGTCACTGCAAGTCTATGGATGTCTTTAATGTAAATCTATGAATGCTTTTGTGTTTTTTTTTTTTGTTATTTTTTTTTTTTACATTATTTTATTGTGTGTTATGGGACAATAAAAAAAAAAAATCCAGCTGACTGGACAACGCTGAGCTTGGTGAATGTATGTAGAATAGAAGGTAAAGTAGTTATAGCAGTGCAAAATACGGAAGTCGATGGGATCGTAAGCAGTTAGAAAAAGTGGTTTGGGTGAAAACGGTGTTGCGACTTCGGTGCAAGCAGCTTGACTAGGTTTTAGAAATTTTGGATCTCAGTATAATGATAACGTTCAACAACAGACCGGGATGTTTGCTTAGTCAGGTCCCTGTAATGCAGTTCATGTAATGAACTTCTGTTTTAGTGTTAAAGCTTGTGAGCAGCAAAGAGAGGAAATTATGTTGACGAACCTGCAAAACCAACTCATGCCTCATGCCATTGACCTATTGTGACTCTCATAAGTGGTTAGACAGCACTTCTCTAATTTCCAGTTCCACAATTCCTTTATTAGTCTCTTTCCCGATGCTAGCCAAAACTTTTTGTTCTTGCACCACAAGAGTTCATAGGTAGCCAGGACTTTTTATTTCTTTATTTAATAAACTTCATAACGAACCGTACTGAAATCTTTAGAATTCTCTTGAAAGCCGTCCACCTGGGATTTTGTTTTAGATGATTCTTAGAATACGCCATCACACCAGATATTATGATGCACCTTAGTACATACTTGTGTGAGTGTCTCTAACATGTTTTGAACCAATCACAGAAATAAAAACTTTAAAAGGTAGCTAATCATGGGTGAAATTAACTGCTTTTTGTAGCTTCCATCATCGAATCTTACATTTATTGGCTTTCCTCTGCCAAGAAGAGCTTTGGAAATTCGTTTAAAATTTCAGGTGACTAGAACTGGGGGTTGACTGTTTAGCTAATGATTGGTTCAGTTGAGACAGATGTTAATGCCAGGTGTACACCAGGCTAGAGCCATTAGGAATGTATAGTGGCACATTATAGAATGCCTAAAAACTCAAATGGTAGTAAACTGCACTGTTTCTTGTGATGGATTTAAACATATCATCTGGTATGTTTTGAGTGTAGTGCAGACTCATTAAACTGGTTAGAAATGTGCTTTTTTTTTGGTCAATTGATAAATAACTTAAAACTAGGAAAAGAATATGAACATATGACAGACTGCAAAAATGGAAGGTGTAGAACCCTGCAACTGATATCAATTTAATTCATTTGTGACGTTCCCTTTTAATTTGCAGTTTTACATCTCTGTGAAGAATGGGCTTTTATATTGAAGTATTTTTAAAACTGGATTTACTTGTTTTCAGTTACTTAATTTTAAGTAAATTAATTTGAAGATTTGGGAAGTTGCGCAATGTTTAGATGTTTCACTTTTTCGAAAGAATTGTTCACATTCTCTTTTTTCCCCCTTCAAAACCTAAATTCATTTTGGCTGACCTGAAGCAGCTGTTCAGTCGGTTTCGAAAACTGCTGTGCCCCACAGCTAAGGAGCGTCTTAACAAGCATCTTGACATTTTTCTCTTGTATAGGATCAGAAATATAGCAGGTGCTTAATTTAAAATCAAAGTAGGATTTATAGCCTAATTAGCATTAAAAAGAAGCATACCGTATTTTTCGGACTATAAGCCCCTACTTTTTCCCCACGTTTTGAACCCCGCGTCTTAAACAACGGAGCGGCTAATTTATGGATATTTCCCGGGTTTTTCCCGGTTTCACAAACTTCAAGCCAAAAAAAACTGAGCGACATAACATTTAGACCAATGAAATTTCCGAACGGAAACGAAAAAAAGCACCTCACCTGTGTTCTGTGTTCGCGAGAAAAACTTCCACCGGTGGCGCACGGCGATGACAAAAGATAAACTCCCCAGAGAAATACAGTGGTACTTTGACCTACGAGTTTAATTCGTTTCGTGGATGAGCTCGTATATTAATTTGCTCGCACATCAAATCAGTTTTCTATATTGAAAATACTTAAAATGGCATTAATCCGTTCCAACCCTCAAAATGACACCCCGTTTTTATGTTTGATGTTATTAAATTGGAAAATACATTTCTAAATAACAAATCTTGTTTAAAAACATAATAGAAAGAGTATGTAAAGATATAATAAGGTTTTAATCAGTGTATTTTCAGTGTATTTTGGAGATGAGACGACTTGAGCTAACGAAAACGCCGGTGGGGTGTGTGTGTGTGGAGGGGGGGTAGAGGCGATAATCGGAGGCGGAGGGAAAACTCGTTTTTTAGCATCACTCCTGTACACTACGTATCCCTAAACTTTTTAAGTTTGTACTTTTTCTTCTTTGCTTATTTTAATTTTTGTCACAATCTTCGCTTTCTGGCTTCGCTTCACCATCTAGCAGCGGTGTCTCGAGGTCGCACCTCAATTTTTTGGTCGTGTAACAAAGCAAAAAAATCTACCGAATGACCGCTCGTACCTCGGAAAACTCGTACATTAATGCACTCGTAGGTCAAGGTACCACTGTAGTTGTGAAAGGAAGGAGGAAGACAGAGAACAATGACTTACTGTTTAGATACAAGCCGTTGTAACGCGTTGAGTCTGGGTGAAGAGAGAGCTCGCTAACTCCAGTTACAACAGAAATCATATAAGCACAGACAGGTTTCCAAAACTCGTGCTTTTTATTTTTCTTGGCAACAGCGTTAAGGGTTAGTCAAAGAAACTTAGAAATGAGCATCAGAAATAAAAAGGACATAATCCCCGGGTCTCCACACACGCAGTACTACTGGAAGAATGCAGTGGCATGCTGTTCCCAAAATATCGCTATGCTCCTAATAGAAGCGCAAAATATTGCATTTAGTGTCTGTCGTTAAAGCCTGTGTAAAGTTCATTAGTTTCAGTGTAGACAGCAGGTTATAGACAGGTGCGGCTTATTTATGTTCAAAATAAAAATCTTTGACAAATTCAGTGGGTGCGGCTTATATAAGGGTGCGCTTTATAGTCTGGAAATTACGGTAGTTTTAAATCTTTTCCATAAAAGATGCAATAATAATAGTTTTTTTCCCCAGGCAAAGGTCTTTGGGGTGGCTTTGGAGAGTTTACCACATTGTCATGTGCTTGACTATGGAGACTTACCATGGTAAGATTCTTCTTTTCTTTTTTTCTCAGTTCACAATTGCATTTTATTTTATATAAAAAAAAAAGATTTATCTGAATTAAAGTCTGTAGTAAAACTCACATCTGCAAAAAATTTTGCTAATATAATTGACATACAGCTCTAACATGTGCTTCCCTATTTAGCTTCCTCGTGGATGCTTGTACATGCCTCCTGGGGCATTTGGACACAGAGGGCCTGTTTAGAAAATCTGGTTCTATTGTTCGAGTGAAGGCACTAAGGGTGTGTGACCTGTCTTGACTTTCTTTTTGACTTTCTTATGAGAAGCCCTGACTGGGATGTCATGTTAAACAGTGACTGCCTTGTTCTGACACTGTAGGTAAAGTTGGATCAGGCAGAAGAGTGCCTGTCCAGTGCACTGCCTTCAGACATAGCTGGACTCCTGAAGCAGTTCTTTAGGGAGCTGCCTGAGCCTCTTCTGAGCACAGACCTACAGAGCAGCTTTCTAAAAGCCCAGGAGCTGCCCACTTCAGAGAAGAGGACTTCAGCAACCCTTCTGCTGTCCTGTGTGTTGATGCATGAGAATTTAAACGCACTGCGCTACTTCTGCAGCTTCCTGAAAAGGGTTTCTCAGAGGTAAGCTAAAAACATTTGAATGACTTAATCACTCATTGTTAGTCTTGTGCTTTGTCACGACCTAGTAGTAGACCTTTAGCATCAGTCCTTTTTCCGTAATGTAGTGCCTTTCAGGTTTCCAGTCATTTTCACCTTTGTTACAGATCTGCTGAAAACAAGATGGACAGCAGCAATCTTTCCGTAATTTTCGCCCCAAACCTTTTTCATTGGGGTGAGGGAACAGAGAAAGTGAATGCTAACACAGAGAAAAGACTAAAGCTTCAAGCTGCTGTTGTGCACTGCCTCATTGATAATGCTGAGGATCTAGGTATGTATTTCAGTACTATTGATTATGATTAAGAGGTGAATAAGAATCTTAAGCAAAAGCAATCTACAGTTTTATTTTCTTAGTATATCTTAACTCGACAGTTCAGTCCTAATATTTAGTTTGTGTCATTTTTAGGTGTGGTGCCAGACTTTATTTTGGCCAACGTTCCAGCCATGCTCGGTGGTGAATCTGGAGTGTCTTCCCCTTCAGATGCTGTAGAGCAAGGAAGCACACCATCTGGTGTAAAGAGGTGCAGGCGAAGTTTTGGAGGTAAGAGAGAGCAGTGGTCTTACAACTTATAACAGTGCTTTTTGTATCCTGACATACAGTGGAACAGAGGTGTTAAAAAAAAAAAAAAAAACATAGGCCGTCACAGATGAGTGGTTTTGTCTTGCATTCCAGATATGGTAAATGGAGCTCTGACTAAGTTAAAAAGTAATAGAACCCCTTCAGATACACCTCAGCCTGAAGGAACAGGTGGGTATGCTCATGTTCGGCTTGGCTGCATGTCCGCTAAATGCATGAAGGTTATGTTGCCTCACTATCTATTATACAGTAGATGAGTTTAGGGCAGATTCACTCACTAGTAAATTCAGTCACTGGGAAAACGTTTTTCAGCCTAGCCTTTAGAGTCCATAGTGGACCACTGTGTAGAATATAGTGGAACAAACTGAACATGCATTGTACAGCGTGCAGTGTATGCCCAAAATGGCTGCAGTTCCACAGTGACCACTTTAATTCATTTATAATTGCATGGTAGAACAGTTTCCATAGCATTCCATTTCCTTGCTGTAATTTATCCAGTCACTGAAATCTGTGTAGACAAATTGGCTGAAAGCAGGTCATCAGGCTAGAGAGCAGCTTCATGGCTGAAAACTTTTTATTTATTGTCAAATTTCTTTGTAGTTTCGAACATTGCGTGAACAGCCCATTTTAAAAATAAAAAAAGAAGAGCCGACTTGGATTGTACAAAAATTTTTTTTTTTAACAAATTTAGATGCTTTACAGACAAATTGACAAGGAATTATCCGATTTTTCTTTCGTGCTTCAAATTCAGAACTGTTCAGACTGGTGATGTAAAATACCAGGGGAAAATATTTACAGCAACTAAAGCTTTTAGCCATAATTTTAAGTATCAAAAGATCACCATTAGGAGAGGAATTCAAGGCTCAATGCTAGGAAAGAATTTTATGAAACAGGATTTAAACATTTTATTATACAGATACTCTTGTGCTAAACTGCTATTTTTCTTTCTTAGCCCTTAATATGCATGAAGTGGAATAGAAAAAAATGCTGCTTGTTTGGCTTTAAGCAAAAGGCTGGGAAACGATGATTTGGTTGTAGTACAGTGTTTCTTACAATCTGCTTGCTGGCATTTCTTGTTAATGAACATACGTAACTATTTAGGTTGGAGGTTTTGTTGAAGCTTTGCAGTCTTTATTTCTGGTGTAAGCATGCTTTCACTGCTATATAAAATAAAGGGCAAGTTCTTAGCTTGCCTGTTTGTTTTTGTTTTCTAAATGAGAACACATACCATCTTTTATTCGAAAAAGATGGAGCTGATTTTGATTAGTCTTAATGTGCTTTGCTCATACCACCTTGGCTTCTTCTGCTCTATAAATTCCACATAGTTAATGACTGTTCATTATGTGTGTTCAGTTTATCCAGTATCTTTCTACAAGTCAGTTCCTTTTTTTTTTTCTTTCTTTTTCTCAAATACCAGTCCATTATACATATGGTTTACCAGGGGAGATTGAATAAGAAGAATACAATGGATTTTATAGATCGAAACATTTTATAGTCAGTGTATGTGCATTAAATTAATTATGATGCAGTTATATGTACACACACCATTGTAGTCAAGTCTAACCAGGGTACTAACTTAAACTTAATGCATATCTGTCAGAAGCTAAAAGCCAAGAGACAATGTGTCATGGATGAAATGGTTGAGGAAGAAAAACTGGCTTTTTAGCTGCTACATGTTTTTATTTCATGCATCTAACTGAATCCAATCTTGAATTCTAGTCATTTCCTCTGGTACCCCTGTTATTGGAACCCCAAAGCGCAAACTGACTCTAGAGCAGGAACATAGTTGTGGACTCTCCAACAAAAAGCGCAGGTCTATCAAGAACCTCGGACTGGAACTTCTACCAAATGCCTTTTTTGGAGGAAACTTCACACCTGGATCAGGTACAGATGATTTTAAATTACCATCAGATGCTATTTACAGCCAATTATCTCCAATTTATTTTAAGATAACTGCTGTGTTACTGCTATGCTTGTTTTCAAAATGAATTATGTCACAATTTTGTTGTATGGATCCAATCCAATTGTTTCCTATCCAATAGGTGGCATGGATATTTCTCAGTATTGTTAGTAACATGTTAAAATTGTCATCATTAATATAATATTTAATTGATCACTAATAAAAGTAGACACTTTGGGAACATTTTGTTTCATGTAGGAGATTAAATCTGTGTTGTTGGTTGTCTCAGTCCACAGTGCCTCAGGAACCTTGGATTCATGTGGCTCGCCCTCAGTCAGTAAAAATAGCCGTCTGACTGCCAGCTCAGCAAGAAGAAAGAGCAGGAGACTGAACCAGAGAAACCTTATTAACAGGTAAGAAACATCAATTCATTTTGACAGAAACAGGGAGTTTTGCATTCTTGCATCTTTTGGTTGCTTAAAGAGATGTCTGCCGAGCAAATTGTATTATTATTATTATTGTTGTTTGTTTGGTTTTTTTGGTTTAGAAATGGCTATTGTTCTTGAAAAATATAGAAAATCAATTTGACCCCATTTTAAAGCATCTTTCTGGTCATTGAATCATTTTAGCCCTGTCCTTAAAATTTGTTTGTTTATTATATATTTAAGTTCCCTACATATTTAATGCCAATGTAATAAATAATTATAGTTGGGCTGAGGAAGACCAAGAAGGTGGTTTATGGATGTGGTGAAGGAAGACATGCAGGTAGTTGGGTTGAAAGTGGCAGACGTAGAGGACAGAGGGGTATGGAGACGGATGATCTGCTGTGGCGATCCCTAATGGGCGAAGCCGAAAGATGATGATGATAGTAGGGTGGCAACTAACCCTTATTATGATGATTAATTAATCGGACAAATATAATTAATTACATTTTGTAATAATAATTAAATGGTGTATGCTTAAATTAACTAAACAAGCATTTGAACATACTAAAGGCGCATTAAATCACGTTTAACTGTTGTAGTAGGCAAATGCTATAAAAGAGAATAAAACGGAGAAACTCAGCAAGCTAACAGGCTTAAAAAAAAAAAAAAATATGCATTGGTGTATAAATACATCATTTGCTAAAAACCACAACAGTGATTAAAACTATAATCGTTTACTGCTGCTGTTATTTGCTGCTTTTTAAATCCATCATGTCACGAGCGAGCTGATTTCGCAACCTGATGCTCACGAGTCATAACAGAACAGATCCATAGATTATTAAGAAATGTGCTTATAAAACAGCATTATAATATTACCGTGCAGAATAGTCATTTGGGTTCATGGAAAAAGAACCTGCCAGAAACTCCTCACTCTCAAATAAATTTAATTCACATAAGACACCATTCAGTGAATCTAATCTCATTAGATGGGGCATTGGGAGAGCATTCTCATGTTTATATACTATATTAAGTCTTATATGCTTCAAATTTATGCTGAGTAGCATAGTTGCTTTATCTTAAAACGCAGCTCCCTAACCAGTTGTTACAGTGACAATTAACAGCTTGGTGGAAATGTAATAAAACAATACATTTACATCCCTGAGAGAGCCAAACTCACTGCCGTAACCCTGGCTTCACAAACACGGAGATTACAATCATCCACTCTTGAGTACATGTGTTACATATGTGTTAAATGTTGCATATGTTAGGACACCTTTACATAATTACGAAATCTAGTTGAGGCTTGGACTAAAATAATTAAATCTAATAGAAAACACAAAGTAAATATCTAAATATTAAAAATATGTAAAATAGCAACCAAACCCAATCCTACAATTATTATTCCAAAAAAATGGTTAGCAATAATACACTGAGAAATTTATAGCTACGAATTTTACCAAACATGCCTAAACACACTAATCTACACTTGATACCATACAAAATAATCCATAGAACTACACACGTTAACATAAATATGCTTTAAAGTACTGTTAAGCCAATCAAGAATGAAATAGCTAAGGAAACATCCTATTTCCTAAATAACACCATCACCACCCTCTCCTTTACTCTGCTTACTCAAAGCAAGAGTCTGAAATCAACACTACATATGAAAACACAATCATACAGTGCCAAGTACCAGAACAATGTTATACATTGGTTGACCATTTCGATAATACCATCATTGTACATCAGAAGAAACACTGCCTAAAACGCAATCAAAGATTTCGCGATCAAAAATTGTATCCCTTGTAGACAGACGTATCTACACCAGGGAGTCATTTAGCAAATGCTAAAAAATAGTTTTTACAGACAAACCACGTAATCAAAGTCATACCCCACATCTCAATCATCCTAATACTTGCAAACACACCCAACGGATTTATACAAGAATACACGTAACATTTCATAGGAAAGCAAAATTCTCAAACAGCATGCCTCTTAGATCATCCTCTCATTACCTGCTCCGTGTTATGATCTTGTACAAGTTAACCATTAATGCGTAATAGTTTTAAATGCATCATGCTAGTTTTCTATTTCTCTTTGATAGGACTGTGGTATAAATTGGCTCTAGTGTAAATTTGCTAAATTTGTCATACTTTTATTTTAAGGGTTGCTTAGATATTGTTAAATGCACTGAAACTCGTCCAGGACTACCATTAAATATCTTCTACAGGTAGACTGCTCCACACTACTTTTATTCGAAACAGGATTAAGTGTTAAAAGCGCCCCCTGGTGGATAACAGATTAAATTAAAAAGCAAATTCTGAACTCTGATATAAATCACCTAATAATTTGTACATTGTTTCTTTTCTCTTTTTATATATATATTTAAATAAGAGCTGAGTCAGGAAAAGCTGGCTGCTTTTCTCCAAGGGTGGCCAAGAAAGAGAGTATGAGAAAGTCTTTGCGTCTGCGCTTCAGCCTTGGAAAAACCAACCGAGATTGTGTAAGTCCATCATCTCTGTCTGCCTCCTCAAGAAACTGCACAATTCAACTTTAATCAACCGCTTCAGTCTCCTTGTTTGTCAGTGCTATAGAAAACCGCATGTCTGTTTCACTGTGCATGTCGAATGTTGCATGTTGGATAGCTGGTAATTTACTTAATGATTAGATTATATTTAAAGGCTGTAATACAATCATAAATATTATACATTTTAGGATATTTATAATATTTGTGGCTGTCTGTCACCACCTTTGATTGTCTATATTTGTCACTAAATAGCTGGTTCTTTTGTTAAATATATTTCTCTCTTTTTGGCAATAATATAACAGAGCATTTCTTGTTAATAAGTAAAAATCTGACATTTGACATTGCCCTCTGTGCAGAGGGATAGTCGCTTTAAAAGGATGCAGTATCTGGAAATCTGAAATCCTAATTTGACTGCTACAACTATCATCTAGCTGTCTTTTTAAAATTTTATATAGAGAACACTACAGTTTAGTCTGTTCCCTAGTGAACAGGCTGCTGAAGGTTGAAAACAAAAAACAATGCAGTGGCTGTTTAAATGACATGAGTATAAATGCCATGCACATCACTTAATATCAAAATAAAAATAATCACTGAACATAACTTGGGATGAGGAATTAAGATGTTGGGAAGATAAGAAAAAAAATAAGCAATACGCAATTTTCTTAAGCAATGCGTATTTTGTTAATTTTAAAATATAATTTTTTTTATTATTATTTGTGATGTCTTTGTATGTACATGTTTTCTGTGATGGTGGCTAAATTTGCACATTTTGTATTAATATGATCTTAAGAGAAGAGTACTTTATTAGCTCTATTAAAAAATATTACTGTAACTAAAAAATAAATATATTTTAAGAATGAAAGACACTAATGGTTAACATTTTTAACTTTTTTTTTCAACGAGCTTTTTTGGCAAATGGTCTGGTTTTTGGGTTTTTCTTTTATCCTGATGCATTATACTGAAATGTCCATTTGCTCAAAATAAAATCTATATTAATACTCCACTCATTGGCCACTCGATTATTAATTTTTATTTATTTACTGATTTTTATTTTTTGTATTCTTATGATAGTTTAGCATTTAGGCTGCTTTACAGCATTTCAAAAGGAGTCACATAGGTCAGGGTTTAAAAAGAAGGTGCCTTTATTCCAACAGAGTGTCATTTCAAATTCTCAACCGGTGCCAAAAGGGTCAGAGGTCATTGGCTGGCGCCTAGCGACACAAGAGAGCGTCACCGCTTTTCACTTCAAAGACGGTGCATTTAGCCCAGCTGTACTCACAAACAGTGCTACAGAAGGTCAGTATTTGAGTGTTTTCGCTGTATTTTAATGTTTTATTTTTTTAAAGCTCCTGTTTTTAAAAAAGCCATTAAATAATAAAGGAACATGCGCAGCATTTAGTGTCGATTGTAAATGTCCCCAGTTATGTTTCAGATATTGCACTTTAATACTTAGTTGTGTAACCTTGAGCGCATAGACTTATACAAACTGGGTTGTTTATCCGAGTCATAAAAAGATCAAGCTGCATCAGAATGAAGCACTGATAAGTTTACAACTATAAAAGAGCATACAGGATTCGGCAGATTAGTTCAACAATTTCGGAGTAACGGTAAATGTAGAGTAGGAAAAAGAAAACCTTTTAGTAAAGCTCAGGTAGAGCAGTTTGTGTTCAACTTTTCTGCTTGTACAAATTATTTTTGTATTTTTATTTTAAATACAAGGTGAATCTACTTATTGGTAATAACTTGATTCTAAATACAGCCAATTTAGCAGATTGATGGCATTTATTTATAGCTATAACAGTCTAGTTATGGCATGCTTACAGTTGTTTTTTTCCTTTTCACAGCACAAAAAACTTGCCCACATACAGTGTGAGATTATAATTTAAGTGAAAATGTGTTTTATGGTACAATAACTTGGTTACATAAAATTTGAATATCACGTATCATTAGATATCATATGCTAAATATGATCAACAGAAACTGGAATTTGTTTACACTTGAGCAAATTCATAAGCGAATAATATACGGGCCACTTTTATACGTTCATTAGATTTGGGAACATAACGACTTCATAATTTTCTTTCCTCATCAACTGCATTATTTGTAGTCTGGTTTGCAGCGTTAGAGATTTTTTTGTATGTGGCTGTTGTATGAAGTAAAGCAATACACCATTATTGCCAAATCTGCGTTACAGGAACCAAATACCAATTCGGTGAACCTGAGCACAACCTACTGACCCCTTGTAAGGTGACAGAGCCCGGGACGTCCTGGAGCAGGGAAACCCTAGATGAAATCACAGAACATTCTTTCTCTGATACACCAATGAAAGAGTATCTCAGCTACCGCTCTGGACCAACCATAGTCATCAGCAAACCAGCCATAAGCAGCAGCATTCCAAAGAGCCTCTGCTGTGTTACTAGAGCTAAGAGCTTGACTAGTTCAGATTCTTCCCAAGAGGACTGCTCTCAGTCAGCTCCTAGTCTTCAGGAGGTCGGGGAAGCTCTCGTATCTGACAGCAAGTGTCATACTACTGACAAAGAGAAAACGGGGGATACTTCTGTTGTGAAAGATACCACTGGTTCTTTATGTTCCTCTTCACTTTTACAAAATTCAGGTGAACTAAAGAATAATGTTGAAACACCACAGAAAGTTCTGAAGGAGAATGATTATAATATCTCTTTTGGACAAATCGAACTTCTTCCATTGTCTCCTCTGCACATAGACAGTACACTGTTTGAATCTGCAGATAGTTCAGTTTTAGTCAAAGATGCTCACAAGGCCTCAGTAAGTGATGACAATGAGAGTGGTTTCCTGTTTAGAGACAATTCAGCAGCTCCTGCAGACTGCAGCCAGCTGATTGATGCCCTGGACATCCAAAGCCCTGTTGCTTTCAGGCTAAACAGCTTACTCACAGTTCAGTCTACACCATTTTCGGAACGAGAGCAAACCGGAGTGCAAACTGAGGAGCTCAATAAATTGAATTCTGAGAAGGCCAAACAGCCCCTTTTGTTAGAAAAAAATTCCAGGTCTTTAAGTCAGCATGCAGACACGCTTGGTCCAAAGGCATCACGTCAGATGAGAGTGGCTGATCATGTCCAGCGTTTCAACAAGCTGACTATCAATTCGCCCAATGTCAAAACTCGTTCTCCTTTGAAGTTCCAAAGGACACCGGTACAGCTGTCAGTCCAGAGGTTCAACTCCCTGGTTCAGAGGAAAGACTCCAGGTATGGGTGGTGCACAAGAAGTCAAGGATCCTCAATTAATAAAGCAGTTAGTTTAGATGGAGGTCATTTCCAGGAAATTCAACAACCTCCTCAACCTGTCATGGTCTGCTGCACACTGCCTAGTAACGAAATCTCTTCAAAGCCAAAGCTCCCAGAGTCTCCCCAAAAGTCATTCAACAGTAAGCATTGTGTTTTGGGTGACGTAACCAATAAAGTGGCCCCCAAGGCTAAGAACACCAGAACAGCCCAAAAATGTCCCGCATCTGAATCTGTTAAGTCTGTCTTGCTTCAAGCAGAGGAGAAAGGTTACCGAGGTTCACCCAAGAACCCCCTTACACACGGCGCACTTCTCACTGCTATGAAGCCAATAGATCTATAAAATGATGAGTCATTTCAACTTATTGCTTTACAATTCTATTTCAGGGGTCTTAATTTATTTCTTATGAAATTTGATTTGGGGCTATACTTGTTTTTTTAGTGTGTGTGTGTGGTGTGTGTGTGTGTGTGTGTGTGTGTGTATATATATATTTCATTTAGTTCAGCCATGACATTTTTTGTTATGGGCCAGAATGTGAAAAATGTGATCAATATTCAGGGCTTTAAGAATTTCTTTTTTATACTGCTGCATAAAGCTTATTTCTTCTATACACCCAAAAAAAAGTGTTGAACAGTAAAAAAAAAAAAAAAAAATCAGCCTGAACATTTTTTTTTATAATAAATTTAGCAAAATCTGATTTTTAATGTGTAAAGGCAGAGGGTTAAGTAACACTCTTAAGAAAGTGAAGCAAGTGAAAGATTGAACGTAGGAGGTAAAAGTGTAAAGTGAGAGGATAGAGTTGCTGTTTGTATTTTGCATGGTTCTGTATGTCTGGGTGATCTGGATGGAAGGATTTTGACCGTGGTCCTGTTGGAGTTTTATTTATTTACTTTTTTATTTCAAATGTCATGGTTAAAGTCTTAAACAGTGATTTTCATGTGAGTGGTAAAAAAAAAAAAAAAAAATACTTGTGTGTGAAGATTGCTTTTTATGAATAGAACATTCCAAAATATCCAAAACTTTCTTAATCTGTTATGTATAATGCTTATGTCATGTAGCTTTGTATAGGCATAAAATTCCATTACAAACCAATGTTCTTGTATCGCGTGAAGTTCCTTTTTACACCACAGTACGGCGCTGCACGTTTTAAGAGTTTGTCTACCAAGTTTCTCTGAGAAGTGTTCCTGTGACCATCAGTGAAACCAAAGTAAAGGCTATTTAACACAAACATGGTTCAGAGGGCTATTAACAGTGGACATTGCCATTAAGCAGCTTGATTTGTAATAGTTTATTAGCCTAAAATATATATTCCTGAAATTACTACTTTTTTATTTAACATTTTTGGAAGGTGTCAACACTGTAATATTCAGTAAGTTGATGCCAAGAGACTGTTTTCAGGACGGAGGACATTGCACTTACGGATTTCTCTGTGTCCTACTGCATTGTTTGTTTACTTTGAGAATACAAATGAGCCTGACAATGTAACTAATCAATAACCAGAATTAAGCAGTTTTACATGTATCACATCATTAAATAAAATCAAGAATCATGACCACATTCATTTATACATTAAAACAATTGCTATTTGTTGTCAGATTGCTTTGGGACCATGTGGAATAAATCACCATGGGACTCGATGCTAAAATAACAACACACTATTATAATAAACAATCACGTCAGCCTCAACTGCAACGTGTCCTGTTTATACTTTCCCTACAAATATCAAATCTGATTGTTCTGTTCAATTTCACAGGCTTTTTAAATCGGTAGATAGATAGATAGATAGATAGATAGATAGATGTGTGTGTGTGTGTGTATATATATATATATATATATAATCTCCCCAACTATCCAAATCTATGGTGTAATCTGGGTGACCACCATGCACCATCATCCACCATGCACCATCATCATGCACCAACCCTGACAAAACAATCATATGTAATGGATGCACAAGTGCTGAAAGTTCAGTCATGTCTTTATTTATACAGCACATTAAAAAGAACATCAAGTATCTGCCATTGTGCTACACAATAAATTCAGTTCATGTCAAACTGGAAAAAAAAAAAGCATAAATCAAAAGCAGGATTTTGTCTGTGTTTGAGTGCTTTTTATGCACATATACAGCTATATTGTGGACCAAATGGTGTCACTAGATAAGGACCCAAGTAAAGGAGGTAATTTGTACTGGCTATGTTACACATGTAGGTCTACCTTTCCAGGGTGATTTAACTACATCTGCCTGAGTGTAATGGAGCGCGCTCAGGCCTCCGTTCAACAAGTACATGTAGTTTTACGGATGGTTTCATTCGCATTAGAGGGGATTTGTACACCAATTGTGTCTGACCTCATTGATAAAACAGGAACACAGGAAATTAAATTGTGAAAAAAGACATGGGCATTGCTAGTTGGATTTAGTTTGGAAGCATCTAGCTTTAATCTCTGTGTGAATTGTTTCCTGTGAATGCAGATCACCTAGTTTGCCTTCAACACAAACATGACACATGCAGGTTGTGTTCACCAAATCCTGTTAAAGGACAATTAGATGATGAAATTGATGAACGTTTAATCGGCTAATTAAGCCCACAATGCAAAATTCTTGGGCAAAAAGCCCAAAATGATCATAGTAGATCTCTATCCACTTTATCACCTCTGGTTCCATTTATGAGCTTGTTATCTGGCCCTCGATGAGGTGCTTCAGGTGTGGCAAAAAACGAAATCATAACTACTCTTTTACGAAGAAAAAAAACCATCCCAAAATATATTTAACCCAGACGTTAGTTGTTTGTTTTCCATCAACTATTTACATTTACATTTTAATTATTTTAGCATTTAAGATTTTGACTTTTGTATAAAAGAAGTCTATGTAAGTCGATTTCCCTGCTTCTTGCCTTTTTCCAAAGAGTTCACTGCAGCAAAATCAAACATGCATATAGTGGCAAAGCAGCTTTCAGGAGGATGTTTGAAGGAGTACATTTTTTTCCTGCTGATTCTGGCCAACAGTTAAGTTATCATCATTGAAATCTTAATATCTTTCTGTTTTTTTACCCACCGGTATACACCTTTATGACCTATTTACCCCAAAATAAGAATAAATCATACTCAGGGCAAGGCTGATGAATACGTTTACTTTCTTACTAAATATCATCCTCCTGCAAACACAAGATTTAGTACTGTACACTCAGAAATAAAAAAAAAGAGTAGATGTTTTGTCTGTCTATCTATCTTCTCTCTGTGTGTTTGCTTGCTTGTTTGTATATTTTCTCCTCATTGAAAACTTTTACTAAAATAATTATAAATCTGGATTTGCCAGCTGTCAGCTTGGTACATGTACTCCCTCTCTAGGACTCTGGTACTTTCCCAAACCTGCTCGATGGAGTTGGGTTTCTGTGAGATCAATGCCATCAGACCTCACCTCTTTAACCACAGACACACTCCTGTCCCTCCCATCTTTTCTCTGCGCTCGTCCGTTTTTCTCAAGTGGCTTCTAGGAAGTGATGAAGGGGGGTGTTAGTGTTAGATGAGGGCGGAAGGTTTGGGGTCTGCTCACGCGTCTGGCCAATAATGTGCAGAGAGCAGCCGCGAACATCATTTAAAAAGGAGACAGTCGGGCGCTGCTTAAACCTTCCATCAGTGTGTGTGTGCGTGCGTGCGTGCGCGGTTGTCGGTGCGCGTGCTTGTAAGTGTTTAAGGCATCGGTATGAGCTTTGTACACTCGTTCCGGCGCACTTGATCATATCTGATCCACATATTCCTCACTGGATTTTCTCTGGTTAGAAGGACTGATCACACACCAGGTTCCCACTGTGTGAATTCCCTTTTCTTTGGACGTCCCGACTTTACAGCACTCATTAAGCCTTGACAGGTGAGCTTTCTGCACACACGCACGCACCTGGACATGTACATGTAGTGCACATACATGATATAAGATGCATGATCAGACCTTAAGGATCTTATCTCATTAATTATTTTCAGAGTAATAGGATACATCAGGCAAAAACATGCATTTTCTATTAGACTACAGTAACAGCGAGGTTTCTTTAAAACCCTTACAGAAAACTTCAACATGGACTTTTCTTAAAAAATTCCATGAAGAACATTTTGGCCCTGAGAGTGCGCGTGCCTCATGAAACCGTCTAAATGTAAAACAGTAATACGCATAGAATATACGAAATATGTTTATTAGGATTGTTTTAATCTAATTTAATGTAACTCAATTTGTAATCTAACTCAGCCCTTAACTGATTTGCTGTTAGGGCCTGTTCCTGTGCTTAGCAACGATTGGCTATGTGCGCGTTCACACACACTATAACACAAAAAAGTTATTTTTGGCACTGTGCATTGAATGGGAAAGAAAACACCAAAAAAAAAAAAAAAAAAAAAAAAAAACCCAGAATGCCCTGATGCATATTTTTCTACATTTATATTTGATGCATATTTTTCTACAGTTATACTTGATGCATATGTTTATATATTTCCGTTACATTTACAATTTATATGTGCTTACAGACTTACAATATATTATATGTGCTAAAAGAGGACTGGCACTTTATAAGATTAAGAAACCGATTTATAAACATGTGAGACTTTATCACAAGTTTTCTTCATTGCTTAAATGTTCTTAAGTTCTTGATTTTCTTCATCTATTCCACTCACAGGACCTGTCTTTTTTGCCTAACCCTAGATGCACAGAGGAACATCTAGTTAAACGTGTAGTCTGTGTATCTGCAACCTGTTTCCACATATTTCCACAATGCCAAATAATTAATATTTGCCATTTGTTATTAATAACTTAATAACCACAATTAATTGTGATCGTTATACAGGTTGATTTACCATCATCACGAAAAAACACAGACTTTAGGATTATACACACACATATATATTATGTATTGTATATTATATTCATATATTTTATATAGTGCACGAATAGACAATGTTTTACATGACTGCTTTAAAGGTACATCTATACATGCATCAGTACTGCACAAAAACAAAAACAATCAGAAGGTGTACAAGAGTAAAACTGAAGAAAGCAGGACCCCCTTTTTTATTTATTTATTTATTTATTTTGGACGTGATGAACAAGTTGTATTTCTTGTATTGGAGTAAAAGGATGCATATGAGTGATTACAATTTGCAATGCAAAATAGTATTTTTAACCTCGTCCACAAATCTTGTTGCATCTTGTATCGATATATTTTGGCAGAATGACCAGATCGGTGCAGCTCACGTGCGCAGTGCTCTTGCTGTGGGTTCTTGTGTCCTGCGCGGCGGAAACCAGATCCACCCAGGGCGCCATTCCTAACCCGAGCAAAAACAAACCCAACGAGTCGGAGAGACGGCAGACCGGCTCTTCCACATCATCCTCATCCTCGGGCAGAGGCAGAGGCACGTCGTCCTCTGCAGAAGAGGTGCTGGAGTCGAGTCAGGAAGCGCTGCATGTGACCGAGCGCCGCTACCTGAAGCGCGACTGGTGCAAGACGCAGCCGCTGAAGCAGACGCTGCACGAGGAAGGCTGCGTGAGCAAGACTATCATCAACCGCTTCTGCTACGGCCAGTGTAACTCATTCTACATCCCGCGCCACGTGCGCCGTGAGGAGGGAGCCTTCCAGTCGTGCTCGTTCTGCAAGCCCAGGCGCTTCACCACCATGACCTACACACTGTCCTGCCCTGACCTGCAGCCGCCCACGCGTAAGAAGCGCGTGCAGCGCGTCAAACAGTGCCGCTGCATCTCTATCGAACTGGATTGAAGCGTGCGATCAAACAATATCTACTTTTTTTTTTGTCGGAACTTGAACACCGCAGCATTACATTCAGAAAACTTATTTAGATGAAAAGCATAAAGCACGTTTTCTAAAAGGGGAAAAAGAGGACACTGGACACTGATATTGCGCAATCAAACTCCATCCAAGCGCAACACGCATTTCATCCTGCCTTCAACAATCCCATCACGAGTTCTTATCGCATGTTTTCCTCCAGAAAAAACACGCTTCATCTAAACATTAAACATATGCAAGTGTTATTTTCCTCACTTTTGCAACCTGTTTACAAAACAAAGAGAACACCCCCCCCAAAAAAAATGAATAAATAAATAATAATAAAAAAAATACATAAAATAAGTAAAACAAATAAATAAATACAAATAACAGAACACTGGCAAAACACACAGCATTCTTTTTGGGACATTAAAGCCTAATCATGTAATAAGTATTAACAGGTATCTTTTTTTTTTTGTCTTTTTGGAGAGTGCTGGAAAGTGTTTTTTCCACCATGTGGAAATAATTGGTGATCTAATAAAACGTGTAAAGAAGACTTTTATTTAACATGATTTTAATATGATAGAAGGACGCTTGTATAATAGCTGGTGTATTATATTGTCTGTCTGTTTGTTGTGAATTTTGTTTTGTAGACATATTTTTATGTACCTATTATTATTAATATTATACGACCTGCCTGAGAATGACATGATCTTAAACCCTTCATATATGATTTATTTAAAATTAGAATTGAAATCATGCAAAAGAAAAAAAAAAGAAGAGTACAGAACCTGGTTATAATGAACATATTGTGGTCCATTCTGTTTACAAGTCTTTCTCTGTGACTGTTAAATGGGATTGCTGCTTTATCTTGACTGTAGGCCTGTTGAGTTATTGTGTTAATAAAAAGTACAAATATATTTATAAGTCTCTTTTTATGTTTTATATGAAACTAGTACTTAATAGTACTATACACTTGCATATTGTTTGATATTGTATGTGTCTGTATTAATCAAAAACACAAATAGACCATGAACCATCCTTGTCACTTACCTATATGGTAACATGGTTTAAAAAAAAAAAAAGAAGAGCCTGTTATGTGTTTGGAAGTAAATAGGACTGAAATGCCTTTATATCATGTGTAAAACATAATTCAAAACTATCAGACAATAAATTAAATGGCATTTACTGAGAAACATTTCCCATTATTTAAAATCTAAAATAATACACACCAAATACAAAAAAATTAGAGTAGCACAAATATGTTTCAGATTTAATGCATGACTTTGGTGTTGGATGGTGTGAAGCGAGGGGAAAACATTTGGTACGTGTGAGTTAGGGTTGTTCATGTCCTGATTTTCCCAGAGGTCATTAGGTTCAGTTTAATGCACATGAACAGACTGTTGAAACTTTACACAAACCACAACTAGGACTGGGTAAAGTTAATAGGAACAGAAAGACAGACAGGAGAGGGCAAAAAAAGAAAAGAAAAGAAAGCACACACTACATATTTGGAATTAATAAATAAGAACAAAATGTTAGCTTATTAAAAAAAAAATGAACATTTATGTTTACTTGACCCGGTTACTCGTCCAAGACACTTTATTTATTATTACTACGCAAAAGGGGGAAATCACAAGCAATTTGGTAACGATGAGGAATTTACTTGAGAGAAAAAATACTTCACCCATTAGAAGTTATAAATATTTTCAGTACAGGTCTAAGTTGTTCACTTTTCAACACACCATTTAAAGAATATTTGCTATGAAAAATCTATGAAAATAAATATATCCTCTCACAAGCCATAGCTGTTGCTCAAAAAGGAGATTGCATAGAGACTAAAAGTGATGATACATTGCAACGGAGGTAAAATATATAATTTAGATGTGGCAAAAGGGCTGCTGTATCAAGCAGGAAAGTGCATGTAACAGTGATAAAGCTACAGCTATTAGACCGAACGTGTAGTTGTACAGTTCAAATTAAATCATGACAGGACAAAAATTTTAAACCGCTCTAATTAATGCAGGATTTGTATCTCTTCTTTTTATTTATAGCTTGAGGTCTGTAAGTGAGGTTAGATGGACAAGATCAGACATTCTGCTGGTGTCTGCAGCAAGGTGTAGTTTCTCTAAAAAATAAAGTGGAATAGGCAAAGCATTAACTTTATCTTTCTCTCTTTCTGTCTCTTTCTTCACATTTAATCCATTAAACCTAACAAGATGGCTGTGAAAAGGTTGGGTTGTTCTTTTTTTTCTTTTTAATGCCCTTTTGTGTGTGAATCTTTATTTTTTGGTTTTACAGGGGAATCTGAGATTCTGCCATTGGAAATGCTTGCTATGTACTTATTATGATGGAACCTGTTCTAACCAGGTAAGCAGGAGACAAATGTTGCTGAAGACATCCTTGTCCTTCATGTGGAGATGGTTCCTGTCCTATGTCCCACAGCTCCTGATTGCAATTTTGTGTCCACAAAAAGATGTAAACCCAAACGTCTTATTTTTTTTGTGGAGATTTCATTTAAGAGCAGTGTAGCACAATAGAATGCCATACTTCTGTGCAAAACACTTTCTTTAATGGAGGAGGAAATTATGCTTTATCAGGCTGTACCCTCTGCCATCTTCAGCTGGAGGACACATTCGCCTCTTTTTGCCTTAGCCTTTCCTTCTGTAATAGAATATACAGCATGGGTAAAAAATGTTCAGGATGTATCTGAGGTAATGTGACAAATGTATTTGTGGGTTTGTGTGTTTCTTACCAGACTGTTTGCATTGACCTTTTTTGTCTCCACTTTTTTCTCAGCTGTGATCTTTTTAACATTCTGCTGAGCTTCCTTTAGCCTAAAAAATGTGACATTACAAAGTTTAAAAATCATTCAAAAATATATATCTATTTTTCTAATGATCTCTATTGTTTTATTTTGCTCGTTGAATTCCTCGTTAAGATTTAAGAAGATAATTTCAAAGTATTAAAATGTTTTATACATCTTTCATAATTAAAAATAACTAATAAATAAAGGATGGAACAATGTGAATATAATTCATGGCATGATAACTGTCAAACTGGATATAATGGTATTCAAATTTAGTTTCTTCACACACCATATGGTTTTGTAGTAGAAGTATTAAATATCTTAACATGGCACACTGGGTCACCTTGGAATAACAAGCTATAAGGTTATAAAATGAAATAAAATTGCCATAAGTATGTTGACCATAAGACCAATTAAAAATTTGAATGAATTAATCAATTATAATCACTTTGAACACTTAAACATTTTATATATATATATATATATATATATATATATATATATATATATATATATATATATATATATATATATATATATAAATAAATATATCTCCTCACACCCTGTTTGGAAATTATGTATAAGTTTACATAATCTTAATATTTTAGAATTCCTTATTATAGGTGTTTTACAACATACCACTAGTAAAATATAAAATGTAACAGATTGTTTGCTTAGTCCTGAACTAGGTACTTTATACTTACCATTTCCAAATTAAATATGAAATTAAAATAATGATTAAAAAAAAAAAAAAGTATGAATTATTTATTTAAAAGTTAGGGTTAGATTTATTGCTTTATTCATAAAATCATAATAATTATTGCTTGGTAATAATGTTTGAAAAAACAATAATTCTGGAGATATTATTTGCTGCATAATAGATATAAGCTCAAAAAGATGAATAGAGGTGCTTGTGGGTCTGAGTAGAACCATAAACCTTCCCACTCCAACAGCAGCTACTGTTTAAAATTTAAGATTTAAATATCAAGGTAGGACATGTCAGCTAAATT
This sequence comes from Silurus aristotelis, assembly GCF_946808225.1. Lineage (NCBI taxonomy): Eukaryota > Metazoa > Chordata > Actinopteri > Siluriformes > Siluridae > Silurus > Silurus aristotelis. Next base: position 24,348,482 of record NC_139582.1, on the reverse strand, counting down.
TATGTATGAATTTTAAGAAATGTGGACAAACTGTTAACATTATTTTAAATATTAACAAAATTAAATATTAAGAATATGGATTTTAACTTTTTTTACACCCAATGTAAATCATTAGCAAGGGGCAAAAGATTCTGAACTGAAAAGCTGAGCATCTTATGTTGAACGTGTAGTCCAATCCGTAAAGTGTCTTCACACTGACAGTAACCATGCTTTCTGAATTCCTCAGCTAGAAGTTCGGTTTAAACAGTATCACCATGTGCGCTAGCTTTAACAGCCTCCCTCACCATTCTGTGCCAGTAAAGCCTCCAGGGGGCCGCAGTGAGAGGTATTGTGCCCCCGGCTGAGATGCCCTGGGTCAGGGCCGAAGCTTTGATGCCCCTAGGACCTTAAACAACGACCTAAAAGTAGTTTATTTTTATTTGTCTGCATCGTCTGCAAAATTTGGGCTGGGTCTCAAGTGAGTAGACGCAATTGGAAGTCTGGCATGTGTTATGGGGCTCAGTCGCTTTGTTGCCTAATTGAAACACAGTACCCAAAGGTACTAAGCCATGATAAAGAGTGTGAGAATTTTAATGATGGTAAAGGTGTAGAGTAAGTGTTCAACTTCAATAATGTGTGTTAACTTCAAACAACACAAAAGCAAAGTTAAAGGCTGCTTAATAATATTAATAGAGTTGGGACACTATTCATTCCATATTCATTGCAGTCAAATTGTTGCCACCGGCTTGCTCATCAGGGACAAACTTACTCATAAAGAACATATTCACTCTTAATCACCACATTATCTGTGTAAAGCTGCTTTGAGACAATGTTCATTGTTAAAAGCGCTATACAAATAAAAATAAATTGAATTGAATTGAAAATTGCTTAATCAGAATGAAGTCATATTGTTTCTACCACACATCCTTGTTTTTCACATATTATAGTTTTATATTTGCCATATTCTTTTTCTCATTTTTTGTCCACATTCTGATGTTGCAAATTCTACTTTTACTATGTAAATTCTATTTTTATGCCACAGACCATCAACGAAAGCATTTCACTTCACTTTGTAGGGTTGTGCATGCAACCAATACAATTTGGATTTTGAAATTAAATATACACCCTACATTTACTAAAACCCTTGATAAATTCACTGGTCTGTGTATTCTGGCTTGTGATCACATGAGATCCTAACTAGTCAAAAGTAGAAATGTGTAGGACTGTGGATATTATTGCACTTGTGTATTTATTATCTTTGCTTCCTTGATACTAAGGTACCTTATTTTTGCTATAATTCTTCCTTGTATCTTGTAATATGTAATAATCTTGTAAACTTATTGCCTCTGCAAACCTAATTAGGCAGTTACTAGGAACACAGCATTGTCACAACATTGTCACAGAGGCATTAACAGTGATCCATTAACTTTATAACTGATACCTCTCTCATATCGCATGAAAGTTAAAACCTCTTGCTCGCACAACTTGTTTGTTGCGTCCCACTGGATACCATCTTGATGGAAACTTTTAGTCTTAACCACATGCCATGTGAATAACCAAACAAACAAATACAACAAAGGAGTGGGACTCCCAATCATATATGTATTATATCTGTTTACACACAATTTATGGACTTTATGAATACTGTATTTACTTGCGTTGCTGCTAAGGGATTCTGTTAGATCAAAAACTTTGTAAAGGTGCAGGATGAAACCGTTTTCTAAGAGATTTGTTTATTTGAATAGATAGAAAATCCACTCATATTTAATTTGAAAAATAGAGGAAATATTCTGCAGAATTGGCTAACCAGTGGATAGGCTAAGTTTAAATAAAGTAATCTAAAACTATTAGTTGTTTAAATTGCTGAAATGTTTTTGTTTATCTAACAAGAGAAATACACAGGGGCAAGTTTATCCTTTTTCTTAAAAAAAAGAAAAGAAAAAAAGAAAGCAGTAATCTTACAGACAACTTTGTAACCTTACTCACTTTTCCTGGGAGATGTTCTTACTTTCACGCTTCCACACACTCTTGAAATCATTGCAGAACTCAAACCATAGTAAGAAAACATATTCAGGTGTAACCTCCTTGTCTCCGGATTTGGGTTTAAGCCCAAAGTAGGTGGCCATTTCCTTAAAGCTGAGGGGAAAAAGAAAGTGAGGGTTAACCAAGACTAAGATAGCACAGACTGAACAAGTACTGAATCATTGGAGATAAAAGAACATAAGAGCACATTTTTGGTCCATCAATGTTTTAACATTTTAAGAAATCAGGTTAGAAGTATTTGAGAACTTTGGCCTGGAGCAATCCTCAGTCAGCTGAACGACTGATTTGCACAGTCCCACTTTCAGCACAGTATCACAAATGAGAGGGTGTGCTTATTGTAATTGCAGTGTTTATTGCACTGTACCACAGACAATTTATTTGTAACTAAAACTGATGTTTTCCCAGCATTCACAGCAGTGTTCCACAAGCTGCAGATGCTTCACACTGCTCAGCAACCTGCTTTAATTCAGAGATTAAAGCACCACTCCTATTGTTGCTGTCATGACTGTCTTACTGCCAGCCATGACTTCGAAGGTTGCATGGGGATTCACAATGCTCCCCTGACATCCAGACGGATGAGGCCTAGCACTGTGCTAATAGGAGACATGCTGCATACTGGATGGCACCATGCCAGTGCCAAGATGCTTCCAAACTTTCTGTACGGTGCGCAGCATAAAACCATTGGTCATTTGTTATCCAGGGCCTAGCAGGAACATTCAGTTCCTTTCATTTCTTGGGCAAATTCTGAGCTTTATGAACTGTGACTCACTGATCTATTTTCTCACAAGATGCTTTTATGATCTGGACATGAAACAGACAGAGGGTCATGAACAAAACAGATCCTTCTCCATCATAATGGTACATCTTGCTGTTAGTAGTTTGGAACTGTACAAGCATTCTCCTCATTCCCTCTGAAAGGCAGGAAAATGGCAATAGCACAGAGGCTGTCTTAGCAAAATACACGACAGTGAAAATCTGTTTCCAGCTAAAACTATTCCCAGCTAACCCATGAAAGCCTATTTTCAAAGTAGAAGTTATACAACCTGGTTCAGTTATTATGAAACTAAACTTAAACTAAATCTTAATAAAGCACATTTTAAAGAGCTTGTTTTTATACAAACCTCAGTCACAGAATTAACATTAAAGAATAACCAAGAATAAAAATAAAACATTATAATTGTCTCTGACAAAGAGGTTTATGCACAATGTTGAAATAGTTTTTTTTTTCAACATTATGCATTATAGTTTGTTTACAGGTTATGCATTATAACCTGTAAACAATTATACAAATATAGAGGTAGAGGAAATTGTCTTTGCCTTTACTTATACTCTTGACTGCTGTTGTGACACCACACTCTGTACTAAATGGTTGTGTTATGACAGTGGGATAAGATTACGAGAATTAATCTTTTATTGAAAACAGAAAGACACTGGGGAGCAGAACATATTTAGAAAGCCACAAGGCAAGTGGAACAGTGTGACTAATTGGAACCTGTGTGGCACTCAGAATATCACAAACAATTAAAGGGCTGTTTAGATTAGACATGTTAGAAATATCCTGTAAAGAAGAAAATTAAGTTGACTACTTCATCTGCCTTGCCTCATCAAGATTAGAACTGAATTAATACAAATGTTCACTCACCCCTTTAATTTGATCGACTAATCACTTTGGGTCTTCACTTACAGGTAAATGCCTGCAAATGCCTTGACTACTATCTCTGACATCTTGGTATTAGAGAGCCTGTCTTAAATTCTACATCCTGGTTAAAATGCCAATTCACACACACACACACACAGGCACACACACACACACACACACGCACGCACGCACGCACGCACGCACGCACGCACGCACGCAGGCAGGCAGGCAGGCACACACACACACACACACACACACACACACACACACACACACACACACACACACACACACACACACACACACACACACGTAAAGTTGCCAATTCACCAACAGGCATACTTTTGGAGGTTGGAAAAAAATTAAGTGGGTTAAAAAAAGAATGAACCACATCAAATTAAGCCCAGAAAGAGCATGCAAAACTCCATAGAGTATTGAGTTTGAGATTTAACCTGGGACCCTGGAGCACTAAGGCTGCAGTAGATCCTAGTTCCACCATGCCAATCTCAAACAATCATGTAAATCTTTAATATAATCTATTATAAAAAACAGTGATGTTGGTTAATTCTATGAAATGACAAGAAAAATAAAAACAAATGGCAAGGAAGCACTGTTAGAGATTACCGTCCTCATGCTGAGTGGTGTAATTCCAGGTTTTATTCTCTGTTTTTATGTTTACAGGATCTTTAATAAAAGACTATCTAGAACCTTGGTCCTGTGAGTTTCGTGTCATTGTGTGGAATGTACTGTATATGTTTGAAAAGACAATAAAAGCCACTACATTTGACTGGACTGACTTGTATGTTGTGAATATTTGTTTTGATTCATTTGATGCTAATTCCCCACCCGTATTGTGATTTGTCATTTCTCTCACATGTCCCTCTGTTATCAGCTGTCTATGATTTACCTTGTAATTTGTTTGTGTTTAAGTACCCCAGTGTTTTTATTTGTAAAATATTTTGTAAAATATTACCTTCAGTTATCTGCCTTGACAGTGCTGATGTTTCATGTTTTCCCAGTTTTTGATCTTGGTTTTATTCCATGTTCATATACACATTCTTGTTTTGCCTCATGTACATTGTTTGCCAATTGCCTAGTCTTTGCCACTTTTATGTTTCTGACTTTGCCTGCTGACTTGGATTGTTTGTTTTAATAAAAGTTTCTTAATCTGTTTTAGCCTTCTCCTCCTTTCCAGTGTGCTATTTGTGCATTATATGATATTTGGAGTTATATATCCTTTTTTTTTTTTTTTTAAATAAACGCTTTAAAAAAGAGTTATGTTACTAAGAAGCAAAGTTGAGTAAAAATTATGCAATAACTAATAATCAAATGTTTTTTATTATTAGTTTTTGTTTAATTTATTATATCCATGCTGGAATTATTTGTTAGTGCAAAATTGCTGATCAAAGCTTCACTAAGAAATTTGGCACCCACACTGGCCACATAATGTAACTGTGCAAAAGTAGATTCACCTCTGGTATGGACGCCCACCCAGCTCTAAGAGTTTGAGTGTGCAGCCACATCCATCACCACTATGTCACATTAATGAGGTGTGTTCATGGGAAATGGGGGCGTACTCACTCCACCTCGGAACAGCTCTTTGGTCTCATTTGTAGACTAAATAAATGGTGAATTAAATACCTTTTTTTAGCTGCTTGGGCCTTTTGATCAACATTAGTTAATTCAACACCTCAATGAGAGTGGAGTCCAAGTGGGCAGGTTAACCTCGAAGGCTCATTAGGATACCCTGAGATAAAGCCAGGCTTGATGTTTTGGGTTCAATTATTTAATTGTCCTTTTATATAGCATGCACGAACACTTTTTTATTTATAGAATAATTCTGCCTTGTTTTCATTGTCCTTTGTCTCTAAGTGAACAAGGAAAAATTATCAATTTGCTTTGTTTGTCATTTCAAAGGTAATTTTCCATCTATGAAAGTTTCCAAGTTCCAGATACACTTTCTACAGTTTGGCATCTCGAGTCAAATGTTTCTGCATAAATCAACAAAAGAGGTTGCATGGGAGTCACTAATGCATGTGATAAGGCTATATGACAAAACAGAATTAGCCCACCTCTGTGTGTGTGTGTGTGTGTGTGTGTGCGTGTGTGCGTGTGTGTGTGTGCAGGAGAATGGGATGGTATCCCTAAAAGGATAAAATATTTAATCGTATTGCCTCCTGGCTAATACAAAATATAAGCAATTTTTAAGTTTTTATTAACAAAAATAATTTAAAAAAGCTAAAAGGTTCCTTAGTTCCTTATTTTAACTTTTGTGTAGATTTATATTAGTAGCTGCATTTATAGTTTGAACAAGGGTAGTATGACAAATGCATATGCACGTTTAGATACACTTTCTAACAATTGTAAAAATAATGTATAAGAAGAAAATACTTTGTAAGTTATTACATTAACTGAGCATTCTTTCTTTCTTTCTTTCTCTCTCTCTCTCTTTCTCTCTCTCTCTCTCTCTCTCGCTCTCTCTCTCACACACACACACACACACACACACACACACACACACACACACACACACACACACACACACACACACACACACACACACACCTGATTCCTTATCACCCAGCGCTAACAGCCACAGACAACAAATAAAAGCATTGCTATTACCCAATGTTATGAGGATGCGGTCTTTGCTTATCTGTCTAACATGTAGAACAGCCAGCAATGCCTGGCTGACATCTCTCATAAATCTCACTTGGCTGGGCTCCACAGTGGATGTCATACACTTCCATGCATAGCAATGCACAGTTTTTAATCCAAACTTATAACAAATACTGCATACTTCAAGTGTCTCGTAATAACTAATGTATCACCTACCTTTTCTGGGCAGAGTTGAGGCATTCCTCTTCAGCTGTATACTTTGCTTTTGCTGCAGATGAACAGACAACAGAAAACTTAATATAAATTTGAACTTGCAATAATATTGATGTTATGCATGTAACACAAACATCTGCTTAATCTTACACTTCGGATTGAGCTGGTTGAAATCAGAATAAATGACATTCTAAAATACATTCCAAAAAAATTTTTAGTAGTAGATTTTAGGGGTTTTACAGACTATATGATGAATTCATTGACTGTGGAACAACTTTGTTGCAAACTGAATAGAGATTCAGAAATAAAAGGTAAAGAAACCACGCTAGGCTAAAATTAATTTGGACGAAATGTAGCCAATTTTACAGCCAAATGCACAATATTACATTTTGGAAAAAAAAAAGTTTTTTTCCATTCATTTTCTTGCTTTAATAAGCTTTTATCACTTTTGTCGTTTGTCTCTAAGTAAATAAGGAAAAAATATCAATTTGCTTTGTTTGACATTTCAAAAGTAATTTTCCATTTATGAAACAATCCAGATACACTTTCTGCAGTTTGGCGTCAGCGAGTCAAATGTTTCTGCATAAATCAACAAAACAAGTTGCATGGAAGTCACTAATGCATGTGATAAGGCTATATGACAAAACAGAAGTAGCAAACCTCTGTGTGTGTGTGTGTGTGTGTGTGTATGTGTGTGTGTGTGCAGGAGAATGGGGAGCATATTTAATGGTATTGACTCCTGGCTAATACAAAATATAAGCAATTTTTAAGTTAGCATTCTCTCTTTCTCTCTTTTTCACTCTCTCTCACACACACACACACACACACAGACATACACACACTCTGAATGGAGATTTAGAAAAGAAAGGTAAACATAGCACGCAAGGCTAAAAATAATTTAAAAATTAAGCCAATTCTACAGCCAAATGCACAATATTACACAATATTTTGAAAAATATGTGTGCTGCACTCTCAGTGTCACAATTACCAGCCTGTCCACATGAGTGCATTATATAAATGTATGTCATTATTTAGTACAATATGATATAATATATTATTTTGCACATACTATGCACTGATCTATTTACCTTCATTGTTACTAGTTCAGCCTAAAAGCACTTAAGTTGTAAATTTTATTTGTATCCTGTGCATATCAGGTGGAGATAAAGTGTGAATATGTTTTGACAGGTACTTTAATGCAGCCTGAAAACACTTTTGCCGTGAGTATGGACTAGACAACTGCACGACTGCTTTTCTGAATAATTAAAATGTTTTGATTGTCTATATTTGCGTGTTTAGCAGGAGCAAGAAGTAAAGCTTTAGTACTAGAGGCTGTAGAGTGGACCATGTAAAAAGTGTCTAAATGTAAGGCAGATGTGTACGGTGGGCCAAGCTGAGGTGCAAGAATTTATCTAGGGCCAGAGAGAGCCTGTGATCTCAGATTTATTGCATTTTTTCTGATTCATCCTATTTAAAAAAAAAAAAAACTTTGATGAGGGGAGACGGGCCTTTTCTTACTCGAAAAGATTTAAGAGGGGGGAAGTCTTCAAAAATTGTTCAAAGGCAGGTTTTTGGGGTCTTAGCTGAGAAGGTTGGGGAAAAGTGTGGGGGGGAGTCGAGTGTGTGCTAGAAAACACCCCGTTCCATTATAGTGTTTGTGTATGTATGTGTGTGTGTGTGAGTCTGAATGTGTGTGGCTGATTATCAGAGGTGAGCCAAATGACAGGAGAGGGGCACTGTGGTGGGATAATGGACAAAAGGGGCGGCCCCTGGCCAGTGGCGTTGGTCTCAGCAGGGGTGGACTGGCGCCGAGGGTCCCTCTCGTTCTCTCGATGCGTGTGTGTGTTTGGAGGTGGCAGGGCCACTCATAAGAGCAGCATGAGAGTATATAGAGTGAAAGGATGTGTGAATTTTTTCCCCCCAGAGCTCCCTCTGTAAACATGAAACCAGTAGTAGCTAACTAGAAAGTTATGGGACTCGCATGCTGAGAGCTACAATAAATTAAGGCTTTAAAAGCTTGACTCGCTCCTTTCGAAAAGCACCACTTGCCTCCTGGAAACACGGTTTAGAAATTAAATTGTAATTGCAAAGTCCGCTAACAAGTTTTGACATGTAACACATGTACTCAACTGTCTATGTTAAAAATTATGCTTTCATTGGGGCTTTTTCTTCAGGCTGGTTACCTTTATCCTATAAGGAAACCTTTTCTATCCACAAAAGAGTGGCTCCTTCAGGTTAAAAATAGGTGATCTAAAATGTTTTGTCTATTATTTATATATTATTCATCTGTATGTACAATTAAGGGAAATATAGATTCAGGACATTTTTTTGCTATTTAGTATACTTTAATTGTATAGATACACTTCTTGGCTTTTAACTTTGCAATTGCAACTTTTTACTCTAATAGACAATTTTCGAAATCCTTCATAAGATCAGGACATTGGCTATCTATCTATCTATCTATCTATCTATCTATCTATCTATCTATCTATCTATCTATCTATCTATCTATCTATCTATCTATCTATCTATCTATCTATCTATCTATCTATCTATCTATCTATCTAAGATGGTACACAAAAGTACACACATCCTTTACTCATGTACAAGTACATACTCCTGTTTAAAAAAAACTATAAAAGTTAAAGTACTGACTATACTTTCTTCTCAAGTTAATGTAAAGAAGTATTTGCTCTGACCAGGACTCAAGTGAAAAGGAGCATTACTACTGCCTCTTTTAGTGTCACGCTGAAAAATGGACCTCACACCATATTAATATATTGATATAAAATAATTTCTAATTTTGTTATCTAATGAATGTATCCAGGCTGAACAACCACCATATAGAACACAAGCAAATAAAAGATGATGATGTTCAGGTGATCAGGAATGTCTCTGTTCTCAGTCATGTTTACATCGCGGTTTTCTTCTGTCTCATCTACGTTAACCCTATATTTCTTGTTGCCTTCTGCCTTGCTTGTTGTTATCTTCGTAGGCTAGCAGACGTCTGTAGTGCATGATAGACAGGAAACAATACACCAGTGGCACTGTAGGTTAAAAAAGCAGTGCAATGACAAGATATAGGTTGATGGGCAGAAAACGCCGGGTAAGGAGAAGAAGAAGTATTAATTATGTCTCCAAATAGATTAAAACTAAAATAACAAGCCTGAATTGAAAATGTAAAAAGTATAAAGTACAGATATTTGTGTAAAAGATTTAATAAATGAAAGTAAAATGTCTGAAAAATAAATAGTGAAGTAAAGTACTGATACCAGAAAAATGTACTAAAGTAAGGAAGTATTCATTACTTTATTACTTCCCATCTCTTCTATCTCTTCTATCTCTTCTATCTATCTATCTATCTATCTATCTATCTATCTATCTATCTATCTATCTATCTATCTATCTATCTATCTATCTATCTATCTATCTATCTAGGCTCTCCTACGAAGGTAGCAGCGGGGGAGGTCTGTCTGACAAAAGAGGCGAGAGGTCATGTGCCAGAAAGGGGGGGTGGGGGGGGGTGGGGTGGGGGCAGGGGTAATGAATGGAATATAGCAAAATGGATGAATGAGTTTGGAAGATGTTAAAGCTGCTCAGATCACAGGCAGTGTTAAGAGTTTGCACACAGGGCGTTCGAGTTCAACTGCGCCTCCTGTTGCGACAGACCCTGTCAGCGAGACCTCACAGTAAAGCATTCATATATAAATTAGAGTACTGCACACATGGACACACACATTTAAGCAGTGTGAGGTGTAAGTATAGGTACCGAGCAGGGGCATAACCTGGCCTGGCAATTAGAACTGCTGTAGAAGATATTAAGTTGATGAAAAATTTTCATTATGACCTTACTGACTTAAACAGCTAATTTTGTGTAACTGACATCGTGAATATAGCCATTTTTCAATGTAAAAGTGTTTTTCAAGAACAACAGACAGAGAGAATAAAGTTCAAATAAAAAAAAAACATATAACAAAAAAACAACAACGATTTAACAACAACAGCTTCATTATTAGAAGAGAAAAAGCAAAGATCCATGTTATATAACACACACACACACACACACACACACACACACACACACACACACACACACACACACACACACACACACATACACACATACACACACACTCCTATTCAGTGTCATTCAATACAATCGTGTAACGCACACCTAGCCATGGACTATTCCTTGTTAGGAAGTGAGGGTCAAAGGTGCAGTATCCCTGGAACAGATAACATTAAGAAACTTACTCAAGAGCCCAACAGTGGCAGCTTGTCAAAGCTTGAACCCCCTGACCATCTAACTAGTAACCCACAACAACAAATGCCCACAAGACTCAAGATTATACTCTAATACACCATTAATCAGCAAGATTCCGGTTAATAAAAACTGCTAAATACTCTACCCAAATCCCCTTAGTTTACACTTCTATCTACATATGCACAGACAGGACATATTTAAAAAGTAGTAGATTAGATATTTACAGCTGTTCATGTTTAAACCACAAAAAAGTGATGACAACATTTAGATTTTTTCCCCTGCAGGTTTAATAAACTTACAGGTTTAATAAACTTACATTTGATTTCCTGTAATCTTATAGTAGGAAATATGATTTAAATCAATTTAGTTGAAAAATATTCAGTATTTTCCCAGTAGTATTTCCATTTTCATTTAATGTCTCACTATGTAGATTACTTTTTTTTTTTTTTTTTTTAATAACGATGCTTGTGAACTAGAGATAAGCATCATAGCAGTGATCACAGTGATCATAGGAGTAAAACAAAAAGTACGGTAATATGAAGCAGACACATTACAAATCACAGATTTCAACTTAAGGCCACATGATTCCATCACAATATGATACCTTAAAGAGGTCATTGGTTTGATGGTGTGGGTGAATCCTTAAAGGGTTTATGTAGAACCAAAACAGAGAATTCTTCCTTCAAGTAGATTTTGTTTAGATGACTAGACTAAGATGACTTATGCATCCAATAAAATCTTAAGGAATGCCTTTTTCAGATTGAGTAAGAGTGCAGATATATTAAAATGAACTCAGATGTTAGATGCACTCACACAGCACAGCTGGACAGATGTACTTTGACAGATGTATCTTTAATGGCCAAATCTCCCAAATGCTATGTTTCAAACATTGGATATAATGGACAGAAGAAGCTGTAAATTTGGAAGGTAAAATGTTGCACTGTCTAAAGATTTGGCAATTCTCATAGATTGTGGATGTCTCAGATCAAAGTAAAATTTAGCTTTATTTTATGAAACTGTTATTAAAAATTCTGACTTCAGGAATGTTGGATTTAACCAGTATCTTACATAACAGTTAATGATTAATGTAAGTCGGTAATTTGTAATGCTGATGGTTTTTTCTTTTTAGATCTGTTTAGCACTGAATTCATATTGAATGGATGTGGACTTAATAATACATTCTGAATCATCCTGTGTATATTTGTTTATAAGGGTTTATTGTTGCATTCAACAAAAACCTATTGAATTTTAAACCTAAAGAAAAAGACAACGGAAGACACAGCCAAGGCACAGCATCTTCTACCATGGTGGTCCCCTGAATCTGTCCCTGTTGAGGCAGGCCAGGCTTTACGAGAGCTCACTCAGTGATGTCCTGCTAGCTTTATAGCACCACTGAGTACATACGGCTAGTTTAGGGCAACCTGATCCCTATTTGGCTGGGTTAAGGCCTCAAGTTGGCGCTCTGTGAAACCAGCTAGCATTCCGCAGCACTGTGAATGACTTCTCAATGAAGGGAAAGGTCAAGACTCAGATGATGTACAGAGGAAAAAAGGGCCCATAATGTTTAACTTGGTCCAGTTCTTGCGATTGAACATGCACGACAATTAAAATTTAAGAAGTCTCTTTTGATCACCATAAACAATCATTGCTATTTTGGTGATGGACAAAAAAAGTTATCTAAACTGACTGAACAAATGTATGAAAATAAGGTTAGAGGGTAGAAAGTAACAGCTTACAAGGGGAGATATACTCACTTTTTACTTTAATTTAAATAATATGAATAGACATTTTTCTAGAGTCACCACAAAACAGCCAGTTTACACAATAACCCACTGTGGATAACACAAGAAAATGCAAACATTTGAGGTGGGTTTAAACTGTTATTTCATGGTGTGGATGGAAAGAGAAATGGTGTAGGGGTGATTCTGAAGGAATAGTTTAGTAAGAGTGTAATGGAGGTGAAGAGAGTTTCTGATAGGGTGATGAACATGAAGCTAGAAGTTGAAGGCATGATGATAAATGTCATCAGTGTTTATGCTCCACAAGAGGGTTGTGAGATGAAGGAGAAGGAAATCATTTCTGGAGTGAGTTAGATGAAGTGGTAGAAGGGGTACCTAGGAATGAAAGATTGCTGATTGGGGCAGATTTAAATGGGCATGTAGGTGAAGCGAACAGAGGTGATGAGGAGGTGATGGGTAGGTATGGCTTTGAGGAGAGGAATGTGGAAGGGCAGATGGTGGTAGATTTTGCTTAAAGGATGGAAATGGCAGTGGTGAACACTTATTTTAAAAAGAAGGAGAATCATAGGGTGATGTATAAGAGTGGAGCAAGGTGCACACAGGTGGACTATGTGCTATGTAGGAGATGCAACCTGAAGGAGATTGAAGACTGTAAGGTGTTGGCAGGGGACAGTGTAGCTAGACAGCATTGGATGGTGGTCTGTAGAATGGTTTTGGAGGTGAAGAAAAAGAGGAGGAGAGTGAGGACTGAAAGAAGAAAAAGATGGTGGAAACTGAAGTAGGAAGACTGTAGTGTGAGATTCAGGGAAGAGGTCAGACAGGGGCTCGGTGGTGGTGAAGAGGTGCTGAATGATTGGGCAACTACTTCAGAAATTAAGAGAGCTAGAAAGCTAGAAAGGTACTTGGTGTGACATCTGGAAATAGACAGGAAGACAAAGAGACGTGGTGGTGGAATGAGGAAGTGCAGGACAGCATAAGGAGAAAGAGGTTGGCAAAACAGAATTGGACTCGACAGAGAGATTAGAAAAGTAAGCAGGAGGCAGGAACGAATTGCGGCAGCAAGAGAAGAGGGATGTGGGGAAAGCCAAGGAAAAGGCATATGAGGCGCTGTATGAGAAGTTGGACACTAAGGTAGGAGAAAAGGATTTGTGCCGATTGGCCAGGCAGAGGGACCGAGCTGGGAAGGATGTGCTGCAAGTTAGAGCAGTAAAGGATGGAAAGGGAAATGTGTTGACTAGTGAGGAGAGTGTGTTGAGAAGGTGGAGGGAGTATTTTAAACAGCTGATGAATGAGGAAAATGAGAGAGAGAGAAGGTTGGATGATGTGGAGATGGTAACGCAGGAAGTGGATAGGATTAGCAAGGAGGAAGTGAAATCAGCAATTAGGAAGATGAAGATTGGAAAGTCGGTTGGACAAGATGACATACTGGTAGAAGCATGGAGATGTTTAGGAGAGATGGCAGTGGAGTTTTTAACAAGGCTGTTTAACAGGATTTTGGAAGGTGAGAAGATGCCTGAGGAATGGAGAAGGAGTGTGCTGGTACCAATCTTTAAGAATAAGGAAGATGTGCAGACCTGCAGTAACTACAGGGGAATTAAGTTGATCAGTCACACCATGAAGTTATGGAAAAGAGTAATGGAAGCCAGGCTGAGAGAAGAGGTGACCATTTGTGAGCAGCAGTATGGTTTCATGCTGGGGAAGAGCACCACAGATGCATTATTTGCTTTGAGAATGTTGATGGAGAAGTATAGAGAAGGTCAGAAGGAGTTGCATTGTGTGTTTGTGGATTTAGAGAAAGCGTACGACAGAGTGCCAAGAGAGGAGTTGTGGTATTGTATGAGGAAGTCAGGTGTGTCAGAGAAATATGTGAGGGTGGTGCAGGACATGTATGAGGACAGTGTGACAGCAGTGAAGTGTGCAGTAGGAACGACAGACTGGTTCAAGGTGGAGGTTGGACTGCATCAAGGATCGGCTCTAAACCCTTTCCTGTTTGCAGTGGTGATGGACAAGTTGACGGACGAGGTCAGACAGGAGTATCCATGGACTATGATGTTTGCGGATGATATTGTGATTTGTTGTGAGAGTAGGAAGCAGGTTGAGAAGAGACTGGAGGGGTGGAAGTACGTGCTGGAGAGAAGGGGAATGAAAGTCAGTAGGAGTAAGACAGAGTACATGTGTGTAAATGAGAGGGAGGGCAGTGGAGTGGTGCATTTGCAGGGAGAAGAGGCGGAGAAGGTGGAGGAGTTCAGGTACATGGGGTCAACAGTGCAAAGTAATGGAGAGTGTGTTGAAGGGTATTTTTAAGAGTGAAAGGGAAAGTTTATAGGACTGTGGTGAGACCTGCGATGTTGTATGGTTTAGTGACAGTGGCATAGAGTAAAAAACAGGAGGTGGAGCTGGAGGTAGCAGAGCTGAAGATGTTGAGGTTTTCATTAGGAGTGACGAGGATGGACAGGATTAGAGATAAGTTTATTAGAGAGGCAGCGCATGTAGGTTGGTGACAAGGTGAGGGAGGCGAGATTGAGATGGTTTTGACATGTGCAGAGGAGGGACATGGGGTATATTGGTAGGAGAATGCTGAGAATGGAGCCACCAGGAAGGAAGAAAAGAGGAAGGCCAAGGCACATGCAGCCAAGGCACATGCCAAGGCACATGTAGAGGACAGAGGTGTATGGAGAAGGATGATCCGCTGTGGCGACCGATAATGGGAGAAGCCGAAAGAAGAAGAAGAAGAAGAAGAAAAAGAAGAAGAAGAAGAAGAAGAAAAAGAAGAAGAAGAAGAGGAAGAAGAAGAAAGATACACACACACACACACACACACACACACACACACACACACACACACACACACACACACACACACACACACACACACACACACACACAAAGCTAAATGGTTGACCAAGAAACAAACCACATCAGACCTGTCCATTCTGTAAAATGCTCCATTTTACAAACAGGACTCCAAATGTTAACTTACCAGTGGTAAGAAAAGTATCCATTTTGTCTTTGAATGGTTGGAGGTGTTCTTCTAAAGAGCTGGCACACACATTTTGGACATCTTTCTCACAAGCTGCAGAACACAACAGAAAACAACAGGAAGGTGGTTCAATATTTGACCGCAACATATGTAGTATAGTAGTAAGAAACTATAAAACTGTGTCACGACATATAGAAAAATTATATAAATTATATATATATCTACATATAGAATTATATATAATTTTGAGAATTGCTTGATTTTCTGGACTAAATGATGGGTTTTTTTTGTAATTTGTTGTTATGGCAAATTGTGAAAAAGCTGAAAATTCATAATAGACTGAAAATGTTCACATCTGAGCCTGAGTCTTCCGTTCCCAGTAACCACTAGGGCATTAAAATATGGCCACAATGGACTTAAACTCCCAGAACACACACACACAGACACACAGACACACAGACACACACACACACACACACACACACACACACACACACACACACACACACACACACACACACACACACACCTTATTTCATGAACTTTCATGTATAATAAATGTGAAAAGTATTAGGGCTTTTTACTTGTCACATGTACATTACAGCAGAGTGAACGTCTTTCTTTGCATATCTCATGGTAGGAAGTTGGGGTCAGAGCACAAGTTCAGCCATGTAACAGCACCTCTAGAGCACAGAGGGTTAAGGTCTTTGCTCAAGAGCCCAAAAGTGGCAGCTTGGCGATACAGAGGCTCAAACCACCAATCTTTAGTAACCCAGAGCCTAAACCACTGTGCTACCACTTCACCCGATGCTTAATGTGACTTTTGCTGCTTGATGTTAACAAGACATCTGCTTCAGTTATGCCTGAACTCTGCCTGTTTCTTAATCATCATTTGGATTAGCGTTTTGGATTTGTCAGCTTTAAAGTATAACTTGAAATACATATAGTACAGTACTAAATTGTTTAAGACTTTATTTTCTATTAAATAAAAGATATGCTGATTATCAAGTTAACATCTACAATATTCTCTGGCTCATCGTTAGAGTTAAAAGTCACTTGCCACATTAAAAGGTCATAGACTTTTTGCCAACATTAGTGAAGTAATTAATTTGAATCATTGTTGATTAATCTTTTAATATTGTCTTTGTTTAGATAATACAAACATTTAAAGCTTTGTTTGTTGGTGTGTATTCGGAGTGTGTAAGTGCTCATGTCTGTTTTGCAGGAGTCTTGTAGACATTTTCAAAACTGGTTTCTAATTTTACATTTTTCTAAATGTACATTTAAGGCATTTGGCAGACAAAATTATCCATAACTAATAAGTGCTAGAAATATATTCTAATGGTGGTTCACGAGCATTCTGACTCTAACTTGCCACAACACCTGTGGCCTTATTAGCATGATCCTTTTTTTTTAAAGTAGTTTAAAAGAAGGTTTTCGTATCATTATAATTTTAATAGATATCAATCAGTGTTTGACTTATTAATTGACTGATGTGCTAAGAGTGTCTTTGGATTCTTTTCACATAAATTTAGTTAATTGTGATTGTCTTGTAGCCCAAACCAGACTGAGACACAATTTAAAGGCTCAGGAAATCTTTGCAGATGTTTGGATTTAATTAGCTGATTAGAGTGTGAAAAAGTGACCACAAGTCTTCAATTTTGAACTTTTTCACAATATTCAAATTTTCTGAGATACTGAATTTTGGAACTTATATTTTATTCACAATAGAATATAGATAAAATATCAAATGTTGAAAGTGAGACATTTTGAAATGTCTTGCCAAATATTGACTCATTTTGGATTTCATGAGAGCTATACATTCCAAAAAAGTTGGGACAGGTAGCAATAAGAGGCTGAAAAAGTTAAATGTACATATAAGGAACAGCTGGAGGACCAATTTGCAACTTTTTATGTCAATTGGCAACATGATTGGGTATAAAAAGAGCCTCTCAGAGTGGCAGTGTCTCTCAGTCAAGATGCGCAGAGGATCACCAATGTTGCGGCGAAAAATAGTGGAGCAATATTATCAAGGAGTTATCATCATCTACATAATATCATCCAAAAGGTTCAGAGAATCTGGAACAATCTCTGTGCGTAAGGGTCAAGGCCGGAAAACCATACTGGATGCCCGTGATCTTCGGGCCCTTAGACAGCACTGCATCACATACAGGAATGCTACTGTAATGGAAATCACAAAATGGGCTCAGGAATACTTTCAGAAAACATTGTTGTTGAACACAATCCACCGTGCCATTCGCCGTCGCCAGCTAAAACTCTATAGGTCAAAAAAGAAGCCGTATCTAAACATGATCCAGAAGCGCAGGCGTTTTCTCTGGGAAAAGGCTCATTTCAAATGGACTGTGGCAAAGTGGAAAACTGTTCTGTGGTCAGAAGAATCAAAATTTGAAGTTCTTTTTGGAAAACTGGGACGCCATGTCATCAGAAGTTGGATATACAGTACCTTTCAGTGCCACACTCTGAATACACACCAACAAACAAAGCTTTAAATGTTTGTATTATCTAAACAAAGACAATATTAACAAGATTATTCAACAATGATTAACATTAATCACTACACTAATGCATACTGGCTTGTGCAACCCTAATGGCTGGGTTTGGTTCACTGACCGGGAATCAAACTCGGGCCGTGGCGGTGAGAGCACCAAATCCTAACCACTAGACCACTAGGGAACCTTTTTTGAGATGTGTTGATGCCATGAAATTTAAAACTTACACATCATTGCATTCTGTTTTTATTCACAATTTGTTGTGTCCCAACTTTTTTGGAATCGGGTTTGTATCAGTCTGTGTGTGTGGAAATTTAAATTACTTAAATAAATCAACTTTTTGATGATATTCTTATTTATTGAGATGCACCTGTATATAACTGGCAAACAAAACTCCACTAAACACACAATTTTGACTGCTGTCCAGAACTCTGACAGCTTTTCCTTTAAATGTTATGTTCAAACTAATAATTCATTTAAAGTTAGAATTTGATGACAAAAAAGCATGTTTCATGATTTTCTACTTCAAGTGATGTGATGCTGTATAAGATGGTGGATAGCACTCTTTTTTCGCTCTGTACAATTCAGGAGTCACTGGGGAAATCCTTACAGCTTGCTTCACCACAGGGTGTACAAACTGGCCAGATAATAATGAAAGGCATGTGAGATTGTCTCATTAACAACACTTGAAGCAAAAAAAAAAAAGTATTAAAAAAAAACACGTGAAGAGAAACGAGTGTGTATATACGTGAAAACATACAAACAGATGGCTATTAAAAACCTTTTTTTAGTCAAAGTTGGGCCCAGTTCAGAATGTAACAAAAGAAACAATGCTTTTCATTAGCCGATCAGTCTTCTGTAATCAAAATCACTGCCTTTCAGAGATTCAACAAGATTTTATAGCAACACAACTTAAAAAGAATCTTTTTCTTTTCATTAACACATTTAACATGGACACAATGACACAATTTTGTTGTTTTTTTGGAAACGCTTACTAATTCCAGGCCCGGGGATCCCATGCACAGATGCACAGCCTGTTTTTTGTTTTCGCTGTTCAAAGACACCTGACTTAACTCATAATGTAATTACTGAGCCAGCTTTTCAGCCCGTAAATATCTTCTATTTGCTTCATCTGTTTTAGTTTTTGTGGAAAATCATGCCCTGCATAAGGTGCTATATTTCAACCGATGTTTACATTTAATCTGTAATTAAATATATATATTTTTTTATTATTTATGTTAGCATTATTACTAATATTAAATCATGGAATAATATTTATATTAACATTAACCAGAATTGGTTTGCAGTTTTACAGTCAGCAATATATACAATACCATATAACATCAGAGATACTGCATACGTATATGAAAAGCTAGAACTCATAATATTTTTAATTATGACATGATTTTCTTTGAGACACAAAATATTAAATGTACGGCAGTCAACCTCTGATTTAACTATGATCAAAACGGAGCTTTTAAACCATTTTGTACAGTGTAATGGGAACAATTATATAGACAAGCTGACATCATTTTAGATCATTGGAATTAGACCAGACATAGTGACTGGACTGGGTTTCGACTCATTCTAAATCTGTGAAACATGTTTGTGTTGTTTGTGCCAATGCTTGGCTTTGTTGTCTAGCCAAACAACTGGATTCGCACACGCCCACAAAGAAAGAGAGAGACAGAGACACAGAGAGAGAGAGAGAGAGAGAGAGATAGAGAGAGAGAGAGAGAGAGAGAGAGAGAGAAAAGAGACTTGGCAACCGCTAACTTCTTTTTTTTTTTTTAGTTCTTCAAAACAAGCCATCTTGGGTTATAATATAAAAACAGTGCAGAGTGCCTTTCCAAATTTATTTCACCTGCTAGTCATTATCAAAGGCTGTAAATACTCTGTGAGATCTGTGCTTTTAAATAAGCTTTGGAACTCAACATGAATCTAACAGTCACTGCTGTGAAGAAGCTGCTGGTAGTGTTAACATAGGGAAGGACCCTGAGGTGGAAAGCATGATGATCTAAACAGTCTAATGTGGAACGTGTTTAATGTTAAATATTTGGTAAAACAAATAAAACATCTTGAATACACTCTGTTAAGATGTTAAGATTTTTTTTCTTTAGGCTCAACACTGCAAAAATGTTCAGGTACTACAACAACATCTCAAATGTGGCACACTATGGAACCTCAGGCCCTCTGTGTAGCAAGGTCCTGTTTACTCAGTGTGGTCCTGCCACAAGTATATTCATTCTTTCATCTTCAGTAACTGCATTATCCTGGTCAAGGTCAAGAAAGATAAAAATACACTGATGGAAACACTGGGCATGAGATGTGATTAAAACCTGACATGCAGCGATTACGTTAAATCATAAACGGTGGCAAGACCACAACCATAAACCCACAACTCTTGCTAAAGTTTGCATGGAGTAAGGGTTCTGTCACTGTGTGACTGTAAGAATAGAAATCTCTCTCGTTGAAAAGGTATGATGCATGGAAAAAAAAAATTTTTTTATAAATTCAATTTTACAGTATATTTCTCATAGAGGAATATACCTACATAAGGAACAGAAGGAACTTTTTCTCTCGATTAAAAATTTACAAAAAGTACTTTTACTGGAGTAAAAATTAAGGCAGGTATTGTATTTTTACCTAAGTATGGGAAAGTGAAAGTAAGTGAACTTCTGTACTTTTACCACTGTATTTGTTGCTGAACTATGTGCTTACCGGTGTACCTTTATGTTAGATAGTTATATAATATAGTAAGATAGTTATGAACACTATGTAAGAAAGTTAAGAACACCTCCCAGTCAAATCCCAGTGAATTTTCTCTGTCCATTTTATACATTTGATTGGACTACTGGAAATTATGAGCTGGACTCTGACATTCAAAGAACAGAAGCCGCTCTGTCCCCACTTGAAAAAATATTAGTAAACAGCAAAAAAAAAAAATTATGCTACTAAACGAGGACGATATGCAGAATGGAAAGAATATTGCAAGAGCTTGCTTGGCAATCGGAAAAGGTTAGTGTTTCAGAGAAGGGTCCAAGTGAGGTTAAATCATCCATCACTGTAGCAAGTCAGCCAGCAGGCTCCTGCTTTAAACAGCCCTAAATGTCAGTAGCGGGCAAGGTCTTTAGTGTGAGGGCCCCTTTTCACTGGAGCTTGTGGAACCGGCACAGTCAACACCACGCCATGTGTTCAGACAAAACTTGAAAACAAGGCGCCAAAGAGAAAGAGAGCCTCTTTGTGCTTTGTTGCCTGCCATCCATGTTCGGTAATTTTTATGTGGAGGCTATTACTGTCTACATTCAATAAAAATAGTAAAGAAATTATGGAAATTCTTCTGTTTTTGTCCTCTATGTTTACCGAGTTTCAATTGGTAGTAACTAAATCCTTTTTACTCTAGTGTTTGCATTTCCTGGACAATAAGCACTGCACAAAAATGACTAGCAGGTATATAATGACACTTCTGTTTTAATCTTTAATGTTGGATAACACTGATCTGATTGGGATAATGAGTACTGGTAATTATATTACAGAAATTATACAGCCTTGAACAGGTAACTTTGTTGCAGAATATCCTAGAGGTTTCTTACCCACTCCCAAAGGAATGTTGGGAATTATGTCTTATTCTGTCCACTCCTAAAGAAATTATTAGCAAACATTGCCACCCAGAAAAAATTCAAACCAATTTCACCCACTAGCAAAGGAACCATGATGAAACTCCCAAAGAAATTCTGACCAATTTCCTCAAATACCTTTAGAGAAATTCTGAAATTGAATTCAGTTTTATTTGTTCAACGCTTTTAACAATGTATATTATCCCAATGCAGCTTTACAGAGATAAATAAGGTTATATAAATGTAAATTTCTGTTAGTGCCTATTAGTTTATCTTGTATACTATCACTGGGCATGAATCATGAGAGTATATTAGATGCGGTTTAGTGGTCTCACAGTGTCATGTCATGTAACCTCATGGTAATGTCAAAGTTCTGTAGAGACTTATATAATTTAGTAATTATCTAAATTTCTAGTGTCTCTGTTCTGTCTAATTGGAATCAACAAATGCTACATGTGCTTGCTCCAGTGAAACAGCCTCCTGTGGGTGCTGTGGTGCAGACAGCTGAGTTTGCAGTGGGGAGGAAAAGAACCATGGCTGATTCATATTTCTGAAGGTAATAGCCAGGATTTATGTAGAGCACTGACAGCACTCTGAGCTCGTATATAATTGTGGATTATCTGCTGAATTCTTCGGCTTTGCTGCAATGGAAATGATACGCCACTTGGCATATTAAAGATCACAGAGTACATGGCCAAAGGTCCCATCTCTGGAAAGATTTTCCAAAACATGACAAAAGCCTTGTGTTTTTACATGTTTGCGTTTTCACTTGTTTGCTTCTTTCATCTGTGATACATGTTAAGCATTCAAGCACAAGCCCTTAACAAAAAGGTTCAACAAATATTTGTTTTATATTACTCTTCCAAAGGACTCTCTTGTGGCTGGAATTATAAATATATAATTACAGAATTGTTCTCATATTGACTGACAATGTTCATCACATTGCACTGAAAATCTCTGTGGTCCTTGAAAACATGACTGCTCGTTAAACAGCCGAACTCTTTTGAACCACTTGAGATAGTATCTGAGAAAATATTTTTGGACTATAAAGCTTTTTTCACACTGGCATAGTCAGTACTATCATCAGAGTATACAACATGAGGTTATAACCCGATAGATCAAACTCATCTGCACATCTAGATCTTCAAAAAAAACAACTGCTGGGGTGCCTTTAAGAAGATCTTTTTTCCTCTTACTTTCAGTGTATATAGTTTTTATTGTCTTACAGATATTGTATATTATTATTATTATTATTATTATTATTATTATTATTATTATTATCATTATTATTATTAATTATTAGTAGTAGTAGTAGCAGCAGTAACAACACGACCAACAAAACAACAGCAATATTAATATTAATATTAATAATAATAATAATAATAATAATAATAATAATAATAATACAATTTTTAGGGGCCAAGCAGTGAATTGAATATTTCAGTTAATAACGTGCCAAGTTGCCTAATCAAACACCGGATAGCAGAGCTATAACTTTAGGCAAAGCGATTCAAGTGTGTATTTATAGTCTCACTGGTGTAATGTTAAGATCACGGACAGTGCATTTAACTGGAAACGTTATACATTGACGCACAAAATTCAGGGATGCCTGGCTTTTATATTTTTGATAATTTCATAATTTAAAGGTTATGACAATCAACAAAAATAAATCAGACAGTTCCATGATGCTGTTTTAGATACCTTAGCAAGAAGTAGAACGATAAAAGAAGAGGAAAAATAAATTAAAAAAAGGAAGATGAAGAAGTATTTTATTATGAAAGTGCCAATGCACCTTCAGGCCATCATAATAATAATAATAATAATAATAATAATAATAATAATAATAATAATAATAATAATAATAATAATAATAATAATAATAATTGGGGGAGTGGTGGCTCCAGCGGTTAAGGCGCTGGGTTACTGATCGGAAGGTTGGGGGTTCAAGCCCCGGTATCACCAAGCTGCCACTCTTGGGCCCTTGAGCAAGGCCCTTAACCCTCTATGCTCCAGAGGACCCTTACGAGAAAAATAAATCAAGGACCGTGACGTCGGAGCGACGTGGGGCCGACATCCCGTGGGCTCACCACCTGCAGGAGGGACCGTAAGGGACCGGTGCTGAGAGGATTGGGCAGCAGTCGAAGGCGGGGCAGCCCGATCCCCGGACACAGAGAAGTGTCTGGGGAATCTGCTTAGACTGCTGCCCCAGCGACTCAAATTACGGATAAGCGGGAGAAGATGAAATGAAATGAAATTAAAATAATAATAATAATAGTCAATAGTAAAAAAAAATAAAAAATTAGTATTTAAAGTAAAAATTTCTAAAAGAATTAGTATATTAATCATACAATTTCATCAGGATTGTAAGACCAAAGAAAAATACAGACAAATCTATTCATGTACACTTCTCAAAAAATGTAATGTATTTACAAGAAGAAACCTTCCAAAACACTTACACTAACTAAACACTGATATCAAAATAAAATAAAAGAGAAGAAAGGAAAGGAAAGGAAAGAATGAGAGAGAGTAAATGTGAGTGAAAGGCACAAAGGGTCCTGGTTAAAAAAAAAGAAGAAAAAAATAGATTAAATAAAGCTCAGGTTGCAGGTTTATGGAAAGAAGTACAGTGGTCAGAGTGTCTCAAGGCTCAGTCATGCTCTTTGACCCTGAACTTATATCAGGCCATGTACCAAACCATGAGTGCAGCAAAAGCAGAAGACCCATGAGGCCCTAAACACACAGACATGTAGCACACAGACTACTATCACCTTGATTCCTCAGCATGTCTCCTTCTCATAGGCTTTCTCACTTCTCTCTCGCTCACTCGATCATCTTAATTTAAAAGTAGGATGCAAAATATAATTTTGAACTATTGCTTCTTTAAAAGTAGCTGTTTCGTGTTGTTTTGTGTGTACTGGGTTTTGACACTTAGTGAAAATGTCATTGCCTTGTGTCTTGTGTATTTACCATGTCACAACTTTTGCATTACATGTTGCTGATAGTACCTCTTTGTCACTTTTCTGTAATATATTGCACCAAGGCCCTGGAGAAGGCATTTCATGAATTTCATTCTACTCTATAATTAGATATGGCAAGATTATAATAAAGCATTTTACTTAACTATAAATTCCATTTTGTCTAGTAAACAATATTTGTAGGCATCAAAATAAAAATAAAATATTATAAACGTTTTTAAACTAGGTATAAATTATTTCTTGCCCTTTCAGAAAATGTACATCTTTCTTTGAACCTACAGTACTTTTTTTCTTTCTGTTAAATTACCATGAAGTAGAACATACATTTGATACATTGTTTTGCATGTATTCTTAACTAATTCTCTCTAGAGTTATGTAGATGTTAAACATAAGGCATTAAGCAAAATTATCTCTTCTACATGTGTAACTTATGAACAAACCAATATTTATTACCAGATCTTGGCTCTATTACCAGTGGGTTAATTAAGAACACTTGCTCTCTTTAGTGTGGTTTATGATAGCAGCGCATAAATATTTAATCCTGTCAGCTCATGGTGAGGATAAAAGATAAATAAGGCTCTCTTTTCCTAAGCGCTGCAATTTCTCACAATTTGGTGCCAATACCCTGAGGACTCAAAGGTGAGATGTTTCAAGGTTTTTTTCTTTTGAGGTCCAGATCAAATGCTAAAGCACATTTGTTGCATTTATTGTCTCTAAGTCTTCTATTTTCTTCCTAATAAATGAATGAAAGACACCTTAAGGTAGGCAGGCAACTCTTTTGTAGATGACTTTGTATCCCCCCCAGGGTCAGTAAGGTTTAGGGTGTTTTGTTTAACTGTGAATGCAGAAAAGAGTTGGGAGAACAGAGCTAATTGGTTTCATATGTTGTATTATTGGTTGATTTAAATAATCGCAGACATGGAGGGCTGGTGGGAGCGTGACCCTCAACCTCCCGGCTGCTTATAGAGCTGCCGTGTAGACGGCAAAATGTAAAAGCCCCCCGTTCCACACACAAATGCACCATCATCTACTAATCTTAAAACGTTTTACTGTGAAATGTTCAGGGCATGGTGAAGTTGTACAGAGGAAGTGTCTCCTAGGTCTTATTTCTGGCAGATTCATATTCCTCAACACCCCAAAAAGCAAAATAGAAAAAAGAGCAGTAATAAATTACGGCATGGCATTAGAGCAACATCAAAAGGTATTTTAACTGGTGCCTTGATATACATAAACCCTTTAAAGAAATTTTCCCACCACTCTACTCTCATACCTGTGAGATCCTTCTTCAGCTTCCGCATGTCTTTGAAGAGGTCGTCAAACTTGACTTGAGCAGCAAGGAAGAAGTCCTGAGGTTCGGGAAGTGGGAAAATACATTTATCCGTTCCTGCATCCTGCGGCGAACAACAGAACACGTACTTCAGATGCAAAACTGCAGACTATACATCAACGACAATTCAGGACTTGTCAGTAGTTCTTACCTTATCTATGTTTCGTAGGTAGTATAACACCACATAATCCACCAGACTGATGCGACTGTCCTGTGAATGGCAATAAGGGGTAAGGGAGAGCTGTGCACTTCAAACAAAATTGATATTGCCTGTATGTTGTTAGAATGTCTTAACTAAACCAAATAAGAATATACACATGAGATTATATGGGGTTGATTTGTAGCATGGTGCTTTCTGTTTTCTTTATTTCTATTATTAAATTAAACTGTTTCATTCGAATGTTTCATTCAAACAAAACTACACACAGTATCACAAGCCTAATTTTTAAATAAAAATATAGAGGATTGATATAGAGGATTGATATTACAATATCAAACAATTTATATTTAATTAGCCATTTGGCAAAAGCCATTCGGAATTATTCGGAATTACTGGCAGCATAGCCTCTTCATGTTTCAGTGAGGATGAGTAGAACTACCCTGCTTTTGACATCTTTCAACTTGGGCAGTATTTCTAAGCCAAAGCCGTCAGCCTGCCCTCTGGTCCTGTTCCCTCCATTCATATAATTCCCGAAGGCCAGAACAAGACCTATCACTTCTTTAATATTGTCGCTGTTCAAGAGACCCTGCAGGGTCACACAAAGACACAGACATATTACAGGTAAATCGTAAAAAAGAAGCTAATTTATAAACAGTTTTTTTTTATAATAATCACATAAATACAGCAATTTACATCTCAGCAATAAAGTCTGGCACCAATATCTGGACGTACCTTACACACTCTAGAGATGATCTCCACTTTACTATGGATGGATGATATGGAGTCAAGAAACATAGCCTGGAATATGATGCAGTGAGCTCGACCCGCAAAATCTGGAATCTGAGCCAGTTCATAAAGGAATCTTTGAAAAAAAAGGGGAGGAAAATTACATAAAATCCACAAGGACTAGCACATAAGTTACCATTTTTTCAGTTTGCATGCAAACTGGAGATGTCATGGAAGACCTGGTTTTCAACACAAACTGCAAAATCTGGATGCAACTAAGAGCTATTAAGTGTGATTTACTTAAGAACCAAAGCTATGAGTGTCATAGGCTCATTTTCAATGTAAATAGCATACTGCTGGAATCAATAACTCAGAACCTCAGAGTGAAACAAGTTAAAAACTTCATTTTCCTGAACATGACTGTATTTGAAGTAAGGTTTAGCTTAGATTCTTATACATGTTAGTCCAAAAACCTTCCACTCTTCTAACAAGAAATTTGAACTGTTCATAGCTGTACATGCAGCTTAATATTTCAAATCAATTTAAACAATAAAAAAACAAAAACAAAAAAAAACCACCCATTAAAAAGACATACTGTTCAGGCTTATCCAAAAGTTTGAATTCATCTTCTTTTGAGTTTGCGCAATGTTTTTTGATCTTCTCCAGCTCATCATTTTGAGCCCTCTGTAATTAAAACCAAACAATTACTGATTAGCCTAACATTAGAACAACTTCTAATGTTAAGCTAATAATAACATAAAATAACAATATAAATCTTAGAAAAAGAGTCAAGGTAAGCAGTAGCAGAGCTATCAATGTGTTACTTTGGCACAATATCGAAACTAAATGTTATGTGTTATTATAATTGCCATTAACTACAATAAGAAATGAAAAAAATTACCGTATTTTTCAGACTATAAGCCGCTACTTTTTTCCCACGTTTTGTACCCCGCGGCTTAAACAACGAAGCGGCTTATTTATGAACTTTTCCTGGGTTTTTCCCGGTTTCACAAACTTCAAGCCAAAAAAACTGAGCCCCATAACATTAGACCAATGGGTCAAGGGATAGCTCACTAACTTCAGTTGCAACAGAAATCATATAAGCACAGACAGGTTTCCAAAACTCGTGCTTTTTTATTTTTCTTGGCAACAGCGTTACGGGTTAGTAAAAGAAACTTAGAAATGAGCATCAGAAAATAATAAATACATATTCCTCGGTCTTGCACACATGCAGTAATAGCGGAAAAATGCGGCGGCAGGCTATTCCCAAAATGCCGCTCTGCTCTTAAAGAAGCCACAACATATTTTACCCGTGTAACAGACACTGTCGTTAAAGCCTGTGTAAAGTTCATTAGTTTCAATGTATAATTATTATTATAGACAGGTGCGGCTTATTTATGTTTAAAATATAAATCTTTGTCAAATTCAGTGGGTGCGGCTTATATATGGGTGCGCTTTATTGTCCGGAAATTATGGTAACCCAAAATAAAAAGAGGCCAAAATCAGGTTTGCTATGAAATTACTCACATTTTCATATAAAGCTTCAATTGTCTCCAAATCCACTATGGAGTTGTCCACTCTAAGAACCGCTGCAACAATAGATCGGTTTATTAAAAAACACCCACACATATATATAATAAACTTTTGCAAACTTGCAATATTAGTGATTACACTGGAAAGCATGTGTATATTCTTCTGACATTTCTGAACATTTCTGAACCTGATTTCAAGAGCTGGTTCCTACCTGGATTTATCACATAGCATATTGGTATTTTATATTCTATACTTCATATTTTTACACATTAGAATAATGCATGATGTAACACTGTATATCATTAGATGTCAAAATCCTAATAAAGACAAACATTAAAGTAGATAGTTCTTAAACATGAATATTAATGATAGTGATATGATTTACAGTATTTCTTTTGTTTTATAATGGCTGACACTGATGCATTGACTACACAATTACCTTTGTGCTCTCATGTTCAAGTCACCATAATAAAACATAAAGCTCAGAAATAAACCACAGATCTGCTGCACCACCACACATTTAGAAATTAAAATTAATTATTTTCTTCTTTGCACTTATAAGAAATTTGTAATTCTCACTGAATGTTTTTAATTTTCTCTTTTATATTTCATCATTACCACTGTAGAAAGAGAACATAACATACTGCCTGGTGGTGGACCACATACATTTTCACTAGATCACCAGAGTGCAGTACAGTGAACAATAATAAAAAAATTTGGTCAAATATGATATGTATCAGTAATATATTTTTATTGCTGACAGGTTACTGGGGCAGCTGTGCCATGGCCGAGCGCCAGTTTGTGAATGGAAGGCGAGGCTGGGGGAAGACAAGCGGTAAGAGTCACACATTTACATTTACATTTGCGCCCTTATCCAGAGCGACGTACAAAAGTGCTTTGAGGCTCTAGCAATGAATAAATCTACACTGGTATGCAAGATTACAAACTTATAAATATAACTCTTAAATTCTACAGAGCAAACTTGGAAAATGCTAATTTAAGTGTATCAGGAAGAGGTAAGTCTTCAATCGTCGCTTGAAGATAGTCAGGGACTCCGCTGTACGGACACACCTGTTGGGAATGTGTCTAAACATTGTTCTGTTTTACAGTAAGCGGATAAGAGGAGTGAAAGAAAGACGAGAGAGAGAGAGAGAGAGAGAGAGAGAGAGAGAGAGAGAGAGAGGCAAAAATGGCAACAATCTAATAAAGAACCTGATTCTATTAAAACTGGATGCCGCTTCACTGTTCTTCCTTCCCATGAACAGCTCGCTCTGCACACACTGGTGCTGAAACCCGGGAAATGAGCGGACCTTCACTTTCTGGCACTCCTTTCCGGTGAGGCTCAGTTTGACAGACAGTGATTCCGCTCCCTTAAGCTCCGTGAAGTTGGCTGACCGTTCGCGTTCGACTACCCGAACACAAAAGATGTGCACAGGATGAAGTCAAGGCTATGCTTGACATGGGGGTAATAGAGGAGTCTTACAATGATTGGAGCAGCCCGGTGGTCTTTGTGCCCAAGAGGGACAGGTCGGTCTGATTCTGTGTGGATTATCGAAAAGTCAATGCGTTGTTTAAATTTGACGCATATTCAATGCCTCACATCAACGAGCTGCTCGATTGGCACATTTTTTGTCAACACTGGATTTAACCAAGGGATATTGCCTGATTAATGTCCAGTGAAAAAAACTATTTTTTCACTCCGGTCAATTTACTCCAGTTCTTCACACTTCCGTTTGGCTTGTTCGGGGCGCCAGCAATGTTTCAACGTCTCATGAAGTGAATTCCCCAACCCCATAAAGGGTAGGCATCACCTCAGAGAGAGTGAGGTGACCTTGAAGCAGGCAGAACCCAAAAAAGTGTGCAATTGGACGGGTAGAAGTACGTTATCTGGGTTTTCACTTGGGTCATGGGCAGGTATGTCCCCAAAATGATAAGACAGCAGCGATTGCAGCCTGTCTGAGACCCAAGACCAAAAAGAAACTATTACCGGATGTTTGTACCTAAGTATTCAGGCGTCACCAGCCCGCTGACTAAAAAGGGAACGCCAGATCCGGTTCAGTGGACTGAGTCGTGCCAGCAGGCTTTGTCTTATGTAAAAGTTGCACTCTGTAATGGACCACTTTAACATTCTCCTGACTTATTTTTTCCTTTGTCTTGCAGACAGACGTGTCAGACAGAGGGCTGGGGGTTGTGTTGTCTTAGGTGGTGGAGGGGAGGAGCACCCGGTGCTGTACAGTAGCCGTAAGTTGTCGGTGTGGAAAAGCCGGTACAGCACCATTGAGAAGGCGTGTCTTGCCATCAAGTGGGCAGTCCTCACCCTCTGGCACTATCTGTTGGTATGGGCCTTCACTCTCTGTTCGGACCATGCCATGCCCCAGTGTCTTCATCACATGAAAGATACCAACGCGCGGACCACTCGGTGGTATCTGGCACTGACCGGGGCCCCGATGACCGTGGGCGATTTCCTCTCACGCCGGGTTGGGTGGTCGGGGTATGTGGCAGCGGGGGCATGGTCAAGCACTGGAGAATGAGGGGCAAGGCCAGGGGAGAAGTGGAAAGAGTCACACACTTGTTGGGAATGTGTCTAATCAGTGTTCTCTTTTGCAGGGAGCAGATAAAAGGAGTGAGAGAAGGATGCTAGTGAGAGAGAGAGACAGAGAAACGTGTGTGTGTGTGTGTGTGTGTGTGTGTGTGTGTGTGCGTGCGCACGCACGCATGCACGCACGCTTGCACGAGCGAAAGTGACAACAATCTAAATGAACCTGATTCCATTTGAACTGGTTGCCACACCACTGTTCTGCCTTCCCCTGAACCGCTCGCTCTCCCGACAGTTAACACTAAATTATTGTGTACTTCACCATTGTTAACACAGTATTGCAACAAATTGTGGTATATGCAGTATTGGTTCTACAGAATTATGCATTATAAGAAAAACTAAAAACTTTTACTCAATTCAACAATTTAAGTGTTTTTCACTCTTCTTACTTTTTTATGGATTTCACTAATATAATGTACATCACTTTTTTTTAGTTCTTTGTATCAGTCCATTCTAAACTTAATCACAATGTTCAGTTTATTAGTCATTAGTCAAGATTCATTATGAGCTATTATAAAAAAAAATCAGAATGCGAACCTGTGTAAAGCTGTAAAAGTATGTGTTGTGTGCTTTATTATACATCAAAAAGCATAGTGGATAAAGCCTCTAGGCCATAGGTCACAACCAAAGCCTGTAATTGTTTAAACCTCAAGACCCACACAGGGAGAACTACCACAGTTCTTTAATGATCAATATTGCTTGAGAAGAGAAGAGAAGAGAAGAGAAGAGAAGAGAAGAGAAGAGAAGAGAAGAGAAGAGAAGAGAAGAGAAGAGAAGAGAAGAGATTTTCCCTTTTGATTTGCAGATGTCAATACCCTTAAAATAACACTACAGCTATCTGCTTTCCCCTGCTGAGAAAAGATATTGACAGTTTCACTTACATATACAGCAGATGTGGATCAGGTTTTTATCTGTTGATTCCTTGTTTAGTCACACAATGATTAAGGCTATGTGTATTTGATAAAGGGGTGTAGAGGAGCACATGTTCTGGAAATTTCTAAACACCTATAGATCAAAGGCAATCAGCTACTGCCACCTTAAGTGAGGGGCCTGTGTGCGTGCGAGTGTTTGAGCGAGCTAATATCAGTACCTAAATACACCTAGTATGTGTTATCAGGCACAAAATTAGTTTAGGCATACATATGAGAATGTTTCTGTACCTGAATTCTATGCCTGTTTCTTTCTGATTTACGTATGTACACCATACCACGCTAGCATCTTCAACATGTCTATAAGTCTTTGTTTTACCGTGATGCTGCATTTTCCCAAAAACTTACATTAAAGATTTATGTGTATGTACAGTATCTCACAAAATTTAGTACACCCCTCACGTTTTTAGCAACCATTTTAGTATAACTTCTCAAGGGACAATACTATACAAATAAAACTTGGATATCTTTTAGAGTAGTCAGTGTGCAGTTTGTATAGCAGTATAGATTTACTGTCCTCTGAAAATAACTCAACATACAGCCATTAATGTCTAAATAGCTGGCACAAAAGTGAGTACACCCTAAGTGATAACAGCTGTACGTAATTTTACCATGCATAGCCACATGTCCTATTCATCATCTTCATGTTTTTGCCTGCTTGACAGGACCATACAAATGTATGTATCTTGTATTAGAGCAGTTAAAATGTGGTGCTTTAAATACAATTCTCTTATATTGACCACTGGATGTTCTATATGAAACCTAATGTAAAGAATTCTCTAAGGATTTGAGAATTAGAATTGTTGCTCTCCACACAGACATCCTAGGCTATAAGAGGTTTGGTAACACCCTGAAACTAAGTTACAGTACAGCGCCCAGGGTCATACAGAGGTTTTCTAATATGGGTTCCACTCAGAACAGACCACACAAGGGTCCATCAAAGAATTTTAAGATATGCAGAAGATGGCTTAAAAAAAACAGATGCATTAATGCTGCCAGCATTGCATTAGAGGTTGTAGAAGCGGAAGCTTGTCAGTGCTCAGACCATATGCCGTACACTGCTGTCCTGGTTCCAGCAAGATAAACTTGTTTGGCTCAGATGGTGTCCAGCATGTGTGGTGATGCCCTGGTGAGGAGTACCAAGAAAATTGTGTCTTGCCTACAGTCAAGCATGGTGGTGGTAGCATCATGGTCTGGGGCTGCATAAATCCTGCTGGTACTGGGGAGCTGCAGTTCATTGAGGGAAACATGGATTCCAACATGTACTGTGACATTGGCAGAATGGTAGTTTTTTCACCATAATAATGATCCCAAACACACTGCCAAGATGACAACTACCTTGCTGAGGAAGCTAAAGGTGAAGTTGATTGAGTGGCCAAGTATGTCTGTGGGACATCTTCAAGAGGAGGTGGAAAAACTCCATAATGTCATTACAGAGGAGTGCAAGAGGATCCCAGCAACAACCTGTTGCAGCTCTGGTGAATTCCATGAGCACGAGGATTAAAGCAGTGCTAGATAATAATGGTGCTCACACAAAATACTGACACTTTGGACACAGTTTTGACATGATCACTTCAGGTTTTACTCACTTTTGTATTTTTTTTACAATAATGGCTGCATGCTGAAAGAACAGTCAATTCAGTTCTCAGAGGACAGTAAATCTGTAGTGCTATACTAGCTGCACAATGACTACTCAAAAATATATACCATTTCTGCTATTAAAAAAACCCTTTAATTTATGTAGTATTCGCTCTCTCTTTCATATATATATATATATATATATATATATATATATATATATATATATATATATATATATATATATATATATATATATTCATTCATTAATTCATTTTCTCCCGCTTATCCGTAATTCGGGTCGCGGGGGCAGCAGTCTAAGCAGGCCCCCGGTTTTGACAGCAGCCCAATCCTCACATCACCGTCCCTTACAGTCCCTCCTGCAGGTGGTGAGCCCACGGGAAGGCGGCCCCACGTCACTCCGACGTAACGGACCTTGATATTTCCCTCGTAAGGGACCATATATATATATATATATAATTAGGTGAATTTATATACATTCAAAACAGAATACTGCAGCCTTGCTCACTTACTTTGTCCTATTTTCTTCCTGGACCTTCACCTATACCCACTGTCCATTACCCTTAGTCAAATAGAAAGTTAGATATAAGAAATAAGAATATAAGATATAAGAAATAATCTATAAGAAATAGATGTTTCCATTATCTTAAAAGCATATATTAATGGATAAACCCTTTCACAAATTCCTGCACTGTGTCTCTCACTTACTTAACAACCCACAGACACACAAACACACACATTACATTCAAATGACACCAGTGCTTACCAAAAATGCAAGAATTTCCCCCAAAAAAAGGCTGACAAAGTAAATCAAAAGACATAAGTGAAAATGGGAGAAAATAACAGTTGTGCATTGCTCACATATTCCCCTGCTAATAATAATTGACCCATCTGTGAGTTATCAAGTCTGAAAGAAGGATTTAGGTGAATTGCTGTCCAATTAAAAGTGGGGAAACATTCAAGAAAAACAGGAAATGTTTGCACAGGTTGTGCAGAGGAGTGTACTGTTCTTACCTTGCTGAATGTCCTTCATCTCCAGATGAAGGCTGGATATTAGGATCCCCACTGCTTGGGAACGTTTCCCATCTAATAACTTGATGATCTGAAAAGAATACAAATATTTGAAAAACTTCAATTAAGTTTTTTATTCATTTAAAACTATCGATTATAAAATGGCATTTATTTATATCCACATCTGTGGATATGGATACACAAAAAATTATAAGGAACATACTTATAGTCACTAAACTAATACATTCTAATTTTATAACATCAAAAATATAATCCCTGAAAAGCTGCTTTGTATTAAGTCAAAGATCTAGTAAAATTGTTATATATATATATATATATATATATATATATATATATATATATATATATATATATATATATATATATATATATCAAAATGTTCCACATGATAAAATATAAAAAGTTTAAGATAATAATAATAATAATAAAATAATAATAATGAAAATCAATAAAAGACAGCTTCAAAATAGGTCTTTAAATACTAGAAAATTTTCTGTTTGTCAAAAGCTATAAGATTCCACCTGGCCTCTTAAGGTTTCTATTAAATTATTTTAGAAACTATGTATTTTCTAGTGTAGAAATATTGGTCATTAGTCAAAGCTAGAAACCTAAAAATATCAGCATTTTCTGTGAATTCTGGCTATGATAGATTTTCAGCTTCAACGAGTATAATTCATAATTGATCTGAAATAAAGACCACCGTTTTTTCACCAATCCTGCTTACATATTATGCTTTTGTACTTAATACCAATACATTCTCATTAAATCAGCTGCTTTCAAAAATATATTCAAGCTAGTACAGTATTTTAAGCAAATATGCCCTGAGCAGGCAGTTACTAGGGATGATTTCTTTTCTGACTGCTCACTGCCCACAGTAACATAAAAACCTCTAATTTTCCTTGTTGGGATCCTAGTCCTAAATCATACCTCTAAGTCTTACCCAGATGCCACATAACTGATTCAGGCAAGACTTCTTTAAAATAATATATGATTAAAAATATGCCTAATCATTCAACCATATCAGACTTTCAAGCTTAAATACAGCAGCATATTTCATTACAAATAAAACAGCAAAAAAATCTTTCATTTTGTAATATAGTCAAAATTAGGATGTAGTTGGGAATAAACAAAGAACAAAATGGAATGATGAAAGAAATTCTTTTGGCTCTGGGCAAGCAGGCTAACATTTATAACAAACTATAAATTTGCACGGTTTTTATTTGTCCCTACACATGGTCACAATTACATATGAGTGAATATCCTCATAAAGGACAAAACAGTTTTTGGCAAGTTGAAGCCCCACTTTTAAAGTTATTGTCTCAGACTTATTCATTAGGTAGCCATTGAACACTCTTACAGGCAGTGAGCTAGCAAGGCGTTCAGTGGGAATCAGCAAGAGGGGTCTTTAAAGTGAGTATTGCATTACAGCCAGCAAAGTGGGCATGCTGCTCCTGCATTCATTATTAATGTCACCAGGGATCTACACTGGTCTCCCCACCCAGAGACACTGCAAAAGTGAGAGCACCTCTCTTAACACCTCTAATGAACTAAAGTGTTAAAGCTAACCAACCTTATAAATCATGTGTTGTGGTATGACTGAGTGACGCTAGTGCTCACCAGGTCTAATACATTAAGCACTGTGGTAAACTAGCAGAGCTTGAATATGACTAATAGATAAGAATCTATGGAACGTAAATGAATTCCACAGCAGAAAAGTCAGCAATTATATCAAAAATATCTAACTGTGAAAGTAGCAGGTTGCTGATTGAATAGGATTAAGAAACATATAAAACATGATTAAGCTTATACTATAACTGGTAACAGGCTGACAAGGTCAAATAACACTTTTCAGACCCCAGATTCTCCAGTAAGATCCTCAGACATTGCCAAGCCAACTATGAGAAACAAATTCTTTAGCATCAGTGGGGCATGACTGACACAGCTTTACCCAGATCTAATCAGGGAAAACAACCTTGTGAGGTTTTGAAACCACCTTTACTGTTTGCTGTCAATTTAGAGAAAGGGTTCAGTATCTGTTTTCTGGTGTATTGGCACAAATTAAATTGATTACATACAATTAAATAAACGAGAAAATAAAATAGTTTGCATTTGTTAGACCCCATTTGGATGAACTTACAGATGTGTAAGTTAGTGTGTGTGTAGGTTTTACATTTAATATTTAATTTTTTAAAGATATGATCTACTTAACTGTTCTACTTATTTCAGCAGAATTTAATGAATCTCTTCATTCCTTCCATCCTTTATTCATTCACTCCCTTAAAAATGTGGAAAGTCAGGTTTTTCTCCCTTTTAGAGGAATTCTTGAAGCTGGACATAAAACGGTAAAGAATCCATAGCTCTTGCATCCTGTGCTAACTCTAGTAAATTTTTTTATACCCCTGCCATTGTTGTGTTTGTTTTCAAGTTTCGGGTCTGCCACTTACTTGTTCCTGAAGGAACTCAGATTTTATGTTCTATCTTCCACACGTAAAAAGGACATGTGTACCAAACCGAAAGCGAAAAATTTCAGTATGAATACATGTACCGATACACTTCTAAGTGACATGCACCTTGTTGAAAACATTAAGCAACAAGCATAAGGATGAATATATATATACTGTAACCCATATTGCCATATTGAACCATGTGCTTCATTTCATGATTCAGCTGATCAAGTCAAAATCAAAATGAAAATCATGTAAAATGTTTGACTTTTGCAACACTTATGTAGACTTTTTCTTTACACAAACTGTGAAGATTACTAATACTAAACACCATCAACAGCATTTAGCAAATATTGAGGCCAAAATTCTTGAGACTAACACACCAACTGAAATAACACAATCACTGGAAAGTTCTGCCAGAGAGCATCCTGACCCAGAACCACTGGCTGAATATCATGAACCCACTCTCAGGCTTCAAAACTATCCTAAAATAACTGCTCAGTAAACATGAGGTGATAGTGCCTGTAAATTATCACAGAACATGTGAGTCAGAACCAATTAAACTGGTTTGTTTGACCAGCATTATCATTAAACAAACGGTGTATTAACTGTGATTAATCTAGTGACTAGAACTGCTGTGTAAAGTTTATGTGTTAAGGCTACATATGCTAAGCCCTCTACTATGACAAGAAAGGAAATAGATTAGGACACAATTTACATAATGCATCATTGTTTTTTTAACAATACTCAGCAAAGCAAGAAAAATGTGCTAAAAAAACAAGGTTTTAAGTCTCATCAAAGGCTGTGTTCATGCCTTTTTCACAAGTGAAGCCACATGCCTGCAATTAGGTTGAGTCCAGTGGGTTGAGATGACAGAGACTTCCTTTACTTTATGTCATCTCCCCTTCTTTCATATGATAATGAAGAGAAAGAGAGAAGGCCTTAGGAATATGCACGACGTGTAATGGGACACATGAAACAAATTAGTTTTTCCCTTCCCCCTTTACACAACTACCTCATTTAGTTGTGTAGAAAGATGAGGTACTTGTTTCAGTTTAAAAAAAATTTGAGGAAACATTCAATATCTGCATTGTTGTCGGGATACCTAAGATACCAAAAAACCCACAAGGACAAACCCAACTTTCATAATGATCAGAATATAGTTTCCACCAAAAAAAAAGGCCTTAAACCCTCAAGCAAGAGACCCGGGCCCAATCTGGCAACACTTTGAGAGCTGGTAATGCACACAAGCACTGTCATCACTCTTTGCTAATGTATTCATGAAAGAGGATGCCAATGCA
The DNA here is from genome assembly GCF_946808225.1 of Silurus aristotelis. Classification (NCBI taxonomy): domain Eukaryota; kingdom Metazoa; phylum Chordata; class Actinopteri; order Siluriformes; family Siluridae; genus Silurus; species Silurus aristotelis. The sequence goes on along the minus strand of NC_139582.1, from coordinate 24,310,257 downwards.
CAAAACCCCATTGCAGTCCACTACATTGTTCCTCAGATCCCATTGATCCAATCCTGACACACCTGACTGCTATCTACTATTGGCTTTTTCCCCCTATACTGCAGCGTAAGGATGGCCAATGCAGGAAACAGACAAGGAGCCATGTCTAGCTGTCTGAGTCAGCCACCCCCTCCTCCTGAAACTTCTCCACTCTTTTACCCTGAAATCTTTTGTTTTTCGGTCACCATCATTTCTTGGAAGAATGACGAAGGAAAACTATTTATACCTTGAAGCATAAACAATTGAAAATAAAAAAAAAGAGATGGAGATGTAAACGTGCTCCTTTTGTTTAGCTGACCTTTTGGAAATTGCTTGGTCTTGCCAAGAACATCCTCACCAATGTTCATCTGTCACTTTTATCTGACACAGTGTTAAAGCTTGATAATGGTCCTTACTTATTACTTTTCAAAGTTTGTTTTTGAAAATATTTGAGTTCAATGAACTTTAAATATTAAAAATTAAGCTAGAGAAGTTAGAAAAGTTATGCTCAGGGATTTTTTCAATCATATCATATTTTCCATTTGTTGTTCCTTGAGAGGTTGCTAACACACAAAAGAGCAAAAGGCATACCAAACAGAAACTTCCTGATCATTTCCAACAGTGATGCTAAGCAATTTGAGCATATAATAAACTGCATAGACATGTTGCATTTACAGTAAATATGGTACAGATTTATGCTATAATATTATACACTACAGAGAGCAAATTTACATAACACTGCGGCAACATTGCTGTAAAAAAAAGCAAGATTATTGGCAAAAACAGTGGAATATATACAGTATGTTAAAGCAAACAAACTAGTGATGAGTGATGAGGTGTTAGCCTTGCAGTGTGTAGAGATTCTAGGAAACAGACAGCTGAAAAGACCACAGCCTGTCTGAAATCAAATTCATTGAGGCCACCTCTGAGGCCAGAGTGAACAGACATGCACACATTGGCGACTTGGTGCCCCAACTGATTGATCAGAAGGAGAATGTGTATGGATCTAAAGCAGGACTAGACAGGGCCAGCTGAGCTGTCTGGATGCCAGGCAAAGTGCTGACTTGTTAAATGGGACATCATTGTCAGTGTTGGAGCCAAAATCTTTTCAAACCAGTCTAAATCTTTACAATCTTTTAGGAGGTGTGCTGATTGAGACAGATATAACATGCTGCATACTGTGTGCATGCAGGTCCACTAGGGCCAGCAAGGCCTTCTTTGTGGGCCTGAATTCTATCAGAATATTGACTTAGGTTTTAATATATTCTTGTCCATCAATATGTATTCAGTTATTCCTAATAGTCTATTCTCTTCACCATAGCCTTGCTCTCAAAGATGCTGCATTTAGGAGCCACACCACTGAGTGCCTGTTTATGTTGGAGTTTCTATAAAATCAGATTCCAGCTGATTTTTTCAGCAGAATTCAGATTAGATTAGTTGCTGTAAGGCCAGCACTGTGAGCATTGTGTTTTTTTTGTATAAACTCTACGTTGCTTGAACCAATCAGAACACGTTGGCATTTTCACATTCTTTGATTGGATGGTCAGAGCATGCTACTCAGAGCTATCAAACTGCAACTGCGGCAAATTTCACAAAATGAAATATATTGGTGCGGATTAAATAACTTTTTTTTATCCGATTTGGTTGACAGAGGAAAAGAAATTGATTTGGTCGCAAATACTCACAAGGACAAGACATACTTTTCAAGAAAAAACATCATGGACATCATGAGAAAAGGTCAGCCAAAATAGTTCAAAACAGTTGTTAAGTTTTTTCATGAACCATTTCTACGTTTGAATTTTCGTTCCTGTTGCATAAAGTTGCATAAAAACATACAGTTTACCTTAAGTTTAAATCCCTGGTAATGCGTGGAAACATGCAAAAAAAAAAAAAACAACAGAAAACCTGGGTCATTTTATATGGTTAATAATCGGCTAGAGATGATTTGTGTTTATTGGGTTTCTTGCTTTAGTAATGGCATTCATTCTGGCTGTATGAGATTCCTGTCTATGATACAACGCTCTGTTATACTCCATTTTTGTATAATATTGATATTTTCTATAACTGTGATGTCATAATGATGTTATTTAAAGGTGAATTGATTTAGGTATGACACCATTAAAATCCTAGGTGTGAAATGCAGGGCCTGCCTCTGACACACACACACACACACACACACACACACACACACACACACACACACACACACACACACACACACACACACCCACACACACACACAGAGTACCAAATATTTGCCCACACCTTATCCATCAGTGCTCTGTTGGTCTGATGAGTCAACATTTCAGATTTTTGCTTCTAACCTCTTTAGAACTACATAGGCTGAATGGATTTTTCCCCCGAATGTGGGGTTTCAAACAAGCTAAGTATAGAGGAGGAGGTGTGATGATGTGGGGTTGCTTAACTGGTAACACTGTTGGTGATTTAGTTAAAATCGAGGGCACACAAGTTTTGTACTTAGTGGGACAATCATTTGTTTTCCAACAGTACAATAATAAACAACCCTCCAGGTTATGCAAAATACATTTCTCCAAGAAGGAGAGTGATGAAATGCTACATCAAATGACCTGGCCTTCACAATCCCTAATCAAAATTTAGATGAGATGATTTGGGATAAGATGGACAGGAGAGTAAAGGAAAAGCAGCCAACAAGCACTGAAAACCTCTGAAAACTCCTCAAGATATTTGAAAGACCATTCTAGGTGACTACCTCAATAATCCGATGAGAGAATGCCTTGAGCATAAACTACTTTCGACAATCTAAAATATAAAAACATTTAAACACTGTTTTTGTTTACTACATATTTACATTAATGTTCTTTCATAGTTTGGATGTCTTCAGAATTAACGTTCAATGTTCCGGCCAAACATATCAGTCTGTTTTTATATTGGTCTACCATTAATATATCATATAGACAAGAGAGTGTTTTTTTTGCACTATAAGTTCCTTTAAAACACCACAAACTGCACCACAGTGACAATGCAACATCACAATACCCCTAAATGGTTCTTTGGTTGAGCCTTAACGTCTGTATGTACACCCTGACAACAGAGTGTTTATGAGTCAAGTCATATAAATGAGGACTTAAACACAACAGGGTATGCTGTTATAGGAAAAGAATCAATAACTGGGTTATGTTGTGCAGTTTCCACCTGTAGGTGATTATTTTCCTATAATAGCAAGTGCCAAAGTATTGTATTCCTTGTATAGAACAGCAACATTTAAATAATATTTTATGCAAATATGAACAATGAACTAGAATATGAATTATATGCAATAAGAACTACAGTATGCTATTATTAGAGATTTAGAAGTTTTTTTTTTCACCTATTAACTCTATTAATTATACTAAAAAAAATGTAATTGTTTTAAGTCAAAGACTTTATGAAAAAGCTTGCCTTTGAAATTGGTTACGGAGAAATGTGAAGAGGTGTTTAAATGAGATGTAGATATTCAGCTTTTATATCTAAAATATTTCATGGACAATGTAAAGAAACTGCAATTATGCAGAGTGCTGTGGGCCATGCCTAGTGGTCTTCAAATAAACTGTATAATGTATAATATAAGCATGTTTTCAATTACACTGTTTGGAATCAGAATTGGAAATACTTTATGTGCTCACAAGAACTGGGTTTGGGTTGGTGCCAGTGTGCAACATTAAAAAGTATAACATAAAACAAAACAAAGAGTGCAAGATGGAAAACTGTGTCATGACAGCATCAATAAGTGCTGAAATAATGAATAATGGTGCAGAAATATGATTTGAAATGAGCCCCAAATACCCCCTAGTGGTAGTAATAAAGTACTCCATCATTCTATTAATTATATGGAATAAAGGACTATACTGCATATTTTGTGTGCGTTTTTGTGTCCAGTTCAGTTAAGGGACAGCAAATATAACAAGCCTTCAAACTGATGACTGGCCATTACAGGATGAAAGTAGAAACCTTAACCTCTCAATTTGGTCCAAACATGTTGGAGTGGGAGGAGAAGACATACCTTCTTGGCTTTGGGCTTCTCCTCATATGTGTCGGAAAGAGGCTTCTTCTTTGGCTGCAGCATAGCTTTGGAGAAAAGCTCTTCAAACTCCTTCGTGTCAACAATATCTGGCTCTTCCAGAGAGCCCCACAATGTGTTATTACTGGAAAAAGAGATACACCAGCCATATCACTGTACAAAAAGCATGTAGAGATATGTTACGTTTCAGACAGCAAAAAAACAACGGTTTGTGACAGAGTAAGGGAGGATTATAAAGTGCAGATTAGGCATGGTGTTCACTCCCTGCTGTAAACAACAATTATTTATGCTTAAAACGTTTATCCAAAGATTTTTTAAGCTTTGCGAGATGAGGAGAAATGTTGATTTTTTTGTAAAAGTGAGCATAAAAAAGAAAAGGTTCTGAAAAGATTTTGTCCCACACGTGTCACAGAGAGATGATTCAAGTGTTCTTCCAGAAGCATTGCATTTGTCTGGACAGAACCACTGTCTCCTCCAAAATGACTGCGTCATTATGAATGAGCGGTATTTGAGTTGGCCTGTTGCTCAGTAACATGTTTAATACAAACAGGCTGCCTAGTCAGGAGAAGCGGGGAAACTAACATTGCCCTCATTGACTCTGCTACCTTCCTTTTTGTCTCTTCCTCCAGAAGGGGGGGAGGGAATCAAAACCTCAGATAATACAGCAGTTCATCTCCATCTGCTCATGTAAAGTGCTCCTGACTGAGGAAAAGCCAGAGAGGGCTTAAAAAGGCATAAATCTTATGCCACATAGGACAGTTTAATGGAACCAATTTTTTAGGATGTATTGTTATAATTTGTGTAAAGAATGTGGGTTCAAGACTATTCACAAGACAGAGTGCAAAATGCATTGAATGGTAAAAAATAAAAAGAATTTTTTACAACTGAAACTTTTTCTATAAATATTAAATAAAAACCTCTTTCTTCTTACTCAATTCCTCACCATGCAAATCAGCATGCTTTTTAAACCTGTTTAGATTATGTAGCACTTCTGCCATGCAAACAACTGTAAAGGAGCAGTTACTATATACTGTAGATGATTACATATCAGAATAAACTCATTGCTATAAACCTAAGATTTTAATTCAATTCTGTTTATTTGAAGCTTTAGGGATATAATCTGAGCAGAGTTTACCTCACATAATAAGCTGCCTTGACATTAAGGAGAGCTTTGGCAGGGTGTGTTTGTGATTGAGTAAAAGATTTTACAAGCGAGAAACGAGGTTTTAAAGTACATAAAAGGGTCAAATAGTTGGTCACGGATAGAATACCATAGCAATCAGCCATGCTGCCAGTGATTCAATTAAGGAAAAGTGAGACTAATCTGAAGCATTTGGAGAAACTGGTTTCCAGCAGTATTGTTAAAACGGATGTGATGGGAATTTTACTCTTTGCCTACCATTTGTCCCACTGCTTTAAAAAGCTCTAATGCATCTTAGTTCTTTCCTTAACTTGAAAGTATTTCGCTGGAGATGAGCCAATGTTTACACATTTTAAAATTTTACCTTTGAAGGTTTCTTTGTGAGGAGTGCAAACTCAAAGACTAGCGTTGAAGACTAAAATCATGATTTATGGGGTGTAATGATGTGTTCTCAGTACACACATAAAAACAAATCTATATTTATATGTCTATGTATAAAAAATAAATAAAACTTTAGCACTGATGACTAACACGAAAAGTGAGTTTAGCCCTGATACTTCTAGACTTGAGTGATGAAGGACACTAAGGCAGTGCAGATCATGTCTTAATCCTACTTACTGTAACAGGAGTCCATAGAACTCCTGTGCTGCACTCCAAGCCCTCCAGCTGTATAAACTACAGGCACTTTAAAACAAGTAGTCCATTTTCCCTAATATTTGTGAGGTATGTACACATTATTGTGTCTGTGTGTGTGCTTTCAAAATTAGATATTTAAGTGTCCTTACTTGCTGTCCTGAACCTGAATTCGAGTCCAGTAGAGAGGCTTCATGGGACATGCAGGTTCTATTGCTGGTTTGCGTGGGTTTTTTTCCATCGGTGTCCCAAAGGCCGGTAAAGGAGGTGGGGGGCCAAACCCTGGAAAGGGTGGAGGTGGGGGTGGTGCTCCAGGCATACCAGGTGGAGGAGGAGGAGGAGGAGGAGGACCGGCTCCAGGAAGGGGTGGAGGAGGTGGGGGTGGTGCACTTCCAGCTCCAGGTAAAGGAGGTGGAGCGGGTGGTGCTGTTGACCCAGGTAGAGGTGGTGGTGGTGGTGGGGGCGGAGGTGGCAGTGGTGGTGGGGGCGGTGGTGTTGGACCCGAAGCTGGTGGGACATGTAATTGGCCAGGCAGAGGAGGAGGTGGTGGAGGTGGAGCTCCAGGTACCACACCTAGATTCTGGGTGATTGAATCTAGGTCAAGTTTTCGTGGCAGGCTTTGAACAGGCTTGGTGCTCTCACTTTCTGGAGTCTTCAAAAAAGTTTCCCGGTCAGTTTGTATGCAAACATTACGATATGTTTTGAGGGATGCGTCATCTTCTGTGGACACACAAGCATCACGCACTTTTCGCTTGCCCCGTGTATAGCCTTGGTCCTGCTCAATTTTAGTAATGGTTTCTTGCAGCCGGGAAATAGACACTGCATGCTCTCCACGCAGACGGAAGACCTTGAGCTCAAACTCAGCCTGGAATTGTATGCGGGTATAGATATTTGACAGATATTCGTGTTAGTAGAGAGTGATAATGTAATGACAATCATTCATGTCATAAAGCAACTAAGCATTAAGAAAATGGCTAATACATGAAATATTACTTAAAAACTAAGATCACCAGATCTTTAGGAGTCTACTAGTAGTATAACAAGTCCAATGAACCTGAAATGTATCTTAAGCCAGCCAACAAAAACAAAAATTACACATTATTACAGTGTGAAGACTTTACTGACAGTTCTAATCTGTAAAACTTTTTTTCAATTGAAACATCAGAATATGACAGAATAGACATTCATCTAAAACACATTAATTAGAGGAAGGCCTAGAAATAATGTTTCTGCTAATGCAATCCTGTTTTCTGCTTGAGCAATGATCATGAAGATTTATAAATCATGCAGCAATTAAAACAATTAAAAAAATAAAATAAAACATTTATCTTACAAACTGCCATTAAAACACTATCATATAGTGTTATAGAAGATAAACAATATTTCATTAAAATGATATGATAATATCACCCATAGTGCAAAATTGACGTTTTAGTAATTTTTAACACTTCCAGGCTATATCAATTCAAGTTGCTTCAGCTTCCTACTCTTCTAGGCTCTGTGGTAATATTATCAAGTTTCAACCATGAAAGTAAATGCAAAAATATTTTTGGTCTGTTGAAATGTGAAAAACAACAAATGTTTTATATGATTTCCACATGTTTCTTATTATAATGTAGTCTATGAAGAACCCAATGAGGCATGTTTCTGTCTTTCAGCGCTCTGCTTGTCAGTGCTAAACATCTCCATTTTGTTTTCCCTCAAACCGAATGGGCCTGTGACAAACAACATGCTATGACACAATAGATGTGGCTACATAGGGTAACATTAATCATCCTCAATGACACGTAAAAAGACTGCAAAAAAAATAAATGCTACAGAACATATGGTTTGAAGCCTCTCTAATGGCTTATTTTGGCAGGCATATTTATTCAATTAATAGTTTAATATTTTATAACAAATAATGCATGGATAGCGTTACACACAATAATGTTCCCAAAAGACTAAAACTAACAGTTACTTCAACAAAGCAATTTTATTTCATATGGGTGGCTTGAGTTCAACACCAGTGACTGTGAAAAACAGTTTTATTGAGCAATGCACGCTGACAATCTAAACATATTTGACAAGGTCTACTCAATCTGGCTTAATTTGTTTAGAAAACCAGACCGGAGTGCTAACCTCTAATGTGTCAATGTCTGTCATTACATATGTAAATCACTTTTAGAACATAAAGAAAGGATGTAAAAAAAAAAAAACTGTATCAGAAATATTCTCTCTCCTGAGATTTCTGTAAAAAAGCATTTGAAATTGCCATTTAGCAGCATAAACAATTAATTGGACCTTTTCTACAGCAGATACATCAGTACAGGGTGCACAATGGGAATTCAATGGGAATTAATTCTAACCTATTTTTTGGCGTATCTCAAATAAATAATTTTAAAAAGTTGCCATATAGAATAGTAATGGTTTTGACTGTAATTTCTATGGATGGAATGTCAGGACACATCCAGCTTGTAAACTTTGATCTTGTTTCATATGAGGAGCTAGCTGGAGATAGACCTCCATCTGGAAACTATAAGTCCAGAATGGCTTCTTTAGTTAATTCTGCTAGTGCTATGAATCAGGCATTCTTAAAGTATGGTCTACGGACCCTTGAGGGGTCTATGACCTGTAGCCTGGGGGGTCAGAATTAATTTTTTTAGAACACTATGATTTTGTGATGATTTTAAAATCCAGCCATAACAACTGAACTAACTGTATAACGTGAAACGTCACACAATGTAGCAAATTTGATAGAAATGGCTAGTGTCTGTGAACATTCAAATGGACTAGTGTCTGTGAACATTAAACCACAAAAGTTATTAAAAGCTATTCAATAAGTTTTAAAAACATACCAAAGCACGCATGATGCATGTAGTGCATCACATTTGCCGTCTTACTATAAGGGGACTTGGACACATGAACTTCATCTCCAGAGCTTCTATGAGAGTAACTTCTACTACTAGGGTAGATGCAGTAGTAGCAATGATACAGTATATTGTGTGATTGTGTAATTCATTATAACAATTCTATTAAATATTCGTTATATATAATTTTATTATAATAAAAAAAAAAGAAAAAAAAGAAAGAGCATTACAGTAAACCTCTGCTGTGGAGCGCTGTTTGCTAAATATAAAATTAATTATTATAAAAATTTAATTATTTTTAATTAAAATCATTAAAAAGATATCTCAGTTTTAAAGTATTTAGGTTAAATCTTTTTTTGCAAAAGATCCAATGGCCTCGAAGAGTACAAATTGTAGCAAGCATATGCTTAATGACTGTTATAATTGAAAATACAAAAATTATGGTAATTATGTTATAATAATATAATGTTATAATTGGAATACATGTGAAAATTTCTCCCCTGAAAGGATTTCCGTGCCCCAAAAAGTGTGAGAACCCCTGCTGTGGATTACTATAGCACAATAAACTTTACGTGAACCTGCATTTGCTGGCTATAATTTTTTTTTAACCTATAATTACTCCTGCGCTATAATGCAGTACCTCACACTTGTACTAGTTTTGTGCAGGAAATCAGGACTGAGCAGACAGCAAATTGTCATATGACCTGTGGAATCAATTGTGTATGCTGACATCTAGTGCCTATTGAGCGTACTACATTTTCTAAATGGAACTAAGATAAGAAAAATGTAGATCTTACCTTCAGGTTTTCTACTTCCACTTTACATTCTCTCTTCAGCTGCAGAAGAGCAGCCTGGTGTTCTGAAAGAACAGTTCAAATTGAAAAGTGTAGAGTAGAAGAGTAGAGTTGCAAAAAATTCTGTCAATCTCCTTAAGAAACAGTAAAAGTATGAGATGACAGACACACATGCAGAATGGAGATAAATTGAGAGAGAAAGAAAGAGAAAGAGAGCAAGGGGAATTCTCCGACACTCCACCAAAAAACATTTGATCATACTTTCACCGACAGGAAGGATAAGCGTGAAAATAATTAATATTATTTAATGTATTTATTTATTTATGTAAATACATTGAATTAATAGTATTTCATATATTTATTAATGTAAATACACTATATTATCCTAAGCAAATCTCAAATGAAAAACACCACACTCTCCTGATTTCCAGAAGAAAATCATCACTAAATAAATCCAGGAACAAAACAAAGTTTCATCATGTTCATTATCAGATCAGATCTCAAACCTGTGCCTAAAAAGACTGACTCTACAGTTTTGTGACATTTAAAGGAAACAACATGTTTAAGTAAGGTATTGGACCACAAAACCTATCAAAATACTTTTGATGCACCATGTCAATGCTACTACAAGTTTCTGGAACTGTACTTGACTGATTTACCAAATCTATTCCCTCATTGGTGTTTAATAATGATGGAAAAAAATGCCATCATGATCCATCAACCTGATGATGATTTGTCTACCAGGGAATGTGGAGTAAGGGGAATTAATGACTTTTAAACCAGTTTATACATCACACATGCTGATGTGATCTGACTGTTAGCATTAAAATATTTCCAGAAATGCAGCCATGATATCAATCCATGCCACTTGACTCAAAGAAGCCTTTTGGTATATTTCAACAAATCAGTAATTTAGTAGATTATTCCAGTAGTAGTAATCCGATTTGAGCTTTGTATGGTAATTATTCTAACAATTACCATACAAGCATTTTATGATGAACAATTACAGCAATAATAATGAGCTATTTTTCACTTCTTATGCTGTAAGTTGTCTGCAGAAGTACAGTGTGATCATATTTAATGGCTGATTTCTATGATTCAAAACAAGTTACTATCATTCTTATGATAGTTAGCACGATTTGCTAGGCTAATTATTGTTATCATAGACTACAGAGAAGGTTACTATTTTTCCAAAATGTTTAATGTTTTCATCTTTGTGTAGAGGTTAGAGGTTTTTTATATAGTAAAATAAATTATGATTTTATTAAATGCTTGATGCCCCATTGTGTTTTTTTACCAATGTAATTTTACTAAGGCATGAAGGCACAAGGAAACATGAATTACAACTAAAAGAATCCAATTAAACAGTGATTTCTATCTACATGGTCGAGTATGAGCCTATGCACAATAGCCACATCAGTAATTGCAGGGTGTAGACTATGGGCTAAAGATGTGCCCTTTATTCTACCCCTTTGCCCCTCCTTTTATACTCCACAAGTGGTTACAATTCTAAAGTGCTATGGCTATTTTACATACACTGAACTTCTCAGTGAAACTGGTTTTGCATTTATACTCCTTTTAATTAAAAGCAGGGGAAATTTTCAGCTATGCAATGCATTTTCAATGTAAAATATAAGTAATTTAGAGAAACAAACATTTAAATGTATTTACCATATTCTAAAAGAAAATAAAAGTCATTTGGATACAATACCCTGTAAATTTAGCACTGTGTTCAGAAATGCATTATATTACATAAATAATCAAATGCAACGGTGTCATCGATTTTGTCCAGCTTATTTTCTTTTAGCAATTGATTTTACCACTCGAATCCAAAGTTTTTTTTCTGCTTTCAGCAACATGGAAGTAGATTATAATGTGAGAGGTGTCTTGACTGAAGAATGCCTGGTGTAAGAGCAAACAGTCAAAGAAGTCTTAAGCATGTTTCTGTATATAGATAAATGATCTGACCTGCTTCGGTGTAACGGAGTCCCACTTTCTCTTCTTCATCCTTTGGCTTGGGTGGGGGCCATATTGCTTGAAGTCTCCCAGGTGTCCTGTCATCATTATCTCCTGGGGAGGACAGCTCAGTCTTGGAAGAAAAGAAATCGGTTAAGACAATGTTATAAAAGGTTATAGATTACGTTTTAAAACTTTGTTGCCACCTATACAGCTAATATATAGCTTTGACTACACAAACTTGTATTTAATTGGATATGCCATGTTTTGCCCCACTACTTTTCTTTTTTGACAGCTTGCAGTAGTAATCGTCCACAGTATCCAAATCATTTTTTTTTCTTTGTTGGATAATTTTAGTATACCTGTTACTTGTTTATTTAGATAAACAATAAAAGAATAGGCCACTCTGTATTAAAAATATGTTCCATATTCCATTATTTGGTTTCTGGTCACCTCAGCTCACAGTGATGTAGCAATTAAATAATAACTACATTTTTAAACTGATATGGATTAAAAAACAATCTTCAATAAATGTCTTTTTATATCCTTGATACAAAAAAAAAAGGAAAAATGCTTCAGAAACAATTTCAACACCAGTTTCAGTGCCTAATGACTTATAACACCAATTATCCTGATTATTTTCATTATCCTTGCCTCATGCACAGTAGGTTGAGAGACAGGACACAAAGTTTAGAATATGTAATAATTACAATAAAGTTATGTCATATAACTACAATATCATAGACTTTTAGGCCAGCTATAGTAATCATAGACTGATGACTACAACTAGCCTGGGCAGTGGCCATAGCTTATAGCAACTAAGGATGCAATTCAAGGATCTATAAACTTGTCATTCGTACTGGAAAATAAATTAAGTGATACATACTTTGCCTTCTCCTGGACTCTTGTCAATGCTAGGTGATTTAGTTATAGGTTTCTCAAAGATGGATTTCAGCATCTCTCTTTCATTTTTTATTTTCTTCTTGACAGCCTCTAAATCCACTGAAACATCTACAGTGTTGTTTAATAAGGGCTTAGACAAAAACTTTAAAGACTCTCCTGTTGTATCTTTTGCTAATCCTTTGTCTCCTGTATTAAGGGCTTCTGTGTCCTTTGGGCCTTTTTCTGCACTCTCCTCACTGCGGATGTCATCAAAATATATCAATCCGCGCCACTGATTCTTAGACTCAGCCTTTTCTTTTGAATCAGCTCCCTTTTTGTGTGTGGAAGTGCTTGCCTGGTGCTGTTTCAGTTTAGCTTTGTTGACATGCTGTTTAAGACTCAGCAATGCCCGATCTGTATCTTTTTGCTTGATCTCAGACAGAGTCTCTCTATCCTCTCCTACAGCACCTTTCTTTAGTACCCGTAAACCACTGAAAAGGGCTGGCAACTGGAAGGGTTCCTTGGATGTTAACGAGAGTGATTTGGGAGAGAGAGTTGTGGAATGATTTGTGGTGGTTTTCTTGGTGGCAGACATGTCCTCTTTAATGTCTTGTGAAGGAGAAGTGGCACTTGGCATGACATCATTTAGGGACTCTTTCTGATCCAAGGATAAAGGGTCCTTTGGTTGAAGAGCTAAGATAGGAAAGGTATCGTTTATTGGGCTGTGAGACTCTGACCCGGTGAAACTAAATTTTCGTGTTCCCCAACTCCTGTCTCCTTGCTTTTCTGAAATCGATGAGGAGTCCAAAGCATTTCCATCTGTTGTTGGTATAGCTGGAGAGTCTAATGTTAGCTTAATGGAAGACTCGCAAGCTGAAGGCACATGAAGAGAGTCCTCAGTGTTGTATGCAGAAAGAGTGACTTTGGTCCTATATGGAGAAATAGGAAAAGAATCTTCAGTCCTGCCAGGAGAAAGAAGAACAGAGTCTTCAGACATAGATGGAGAAACAGGAAGAGAGCCTTCAGTCCTGGATGGAGAAAATGTATGTCCATCAGCACTATAATCTCCAGGCAAAACTAGATTGGTTTGTTCCCTGAATATGTGATCTTTGGCAGATGACATATCTAAACCCATTTCTACTCCACTGCTGTCTGCTCCACTATATAGATAAGAATCTCCAAGAAGGTCTTTACATGGAGAAGAGTCCTGCTGACTGTCAGAACTCTTATTGGAAAATGTCCTGTTCAGAATAGATACACCATCTTTACTTGTAGACTCCAAATCGCTTCTATCTGTGAGAACTGGAAAGTTTAAACTTGTTTTAGACACATCACTCTCCCTTGCATGATGATTTCTAGACTCTTCATGCTGGCCAAGACTCCCTCCATCTTCCTCCTCATTTTCATTGTCACTGTAGGTCTCCACTCTGGTGACTTGAACCACATCTGAGTCTGGAAAAACATTAATGGAAGAAGAAAAAGGCCTTCTCCAACTTGGAAAGAGAGAGTTCTCCTCCTTATAGTACTCAGTATTGAACTGTTTAACTGTTAGCCCAGATCTGAGAGTATGTTTCATTTCTGCACTTGGAGGAACATTAAGAAAGCTGTTATTAACATCACCATAGTTAGCAGGGTGTGGAAATGACTCTTCTTCAGGCAATGTCTGGAATGACTTAAGCACAGCGCTCTCCCCTGCTTGCTGCTGAGAGTCTGTTCTTGCAAACCTAGGAGAGGCTAATAACTTATGGATTAATGACCCACATGAATTGTCCCCATCCATTACAAGAATTTTAAAGCTTTCTTTAATCCACTTAAAAATAAAACTGTTCAATCACTCTTTTGTATGCATTCAGTGTGATCAAGACCAGTGTGACATTTTGGTCAGAAAACAGAAGTCTTTTGTGAAAGCAAATCCGCTTGTTTTTCTTGCCTTCTTGAGTGTTTCGATTATAGCCTCAATAAAGCTCCCTCTTATCTTGCTTCCTTTTGGCAGGTAAAGCTGTATTCGAGCTGTGCCCTCTTCAAGACAAAAACATAAATCTTTACCACAACATGATGTTTAGTTCTTCCAGCAAATATCAGACCATCCAGTGCTGTAAATTAGGTTAAAACCGACTGACAGTCCTGGCCATGTTGCTTGTTTACAAAACATTGGAAGTTTAAAGAATCTTTCTGGAAGCTAAAAAGCTATACTTCTCTCCAGCAAGTGTAGTCCAATTTGTCCTCAGCATAAAATTTCAGTGCATGGTAGTCTCTTGGCACTGTGCTTTCTTCTTTCTTGTTGAAAGTATTTAACAGTCTGTGTGTCTACCAAAGAAAGTTTAGCGCTGTCTTTGTGAATATCAGTGAGGTTCGGTCTAGAATGCGTCACACCGGTTTACCTACACTTCCCCCCCTCTCAGCTCCATGGGAAGAGACTGTACTGCCAGGTGTCCTATTACTTATACTTACTTCCTCATAATGGCAGTCTGTACAACCTACGGCACTCCCTCCCTTCCTCCTCCTTCTTTCTTTCTCTCTCTCTCTCTCTCTCTCTCTCTCTCTCTCTCTCTCTCTCTCTCTCTCTCTCTCTCTCTCTTTTGCCCTCCCTCTCTGTCTTGCTAATCCAGTGGCTCAGGTGGAGTGGGCGGTACTGAATAACCCTGTACAAAGCATTAAGCTTTTGCCCATAAGGCTAAGTCACTACAGCGCCACCATTCCACACTGCTAAAACAACAACAACAAAAAACAACTTGGTTTACTTGCACATTTTAAAACTGAACAAATGTATGAAATTAAGCCTTTTGGGCAAAGATGTATGTAATTATATATAAATATAGTACATTCTGCACTAATAAATTTTTTTAAAACAGCAAATGCTTCATTGTGCTAATATTTAAATCCATAATGCATTACTGGTATAAAAGATTTATCTCTCTCTCAGTCATCTATCTTGCTGCAAATAACTCCAAAGTCACAATGTAATGTGTTTCATATTTCTTAAAAGTAATTCTTGTAGAACTGCACCATATATCATCCAGCCAATTCATATTTAGAGCTGATAGTATTTAAATACATCTTAAAAATGTAACCTGTTAACATCTTTATTAATGCACAAAGATAATTGTATAATAGTAAACAAAAGAAAGAACAAAGAATAGAATCATGTAAATTTGTACTATAAGTTGAATACCATTAGCATACTTTAAGAAATAATCAGCTTAAAGAATTTGGCATTGCAACATATTTTTAAATCCTGGGCTCTTATTAAAGTCATATAGTATTAGGTGCTTTTATGTAAGAAACATGACAGATGTTTCCTTTCTGCTATTTTACAAAATGCAACTTGTCTGATTACACAATATAAGAGCTGGCATCTAAATACACATTTACTTTAGTTATTATTATACATTAATTATACATTATTTAGTTAAGGACAAAAATTTACATTTATCTTATAACATCTAATCGGCGCTTTCTCACATCACAAATCCACATTGTTCACATTAGAGGTCATTTTATAACAATCAAATTCAGACAGATTTATTTAAGCTATAATTCAGTTTATAAGAATACCAGTGGGTCAAATGTTTATATACACAATCTCTTTAAACAGACTACAAGATTCAGAAAATTATTCATAATTTTAAGTTAAAGGTCTTGCTTTAGAAATAGTGCACTATTTAACTATTTTGCTGTTGAAATCATGGAAGAATCTGAGCAAATCAGTCAAGAGCACTACACGTTTGGGTCCTTTGGAGTAATTTCCAAACAACTGATGGTACCATGAGGTAATATAAAAATCATTGGACCACACAGCCATTGCATAATTCACAAAAGAGGCACAATTGATAAACTGTTCCAAAAGTTTCAACTGAAACCTAAGACAAAACAACATTGGAGAACTTAGAGGCATCAAGAACCAAATATGTACATCAACTATTTAGAGATTTCTACTTCACATTATCCTGAAAGTGTGGAGCGCGAATGCCCCAACTCCAAGACTGGTAAGCCATAATAATGTCCTGACCTCACACTCATGCAATTTGTGTGACTGAATTAAAAAGTGTGTCTCTACAGTTACACCAGATTTGTCAGAAGCAAAGAGCATACAAAATAATATTAAAATTAATACTATCAAATACTACATTTTGACCAATCTGTAATTAAGATGGCTCTTATTTATTATATTATTATTATATTTATTATATATATTATAAAACAACCTCCTGTAGATATAAATTAGACACCGTAACTGACAACACAGGACTTGTAGGGCAACATAAAATGTAAAAAATTGAGTTTGAATATCTTTTACCTAGTTGTACATAAACATTTAGCCTCAGCTATAAACAGTCTGGAAATGCTAAATATAGCTATGCATTTTCCACTGAAAAAGGCAAGTATTATCTTTAACATCTTTTACAAGTGCTAGTGACATGCCATTCATTCCACCTGACAAACAGCCAAATCAAGTCTGAACTGAACTGAGAAAGCTGGATTTAATGAAATACAAACCATTCTGTCATTCTATAATGTAGGCTGCCAATAATTTATTATATACTGCTAAAAAAAAACAACAGCTTTTCTTCTTCTTCTGTTTTAATTATAATTTAAAGCGCTGTTAGTTGGATGCACTAAGGATGTACCTATTATGTTTCAGAATATTTAGAAATGTAAAAATGCCTTTGTGCTTATCTGTGCTTGGGTGTAACTCCACACCCAAACAAAGTATGATACTGTCCTACCAGCTTAAAAAGGCATGCAAAGAGGAGTACGTGTTGTAATTTGTTTTATAATTTTTAAAATAATAATTATTGTAATGTCTTACCTTCCTTAACTCATCTAAATAAAATGTACAATGCTACATGTTTATTTTCAGGCTGAAATGTTGAAATATGAAATACAAAGACAATTTGTTATAGATCTAGATTAAGCTAACCCCAGTTAATAAGAGGAATACAAATAAAAAATATTTAATGTTTTGTAGATATACTCAGGCTTAAAGGAATTAATTTACTACAAAATTATTAATTAGGAATATGTGAGATATAAAAAAAAAAACTGAAACAAGATGGGTGCAGCTACACAGAATTAAAAAGATTATAGAGACTATTCATTTTAGCATCATAACTTAGTGGCCAATAAAAGCTCTCTGAGATAGTATGAGGAATAAATCTTGAAAAGAACCAGTCTCAAAAGGGAAACCAAACTGATCTGGGTAACCAGATGTCCATTAATTATAGTTCCATCATTGTAAAATTATCAATTGTGTTCTGAGGGACACTTGCAGGCAAAACTGTTCATGCCAAATGCAGCATTAAGCCATTGTAACAGACTGGTTATATTAATTACAGTCCCATCCATATTTGTGCTTCTTGAGTTTCACAGAAAACTGGATCTTTCGGATGTGAGAAAAACTGTAAACTGTCTCAACCCAGATTCCACTTCAAGATACCGTGATACAGCTTTAGAAATGGCTTTAGAAAAGGACAGTCTCTGACCAAAGGTGTACGTAACCATGATTAGCTTTTGAATCATACTATCACCCAATAATTGGGGTGATAATGCCTGTAACAATACAAAGCAAAGGTGTGTGTGACCATGATTACATTTACCTTCACCCGGACAGAACAGAATCACCTGGTGATTTGGGCCATTACTGAATTCTTATACTTAATTTGTATTTAAAGCTAAATCCCATTTACATAACACAGATTGCTATAACTATAAAGATACAGATACTAAATATCTGAGCAGTAATTACCCTATTTTTGCAAAGTTATTTATGTATTTTGTCAGTGCTGTGGTGTAAATAAACTGTTTTCTATATTAAGATCTACGTTGTCCAAATAACATTTTCTAATACTGCCAATCTCATCTGCACTGGTATTAATTCATATATATATATATATATATATATATATATATATATATATATATATATATATATATATACACACACACACACACACATACATACATACAGTGGTGTGAAAAAAAAAAGTGTTTCCTGATTCCTTTTTTTTTTTTTTTGCATGTTTGGCAAACTTTAATATTTTAGATCATCAAACTAATTTAAATATTAGTAAAAGATAACTCACATGAACACAACATGTAATTTTTAAATGAAGGTTTTTATTATTGAGGGAAAACAAAATTCAAAACTACATGACCCTGTGTGAAAAAGTGTTTGCCCCATAAACCTAATAACTGGTTGGGCCACCCAACAACTGCAATAAAACGTTTGCAATAACTTGCAATTAGTCTGTTACAGCGCTGTGGAGGAATTTTGGCCCACTCATCTATGCAGTATTGTTGTAATTTAGCGACATTGGAGGGTTTTGAGCATGAACCGCCTTTTAAGGTCATGCCACAGCATTTCAATAAGATTCAGGTCAGGACTTTGACTAGGCCACTCCAAAGTCTTCATTTTGTTTTTCTCCAGCCATTCAGAGGTGGACTTGCTGGTGTGTTTTGGACCATTTTCCTGCTGCAGAACCCAAGTTCGCTTGAGGTCACAAAATAGATGGCCAGACATTATCCTTCAGTATGTTTTTGAAAAAAGCAGAATTCATGGTTCCATTTATTACAGCAAGTCTTCCAGGTCCTAAAGCAGCAAAACCTCAGACCATCACACTACCACCACCACCATATTTTACTGTTGGTATGATGTTCTTTTTCTGAAAAAAGAACATCTGTTGGTACGGTGTTACTTTTACGCCAGACGGAATGGGACACACAAGTTCCAAAAAGTTAAACTTTTGTTTTGCCAGTCCACAGATTATTTTCCCATAAGTCTTGGGAATCATCAAGATGATTCCTGGCAAAACTGAGACAAGCCTTTATGTTTTTTTTGCTCAGCAGTGGTTTTCGTCTTGGAACACTGCCATGCAGACTATTTTTGCACAGTCTCTTTCTTATGGTGGAGTCATGAACACTGGCCTTAACTGAGGCAAGTGAGGCCTGCAGTTCTTTGGATGTTGTTGTGGGGTCTTTTGTGACCTCTTGGATGAGTTGACACTGTGCTCTTGGGGTAATTTTGGTCGGCTGGTCGCTCCTGGGAAGGATCTCCACTGTTCCATGTTTTTGCCAGTTGTGAATAATGGCCCTCAGTGTGTTTCAATAGAGTACCAAAGCTTTAGAAATGGCTTTATAACCTTTTCAGACTGATAGATCTCAATTACTTTCTTTCTCATTTGTTTCTGAATTTCTTTGGATCTCGGCATGATGTTTAGCTTTTGAGGATCATCTGGTCTACTTCACTTTGTCAGGCAGGTCTTATTTAAGAGATTTCTTGGTTGCGAACAGGTGTGGCAGTAATCAGGCCTCGGTGTGGCTAAACAAATTGAACTCAGGTGTGATAAACCAGTTTTAACAGGGGTGCAAACACTTTTTCACACAGGGCCATGTAGTTTTGGATTTTGTTTTTCCTCAATAATAAAAACCTTAATTTAAAAACTGCATGTTGTGTTCACTTGTGTTATTTTTTTATAATATTCAAATGATTTTGATGATCTGAAACATTATTGTGACAAACATGCCAAAAAAAAAAAAAAAACCAGAAATCAGGAAGGGGCAAACACTTTTTCCACACTGCACAGCACTGTTTACGACTAAGTTAGATCTTCTAAAAGGTTATTGGCAGGTGCCCCTCACACCTCGGGCATCTGAGATCTCTGCTTTTGCTATCCCAGACAACTTTCTCCAGTATACAGTAATGGCTTTTGGTCTCCAGAATGCACCCTCGACTTTTCAAAGGCTAATGAACCAGGTGTTAGGAGGGGTTTTGAACTGTGCTGCTTACCTTGATGATGTGGTGGTGTATTCTGATACTTGGGAAGACCACTTGAACCTTCTGGAGCTTGTATTCACGTGCCTTGCTAAGGCTTCTTAGTATTGAATTTGGACAAATGTGAGTTTGGCAATGGGGTGGACTCTTAACTTGGTAAAATAGTGGGCCGAGGTATAGTCAAGCCTTTGAATGCTAAGATACAGGCAATTAATACCTTCCCTGTTCACAAGTCGAGACGAGACCTCTTTTTTCAGATGTTGTGTTACCCATCACAAATCTTTTGTGTAAAAGTGTCCTATTTAAGTGGTCCCCAGAGTGCCAGGCTGCCTTTGATATGGTGAAACTTCTACTCACCAGCTCCCCCGTTCTTGCTGCTCCCGAGCGTAGCAAAACTTTCAAGCTAGAGGTAGATGCTAGTGGCAGTGCGGTACTCATCCAAGAGGATGATCATGGGGTGGAGCACCCTGTGTGTTTCTTTTCCAAGAAGTTTTTAAAACATCAACTTCACTACATTACAATTGAGAAGGAGGCACTGGCCATGCTGTTAGCTTTACAGCATTTTGAAGTGTATCTCGGTGACAGTTGTGCTCTAGTTCATGTTTCCACGGATCACAACCCTTTAGACTTCCTGCATCAAATGCGCAATACTAATTAGAGGTTGATGCGTTGGGCCCTGATTGTGCAAGGTTTTGATCTGGTCATCACTCATAAGAAGGGTGTGCTTAATATTGTTGCGGACGCTCTTTCACATAGCTGAAAAGGATTACTTTGTTTTTTTTTTTTTGTTGTTTTGTTAAATTATGTGAACCAATGTGGTAGGTTCACACTTGTGTGGGGGGGTGTTACAACGCGCAGTATTTTGCGGGTTGTATTGTATTTGTATGCAGGTGCCATCCCGAGACTCCAGTCCAGGTCTTCACTGCAGTCCTGTGAACTAAAGTCACACCCTCTTCCCTTCTGATGACATCACCAGGAGGAGGCCTATAAAGTCCAGGGGAAGCTGGTATTCGGGAGCTTGCTTGGCCAACGCTCGCTTTGCTTGTTATTCTGTCCGTTTTTGTGATTTTCTGTTACTGACCTACGCCTGTTCTGACTCCAAGTTTGCCTTGTCCTGTTTTTTATTTGTTGTTTTGTTCACCGGTAGTAGAGGTGTGGCTGCCATTTCTGTTGGGTGTGTTTGTTCCCTGTTTTTTGGTGAGGGAGCTAGGGAAGTGTTTTGTCTTTTTTATTTTGGGTTTTATTTGTAGGTGGTTAGTGTATGTCCGAAGTGCTTTTTGTTTATTATTTTGGCCTTGGTCCACTCTGAAGTCTGTCCCGGTGCTTCGTATTGTACATACTTCAATACACCTTCCATTTACGATACCCCAGTGTTTTTGTTTTTATTTCCCCATCACACTTTTACCAAATACCTTTCCATCCACCTAATAAATATTTCTGATCGCCACACACTGGCGATCAAAATTAGAGAACAATTTATAAACAATTGAACATTTCTGAAATAATGTCATCTTCACTGCTCAACAGTTGAGGGAGTTTTTGTCCTGTCTATACCATGCTACCAGAACACCTTTTCCACAAAATAACTAAGGCATTTCCAAAAAAAAACATTATTTTCCAGAAAACACACTGATCAAAATTAGAGAACACTTTCAGATACCTCCCAGTTATTGGTGTTAATCTGGTACCTGGTGCTAATTTCCTTGATTATCTGTCAACCCCTATTTAACTGGCAGCCTACCTTCCAGTTTCACTGACTCTGCAAGATGGTGGGCCGTTCTAAAGTGACTGAAAGCCTCCGGCAGCAGGTTGTCCGGATGAAGGCCAATGGGATGACCCTATCAGCCATAGCAAGAAAAAGTTGGTCGTTTACAAATCTGTGATTTCAAGAATATTGAATCTTTACAACATCACAAACTCATTCAAGTCCGCCAAGAAGGTTGGTTGTCCACGGAAGACAAATACAAGAGAGGACAGGATACTGCAGAGGATCTCAATGGGCAATCGTTTCCAGACTGCAGCTGGGATTGTTTACCAGTTCAGCGCTGAACAGGGTAAGGATCTGTCTCGTCATACAGTGTCTCAACGTTTAAGAGCATTTGGACTGAAAGCCCACTCTGCAGTGACCAAACCCCTCATTAGCAGAAAAAATCAAAAGGCTAGACTAAGCTTTGCTAAGGAGCATGTTGTGTGGACAGAGGAGAACTGGTCCAAAGTTCACTTAAGTGATGAAAGCAAGTTTAATTTATTTGGGTCCGATGGGAAACATTATGTTCGGCGACAAACTGGAGAAAGACTGAACCCAAAGTGTGTAAAGAACTCAGTGAAAAGTTGAGGAGGAAGTGTCATGGTTTGGGGCATGTTTTCTGCAGCAGGAGATGGGCCTCTTATACAGGTACATGGCAGAGTGAATGCAAATGTTTATCAGAACCTTCTTCAACAACATATGGTTCCTTCCCTGCGTTCATCACCCAATCAGCCTGCAGTGTTCATGCAGGACAACGCTCCATGTCACACAGAAAAACGGGTAAAGCCGTTCCTTGAAACTGAAAACATTAAAATAATGACATGGCCTGCTCAGAGTCCTGATCTCAACCCAATAGTGAACCTCTGGAAAATCCTTGGCGACAAAGTTATGGCCAAGAAACCCACTACAGTCACCGAACTGTGGAGGAGACTGGAAGAAGAGTGGACCAAAATCACACCAGAGCAGTGTGAGAGACTAGTGCTGTCCTGTGGCCGCAGATGTGCTGAAGAGCAGAAGCCTGTACACTTCCTACTAATTGCTGACTGTTGTAACCTTCAGAAAATTTTGTTGTAATCTTTTTCCATGCTACAGTCATTGTTGTTTGATCAGTGTGTTTTTTGCAAAATGATGTTTTTTTTTGGAAATGCCTTAGTTAATTTGTGGAAAAGGTGTTCTGGTAGCATGGTATAGACAGGACAAAAACTCCTTCAACTGTTGAGCAGTGAAGATGACATTATTTCAGAATTGTTCAATTGTTTATAAATTGTACTCTAATCTTGATCACCAGTGTGTATGTGTGTATATATATATATATATATATACATACACACATATATATATATATATATATATATATATATATATACATACACACATATATATATATATATATATATATATATATATATATATATATATATATATATATATATATATATATATACATACACATATATATATATATATATATATATATATATATATATATATATATATATATATATATACATACACATATATATATATATATATACATACACACATATATATATATATATATATATATATATATATATATATATATATATATATATATATATATATATATATATACAGTGAGGAAAATAAGTATTTGAACACCCTGCTATTCTGCAAGTTCTCCCACTTAAAAATCATGGAGGGGTCTGAAATTGTCATCGTAGGTGCATGTCAACTGTGAGAGACATAATCTAAAAAAAAAATCCAGAAATCACAATGTATGATTTTTTTACTATTTATTTGTATGATACAGCTGCAAATAAGTATTTGAACACCTGAGAAAGTCAATGTTAATATTTGTTTGTTTGCAATTACAGAGGTCAAACGTTTCCTGTAGTTTTTCACCAGGTTTGCACACACTGCAGGGGGGCTTTTGGCCCACTCCTCCACACAGATCTTCTCTAGATCAGTCAGGTTTCTGGCCTGTCGCTGAGAAACACGGAGTTTGATCTCCCTCCAAAGATTCTCTATTGGGTTTAGGTCTGAGAGACTGGCTAGGCCACACCAGAACCTAGATATGCTTCTTACAGAGCCACTCCTTGGTTATCCTGGCTGTGTGCTTCGGGTCATTGTCATGTTGGAAGACCCAGCCTCGACCCATCTTCAATGCTCTAACTGAGGGAAGGAGGTTGTTCCCCAAAATCTCGCAATACATGACCCCGGTCATCCTCTCCTTAATACAGTGCAGTCGCCCCGTCCCATGTGCAGAAAAACACCCCCAAAGCATGATGCTACCACCCCCATGCTTCACAGTAGAGATGGTGTTCTTGGGATGGTACTCATCAGTCTTCTTCCTTCAAACACGTTTAGTGGAATTATGACCCAAAAGTTCTATTTTGGTCTCATCTGACCATATGACTTTCTCCCATGACTTCTCTGGATCATCCAAATGGTCATTGGCAAACTTAAGACGTGCCTGGACATGTGCTGGTTTTAACAGGGGAACCTTCCGTGCCATGCATTATTTCAAACCATGACGTCTTAGTGTATTACCAACAGAAACCTTGGAAACGGTGGTCCCAGCTCTTTTCAGGTCATTGACCAGCTCCTCCCGTGTAGTTCTGGGCTGATTTCTCACCTTTCTAAGGATCATTGAGACCCCACGAGGTGAGATCTTGCATGGAGCCCCAGTCCAAAAGAGATTGACAGTCATGTTTAGCTTCTTCCATTTTCTAATGATTGCTTCAACAGTGGACCTTTTTTCACCAAGCTGCTTGACAATTTCCCCGTAGCCCTTTCCATTCTTGTGGAGGTGTACAATTTTGTCTCTAGTGTCTTTGGACAGCTCTTTGGTCTTGGCCATGTAAGTAGTTGGATTCTTACTGATTGTATGGGGTGGACAGGTGTCTTTATGCAGCTAACGACCTCAAACAGGTTCATCTAATTTAGGATAATAAATGTAGTGGAGGTGGACATTTTAAAGGGAGACTAACAGGTCTTTGAGGGTCAGAATTCTAGCTGATAGACAGGTGTTCAAATACTCATTTGCAGCTGTATCATACAAATAAATAGTTTAAAAATCATATATTGTGATTTCTGGATTTATTTTTTTAGATTATGTCTCTCACAGTGGACATGCACCTATGATGACAATTTCAGACCCCTCCATGATTTCTAAGTGGGAGAACTTGCAAAATAGCAGGGTGTTCAAATACTTATTTTCCTCACTGTATATATATATATATATATATACATACATACATACATTGTTAGTTAAAAGTGTTGTTTTGCAAATCAAAGTTTTACCTTTACTCCATTAAATTTATCCACTGTCTCATGTGCATTTGTATAATCATTAAGCTAATCAGGTTAAAGACCAGGGGCTTAAGACATTATGTCAGAAATAGAGTGTGTATATATATATATATATATATATATATATATATATATATATATATATATATATATATATATATATATATATATATATATATATATATAAATAATACACACACACACACACACACACACACACACATATATATATATATATATATATATATATATATATATATATATATATATATATATATATATATATATATATATATATATATATATATATATATATACAGTGGGTACGGAAAGTATTCAGACCCCCTTAAATTTTTCACTCTTTTTTATTTTGCAGCCATTTGCTAAAATCATTTAAGTTCATTTCTTTTCCTCATTAATGTACACATAGCACCCTATATTGACAGAAAAACACAGAATATTTGACACTGTTGCAGATTTATTAAAAAAGAAAAACTGAAATATCACATGGTCCTAAGTATTCAGACCCTTTGCTCAGTATTTAGTAGAAGCCCCCTTTTGATCTAATACAGACAGGAGTCTTTTTGGGAAAGATGCAACAAGTTTTTCACACCTGGATTCAGGGATCCTCTGCCATTCCTCCTTGCAGATCCTCTCCAGTTCTGTCAGGTTGGACGGTAAACGTTGGTGGACAGCTATTTTTAGGTCTCTCCAGAGATGCTCAATTGGGTTTAAGTCATTGCTCTGGCTGGGCCATTCAAGAACAGTCACAGAGTTGTTGTGAAGCCACTACATCGTTATTTTAACTGTGTGCTTAGGGTCATTGTCTTGTTGGAAGGTAAACCTTCAGCCCAGTCTGAGGTCCAAAGCACTCTGGAGAAGGTTTTCGTCCAGGATATCCCTGTGCTTGGCCGCATTCATCTTTCCCTTGAGTGCAATCAGTCGTCCTGTCCCTGCAGCTGAAAAACACCCCCACAGCATGATGCTGCCACCACCATGCTTCATTGTTGAGACTGTACTGGACAGGTGATGAGCAGTGCCTGGTTTTCTCCACACATACCGCTTAGAATTAAGGCCAAAAAGTTCTATCTTGGTCTCATCAGACCAGAGAATCTTATTTCTCACCATCTTGGAGAACTCCATGCGGGTTTTCATGTGTCCTGCACTGAGGAGAGGCTTCCGTCGGGCCACTCTGCTATAAAGCCCCACTGGTGAAGGGCTGCAGTGATGGTTGACTTTCTACAACTTTCTCCCATCTCCCGACTGCATCTCTGGAGCTCAGCCACAGTGATCTTTGGGTTCTTCTTTACCTCTCTCACCAAGGCTCTTCTCCCCCGATAGCTCAGTTTGGCCGGTCGGCCAGCTCTAGGAATGGTTCTGGTCGTCCCAAACGTCTTCCATTTGAGGATTATGGAGGCCACTGTGCTCTTAGAAACCTTAAGTGCAGCAAAAAATTTTTTGGAACCTTGGCCAGATCTGTGCCTTGCCACAATTCTGTCTCTGAGCTCTTCAGGCAGTTCCTTTGACCTTAATGATTCTCATTTGCTCTGACATGCATTGTGATCTGTAAGGTCTTATATAAACAGGTGTGTGGCTTTCCTAATCAAGTCCAATCAGTATAATCAAACATTTCTGGACTCAAATGAAGGTGTAGAACCATCTCAAGGATGATCAGAAGAAATGGAGAGGACCTGAGTTAAATATATGAGTGTCACAGCAAAGGATCTGAATACTTAGGACCATGTGATATTTTAGTTTTTCTTTTTTAATAAATCTGCAACAATGTCAACAATTCTGTGTTTTTCTGTCAATATGGGGAGCTGTGTGTACATTCATGAGGAAGAAGAATGAACTTAAATGATTTTAGCAAATGGCTGCAATATAACAAAAAGTGAAAAATTTAAGGGGGTCTGAATACTTTCCGTACCCACTGTATATATATATAATCAACTTTTTGAATGATGTAACGAGTAACTGTAACTAGTTACTATTTTTTAGTGACGAGTGTGTGTGTGTGTGTGTGTGTGTGTGTGTGTGTGTGTGTGTGTGTGTGTGTGTGTGTGTGTGGTGTGTATGTGTTTTACGTACCGCTGGCTCATGTTTTGAATAGCACAGTGTTTCTCCAATTATATCATCCTCTGGTGGTGTGATCCTCAAAAATTCAAGATGATCAGGTCTAGTGGCTCGACACAGGGGCTTATTAGAAATAGAGTCATCACCATCACCATCCATCAACCACATGTCATCTTGTCTCAGAGAATCTTCTGTAAAATAATAAAGAACCATTTCACCAACTGTTGCTTCATAACTTTAAAACTACTGAGAGGAGAGGTGAACGACATTAATCGCCTGATTACAAATACACCTTTCATGGGTGGGATATATCAGGCTGCATTTGAACAGCCCATTCTCAAAGTTGATCATTTGGAGGCAGGAAAAATGAGCAATTGTAAGAATCGGAGCACCCGATTGTGTTTAATTGACAGCTGGGTCAGGCCATCTCTAAAAGAGCAGGGCTTTGGGGTGTCCCTGTTATGCAGTAGTTAGTATCTACAATAAGTGACCAAAGGCAGGACAACTGGTAAACCAACAACAGGGGTATATGGGTGCCCTATAAGCACTATCAAAAGACAACAGAGCACACAGTGCATCACAGCTTGATGTGTATGGGGCTATGTAGCTACAGACCAGTCAGACTGCTGATGCAGACCCCTGTCAAGTCAAGTCAAGTTTATTTCTATAGCTCTTTTCACAACATACATTGTCTCAAAGCAGCTGTACAGAAATTAACAGTTAAGGTGAATGGTGTGCATTTATCCCTGATGAGCAAGCCATGGCGACTGTGGCAAGGAAAAACTCCCTCAGATGTTATGAGGAAGAAACCTTGAGAGGAACTCAAAAGGTGAACCCATCCTCCTTTGGGTGACATCAAGACTGTGATTATAGTCTTTAGACAATACAGAACACTGCAGAGTGAGAACTAACATGAGCACTGGAGTGTAAGATTATGAGTAATGATCTTTCTACAGTCTTTTAGTCATTGTGGTAATAAAATTAGCATAGCTGCTGTGAATGATATTAACAGCACAAGTTGATAATGTGCATGTGATCAGATGTTCTGGAGCAAGTATCAAGAATATGATGTGATGTTTGCTATGTGTAGGCTTTGCTAAAATGATACATTTTTAATCTGCACTTAACCTGGGAGAGTGTGTCTGAGCCCCGAACACTGTCAGGAAGACTATTTCAAAGTTTAGGAGCTAAATGTGAAAATGCTCTACCACCTTTAGTGGACTTTGCTATTCAAGGAACTACTAGAAGTCCGGAGTTTTGAGATCTCAGAGAGCGTGACGGATTGTAGCGTGTTAGAAGACTGGAAAGATAATTGGGAGCTAAACTTAATGTTTTATAAATGAGAAGCAGTATTTTGTAGTCGATTGAAAACTTAACAGGTAGCCAGTATATGGACGATAAGATTAGGGTTATGTGATCATATTTTCTTGACCTTGTGAGAACTATGGCTACTGCATTCTTGCACCCTGTCCACCATCTTACACGATATTAACCAGGTGGTTATAATGTTATGGCTGAAAGTGTATGCATTATATACTGTATGCATTATTGTCTAAATAGCTGGCGTAAGTACACATTAAGTTATAACAGCTGCATGTCATGTAACCATGCAAAGCCACATGTCCTATTCATCATTTGTGTATCTTGTATTAGCTTTGAGTACAATTATCTTATACGGACCACTGGATGTTCAACCACTGGATGTTGCTCTCCACAAAGATGGCCTAGGCTATAAGAAGAACAGTAACACCCTGAAATGAGTTACAGTACAGTGGGCAGAATCATTCGAAAGGTTTTCCAAGACGGGTTCCACTCAGAATAGGCCTCGCAAGGGTTGATTAATAAGAAGTTGAGTCCTCAAGCTGTGTGTCAGGTGCAGAAGCTGGCTTCAATAAACAGACACATGAGTGCTGACAGCATGATTTTAGAGGTTGCAGAAGTGGATGGTCAGTGCTTAGACCATAAGCCGCACACTGCAACAAGTCGGTTTGCATGGCCATCCCAGAAGGAAGCCTCTTTTGAAGCTGGCTCAAAAGAAAGCTCTGCAAACAGTTTGCTAAAGACAATCTGTCGAAGAGCATGAATTAAGTGTCCAGCATGTGTGGTGACACCCTCTGGAGGAGTACCAAGAAAATTATGTCTTGCCTACAAGCATGGTGGTGGTAGCATCATGGTCTGGGGCTGCATGAGTGCTGCTGGCACTGGGAAACATGAATTCAAACATGTACATTTATATTTTTGGCATTTGGTAGGCATTGTGGCCATTATCTAGAGCAACCTCTATATGAAAGTGCACCTATCAACATTTTTCCGGGTGTGGAACGAACTACCCACTATAACTAGCCTTTGCTCTGGGCTTTAATGTCTTTACTGATTAGGTTTAAAAGTTGAATTGAATTTTTGACTAACAAGAAATGTAGTGTCTGTAATCGAGTCACGGTGCAACTGCCACACAAAGGTCAAAGCCATGGCTAACTAGTTAATAAATAATAATAAGACTGATTGTATAGTAAAGACCTTTGTTTAACACTGTACCGCGCTTCTTATTATATATTGTCATTTTGAATCATCAGCTTTGCCCTAAATGCCCCAGGTTATTGTGAATTACTGTTCCCACTCTTTTCTGCTTTCTTCTCTCGGATTTTTAAAATGCATAAGCAGTCGTGAATTCGTAAAATCATGATTTTTTTTATAAGCAGGTGTACAAAACACAAGCATAGCACATTAGTCATATCTCACTTTCTCAAATAAACCAGACATTCTATAAATGTCAAAGTAAATGTCAAAGTAAATAAATAACTTTACATTTAGATTTTTTATAAATTCAATTACATTTGATCTAAAAAATATGAAATCTTTTTTTTATAAAGTAGCTTTACAAAATTTCTTTGGATTAAAATGTATAAGTCAGGGGTTAAAGATGACATGGGATATAATAATAGTAACCAATATCTATAGTTATTTGTCTATGCCAAAATTGTGTAAAACATCTTTTTTGCCCAAATGCAAGCAATGAAACATGTATCCTTTTGTATCAGCAAAATAAAAATAGCAACATCCATAATTAGGAAGGAAAACTAAAAACCTTAATTAAAGTTTCATTATGATAATGCTTCTCCAGCCTGAATCTGCCAGACCTTGAAATGCTGACTGCAATCTTGGTTAGATTCCAAATGCAAAGTCCTATCCCTGCAAACTGCTCTTTATCATTCTTACTCAGAAAATCTGCTTATGCAGCTAATTACTGTCCACTTCACTCTTATATACAGCATTTTGTGTAAAATGTTTGGTATTAACATCTGGTTTAAAGCCAACATTTTAATATATGCAATACAACCAAATAGGTGAATGAAATATATATTAAAAAAAACAATATGACTAAGACATATAAACACACTATATTTAGACATAGTAACATCTAAATGTGACAGAGTAGAATAGCGACTCCCTGTGTGTTGGTGCTGTATTGCCTCACAGGTGGTTAATTGGATGTCTAGTTGTAGTACTTTTACTTGTATTTAAATGCCCAGAAACTAAGTGTAGGAAGGTCGGTTGATTCCCACCCTTTTTGGTTACCTGTTCCTGTTGTCAAGCTAGGGGTTGTACTGTGTGCTAAATCATTGTAGCCATGGAAGTCACGGATGGGCAAACTTTTTGACTCACGGGCCGCAATGGGTTCTAAATTTTGACAGAGGGGCCGGGTCATGCATATACATATACATGTTGTTGAACTCCTTATTTTGCCAGTTCATCAAAGTCTGGAGTAAGTTTTGTTGTGGCAATTCTCAGGATAGATCCGAGGTGTTTGTCTGAAATTGTCGCAGTATTTTAAAGAGTATCAGATTAAGCTCTCTAAAGAGAAGAAGAGAGTATTGCACGCGAAAAACGTCAATGGAGCTGAAGTGCGACATCTTTAGGGGAAATGTGGGCATTACAGGGGAAAGGTAAATTGAACAATGTTTACCCGTACCTATTTTAATAGAATTTGGTCACGTTCGGTGAGCCGGATTAATAAACCCAACGGGCCGTGTGTGGCCATATCTGATCTAAGTTAACTTAGTTTTTTTGTAATTAGCTTGTTTCTGATGCCATGGGCATCCATTCCCAGCTTAAGTTACAACTTAGGTTCACAGGTAGGAAGCTGTTTCTATCTTAGAAGGCAAATTGTTTTGTTTTCTGTGTGTAGGTATGTAGGTCAGGATATTGTTTCTTCTTTTATTCTTAATCGGCTGATTGCCAGTGGTAATGCTATTTTCTTTGTTTCAGCATTGTCCTGATCTGGACAGTCAACTTCAGGTCAAGCTGCTGTTTTTGCTACTTTTGTTAATTTACTGTTTTTGTTTAGGCTGTTTGTTTTTGTTCTTGTTTCCTTTTACTTTTCTCGTGTTGTTTGTTTCTGTCAGTGCGGCTGTATCCTGTACAAGCTGCACAATGCTGTCAACGATGTCACCTTTGGAAGTTTAGGCTTTAATTATTGAGTTGTTTCTGTCTAGTGAGTTATTCTGGGTTTTGTTTGATTACTTTTGCTATGGACAACTAATGTCTTTTATTTACAAGTTTTAGTGTTTTTGTGTCAATAGTGACGTAGTGACGTGATGACGTGATGAGGTTGCACCAGCTCTAGTCACGTCCCACCTCATGAAGATTATGGACCTTTAAAAAAGTAGATGTCGAGCCAGCAAACATCCCAAACCATCTAGACACGTACCAGCTCCATTTGGAGCCCACTTCATGTGGAATTTTGACATTGGACACCGTTGAGTGGCATGGAAAAGCTGGTGTTGGATCTATGATGATCACAAATGTTGAGCTATTTTATGAGTTGTTCAGTAGCTCCTGGTTCCATAATCTCAAATGACTGTATAAGAATGTAGAAGGACATTACTCATAATCTTACATTCCAGAGTTTACATTACATTCCAATGCTCATGTTAGTTCTCACGCTCCAGTGTTCTGTATTGTTTAAAGATTTATAATCACACTCTTGATATCACCCAAATGAGGACGGTTTCCCTTTTGAGTTTGGTTTCTTCTCAAGGTTTCTTCCTCATAACATCGAAATGAGTTTGTCCTTGCTACAGTCACCATGGCTTGCTTTTCAGGGATAAATACACATCGTTTACCTTCACTGTTAAATTCTGTAAAGCTGCTTTGAGACAATGTTCATTGTAAAGAGGCTTTAAAAATAAACTTGACTTGACATCTAGCCTTCTAGAATATTAACACTCTCAACGGTATGTTATATTCTGTTATAGTTTGGTATAATTTTTAGTGAACTAATACATTAAACTGTGCGCCACATAAACACACCCACTGGTCAGTTTTTCAATGAGTGTGTAATAGTGCCACCTTGGGGATGAAAAAATGGCATCTTTCAATCACATTTACATCCACATCCACAATTCTATTAAAATGCCTTTGCAAATTTGATTTGCATATGAAAAATAAGTACCCAATATTAACAAACTAAATGACTACATCAATACTTTTAAGCAAGCCCCTTAACTCTCAATTGCTCAGCCATATACCCGAGACAACTTAGTCACTCTGGATAAAAGCCTCTGCCAAATGCCATAAATAAGAACTCTAAATGTCTAGACAAATATTAAAACACCAGCAGTGACTTTGGAGGCCTTTTTTTCAAATTCCAAAAATCACAATACTGGATTTCACAGTTGTAGTGCACCGTGTGCTGCACAAGTTGAAATTTCTACAATTACTAATGTATTCAAACAAGGTTTGATAAGTGAGTCGAGGGTTGATTAATGGGAATGTTGAAACAAAGGACACAAGGCTGTTATATAGCATACATACACTTGTACTTTATTTTGCAGTCTGTTAAATATACTGTACAGACATTAAATGATATGCCTCATATCAAATAATACTACACTTGTCTTATGGGCTGCTTCTTTTAGGGGTTGTCACAGTGGATCCAGAGATAAAGAAAAATTTGCACAAGAATTCTCTTCTTTATTAACTGGCTAAGCAACTCCCACTGGCTAGAGCTACAAATAAGTAACAACCTGTTATAATAATTAGACTCATTTCTGTTTTAATATTTTTTTTTAAGGATTTTATGTTTTCCTGAACTCACAAGTCCAAACTAAACTTAACACATCATTATTAACATTTCACAGACATTATGACACATAAATGTAATACAAAAGTTCTATTGAGATCAACAAAGGATGAATGCATATATTCATCATTATGAATCATTTATTTAAGTATTAATATATTACTTATTTGTTTGTATTTTACCCATATAGTAAAGTGCATTTTATCCTTGAATGATCATATTTTCTATATAATAGCCAAAACATTTCTTGCCCAAATAAAAGGAAATAGTCCTTAACTGACTTATAAAATAATTGAACCATTCCCACATAATATTTCATATTACTAAGAGTTGCATAGCTGTATTTGGCAATCTGGAAACTGCTGATTAAACCCCAAGTCTGGCACTGTTCCCAAACATGTTTTAGCACTGTCTTACTTGCCATGTCGACACAGACACTTCTGTCAGAGTTTGAGTACATGAAAAAATGTATTTCAGTTAAACTCTGCACGCCTCATGCATTTAATGTGCTGGGATAAGAATAGGCCTAAAAAAAACTACTGTTAGAGGGATACACAAAACACACAGCACTGATTGTGGGTTAAGTTAAGTTCAGTACCATTAGAGCAAGCTGTACAGGGTATTATATAATCTCAAAACAGACCTTGTCATGAATAATTAACTCTATTCATTAAATGCATGTTATTAAGGAGCACACACAAGTGTACTACCTCACTCTTTTTTCATTGCTGTGTGTGTTAGCTCCAGGGGCATGTCATCCTGTTGTGTGTGTGTGCAATGCTTTCTGTCTGGATAGCCTGCCCTAAATTAGACTTGTCCTCAAAAAGCCTCCATCTACTTAACAAATCGACCATAGAATACAAACACTGTACAGGAACTCAAATCAAATACATTCCTCCTGTTCTACAGAGACTATACAGAATAAACAGCTACTAATACTAAGTGTGTGATTAGTAATTAAAGGTAATATGTTTATTCTAAATGTTGTGCATTTCATTATTTTATGTCGAATGTTTGCTATAAATTAAATACTATTATAAATAGAACGCTTACCGGCATGCTCTTTAATTAATTTCTAATGCATCACAGTACCCTATCTTTGATTGTTTTCTTAAAATAGAAAGTCCTCTTCTGTTTTATTTTTTTTTTCTGTTTTCTCTTTGTGATATTACAGTTCTGTTTCTCAAATTTTGGATTTTGTCTGTTATCACTGCTTTTCTATTCATGGTCAATTCAATTTTATTTGACAGGGCCTGGGAATCTTAAGTCATTGTATACCAAAGTATTCTAGAGTCAATTGAAAGTCATCTGTCTGACAGCTGAAGCTTATCTTAAATTGGTTCATGCAACAGGACAATAATACCCAGCTCACCAGCAAATCTAGAACAAAATGGGCAAAAAAACCCTTAAAGAATTTATTTTCCATTATGTGAGAGACTGATAGTCATACAGAACACAAAAACCTCTATTTGCTGCTAAAGACAGTTCTATGAACTATTGAATCATTAAATTTGGTTAAATTGGATTTTTCACACACAATTTCTTCATTTCGGCTTGATACATGTAAAAATAAATGATGACCATGTAATACATTATGTCATGTATTATTGTTCATCTGACATTGCATTAACCTAATTCTATCCTAATTTAATAAAGACCAGATGATTTTATGATGTCCTCTGTGGCCAACCGCCGATTTTGTGAATGGAGGGTGAGGCCGTGTACACGTGTGTGTGTGTGTGTGTGTGTGTGTGTGTGTGTGTGTGTGTGTGTGTGTGTGTGTAAAAAGGAAATATACAATAAAGACGCCTGATTTAGTCAAAACTGGTCGTCGCCTACCACTGGTCTTCCTTTCCCTGAACCATTTGCTCTTCTATAACCTGATACATAGAATTCTAAGAGATCAGGGCATCCTTTTTTTTTTAAGCAACCAATCAACTTTGCGCTATAAAACATGAGACCATCATGCTGCCAAGTACAGGTTTTATTTCTTACATAAAGTGTGTGCAGACCTGCAAATGCATACACAAAAATACTATGTACATAAGTTCGTTCATTCATTTTGTCAATGTGTGGTGCTGTTGGAACAGTACTTGTAGTATATCATGAGAAAGAGGTTGTTAGAAGCTGATAGCTTTTCAGATTAATTTATAACATCCAATCTCTATGTTCAATGATTTTAGGCTCATCGTATTAGGTTGAGAAAGAGAATAAGAACTCCCATGATCTAAACAGGGCAGACATGTGTATTGTAGCTGAAGTAAAATCTCAGAGTCTGAAAAATGTGAATACTGGATATTGAACTTCTCTGTATACTATATGTTTAATTCACAGTGAAAACCGCAATTTGGTTGGCAACACTAATTCTAGACCAGCTGTGTTGTGCAATATTGTTCATACAACATTGGAAAGGTTGAAAGTTTCATAACATTAAAGTAGACATTATTTCTCCTTTTCCCTATTCTTTAGAACAAAGAGCTTCAGCGCTGTTCTAAAACCTCTGTTTCTCACAAGCATATCTAAATAGGTCAAGTGCAATGTAGCAAAACATTATCCTTTTTTTACTCTCCGAATACTCTAGTGGTGTGTGAAGTGTAATCCTTTGTGCTGTGCCTGTAATTCCAGTTAAATTAGAACTTCAAAGCGAGGGCACAGTGTGCTGTCAAGAAACCCCCTAATATGCACACATAGAATGCGTGCAATCTAAATCACCAAGTTCTAATTTAGCAAAAAAAGATTCTATATTTAATTGTCAAGTATTGGTGATTCTTTGATCATGATGTTTGGATTTAGGGTACTAAATAAACACCACTTTGTTTCCAAGCAAATCTACCTGCCACCAACAGCTTTGGGATGTCAGTTATGTTCATTACAGTTTAAATGACCCACCCGCCCATACTTCCATTTACTCAAAAATTAGTTAAAACATTGGCCACTAACTATTAATCTTTGCCTCCATTATAACACATCATACTTGAATCTGCTAAATGAAAGATCCTTTGTGGATTTCTATCAGCATGTTTTTCAAAATTTATTTTCACTCAGGCGGCACTGTCCACCAAAAACATTTTGAACCACTAGAATCTTTAAACAATTGTTTGTGTTTGTATTATTGATTTATATATTAACTATCATGTCAGGGCACAATAAAACTGCACACCCGTGCACAATTATTCATGTCCACACAGTGGTATATAAAAATAACGCTCCAACTTTTATGCATTGCAAAAGATACACTGAAATGTCAAACAGAATAAACAGGTTCAGATCAAACAAACAGGGGAATGTGTAAAAATTCCTACCTGAATCTTATTACGGTCACTTACTAAGTTCTGTCTCTCGGTAACTGCTACAATAAAAGAGAGTGGCTAAGATGGATAATTCTGCAGTACACACACAGGAGCATGTACTTGTACTTTACAGAGCAAAAACTGCAAATTTGTTTCTGTTGAATCTATCAAGTCTTACTGAGGGTTCTACAGGTCATTTGCTACGTTTTTTATTTATTTTTATTTTTTTATTAAAACTGCCCACCTGTATGTGCATCTGTCAACCTTTTCTTCACATGAAAAATTCCACTTGTTTTAGCCTATGTTTAAAAAGCAGATTTCTGTTACGGTCTGTTTGTGTATTCACATGTTTAAATCTGGTGTCAATTTTATTTTTTTTTTTTGCTGCAGTTACAAAATGTAAATAATTTTTTTGCAATCATATTCAGTAGTTAGTTAATGTTTGTGTGTACTTACATACAGCCAGGGTCAATTGAATTAAATAAGCTGTTAGTAGATTGCTTAAAGTGATTTATGTGTAAGACCAAGAACAGCAGCACCCCCAACAGCCACAAGTAAAAACACAAAATAGTATTGTCAAGACAGTTTATGTCACACTTCTGTGTATCTGTATAGTTAAGCGACAGTGCCTGAGTATGTGCACTTTGTTGCTATTTGTGTCTGGCCCACGTCACTATCAATGCTTTTCTCACCGGTTTTCATTTCTTCCTTTAATTAGTCTGTTTAAATCCTCTGATAGTTCAATGTGTAATCTTATCAGGCTTCTGTGTCACTTGGCTCTAAAACTTGTATATTTGTCATACAATGTTTCATGTTTCCTAGTCTGATATACCAGTTTTGTCTTACACTTGTTTTTGATCATAGATTACGCTAGTGTCATGCTGTCTGCCTGTTCTCTGATACTTCCCTGGAATTTCTGGTTTGCCTTGAAACTGCATGCTGTTCTCCCACACATGTCTTTCTTTATCTCCTCCCTTGTAGTTTGCTGGGGCTGATTTCTTTCTAGCCCAAACAGTAGATTTACACAGCCTTTTGCTTATAGCATGTGTAGGAAATTGCACATGATGAAACACCATTTAATTTTGTGTACAATGAAAATAAACTGATTATAAGCTTGCTTTTCTGAAGCATCTACGGCAGTGGTCCCCTACCCCCGGGCTGCGGATCCGCACAGAAAGAATACATAACTTACATTATTTCCGTTTTATTTATCTCATTCTGAATAATGTTTAATTTTGGGAAAATACCGTATTCTCTCCACCACATCTGTCTATGACTTACTCTTGATGCATGTCAAGATGCTTGCCTTGGTTACATGTCTACCTACATACGCAAAATTCTTAAAGGGGCTGCTTAGGCCGTTAACACATGATACATTACCGCTAATTTAAAACCCCCAAGCTAGCAAAATAAACATAAAACAACACAGTGGATTAATGTTTATTATTATATTTAGAAAATACCATTTTTTATGCCGGTCGTATCATTTTATTTTGTTGTATTTATCCGCCACACCTTAAAGGCCGGTCCGTGAAAATATTGTCTGACAATAATCCGTAGCGCAAAAACAGTTGGAGACCGCTGATCTACGGCATATTAGCAGTAATTGATGGAGCACATGGAAAATAAATTAATGAAATAAGCACAAATGAAGTGAAATTCTTTCTTAACCTCTGATTTTTCCAAATGCCTGTAGAGGAGAAGCTAGAAGTCAATAGACTTCTAAGTCTCAACAGTATTCAAACTTTCTTTCACCTATAGAAATGCAGGTTTTGTGTGGTATAAACAAAAGAGCTGGCTGCCGAGCTATTTGGATGGAGCACAACATGATTACTGGCTTGAAACACTATGCCTTTAAGTTTGTGTGTTTCTGAATAATAATTTTATGTCAGACCACATGCTCTAAGGCCAAACCATGAGGGTTTCAGATTAGTAAAATCTAATTATTGTTTTGCAGCAAAATGCTTTAAGCCTCTCATTCAATATTGTGACCAGCAGTCCCAGATTCTGGTATTTTTTATTATAGTAACCACTGTTATAAATTCAAGTGCAGTCATGTTTAATTTGCATGTTGCACACATACAGGAAACACTACAACTGCAGTACTTTGCACTATGTTAATACTGTACATTAAATTATCCAATAAAAAAAGAAACGTTTTGTTACCTATATAGTATTAAACACAAGCTAAGTAAATCTCTTAATTCTTATACCCAGCAGAATGCAGAACGATATCTCTAACTTTACATTTCAGAATCAGCATCAGGAACTTTTTTTTTAATTAGCACAGTAATCAGAGGCTTGCTCATTAGGGACAAACTTCATATTATAATGAAAAAACTTTTACCTTCTTTTATTACCACTTTATCTGTGAAAAATACTTTGAGACAATGTTCATTGTTAAAAGTGTTATACAAATAAAAACGAATTTAAATGAATTATTACAGAAAAATAAATGCTCCCTGTCTCGTGTTGTTCATGATAACTTAATAAAGAATTGAGAGCACTGAGAATAGTGCAACATTTCTTGGTGATGGTTAGACCTGAAAAACAAACCTATATCAGCTGATTCTCCATGGAATGATCAGTCTCATATGACCCATTGACTGATTAGATAATACTATTTAGATATTACTAAAATTAAGTTTATGCTAGAAAGGACAAAGGCAGGATTATTGTTGCGCTACTGTTTTAGAGAAGCTATAAGCTTTTACTCTGGGATGCATATATTCTACACATCTGCATTATATATTTATCCAAATAATTTCCATATATCTTTTTTTATTATTATCTCCATTTTCCACTCCAGTTTGTTTACATGCCATTTCTCATTCAACAGACAGGGAGGGGAAACCAGGAAGTGTAAAGATGAACACATGTTCCTTCTGAGACACATTAATCCATCTTTCGGAAATGCTGCTCATGCTACATCACAGGACATTGTAACACACTCACAGAAAATCTATATCTACCCTCACACATTGAAATAATTGCTTAGATTCACTGTGATTCACAGGGGATAGCAAGTATACTCTACAGACCATCGAGAGAGCATAGATGATTTAGCATTGTTAAGATTCAAATTCTTAAATCTTTAAAAAATATATTAATTTGCCATTAAGTTAATGACATGTTCAGTTCATGTTCAGTGTTGCTTTCTTCACTTCTGTATGCCTTACAAGGGATGTAATTCTGTCGGGGCAAACTGTAAAGGGCATTCTAACCAACAATGTTTTAGACATTCTATTTTTGTCCTTGTTTTCCTGCTAAATTTACTGGAGTATTAAATTATTGAAAGAAAGTTCTACATCTTCACTCAGGATACCCTAGGAGTGTTAGTGGTCTAGGGTATCCACTAAATGCCCTTGAGTGATGTACATGTAACACAAAGGTTTTTTTTTTTACTGCATGAAATACACTCTCTCCCCTCTATCTCTACTAAATCCCAGAATTTGTCTATGCCTATTAGACCATATGTTTTTCACACATTATCTTTATTTGATATTATATAATAAAACAGAACAAAAGGATAATGCCATATGTGTAGCAGATTCATTATTCAGGCTTTACTGATTGAACTGTTGCTCTGTTTACTATAGTGCCTCTAACAACAGACAGAATTTTGGTAACCAACATGAGATATGCACTGACTTTTGTTCACAAAGAGAGAAAAAAATATCTCCAGTGTTTGGGAGGAAACCTGTCCACGTTAATAAACCATCTGACTGAGTTTTATGAATGAAAAACCTATGTATATACAATGAAAAGGTAGCAGCTTGAACTACCTATAATAGTACAGTATTTAATAAAAGAAAATGAAGACAATGAA
Organism: Silurus aristotelis; assembly: GCF_946808225.1. NCBI lineage: Eukaryota > Metazoa > Chordata > Actinopteri > Siluriformes > Siluridae > Silurus > Silurus aristotelis. The sequence goes on along the minus strand of NC_139582.1, from coordinate 24,269,859 downwards.
AGTATGTGACATAATACAGTTAAAGTAATATAATTTACATATTAAATATTTCCTAGCAAATGTTATCTTTTAATTTATTCAAACTGGTTAAGCCCATTGCAAAGCACAAGACGAGCCCCCTCTCTTTTATACACCGGTGGGTAAATAATTAAACCATATGTTACACTCACCTGGGATTTTGGAAGCGGTTGCACTACCACTGAAGTCTGAAGATGATTTTCCAGATCCAGTGATAGCTCTATTGTTTCCATTTGTGTCTATAGACTCTGAAGTATCATTGAGTTTATCCCCAGCTTTAAACCATGAACCAGCTGTTTCATGGAACCACCTGTCTTGATTCACATCCGTACCCCCATCCCCTTCAGGCAGTAATACAATTCGGTGGTTTAGTTGGGGACTGGAGAGCTTAGATGACAGTGGAGACAGAATTGGGGACATACTTTTGAGGCTATTAGCTGGAGAGTAGGACACATTAAAAACCCCAGAAAGAGAAGGAGATATAGGGCTTTTGGTCTTAGTTCTAAGGTTGGAAGATCCATTTTGATATTCTATGAGGGGAAATGTCACTGCCTCAGAACAGCTGTCTTTAAACTTTAGCTCCACGTTGTTCTCCTGTCTAATGTCCTGAATGTTCAGCTTTTCTTTCCTCATATGGTGACAGGTGTTGTTTCTCATTGTAGAGCTATTATTAGCAGTATTAAGTCCTAGTTCAAAGAAATTAGAAGAATTTTCTTTGCCTCCATATTTGGAATTAGTTGCCACTTCAACATCTATGTCTTGCTTTATGTCACCGTAAAACATTACTCCAGTCTTACCTCCAGGATCATTCTGCAAATTGTATTTCCCATCGTAACCCATTTTTTCATGTGAAGCAATATTATTTCCTTTGGTCATTTGCTTCTGGTGCCTAGAGTACTGCCTCGCTTCTTTGAGACTAGAGGAAAATGCTCCATAACTCAGACTGAACTGGTCCTCAAACTCACTGAACTCATTGCAGAGGTCTATCTCTGACTCAAACAGATGTGAGTCATCCATAAAGTCCCAGGCTTCCTGACATGACAAAAAGGCTTCTTCCATTGGGAGAAGTGGCTCACTGTTGACATTACCATGGGAGTCTGAGCCAGAGGTATGTTGTACACGGATAGACTCTGAGGTTGCGGGTAACTTTTGGTTTTCCATTTCTTGACTCAAGTCTTCACCCAGATGATTTTTCAACACTTGTAAAGTTTTGATGCTCTGTACTTTTTTTTTCATCTTGGTGTGCAAGAATTCCTCAGCATATTCCATTCTCTTCTTGCTGCCTAGTTTCTTGATCTTCCTAACCTGAGAAGCTGACCTCTTATGATCTGGGGACAAAGAAAGGGTATGCTGGAGGTTGCTGCTGCTAACATGTTGAAAAAGATGGTTTTCATATCCTTCAATTTGAGCTTGCAGCTTGCCATCCTGGTTGCCCATTTTAAATCTTGATGCACAGTCACCACATAAAGACAGGAGATCTACAAGCAACTGGCAATGTTCCTCAGAGAGCCAGTGAAGCCCAGCTAAAGCTTTTTTTCCTTCATGGGACTGTAAGTCTTTGCTTGCTGGCTTGTAAGACTGGCTTCTTTGTTTCTGCGTTGCAGGATCTTCAGCTGTCTGGACATGCTGATTGGTGTACAGGGGCTGGCAGTGATGAGAGGTGCGGCCACTGCGTGTAAAGCCTCGCACTCCCCTAGTGGGGAAGTATGGGCTGATGTAAATAAACTCCTCAATTCGTTTGTGCAGGCATAGCACTGTGTGTGTGCCCTCCATTATGGGAGCCATTTAATCAATCACACACTTTAAATATATGACCACTCCAAGACCCTTAGCATTAGTAGTGGATTGCTTGGGAAAAAAATCCCCTTGGCAATTGAAAATCTGTTAAGAACAAAAAGCTATTAGTGAGAGTGCAATTATTATTATTATTATTATTATTATTATTATTATTATTATTATTATTATTTAAGCAAACAAAAACAAACAAAAAACAAAAAAAAAAGCAGTAACCCAGCGATTATTGTGCATTACTGGGAATAGGAGAAGTTACACTCTTCATTTCTCAAAGATCTTTAAGGTTTTACTGGTTAATCAAAAGTTCTTAGCTTCCAAAAACAAAACAAGAAAACATTTATAACAACAACTATATGATGTACATAGACTTTTGAATAGGTTCACCCATAGGTACATAGGTCAGTATTGGTTGTTGTCTTTATTTCATATTCAGTGAGGCACCTTTATAGACGTTTCCTCATGTCTATACAGTATTATGCAATTATATCTGTAAGGGAATTGTATGGCAGTGCTGTTATTGGTTTTATGTTCTGTGTTGTCAGAATTGTTGGTGGTAAATACTCTGCTGCTTTCTTTAAAGAGATTCTAATAATAATAATAATAATAATAATAATAATAATAATAATAATAATAATAATAATAATAACAGTCTTAAAAATCTATTATTATGCAGTCGTGTGCTTTCCATAACAATCCGACTCTACTTACTTTACGCAATCCAGATCACAGCTGTGAGCAAATGCGGCATTAAGTTGCGCGGTGCGTCTTAATGAAACGCGCTTCAGCTGCGCTTAAGCTTTGCGCTACATGTTACATAACACCGGCACCGATGCGGTGATCGCGCGTGTGAAAGTGGCCTAAAGAAAGTTTGGTGCGCGCTTACCGGTTTCTCTGGCATGATCGATTATCTTTCTTTCGTTTTTCTTCCTCGCGCTAACCGAGACCGCATTTACCGGTGTCTTCTGGAGTACCAGAGCTCTTCTCGCCCTCTGAGAGACTGGTGCGTGGTCCAATCAGAGCGCGCATAGAGAGCAGCGCAAGCGCCACCTCGAGCTGTGTCATAGATCGTGCGGATGCGGATTTTCAGGTGCAAAGAAAGAGCAAGAGGAGGTCCGCATGCATACAAAATTAAAAATTAAAAGGAACAGCAACGACAAAGGGATTTTTGCACTGGTAAATCAAGCACGGGATGAATTGACCTCACTGTGTGTTGAATTTCCATTGATCATCTATAACATTTTGCAGTTCGTCCTTGTGCCACCAAAACACGTTGTCTTTTAGTTTGGATAATTGCAACTCTCTATGAATCGGACTTGAATGTACAATTTATTTTTCTTCAACTGTTCCTGAACATACTTGGTCTGCTACCATGTTTGGGTGGGTGTTGATGTTAACAGGACCCTTAGACTCTTTCTAAAATATTTCCCAGAGCCTCACAGCTAGTTTGCCTATATATATATATATATATATATATATATATATATATATATATATATATATATATATATATATATATATATATATATATATGTGTGTGTTATATGGTGCCATCTATCCCCTAGTGATAGGATCATGTTGTCAGTTAAACGGTTGTCTTTCCTTGGGCACATTTGTGAGGTACCCCACAAGACCTGCCAATCCATAGAGTCTCTGAGCCAGTCATCTAGCTCATTTGTTCTTTGCAAAGCTTGCTCAGATCCTCTTGCTTTCAACACATCAACTTCCTAAGCAGATTGATTTACAGGCTTGTACCATTTTTATACAAATAATCAAATGTTTTATTTAAACATACATATGTGTGACTCAAGCAGGCTTCAAAAACATGCAAGTGATAGAATTATTGCATATAATTGTTAGTTGCCATGTTTCTGTCACAGGTTGTCATCATAGCCGTTGTAATATATAACTCTGTGTTTTAGTTAATCTCTTAGGCTCTGCTGCCTGATTTGGCCTGTGGCTGATTAGGAATCTTATTCATCAATATGCCCTATCCCAAAAATGTTTTGCTTGGAGTTTTTGCGCTTATATTTCTCCAGTATGCTGTGGTGACCCTAGGATTTAACTTGAGTGCTGTAACTGCTGCTGTAATCAGTATAATGTTCAGTGCTCATCCCAGTACTCTTAGGACTATAACCATACTATCCTTTTATAGTAATATTCCTCTTAGTTTGTTCTATTAGTGTCAATGCAAGGAGTTTTTTCCATACCACTGTCTACGCTGGATCTAAAGCTACACAGATTTCTGTAAAGGTGCTTTGTCAATGTCTATTTTTATACGTTTTATAAATAATTTCTTATTTATATTTTTATTGTAACAGACTTCTCCATATTTATCTATACATTTATAGAATTTGGCATAAATGTAGATGTTCAGGCATGAAAGGTCAGACGTTCATGCATGAAATGTACAATAAGTATAATAAGTATTATTTTTGTCTTACACCAGTAGAGGACAGCAAAACCTCTTTATTGACTCATACAAATAGAATTTGATCAGCTGTAGTGCTGGTATAGAATGTAGTGGAAAATATTGATGTATTGCACTGACCCTTAACATTAATTTTAGTAATTGCAAAAAATTACCAAATATTCACGTCACTGTCAAAACTCACACACACACCAACATGCTCACAACCTGAATCCCCTTTTCTTTCCCTTTCACTGTCAATGTACTTGTAACACACACTCACTTAATCTATCTCTCACAATGTATCTTTATTACACAACTTCAATTAATTTTTCTCTATCTTAATTTACCTATGACACACAATTACAATATAACTACTAAAATATGTTTAGTGTTGGGAAAGGTAATTTACAGTGCCTTTGAAAACAACACAGATGCTCAGATCAGAAAGATGTAAAATCTGACACATTATTTACATTAAACCTAAAATTACAATTAGAAATTAATCACTTAAATCCAGTGTTGTGCTAGTTATTAAAAAATAGTAACTAGTTACAGTTACTCGTTACTTCATTCAAAAAGTAACTCAATTACTTTGTTAATTACTTACACCAAAAAGTAGTGTTACTGTTAAAAGTAACTTTTTAGTAACTTTTTTAAAGAACGTTCTTTAATGTTCCCATTAATGCCCTTTTATGTGTTATGGTCTATACAAACACAAAACTAACTTAAACACAAAATCATTTTTAAACACTATTTTAGTCAGACCAACACAAACTGAATATATCAAGGATTTCTGAAATAAATAACAAAACAAGCTGAATAATATATTCAGAATCAAAAACCAAAGTGGCTTCTGAATCATAAAAGCTGTTGTGTTGAGCTCTTAAAATGTTCCTTTCACAGCTTAAGTATGAAAACTATCAACAATGTACAACAGAACACCGGGTTAGCTTCTAGCTTCGTCGAGGCATGGAGTTTCTGGAGGTCCTGCTAGATACGGAGATGGAGTAGATAGGACCTTCGAACCAGAAAGACACAGCTTACATTTGACTAATAAGTTTTTGTATTTATACTCAACTAAAGTGAAATAATGAGCATATTTCCACTTTGAGAAACTCGTCTTGCTCTCGCCTCGACTCACCATTACTGCTGCACAGACCTGAATAAACGGAGACACGCCCACAGCGCGTCTTCTTCGTGTTTACAGTGGTTTATCCTCCAATCCTACAACGCGTCTCTGCTGTAAACAGGTTAGACTGTAGACTACACTTCAGAGGAAATTCATTCATTTAAAAAAGTAACGGGTAACAGTATTAGTAACTGTCAAAAGTAACTCCGTTACAGTAACGCGTTACTAGTAACGCGTTACTGCCCAACACTGCTTAAATCATTATAGAATTTTCTTAAACTAATTCTACAAGAAATTATACAATGTATGTCTTGGGTTCACTGTACAGACATGCTGAAAACTAGGATAGATTATAAATATTTTAATAAATAAAATATAACAATTCATTTCTACTTCCCTTTGGAGAGCTTGAGTAATGGAAAGGGAACAGTAGTGCTGGAAAACTATATACAAATATATAAAATATGAAAAGAGGGAATAACATCGCCTAGAACAGGGGTCACCAACCTTTCTGACACCGAGAGCTACTCTTGGGTACCGACTAATGTGAAGGGCTACCAGTTTGATACACAATTTTGAAATAACAAATTTGCTCAATTTACCTTTAATTATATGTTATTATTAATAATTAATGATATTTATCTATATCAAACTCAATTGCACAGGGGGCCAAAACTCAAAGCACACTTTAGGCCCTAAAACAATGTTTTTTGAACATAAATATGAATACAAACAGACAGGAATATTATTCCAGAATAAATAAACTTAAACTTTAAATAAACTTTTGTCAAACACAAGACGTCTCACAGCTTCATCATGCAGCTCTTGAGAAACTCTCCCTTAGTAAATAACTGGCTGATGAGACTCTGATTTCTCCTCCGTCTTAGATTTAATTCCTAAATTACAGCCACATTCGCTCCACTAAAAAGACACACGGGTTTACCGGCAGTCAGTAAACATCTACTCAGAATCCCATAGGTTTTGAAAGGCTCTGTTTTCAGAATCATCTTTTCTCTTCACCATTGTGAGGTGCTGTTTCACAATAACTGTACAATAGAGTTAAATACATCAACAGGATCTCGACTTGATTGACGCTGGAATGTTCCCAGGTAGTCTAGCATTCGGTAAGGCAGCTGAATTGCTGCATTATGGGATCTGTAGTTTGTGTTTTCAGGGCTTTATATCGCCAGGACATTAATAACAATAATAATAGATCTTTTTTTAAAATCATCTCGCGGGCCGGATATAATTGTACGTCGGGCCGGATTTGACAATGAGTTTGACACCCCTGATTCCCGGATTCCGGACTGTCAGCAACCCCCCGCTGGTTCCAGACCCTTGTTCCGATCCTAAGTATTATACTCACTGTACGGATAATATCCTCTCTGAATGGATTATACTCGTTGTAAGGAATTATCTCATCATCTTCATTATCACCTTCTGTCTAATAGACAGGATACCCCCGAATTCAGCCTTTCCTCTCGATCTCTGCTCTCTGGCAAGTACTTTGGGAAGTCTCAATGAAAACACACGAGGCATCTTACAAAGAGAAGTTCCAAAGCTTTATTGTGTCATACATGTACAGTGGGTACGGAAAGTATTCAGACCCCCTTAAATTTTTCACTCTTTGTTATATTGCAGCCATTTGCTAAAATCATTTAAGTTCATTCTTCTTCCTCATGAATGTACACACAGCTCCCCATATTGACAGAAAAACACAGAATTGTTGACATTGTTGCAGATCTATTAAAAAAGAAAAACTGAAATATCACATGGTCCTAAGTATTCAGACCCTTTGCTGTGACACTCATATATTTAACTCAGGTGCTTTCCATTTCTTCTGCTAATCCTTGAGATGGTTCTACACCTTCATTTGAGTCCAGCTGTGTTTGATTATAATGATTGGATTTGATTAGGAAAGCCACACACCTGTCTATATAAGACCTTCCAGATCACAATGCATGTCAGAGCAAATGAGAATCATGAGGTCAAAGGAACTGCCTGAAGAGCTCAGAGACAGAATTGTGGCAAGGCACAGATCTGGCCAAGGTTACAAAAAGATTTCTGCTGCACTTAAGGTTCCTAAGAGCACAGTGGCCTCCATAATCCTCAAATGGAAGACGTTTGGGACGACCAGAACCCTTCCTAGAGCTGGCCGTCAGGCCAAACTGAGCTATCGGGGGAGAAGAGCCTTGGTGAGAGAGGTAAAGAAGAACCCAAAGATCACTGTGGCTGAGCTCCAGAGATGCAGTCAGGAGATGGGAGAAAGTTGTAGAAAGTCAACCATCACTGCAGCCCTCCACCAGTCGGGGCTTTATGGCAGAGTGGACCGACGGAAGCCTCTCCTCAGTGTAAGACACATGAAAGCCTGCATGGAGTTTGCTAAAAAACACCTGAAGGACTCCAAGATGGTGAGAAATAAGATTCTCTGGCCTGATGAGACCAAAATAGAACTTTTTGGCCTTATTTCTAAGCGGTATGTGTGGAAAAAACCAGGCACTGCTCATCACCTGTCCAATACAGTCCCAACAGTAACGCATGGTGGTGGCAGCATCATGCTGTGGGGGTGATTTTCAGCTGCAGGGACAGGACGACTGGTTGCAATCGAGGGAAAGATGAATGCGGCCAAGTACAGGGATATCCTGGACAAAAACCTTCTCCAGAGTGCTCTGGACCTCAGACTGGGCCGAAGGTTTACCTTCCAACAAGACAATGACCCTAAGCACACAGCTAAAATAACGAAGGAGTGGCTTCACAACAACTCCGTGACTGTTCTTGAATGGCCCAGCCAGAGCCCTGACTTAAACCCAATTGAGCATCTCTGGAGAGACCTAAAAATGGCTGTCCACCAACGTTTACCATCCAACCTGACAGAACTGGAGAGGATCTGCAAGGAGGAATGGCAGAGGATCCCCAAATCCAGGTGTGAAAGACTTGTTGCATCTTTCCCAAAAAGACTCCTGGCTGTATTAGATCAAAGGGGGGCTTCTACTAAATACTGAGCAAAGGGTCTGAATACTTAGGACCATGTGATATTTCAGTTTTTCTTTTTTAATAAATCTGCAACAATGTCAACAATTCTGTGTTTTTCTGTCAGTATGGGGTGCTATGTGTACATTCATGAGGAAGAAGAATGAACCTAAATGATTTTAGCAAATGGCTGCAATATAACAAAGAGTGAAAAATTTAAGGGGGTCTGAATACTTTCCGTACCCACTGTATATATCACAGATACGGGGTGAAAGAAAGGTCAGCGTCTTGTGGGAAAGGAGGAACCGTCTAGAGCATACGTGCAGATTTAGCACATATCAAAAGGGCAACAGTCTGGGTGTATAAAAATAGAGGATTACCACGAGAACGGAATGTTCCGTAATAGGTTGGAAAAGTCTGAACCCTAGCAATGTACATATGTGTATGTGTATGTATCAGAAGATGAGAAGCTAATGTTCAGAGAAAATTTTGTATCCAGAACACATAATGTACATAGATTATTCCCACTCTCGTTTTACAAATCGCACCTGCTTTACGGATTATACCCGCATTCCGGATATTCCCTGGGTTACGGTTCCTAACTCTCCCTGTCTGTCCAGCGCCATTTGGATCCCACTTTATGTGGAGATTGGACATTGGACCTCTTTGAGTTTTAAAGCTTCTGGCATGGAGAAGCTGGTGTTGGATCTATGATAATCTCAGATGTTGAGCTATTTTATGAGTTGCTCAGTAGCTCCTGGTTCCATAATCTCAAATGACTGTTTAAGACTGTAGAAAGGACATTACTCACAGTCTGACATTCCTGTGCTCATGTTAGTTCTCACGCTCCAGTTTTTGTATTGTTTAAAGATTTATAATCACACTCTTGAAATCACCCTTTTGAGTCTGGTCTGAAAAAAAAAAAAGTCTGAAGGAGTTTTTCCTTGCCACAGTCTTGCTCATTGCTTGCTCATCAAGGATAAATACACATCGTTCACCTAAACTGTTAAATTCTGTAAAGCTGCTTTAAGACAATGTCTCTTGTGAAAAGCGCTATAGAAATAAACTTGACTTGACCAAAAGATCCTTAAAAGCTAGACATCATGCCGAGATCCAAAGAACTTCAAAAACACAGAAGAAAGAAAGTAATTGAGATCTATCAGTCTGAAAAGTTTATAAAACCATTTCTAAAGCTTTGTGACTTCAGCGAACCATTATTCACAAATTGCCAAAACATGGAACAGTAGAGAACCTTTCTAGGAGTGGCTGACCGACCAAAATTACCCCAAGAGCACACAAAAGACCCCACAACAACATCCAAAGAACTGCACGCCTCACTTGCCTCAGTTAAGGTCAGTGTTCATGACTCCATTATAAGAAAGAGACTGGGCAAAAATGATCTGCATGGCAGAGTTCCAAGACAAAGACAAACTTTTTGCTGAGCAAAAAGAACAAAGGCTCATCTCAGTTTTACCAAAAAACATCTTGTTGATCCCCAAGACTTTTGGGAAAATACTCGACTGACAAGACAAAAGTTTAACTTTTTGGAAGTTGCGTGTCCTATTACGTCTGGCGTAAAGGTTACACCATTGAGATGGTGTGTCATAAACTTAAAAAAGCGGTTCATGCTCAAAACCCCTCCAATGTGGCTGAATTACAACAATACTGCATAGATGAATGGACCAAAATTCCTCTACAACGCTGTAACAGACTCATTGCAAGTATCGCAAACGCTTGATTGCAGTTGTTGCTGCTAAGGGTGGCCCAAACAGTTATTAGGTTTAGCGGCCAACACTTTCACACAGGGCCATGTAGTTTAGATTTAGTTTTCCCTCAATAATAAAAACCTTAATTTAAAAACTGCATGTTGCAGGGGTGTCAAACTCAGGTGTGATTATATTTAGCCCGGGGGATCATATCAAATGTGTATTAGAGCTGGCCCGCCAGTATATAGCGCATACACCACTAATACTACAAATCCCAGGAATGCTTTGTTAGTACGTTGGCGTGTCAGTCGAGACCGCTGAAAAACTCTGCGCTAAAAAAACTCCACGTACTCAGCACTGCATTTACCCAGCGATTTACTGACATTGAAGCCCAGAAATGCAGATTTGATCTGCTCAGTAATCCGTTTGTGTTTGACGTGGAAAGCGCACCAACCAACCTCCAAATGGAGCTGATTGAACTCCAGTGTAGCGACACGCTCGAGTCAAAGTACGACTCTGTGTGAGCTGCACAGTTTCCATGTTTCCTCCCCAACACACTCTTCCAACTCCGTGCCCAAGCTGCTCAAATGCTCTCTATGTCCGGCAGCACATATCTATGTAAGCAACTGTTCTCTTTAATAAGGATGAACAAATCACCACTTAGGAGTCTCACTGATGAACACCTTCATTGAACCAATGTGCATCAGAGTAAATCAGAGTGTAGAAACTGAGTTTAAATTAATTTGGTCTTTATGCACTTTTTCTACTCCAAGGCATGGACTGGTAATAGTCGAAAGGTTGTTTTTTTTTTTTTTTATTGAGGGAAATTATTATTATTTTTGGTTGTTTTGTTGTTGACCTGTGAAAAAAAGATTTACATTAAAAAGGAATTAGAAAGGCTACAGATAGAGAGAGAGAGCGATAGAGAGAGAAAGAGAGAGAGAGAGAAAGAGACATAATAAGAAACGAATACCACTAATGTGTGTTTTACTTGAAATGTAATTTCTCATGTGTTTATAATATTAAACTTTGGTTGTTCCAGATTTAATGTTTTTGCAAAATTAAAGTTTAATTTCATATGAAAAGGTTCAACATTACACATCTGGAGAGACGGAAAACATTCACAATTGCAATCAATTTTTCAATAAATATTGAGTTTGGCCTGCGATTTCGTCCCAGTTTTTAATTTTGGCCCACTGTGAATTTGAGTTTGACACCCCTGGCATGTTGTGTTCACTTGTGTTATCTTTTACTAATATTTAAATTAGTTTGATGATCTGAAACATTAGTTTGGTGACAAACATGCCAAAAAATAAGAAATCAGGAAGGGGAAAACACTTTTTTATACCACTGTAGGTTAAGCTAAATGTAACTTGCTCTATTAGATAGAATATAAAAACATTAGAACATTATATAATAAACACCTGATTTCACCTGATTATTTATACCTTTCTCATCAAATCTACCCACCGGAAGTGGTTACAGTGGCCTGGGCCCCAAGGCACTGCTCCATTGTCTTCATGGGTGATGTACCACATTAATATGTATTCATAAAGCAGATGTTTCTTTCCAAACTACAAATCAGGTTTAGCCTACAGATGATGGTAATGAACGGTCTATATGTTAGCACAGCAACTCTGCTCTTTAACTTCTTGACAAACCACCAAATGGCACTGAATGATAAGTGATAGTCTCCCTGACTATCTTCAAGCGACAACTGAAGACCTACCTCTCCCTGAAACACTTAAATTAGCATTTTCCAAGTTTGTAGAATTCTAGGGTTATATTTATATTTAGTTTGTAATCTGGTGTACCAGTGTAGATTTATTCATTACTAGAGACTCAAAGCACTTTTGTACGTCGCTCTGAATAAGGGCGTCTGCTAATGCCGCAAATGTAAATGTAAATGATTTAGATGAGCTAAATGTGTAGTACATGTGTAATTGATAACTTTATAATCAAGTGACTCTCCAAGCAATGACCTGATGATTGTAATGCGAGAAGCTGAGGCGGAAGCCGAAGTGAAACAAAGCAATGTTTAATGTCAAATCCAAGGCAATGCCAACACAGAACACTTGCAAAAGGTAATATCCAGTGGTGCGCTAACTGGAGCGCGGCCCACAGAGTCCCGAACCGCATGCAAGGCGGGTCGTGAAGAAAAATCCAAAGGTGCGCAAAGGGAAGCGCAGAGCTGAGCGAAACGGGAAAGCATAACGCGAAAACCACAGAAGGGGAACAACACACATGTACGAAACAATAACGGACGGTGAGTGTGTGGAAGTCAGAGGTTTAAATAGGCAGGTGATTAGTGTGTGAATGAGCCCCAGGTGATTCACATCAGTAGTTGGGCGGGGCACGCACGGGAGAAGGAGCAGGGAGCTCCCTGACACCACCCCCTCCCCCAGGGGCCGCACCGGATGCCCAGACCCTGTGACGAGGCCGACCCCGGGGCGCCGGGTGAAGCGGATGTGAGGCGTGAAACTCTGTCAGTAGCGCGGGATCCAGCACGTTCTGCCTGACGTTCCGCCTGACGTTCACCCAAGACCGCTCCTCCGGACCGTATCCCTACCAGTCCACCAAGTACTCGAGGCAACCCCCGTGCCGTCGGGAGTCCAGCACCTCCCGCACCGTGTAGACACTGGGCTGGTCCACTACCTCTGGCTGGGCGGGCGCCGAGGGGCCACCTGGAGGACGAGAGACAGAGGACACACAGGGTTTGAGCATGGACACGTGAAATGTAGGGTGTATGCGGTACCTCTGTGGTAGTTCCAGCCGGTAGGCCACGTCACTGATCTGCCTGACGACACTCAAAGGCCCGATGTATCAAGGGCTCAGCTTACAGCATGGGAGCCTCAATCTCAGGTCCCTCATTGACAGCCACACTCGATCCCCTGGAAGAAAGCAAGGGGCATCCAAGCGGCAAGCGTCGGCGTGTCGCCGGGTGTTACGGAGGGCCCTACGCAACTGTGTGTGTGCAGACCCCCAGACCCGATTGCTCTCCCGAAACCAGGCGTCCACCGCAGGTACGTCGCTGGGCACGTCTTTCCACGGCAACAGGGGCGGCTGGTACCCCAGCACACACTGAAAAGGAGTAAGACCCATGCTGTCCTGGCAGAGGGAGTTCTGGGCATACTCAGCCCATGGCAGGAATCGGCTCCAATTCCTCTGGTCCTGGCTGCAGTAGGTGCGGAGGTACCTGCTCAACCAGCTACTGCATCTTCCGTTCCGCCTGGCCGTTCGACTGCGGGTGGTAACCAGAAGACAGGTTTACTGACACCCCCAAGAGCTGGAAGAAGGCCTTCCAAACCTGCGATGTGAACTGCCGGCCACGGTCCGAGACGATCTCCTCCAGCAGACCAAAGCACCTAAAAACATGATGAAACAGGGCCTCGGCCGTTTCGAGGGCCGTTGGTAACCCCTTCAGGGAAATAAAGCGGCAGGCCTTTGAGAAGCGGTCCACCACCACCAAGAACACACGTGTTGCCTCCGGACTGGGGTAGGTCTGTGACTAAAAGTCCCCAGATGCGACCAAGGGTGCTGAGGAACGGGCAGCGGCACCAGCTTAGCCATGGCGCAGGTGGAACAGCCCTGAACATAGCGTGTGATTTCCTCGGTCATCCTAGGCCACCGTGCCTGGACCAGCTGGACTGTCTGCTTTTCCCCCGGATGGTCCGTGCCTGGGACCTCGTGCACTGACTGGATGAGATTCTTCCGGCAAGACGCAGGGACAAAGACACGCCCCGTGGGACATCTAATGGGGGCGGTTTCCCGTAAGAAGGCCCTGCGGATCTCGCTGTCGATCTGCCAGATGATGGGACCAACGACGAGTGCTGGATGGGATCCGGGTCAGTTGAGAGAGAGTTGCACCGACACCGGTTGACGAGGCGTCTACCTCAACAACAAAGGGTCTCCGAGGATCCGGGTGATGCAGGATGGAAGCAAAACAGAAACGCCTCCTGAGCTCATCGAAGGCCTCCTGGGCCCCTGGGGTCCATTTCAGGTTACGGGCCTCTCCCCTGAGGAGAGAGGGATGAGGGGAGCCGTGATTCTGCTGTAACCGGAAGCATTGCAGCTCATTGATAGTACCCGGGATGGGCCAGCAGTCCCTCACTGCCTTCACCTTTCCCTCGTCCATCTGGATGCCCTGTGCACTAATCACGTATCCCAGGAAGCGGACCTCCTGGCGATGGAACTCACACTTCGAGAGGTTCAGGTACAGTTTGTGTGAACGAAGGGCTTCCAGGACGTCGCGCACGTGGCTGTGGTGTTCCTCCAGGTTCTGGGAGTAGATAAGGATGTCATCGATGTAAACCATGATGAACCTCTGGAGGTAGGGCCGGAGCACTTCGTTCATGAACCCCTGGAAGACCGCCGGCCGGATTGAGAGCCCGTACGGCATGACCCGATACTCGTAATGTCTGGTAGGTGTAACGAAGGCAGTCTTCCATTCATCCCCTTTTCTGATGCGTACCAGGTTGTATGCGCTCCTGAGGTCGAGTTTGGAGAACACCCTTGCCTCCCTCAGGTCCTCCAGAGCTGCTGGTACTAACGGCAGGGGGTAAGGGAGAGGAGCGATCTGGGCGTTAAGCTGACGGTAGTCAATGCAGGGACGAAGGCCTCCGTCCTTTTTTCCCCACAAAGAAAAAGCTGGAAGAGGCCGGCGAGGAGGATGCGGCGATGAAACCCTGGCTTTGCTGGATGTATTTCTCCATAGCACGGTGTTCGGGTGTGGACAGAGGATGGATCCGGCTTTTAGGCAGCTTTTCGATGCAACAATCCCAGGGCCGGTGCGGGGGGAGACGCGTGGCCGCCTGGGCATAGAATACATCCTTAAAAGCCTGGTACTCCTGTGGGATTTCACCCTGGGTCTTTGTTGTTGCCTCCTCCACTCTGGTTGCTCCTATTGTGTCCTGGGAGACCCGTATTGGGAGCTGGGTGAGGCATGTGGCATGTGAGGATTCCATTGCAGGATGTCGCAGGGGTCCCAGGAGCATCTTGGAGAGTTTTGTTGCAGCCTTCCTAGGATCACACTAACGGTGGAACTGTCGAGAACCATGAACCGGATTTTCTCCCGATGGAATAGTCCCACCTGTAGGGTTATCACCGGGGCACAGAACTTCACCCAGCCCTTCCCCAGTGGACGCCCCCGGATGGTCTGAACCGCTAAGTCCTGGGAGCCCCTCTCTCAGGGCAGCTGTAGGCGGTCGAGGCAGGCTTGGGAGATGAAGTTGCCTACCGAGCCCAAATCGACCAGGGCGCGTACAGAGAGAGAGAGAGAGGGGGTTTAGATAAAGGTGAAATATTAGAAGGGAAATCCACTGTACTCACCGCTGCAAATTAGGACGAGTGGGACACCTGGCGAGGGTGTGGCCGGGAGTGCCACAGTACAGACACTTCCCGGTGGCTAGGCGGTTGTTTCTCTCTCTGCGGGATAGCCGTTGTACTCCTAATTGCATCGGTTCAGTGTCTGGATCCGCTGCAGCACCAGGTTGTAAACAGCTCCAAACCCACGTTGTCATCATGCACGGCCATAGCCTGTCTGATGTCTGGAGCTAAACCCAGCCGATACACTCTGAGGAGTGCATTCTCGCTTCAGCCACTAGATGCCATCAGGGTGTGGAAACGGAGGCTGTATTGGGTGATGTCATCCTTGCCCTGACGTATGTTGAGCAGCTGGTTAGCAGTAGAGAGAACCCCGGAGGCGGCGCTAAAGACTTCTAGGAAGTGCGCGGTAAATGCGGCGTACGTGCCCATCACGGGGCTGGTGGCTTCCCACAGCGATTGCGCCCAAGCTAGCGCTCTACCGGAGAGGAGAGAAATGAGAAACGCTACCTTTGCTCGTTCAGTGGAAAAACGCTGCGGCTGCATCTCGATGTACAGATTCACCTGCAGCAAAAAGCCACGGCATTCAGACGCTTCGCCTGAAAACGCAGCTGGACTGCCATGGGACTGCCGGTGTTCACGGGGGGTGTGGGACGAGCAGCGGCGGCTGGAAACGCTGCTTGGAGAGCGGCGATGAGGTCCTGAACCGGGTCAGAAGAGGTGCTGGGTCGGGCTTCCATTTTCAGGTAAGCGCGGCAAAAATGCTCCTTGTTCCTTCCTTCGTTTTGTTTGGTCCGTTATCCTGTAATGCGAGAAGCTGAGGCGGAAGCCAAAGTGAAACAAAGCAATGTTTAATGTCAAATCCAAGGCAATGCTAACACAGAACACTTGCAAAAGGTAATATTCAGTGGTGCACTAACTGGAGCGCGGCCCACAGAGTCCCGAACCGCATGCAAGGCGGGTCGTAAAGATAAATCCAAAGGTGCGCGGAGCTGAGCGAAACGGGGAAGCGTAACACGAAAACCACAGAAGGGGAACAACACACGTGTGAAACAATAACGGACGGTGAGTGTGTGGAAGTTCGGGGTTTAAATAGGCAGGTGATTAGTGTGTGAATGAGTAGTTGGGCGAAGAGCTCCGTGCGGGCGGGGCACGCACGGGAGAAGGAGCAGGGAGCTCCCTGACAATGATACAACTCATGAGTTCATTTTAGTTTATGAGTAGTTAAGTTAGCAATAATGTGCCCCTCCATTAAAGTCATATAATAATTATACAATAATTCTTCTTTCAGAATCACAATATCTTGTTTGAATATGGGAGCTATAGAGCTGCTCGATTCTAGTTTAAATAAGTATCATGGTTTATTTTGTTAAAATCGACATTACAGTTTTCCCATTAATCAGAAAAAAACCATCAGACAGATGTAAGATTTATGTTACAAAATAACATTCCTATAAACATTTATCTGAGACCATGTCTGGTTCGCCCCTCCCCGCCCAAATTTTAGGACTCACAGCTGAAATGCTCTACCTAACTTTAAATGTTAACAGTTCCTGACAAAAATCTGCTACATACACAATTTAAATATCTTTGGAAAGAAGACACTTTGAGCTTTACTGTCAAACATCAAAGTTGATATTACTCAAAAAGATATTAAGTTATAAATGATTAAGTCCCATAGATATACATTTCCTGCATTGAACATTAGTTTTATTTCATATATAAATAAATGAAATCAGTCCTGGAGCAATCCAGAAAAGTACTGGGTTAAAAGCCACATGTCTCATGAGTTTATATTTCAAAGTTTACGAAGATTTTCACAACAAATGAGATTCCTACAAACATTTATTTGAGACTATGTCTGATCCTTTTCTCCCTCCCGCTGTTTGAGAGCCACCTGCTAAACTCAGGTGTTCATTCTTACTCTATTCATACAGTCTGCATATTAATGAATGGCTGACCATTAAAAGCTTTTGTTCTACATGTTTGTGGCTATTAATATTGATTTGCATTTATATTGATGGCCAGATAGGCAGACAAGCTATTGTTTTACAGACATGACCATTCATATTGATGTCTGGCCATTCCAATCTCAACAACACCACACACACACACACACACACACACACACACACACACACACACACACACACACACACACAAACTTACTTTTCAAGCATTTCTCCTATAAAAACAAACAGGCAATAAAACCAATACAATCGTATAAAACTATAAAGGGAGAAATATTGTCCCATGTCTCTGTTGTTACTCCGACCCCAAAATATTTTCCACATTGCTGCTTTTTTTTTGCAAATCTCAGATAAAACAACTTATTTGATTGTCCATTTTTTCCTTTTTCTTTTTTTTTTTTCTGTTTGTGTTGACCTGAGAGTTGCATCACTTCCTGGTTTGTCACTACGCACGTGTTTATCAAGAATAAAAAAAATAAGATTCACACGCGTGGAGAATGAAATACTCCCATATATCATTAGAATCCTGCAATCATTGGCTTCATTTTCCATCAGTCATTTTGTTTCCATAATGCTACTGGCTGGAAAGAAAAGGTTCGAAATGAGAGGCGGTTTTTACATTAAAAAAACATGACGACACCTGCAGAGAAAGTAGAGACTCAACCAAAGATTTTTGTGGTTTCAACCATTTTATACCATTATATTCTACCAGCCATATTTGTTTTTTTACCACCGAATGTCATTTTTTTATGTGAAAGTTATTCGGAAATATATAAACACAAACACCAGCCGAAATTCTGTGACGTAAACAAAGGAATAAACATCTAAATTACAACACTATTGTTTGTTTGGAGGAGAAATGCTTTACGGCATGTCATTCAGTGGACCCTCATCTTTCCTAATAAACCAGGATTAGCAGCAGTGGATGTGACTGTGACTCATTATTACAATAATAATGTAAGTAGTGCGTTTTTTTTATGCATGTTGTTGTTGTGTACTGCTTACACACATTCAGCAAATACATTCGTTATACGTTTTCCATTGAAAAATAGTGATCTGAAATTGCTGCTTGAGGCTTAGAGCTTTGGAATGATGTATAGTTAATCATGGTTACTCTTCTCCCTATTTATTTAATCTATTGCTAAACATTAACACCTAAAAACAATTGGCTATTTGTTGCGCTCACGCGACCCAGAAGCCTAAGAGGTTAACAATGTTGAGTGTGTAAAGGACATTACACAGTGGATGCTTGTTAAGTTTCTTCTGCTCAACTCAGATAAGACAGAAGTACTTTTACTAGGACCACGTGCAGCTAGAAGCAAACTTTTCCGATTACGTAGCACCTTGGTGTTATTATTGACCCTAGTCTTTTCTTTAAGGCTCATGTAAATAATATTACCAGGATCGCTTTCTTTCACCTCAAAAATATTGCTGAAATTAAAAATATGTTGTTAAAGGATGCAGAAAAACTAGTTCATGCTTTTATTACATCTAGATTAGACTACTGTAATGCTTTACTGCCTGGGTGTGCGAGTAAGTGCATAAATAAGCTTCGGTTAGTTCAGAATGCAGCAGCAAGAGACCTCACTAGATCTAGAAAATATGAGCACATCACTCCTGTTTTAAATAGTCAACACTACTCCCACTCAAATCTCGCATTGATTTTAAAATACTACTAATGACGTATAAAGCACTTAACAGTCTTGCACCGCAGTATCTGAATGAACTTCTGTACCAGTATGATCCTCCAAGCCTACTTAGATCAAAATGTGCAGGCTATCTTTTGGTTTCTCAAATCTAGAGTTCTTACATGAACAGTTTGCAAAAGGGTTGGCCATGTCCACCTTGAAGGTTTACATGTCCTCTTCATGGCTTAGCAGCTGCCAGCGGGGCAGTCCCTAGGGGAACACCCTCTCGTGACATGTTTTCTGCGCAGCACACAGAGGCTGAGGCCCAGGTTACGAATCAGAGTGCCTGTGTAGGATTTGGCCGTCTTGCTTGCGGCTCTGTCTGAGCCCCCCTTCGAGCCTTTGGCCGAGGTGACCCTTAGGTAGGTTAAGACCGCGTTTCTTTTGGCAATATCCTCCCTTTAGAGGATCGGGGACCTACAGGCCCTGTCTGTGGCCCCATCTAGCCTCGAGTTTACCCCTGGCATGGCCAGTGAGTTCCTCTACCCTAAGCTGGGTGTGTACTTAAGATCCCTACGGCTCCCTTATGACCTGTGTTGTTGCAGGCATTCTGCCCTCTTACCTTCCTAGTTCCAGACCAGGAGAAGCAGAATCAACTGTGTCCAGTGCGACACACTGCTATGGCCCTAATAAAAAAATGTTTTCCTGCCAGTAGTAGACTCTCAGTAGATGGACTGTGAATGCGAATTTGGTTGGTTACGAGTCCTCTGGTCTTCTCGCTCCGTTCGGAGTCAAGGCTTATTCGACACGGAGTATGGCGGCCTCTACAGCCTTGTCCGCAGGGGTGCCCCTGCAGAACATGTGTGACGCTGCGGGTTGGTCCACCCTGTTGGCCTTGTCAGGTTTTATGACCTCGATGTCAGAGCCACTCCCGGCTCCTTTGTCCTGCGCGCTGATGTTGCCCAGACACACTAGGCAGGGACTTGTCAGTATGGTGCGAGGGAACTCCCTGAGGGAACAAGACGCTGTGTCTCGGGCCATACTCCCTGCAGCCCTGTACCGGGCCATACTCCCTGCACCCCTGCAATCCCCGTTTTGTAGCTTCCTGGTTTGTGCTTCGTCGCCCGCCGATGACGTCACAACTTGCCTATTGGCCGGATTTTACACGTGATTCAAAGCGTGGACAATGCGGGGCATTCCCAAAGCGTTTCAACGCAGCATCTCGTTCCCTTAGGGAACTAGGGTTACATCCGTAACCCAGAGACATTGTCATTGCCTCAGTTAGAGGCTCTGGTTGCCAGACAGGCCCTGTCTCAAATTGGCCTTGCAAGGGCCACCACACGCATGTGTCGATTATGGAGTTACTATTGTGTCTTGTGTCTGTTTTTCAATCATACATGTCGTGTTTAAGAGCAAAAATAATTACAGTGGGGCAAAAAAGTATTTAGTCAGCCACCAATTGTGCAAGTTCTCCCACTTAAAAAGAGAGAGAGAGGCCTGTAATTTTCATCATAGGTACACTTCAACTATGAGAGACAAAATGAGTAAAAAAATCCCGAAAATCACATTGCTGATTTTTATATAATTTATTTGAAAATTATGGTGGAAAATAAGTATTTGGTCATCTACAAAAAAGCAAGATTTCTGGCTCTCACAGACCTGTAACTTCTTCTTAAAAAGGCTCCTCTCTCCTCCACTTGTTACCTGTATTAATGGCACCTGTTTGAACTTATCGGTATAAAAGACACCTGTCCACAACCTCAAACAGTCAGACTTCAAACTCCACTATGGCCAAGACCAACGAGCTGTCAAAGGGAACCAGAAACTAAATTGAACACCTGCACCAGGCTGGGAAGACTGAATCTGCAATAGGTTAGCAGCTTGGTGTGAAGAAATCAACTGTGGGAGCAATTATTAGAAAATGGAAGACATACAAGGCCACTGGTAATCTCCCTCAATCTTGGGCTCCACGCAAGATCTCACCCCTTGGGGTCAAAATGATCACAAGAACTTCTTCTTCTTTTTCTTTCGGCTGCTCCCATTAGGGGTCGCCACAGCGGATCATCCGTCTCCATACCACCCTGTCCTCTATATCTGCCTCTTTTACACCAACTACCTGCATGTCTTCCCTCACCACATCCATGAACCTCCTCCTTGGCCTTCCTCTTTTCCTCCTACCTGGTGGCTCCATCTTCAGCATTTTTCTACCAATATAATTCATGTCCCTTCTCTGCACATGTCCAAACCATCTCAATCTCGCCTCCCTCACCTTGTCACCACAACATCCTACATGTGCTGTCCCTCTAATAAACTCATTTCTAATCTTGTCCATCCTCGTCACTCCCAACGAAAACCTCAACATCTTCAGCTCTGCTACCTCCAGCTCCACCTCCTGTCTTTTACTCAATGCCACTGTCTCTAATCCATACAACATCGCAGGTCTCACCACAGTCCTATAAACTTTCCCTTTCATTCTTGCAGATACTCTTCTATCACAAATCACTCCTGTCACTCTTCTCCACCCACTCCACCCTGCCTGCACTCTTTTCTTTACTTCCCTAACACACTCTCCATTACTTTGCACTGTTGACCCCAGGTACCTGAACTCCTCCACCTTCTTCACCTCTTCACCCTGCAACCGCATCACTCCACTGCCCTCCCTCTCATTCACACACATGTACTCTGTCTTACTCCTACTGACTTTCATTCCCCTTCTCTCCAGCGCATATCTCCACCTCTCCAGGCTCTTCTCAACCTGCTCTTTACTCTCACCACAAATCACAATATCATCTGCAAACATCATAGTCCAGGGAGACTCCTGTCTGACCTCGTCCGTCAACCTGTCCATCACCACTGCAAACAGGAAAGGGCTCAGGGCCGATCCTTGATGTAGTCTAACCTTCACCCTGAACCAGTCTGTCGTACCTACTGCACACTTTACTGCCGTCACACTGTCCTCATACATGTCCTGCACCACCCTCAAATACTTCTCTGACACACCTGACTTCCTCATACAATACCACAACTCCTCTCTCGGCACCCTGTCGTACGCTTTCTCTAAATCCACAAATACACAATGCAGCTCCTTCTGTCCTTCTCTATACTTCTCCATCAACATCCTCAAAGCAAATAAGGCATCTGTGGTGCTCTTCCTCGGCATGAAACCATACTGTTGCTCACAGATGGTCACCTCTTCTCTCAGCCTGGCTTCCACTACTCTTTCCCATAACTTCATGGTGTGACTGATCAACTTAATTCCCCTGTAGTTACTGCAGGTATGCACATCTCCCTTATGCTTAAAGATCGGTACCAGCACACTCCTTCTCCATTCCTCAGGCATCCTCTCCCCTTCCAGAATCCTGTTAAACAATCTGGTTAAAAACTCCACTGCCATCTCTCCTAAACATCTCCACGCTTCTACCGGTATGTCATCTGGTCCAACCGACTTTCCATTCTTCATCCTCTTAATCGCTGCTCTCCCTTCCTCCTTACTAATCCTATCTACATCCTGCTTCACCAACTCCACATCCTCCAACCTTCTCTCTCTCTGATTTTCCTCATTCATCAGCTGCTCAAAATACTCCCTCCATCTTCTCAACACACTCTCCTCACTAGTCAACACATTTCCCTCTCCATCCTTTATTGCTCTAACTTGCAGTACATCCTTCCCAGCTCGGTCCCTCTGCTTGGCCAATCGGTATAAATCCTTTTCTCCTTCCTTAGTGTCCAACCTCTTATACAGTTCCTCATATGCCTTTTCCTTGGCTTTCGCCACATCCCTTTTAACCTGCTGCCGCATCTCCTTGTACTCCTGCCTACTTTTCTCATCACTCTGTCGATCCCACTTCTGTTTTGCCAATCTCTTTCCCCTAATGCTCTCCTGCACTTCCTCATTCCACCACCACGTCTCCTTGTCTTGCTTTCTATTTCCAGATGTCACACCAAGTACTTTTCTAGCTGCCTCCCTCATCACTCCTGCGGTAGTTGCCCAATCATCCGGCACCTCTTCACCACCACCAAGCCCCTGTCTGACCTCTTCCCTGAACCTCACACTACACTCTTCCTCCTTCAGTTTCCACCATCTTATTCTTCTTTCAAACCTTACTTTCCTCCTCTTCTTCTTCGCCTCCAAAACCATCCTACAGACCACCATTCGATGCTGTCTAGCTACACTGTCCCCCGCCAACACCTTACAGTCTCCAATCTCCTTCAGGTTGCATCTCCTACACAGAAGATAATCCACCTGTGTGCACCTTCCTCCACTCTTATATGTCACCCTATGATCCTCCTTCTTCTTAAAATACGTGTTCACCACTGCCATTTCCATCCTTTTAGCAAAATCTACCACCATCTGCCCTTCCACATTCCTCTCCTTAAAACCATACCTACCCATCACCTCCTCATCACCTCTGTTCCCTTCACCTACATGCCCATTAAAGTCTGCCCCAATCACCAATCGTTCTTTCCTAGGTACACCATCTACCACTTCATCTAATTCACTCCAGAATCTTTCCTTCTCCTCCATCTCACAGCCAACTTGTGGAGCATAGGCACTGATGACATTTATCATCATCCCTTCAACTTCCACCTTCACGATCATCACCCTATCAGAAACTCTCTTCACCTCCACTACACTCTTACTGTACTCTTCCTTCAGAATCACCCCTACACCATTTCTCTTCCCATCCACACCATGATAAAACAGTTTAAACCCACCTCCAATGTTCCTGGCCTTACTCCCTTTCCACTTGGTCTCCTGAACACACAACACATCTACCTTTCTCCTCTCCATCATATCAGCTATCTCTCTCCCTTTACCCGTCATAGTACCAACATTTAAAGTACCAACCCGAACCTCTACTCTCCTACACTGCTCCTTTTCCTGCCGTCTCTGTAGACGCCTTCCTCCTCTCCTTCTCCTCCTTCGGCCAACAGTAGCCCAATTTCCACCGGTACCCTGTCGGCTAACGATACCTGTGGCGGTCGTTGTTAACCCGGGCCTCGACCGATCCGGTATGAAATTCTCATTTGTGATCCGCATATTTGATTTGGCACATGTTTTACGCTGGATGCCCTTCCTAACGCAACCCTCCCCATTTACCCGGGCTTGGGACCGGCACTAAGAGTACACTGGCTTGTGCCCCCCTAATGGCTGGGTTAAATGATCACAAGAACAGTGATCAAAAATCCCAGAACCACACAGAGGGACCTAGTGAATGACCTGCAGAGAGCTGGGACCAAAGTAACAAAGGCTACCATCAGTAAAACACTACGCCACCAGGGACTCAAATCCTGCAGTGCCAGACGTGTCCCCTCTGCTTAAGCCAGTACATGTCCGGGCCTGTCTTAAGTTTGCTAGAGAGCATTTGGATAAACGAAAGAGGATTGGGAGAATGTCATATGGTCAGATGAAACCAAAACAGAACTTCTTGGTAAAAACTCAACTTGTCGTATTTGGTGGAGAAAGAATGCTGAGTTGCATCCAAAGAACACCTTACCTACTGTGAAGCATGGGGGTGGAAACATCATGCTTTGGGGCTGTTTGTCTGCAAAGGGACCAGGACGACTGATCCATGTAAAGGAAAGAATGAATAGGGCCAAGTATCGTGAGATTATGAGTTAACACCTCCTTCCAGCAACAAGGGCATTGAAGATGAAACGTGGCTGGGTCTTTCAGCATGACAATGATCCCAAACACACCACCCAGGCAACGAAGGAGGGGCTTCGTAAGAAGCATTTCAAGGTCCTGAAGTGGCCTAGCCAGTGTCCAGATCTCAACGCCATAGAAAAACTTTGGAGGGAGTTGAAAATCTGTGTTGCCCAGCGACAGCCCCAAAACATCACTACTCTAGAAAAGATCTGCATGGAGGAATGGGCCAAACTATGGGCAACAGTGCGTAAAAACATTGTGGAGACTTACAGAAAACGTTTGATCCCTGTCATTGCCAACAAAGGGTATATAACAAAGTATTGAGATGAACTTTTGTTATTGACCAAATACTTATTTTCCACCATAATTTTGCAAATAAATTCTTTAAAAATCAGACAATGTGATTTTCTGGATTAATTTTTTTCATTTTGTCTCTTAAAGTTGAAGTGTACCTATGATGAAATTTACAGGCCTCTCTCATCTTTTTAAGTGGGAGAACTTGCACAATTGGTAGCTGACTAAATACTTTTTTGCCCCACTGTATATTGTAATAAAAAAAGAGAAATACAGAAAATAAGTCTTTAATAGCAAAAATAATGTAATTGATAACAAAACTCTGCATTGCAAATAAATATTATCTTTCCTTTATGCTGTAATATTTAATATGCAAGATAAGTTCATACTATGCAGCATTATTAAAGGGGATGGGATGTTGGTTTTACAGAGAGGATGCTATTTGATGTTTTTTTTTTAACCATGCCATCTCCTGTATCCCCCCCTTAAGTCAATTTTGTTGGTGCTGTTTCAAGAACAGCAACAAGGAGTGGGAGGACAATTACAAAAAGAAAAACTAATACAACTCGGATGATTAAGATAAGAATTTATATCATGCTGTTTGTTGTTGTATTCGGTATAATTTGAACGCATTTTCACTTTGTTTATTTTTTCCCCTTTAAACACTTGTTACCTTTTTTTGAAATGTAAAAGCAGAAGATGAAAAAAGTTGACTTTCTGATTATCTCTGATTAAGACTGGAGAATGGTCTTATTCTTATAATTGTGTTTCTTTTATTTTGTGTGTGTGTGTGTGTGTGTGTGTGTGTGTGTGTGTGTGTGTGTGTGTGTTTTGTTTTATTTTTTTTATTGATTTAAACTTTTATATACCCTATCATATGAATGGTTGGTGAACACATACTTTGCATCCATTTGAAGAATATGGCTAAGAAGGATGCCTTTTCTGTGTGTGTATTAAGACTTGTAAGATCACTACATTAAGTGTGATTAATATGATTAAATGTCTTTTTGTTCTCAGTACATTGTATTTGTTGTCTGCCATAGCACTTAATCTAAGGTGTGAAGCAGTTAATTCATCAGGCCCAACTGCATCATCATTATCATCCACTATTGCTACCTCACAGGAGAATGAGTCCATGATAAAGCTTCAGATTCCTCAGAATCGTCAGACTCAACAGATTCTAAAACTACAGCAAAGGAGAAGAAAAAGTATAAAAAGTAAAAGAACAAGAAGAAAACCAAGAAACAGAGTATTGATTTCAGACGGGCTATGTTTATCCAAATTAAAATGTATAGTTCATCCAGAAACCTCAAGGCTTTAGGTAATTAAGAAATACTCATTCTAATTATTATTACCACTCACAGATCAGATTGTTGTTGTTTTTTGACATCTATATAATAAATTATATCTCAATGGATTAAAAAATTCTCAAAATTAAAAAAGGTCATAGAGGTAGCATAGATGTAATCCATACATTTTAAATCTCTATCTGATATATATCTAATATAGAACCACAATGCAAAAAAAGAAAAAAACCCAACCTGTCAGCCAGCCGCACAAACATTTTTGGGGTCGCGACATCCGCATCCGGTCGGCCCGTTTCCGGTCGGCGCCATCTTGCAACCCGGCGGCACCGGAATGCCAGCCATCTTGTTTCTGTATAAATAGACGCCAGCTGCATGCGCTTGCTGCCAGATTGTCTTGTGTGGCTTCCAGCCTTCTATTTTCCTCCCGTGGAAAGTTTACATTCGGTTTCTGATCTCTCGGTTCTCTGACTTTTGCCTGCCATTGGTTTTCGGATTTAGATTTCCCCCTATAGCTCTGTTCTCTGGATCTCGAAATCGGACTATTTTTGGACTTGCTTCCTCTCTCGGATGCGCCCCTAGATTCGTGCTCCGGGCGCCCTGGACGTTCGACATTAACCCCATGAGTGCCCCGACAGGGTGTTCAAAAGTATTCAGACATTATCTATTTCCTGCCTGTGCTAACCCTCCTGACCTGGTTCTGTTCTTCTGGTGGCGTCCTGCTTTTGGGTCCTTCCTGCCAGTCTCCCCTGACAAACCAATCTGGCCTTGCATCATGTCCCCTGCTTTTCTGACAGAATAATCTGGCCAAAGATGGACCCAGCGGTGTTTGGTGTTTCAAAGCGTTGGGCTTGCTCTGCCTCAGACCGGCAATTCAGGGACCCAACAGAGATAGTCGACATTTTGAAGCTCAGCCCCCACCAAAGAACTTATTATTTTTGGGTGCATCATAAACAATCTATGGCAAACCAGGGCTTGCTCTGCCTCAGACCGGCAATTCAGGGACCCAACCGAGATGGTAGACATTTTGAAGCTCAGCCCCCAGCAGAAAACTTAGTATTTTTGGGTGCGTCATTAACAATCTATGGCAAACCAGCTGATTTTAAATAACCTCCTAAAACAGCTGTCTCTCTGGCCCCTGAGCTCTGCTGGGGGGGCTGCCCAACCTCAGCCTTGCTGCTCGACTGGTGACGTCACCCCGCTCTTCTGACCTGCCAAAATCACCTCTATGCCTGTCTGCCCTGCCCAGCATGCCCCCAGGCCTGTCCAGAGTCCCGCTGAGGGTGCCGCTGGCACTTGACTTTTGGTATAGATTATCAGTGACAGTATTTTCCTCCACCAGATCCTCTCTACCCACCCAGGGCAGATTGCGGGGCCTTGCCTCTTCAGTCTGCCGTCACTTACTCTTACCGAGACATTGGACAAAACAAGGCCGTCTAGAGATGGTCATAGAGGTCGTCAGGATCTTCCGGGCACTTCCGGTTTTGTGGTGTGCACTTCCTATTCCACGGTGGACACTTCTGGGTTGGCGGCCATCTTGCCATTTTTCCAGCTTATTTAAGGACACACAAGACTTTAGCTCGAGGCCAGATAATCTTACCAGCTTCCAAAGTCCCTGAGGATTATTCTTGCCACCCTGCCTGCTCCTGTTCCTGACCCCTGTTTTGCTTTGTAGTAGTTTTGACCTCTGGACTGTTTTTAGTTTGTGTTTCTGCTCTGCCCTTTCTAGTTCTGTTTGCTTTTTTTGCTTGTTTTTTGGATTGTTTGCCTGTGTTTTGACCCTGGACTGTTTATTGGTCTTTGTTTTTGCCTTTGCCACATTACCCTTTCTGCTGGCTCTGTTGTTTGCCTGTGCCCTTTTAAAGCCTGTTTTCTCCTTAACCTGTCACATCCTGCATTTGGGTCCTTCCAGTCACTCTCCAGTCACCCAAGTTCCTGACACAATGTTTAATTGAAGTACAATTATTCAGTGGAAAAAATCCCACATTAAGAAATAGTTTTTTTTACATGAAATCATGTGTGCCACAGAGGCACCCCTGATGTTAATACTTCGTACAACCCCCTTTTGCTGACAAGACAGGAGTCTTGGGTCCCCTCTTATGCACTCTCCTCTTCAGATCATCCCACAGGTTTTCAATTGGGTTGAGGTCTGGGGACTGAGATGGCAATAGGAAGAGCTTGATTTTGTGTCTGCTGAACCATTTTTATGTAGATTTCGCCACATGTTTTGGATCATTATCCTGATGAAAGACCTAATAATGATCAATCCTCAGCTTTCTGACAGAGGCCATCAGGTTTTGATTTAAAATGTCCTGGTATTTCAAAGAGTTCATGATGCCATGCACCCTAACAAGGTTTCCAGCGCCTTTGAAAGAGAAACAATCACACAGGATCACAAATCCTCCACCATATTTCAAAGTGGGAATGATGTGCTTTTCTGCATACTCATCTTTTGTTTTACACCAGACCCACTTAGAGTGTTTGTTGCCAAAAATCTCTATCTTTGTCTCCTCTGACCAAAGCACACAGTACTAGTACAACTTCGCAAACTCAGAGATGTTTACTTTTGTGGTTGTTGGTTAAAAAAGGCTTTTTCCTTGCATGCCTTCCAAACAGCCCAATTTACAGAAACCGTGTCTATTCCTCATGTAATAGAACCAAGAATTAAGTACACAAGATCCAGAAATATTCTTATTGCAGTTAAAACTGAAAAATGCCAGATAAGCAAGCACAAAAAAGTTCTAAAGTTTGGTCTTTTAAATATTAGATCACTTGCACCCAAAGCACTCATTGTAAATGAGATGATCACAGATAATAATCTCGATGCACTCTGTCTCACTGAGACCTGGATTAAACCAGATGATTATATCGGTCTAAATGAGTCTAAACTGTTAGGATATGTTTATAAGCATGAGACTGGTTGTGGGGGTGGTGTAGCAACAATTTATAGTGCCTCTCTTAATGTTAGTCAGAGATTAGGATTTAGGTTTAAATCATTTGAAGTGCTCGTTCTTAAAGTTGTACTTTCAGACAAACATAGAAAACCCCTACTATCTCTCGCTCTGGCCACCGTGTACAGACCCCCAATGCCCTACACTGATTTTCTGTAGGAGTTTGCTCGTTTTCTTTCAGACCTCGTGATAAATTTTTATAAAGTGCTGCTTGTAGGAGATTTTAATATTCATGTAGATGATGCAAACGATGCCCTAAGATTAGCCATGTTTCACCACATTATCGACTTGGTAGGACTATTGTTCCGACCACTAAGGACAGATTTATAAATAACCTGATTTATCTCTATTTCACACTAAACCCATACATGCTAATAATCTTGATGAAATGACTAACAACATAGACCTAATCCTCACTAGCACATTAGACACCGTTGCTCTATCTGGTTAAAAAAGGTTAGAGAAAAAACACCTGCACCTTGGTATAATAGTCATACACATACCCTCAAGAGAACAGCCCGTAATCTGGAGAGAAAACGGAGGAAAACTGAATATAAGGTATTAAGAATTGCGTATAAAAACAGTATCCTCAGCTACAGACAGAAAGCTGCTAGAGCTGAACACCTAAGCAAACTCATAGAAAACAACAAAAACAATTCCAGGTTCCTTTTCAGTACAGTAGCTAAATTAACAAATCAGGCATCTAAAAAATTTATTCCATCACAGTTTAGTAGTGAGGACATTTGAATTTCTCTTGAATGTCTTCACTAAAAAAATTGATAGTATTAGAAAAACACTTGTGGTGGTCCAACCTCTGACAGCATCTCCTGACACAATCTCACCTAAAACTCCACAACTACAATGCTTTACATGTATAGGACAGGAAGAGCTGTATGATGTTATTACCAAAGCTAAATCAACAACATGTCAGTTAGATCCCATTCCAACTAAACTACTGAAGGAAGTGTTACATACAGCTGGTGAGCCTCTTCTGAATATTATTAACTCCTCACTATCTTTAGGTCATGTCCCTAAACCCCTCAAGTTAGCAGTTATTAAGCCCCTCATTAAGAAACCTAATCACTAATGACCTGTTTTTAGCTTCAGACCAAGGCTTCATCTTTCTGTTAGTTTTACGAGATCTTAGTGCTGCATTCAACACTAAAGATCATGATCTCCTCCTAAATCGCTTACAAAATTACATCAGCATTCAGGGACAGGCATTAAGCTGGTTTAAATCCTACCTGTCTGATCGTTACCATTTTGTAGACTTAAATGGAGAGCTATTCAGGTTAATGCTAGTAAATTATGGCATGCCACAAGGTTCAGTTCTAGGACCCCTGCTATTCACAATATACATGCTTCCCTTGGGAAATATTATTAGAAGGCATGGAATTAGCTTCCACTGTTACGCTGATGATACCCAGCTATATATCTCATCAAAACCAGGTGCTACAGCTCAATTGGCTTGGATAACTGTGTGTTAATGAATTAAAAGACTGGATGACCCATAACTTTCGATTATTAAATTCTGATAAGATGGAGATTTTGCTCATCTGCCCAAAATCCAGTACACAGAAGCTCCAGCATTTCAACCTGCATTTAGATGGATGTTCTGTAACTACTAGTTCAACGGTAAAAGACCTGGGAGTTATTTTAGACACCAACTTGTCTTTTAAAAATCATATCAACCATGTTACAAAAACAGGCTTCTTCCACCTTAGAAATATTGCTAAGCTAAGAAACATGTTATCCATATCTGATGCAGAGAAGCTCGTCCATGCGTTCATGACCTCCAAAATAGACTACTGTGATGCATTACTAGGTGGTTGTCCTGCATCATTAATAAACAAGCTACAGTTAGTTCAGAATGCAGCAACCAGAGTTCTTACAAGGTTGAGAAAATATGATCACATAACCCCAATCTTATCATCCTTACAATGATAGGGTGCCTGTTAAGTTTCGAATCAACTACAAACTACTGCTTCTTACTTACAAAACACTAAATGGTTTAGCTCCAAATGATCTTTTCAGTCTTCTAACACGCTACAATCTATCATGCTCCCTGAGATCTCAAAACTCCTGACTTCTAGTAGTTCCTAGAATAGCAAAGTCCACAACTCTTGATGTCACCCATATGAGGATGGGTTCCCCTTTGAGTCTGGTTCCTCTCAAGGTTTCTTCCTCATATCATCTAAGGGAGTTTTTCCTTGCCACTGTCGCCACGGCTTGCTCATCAGGGACAAACGCACACCATTCACCTTCACTGTTGTTTTCTGTAAAGCTGCTTTGAGACAATGTCTGTTGTGAAAAGCGCTATACAAATAAACTTGACTTGACTTGACTTGACTAAAGGTGGTAGAGCATTCTCATATTTGGCTCCTAAACTTCCTGACAGTGTTTGTGGCTCAGACACACTCTACCAGTTTAAGTGCAGGATTAAAAATGTATCTTTTTAGCAAAGCCTACACATAACACACATATCATAGCCTTGTGCTCCAGTACATCTGATCACATGAACATTATCAACTTATGCTGTTAATATCATGAACAGCAGCTATGCTAATTCCTCTCCACTGCTTCTCTTTCTCTCCCCATCCTGAGGCATCCCGAGGCTGCTCCAGCCCCAGTCAAGTCCCACCTCATGAAGATTATAGACCTTAAAAGAAGTAGATACCAACACCGCAAACATCCCGTACCATCTAGAGATGTACCAGTGCCAATTATTTTCTTAAATGGGCGTAGCTCTCAGCTGTGTAGTGTGTTTAATTTAAAAAACATGAATTCAATGTAACTTTTCTTTTCAACACCTGTGCATTATCAACAGTTTTCCTGCCACAGGCCAATATACTCTTAGCAAGCTTTCTAGCTCACCAATGGACTTTCAAAGGCCTAGCAACACCCAAAGTATAGCTCAGGTTTCTCTCCATTCACGAATAAATCTTAGCAGGGGATTTTAACTGTGTTTTATCTAGGAAAGATAGAAAAAGGGTGGATAAAGATCTTAATGTAGACAAAACATCGGTTTTATTGCAAGGTTTAGTAAGAGATTTTAAATTAGAAGACTGTTTTAAAACCTTGCATCCAAGAGAGGAGGGCTTCACCTGGTTCAGTGGTGACGGCACCAGAGCCTCTCGAATAGACTACGTTTTTACACGGGACTGCCCGCCAACCGATGCTACATTGACGCCCCTCTTCTTTTCTGATCACCTCTGATCACGCTGTCGTGCACCCTTTCGCTCCCCAATGGTGTGACGGTAGGGGGAGGGTTGTGGAAGCTGAACTGCTCCCTTTTAGAGGATGAAGGAGTGGTCAGAGAATATAAGGAGCAGTTCAGCCAATGGCAGACCCTCTAGGACCTTTTCGACTCATGAGCACAGTGGTGGGGGATGGTAATAGACCGGACGAGACAGTTTTTAAGGAAGAAAGGAAAGGAAAAAAAGTCGAAGGAAGAAAGACGCATGGTGGGGCTGCAAAAAAGACTGCAGAGTTAAATGAAGTGAAAAAGGAGATGTCAGTTTTAGCAGAAACCAAGAGTAAGGGGGTTATTTTAAGAAGCAAAGAGAGAGAGCTGGAAGAGGGAGAAAAGTGTACCAGGTACTTTTTTAAAAAGATTATATCGAAAGGGAGGGCTAAATGTGGCGGGGAGGGAAACGGAGAAAACGGAGGAAAAAAAAAAAAAAAAACGAGACATTTTATAAAGACTTGTATAGCCCAAAAAAAGTACACCTCGACACTGTAAAGGAAGTTTTAAATTTTTTAGACAAAAAGGTCGACAGTTAAAATGTGCTTTTAACCCAGGATTTTACCATTTTAGAAGTTCAAAAGGCTCTTAAAGGTTTTAAAAGAGGGAAGGCCCCAGGTATGGATGGACACCCTCTAGAGTTTTACCTGACCTTCTGGGACATTTTAGCACATGACTTACTGACTGTTTTTAAAGAATTTGAGACCTTGGACAGACTTTCTGACAGCTTTAGAATAGGGAGTGTTTCTTTGCTCTACAAAAAAGGAGAAAAGACGGACTTAAAAAACTGGCGACCGATCACACTTTTAAATTTTGACGGCAAACTTTTTAGTAAAGCTTTAGCTTCACGCATGTCGACAGTTTTAGAGGACGTGATCTGCCCAGATCAAGCCTGCGCTGTGCCTTGGAGGAAGATCACAGACAGCCTAGTACTGATCAGAGATGCCATCTGTTATGCGAGAGACAGAAACATTCGATTAGTAGTCATATAGATTTTGAAAAAGCTTTGATCATGTCTCTCACCAGTTCCTGTTTCAGGTTCTGCAAAAAATAGGTTTCCCAAAACGATTCATAGCTTGGGTGGGACTGCTGTACAAGGGCTTGATCAGCAGAATCTTGGTTAACGGGCATGTGTCCAAAGCGGTAGATATCCGCAGCGGCGTCCGTCAGGGCTGTCCGTTATCTCCCCTTTTGTATGTGGCCTGTATCGAGCCACTGGCAGATTTTGAGAAAGGACAAATAAATCAACGGATTGACCGTCCCCGGGATCGGTGGACTGACGGCGACTTGCATTTTATACATGGACGACGTGACCCTTTTAGCCACGGACGTTTTATCGGTATGAAGAGTGCACATAGCTCTCAGTTGTGTAGCGTGTTCAATTTCATTTAATAAATATAAGTTCAATCTTTCTTTTCTTTTCTTTTCTACACCTGTGCATCATCAACAGTTTTCCTGCCACAGGCCAATTTACCCTTAGCTAGCTTTCTAGCTCACCAATGGACTTTCAAAGGCCTAGCAACACCCAAAGCATAGCTCAGGTTTCTCTTCATTCACGAATAAGTCTTTCGCCTTTTACTAAAGATTTCCGTGGAGAGGAACCTTGATGAGTTCAAATTATTTTTGCAGGCTTTGCTATTGCAAAGCTACTTGTTTTCTATGGTTCAAGAAAAGAATTAGCATAGCGAGACTTTTATCCAAATCTTGTTGCTAGCTTCTACAACTTTTTCACCACCGCGCTGTGTAATATTCTGGAGAGTGGCTCAATAACTACCGTCCAGTAGTCAAAGCTTTTTCATTGGGTACCCTTAAGGCCGTCGCTTGGATCAGGTTATCGCTTCTCGGCCTTTTGGCTAAGATCAAGTGCAGTATCTTAGCGCGATGCCGCAAGAAGGCGATAAAATGCCGGCCCGGGTGGTGCGGCTTCGACATACGGTGAGAGTGGAGCTACGAAAGGACGCAACGTTGGAGGTGAAGAAAAGCTTTGGATGGGATTGGGTGGTTCTGCGACTTCTGCGTGATTTCTGTAGGATTCCTGCCGCAAGGATCCTCTGCTTGCAGGATTTTGCATCGTCTGGCTTCTTGGATGTGACCTTTGCCTCCTTTTCGGACTGCTCTTCATTTTTCGACTAATGTTCCAGACAGCTTGAAGAGGAAGTTTTGTACGGACTGCGGCTCGTGCCCCTTTTCGCGATGGATGAGGTCCCCTTGACGGTCCTCCTTTATAAGTGTTTTTTTTAGGCTACTAGAGCCGCTACTCTACACAATTAGGCTACTATTGGTGGGAGGGGATTTTAATGTTGACATGGAGGCAAGGGGTGGAGGGGAGCTGGCCCAGGTAATGGCAGGAGCAGGCCTGGTGGACATGTTCAGGGTGGTCGAACCGCGGGCTTTGGGCCATACCTGGAGGAATACCAGGGGTGATGCCTCACGGCTCAACCTCCTGTTTGTGGCTTATAGTGCGAGGGTGCAGTCATTCCTCCTGAAGCCCTTCTGGGCCTCTGATCACTGCATGGTGATTGGTGAAATTTGGGTAAAGGTTGGGCAAAGAGGACGGGGCTTGTAGCGGTTAAATGTGTCCGTGCTGCAGGACCCCTTCTTTTGCCGAGTGTTCCGCCACCTCTATAAGGGCTGGCGGCGTATGCGAGGACTGTATGCCATGCAAGCAGATTGGTGGGAGGACACCAAAAAGCGGATTGCCATCCTGTGCCGCTGGTGGGGACAGGAGATGGCAAGGAGAAGGAGGAAGAAGGCTGAGGAATGGTCTTTGGTGTTGCAGGACGCCTGGCAGAATGCAGATCAAGGGCTGATCAGGGACGCTTGTGAGGCCTTGCGGGCCCACTATGAGGCTGAAGCCCGCGGTTATTTTGTCCAGGCAGGCAAGCAGGCATTGGAGGAGGATGAGCGTCCGACACGTTATTTCTATTACAGTGTTAGAAGCCATCAGCGGGGCTCATACATGCAAGGTCTGAGACAGGGTGCTCAAGTGGTGACCTCGGCCAGGGAAATGCTGGAAGTGACTAACTCCTTCTACAGCAGTCTCTTTGGCGTGAGGGAAACGAGAAGTGACCTCGCAACGGCCTTTTTGGACACTGTGGCCGGCAGGCTGCCGGGGGATAATGCATCGGAGCTAGAGGGACAGATTTCCCTTGAGGAAGTGGAAAGAGCCATGCTGTCCCTGAAGACAGGCGTAGCCCCCGGTGGGGACGGTTTACCGGTGGAATGGTACCGGACTTTCTGGCCACTGGTGGGCCCGGATTTGTTGGCCTTGTATAGGGAAGCAGTAGAGTGCAGTGCCCAACCTCTGTCCGCTAGAGTAGGGCATGTCACTCTCCTTCATAAAAAGGGCGACAGGCTAGACCTGGCAAACTGGAGGCCGATCACGTTGTTGACGGCTGACTACAAGATTTTGGCCAAGCTGATGGTTCTCCGCCTGAGAGAGGTCATGGGTGGTTCACCCGGACCAGACCTGTGGTGTGCCTGGGAGGATGTGCGGCATGAACCTGGCGCTGATCAGAGATGCATTGGCATGGGCAGAACAGCGCAGGGTACCTCTGGCCGTGCTAAGTTTGGACCAGGAAAAGGCCTTCGACCGGGTCTCACACGGGTTCCTATTCGCACTTTTGGAGCGAATGGGCTTTGGGCCTGCTTTTACCGCCATGGTCCGCCTGCTATACGCTGGGGCGGTCAGCCGCGTGGTGGGGAATGGCTCCGAGCTGATCCAGGAGGCGAGTGAAGATGCTGAATTTCTGTGTTAAATAAAAACTTTATTTACAAAGAAATAACAGTGTCTATGAAGATTCATTCCAAGAAACAGCTACACTCCATCAAGACAAGAAATATACATCACTACAAGAGACCCCCTCTGTGGCCCCGGAGGCCTCGGACACTTGCCTCCTCGACCCCCAGCCCATGGGGATAAAAGAGAAGCAAGTGTCACAAGAAATAATGTGATTTTAATGTTTGTCTCTGCAGGTTTGTATATGTGGTTTTAAAATAAAAGTACATGCCTTTTAATTAACCATACTGCTCATGGCCCTCACCATTTCAACAATAAATGTCAGAAGTGTGAGGTCCCCCCTCCGAGCACAGAGTGTTTTATCCTTTTAAAAATATTTTAAGTCAGATGTTTTTTTATTGCAAGAGTGTTCTCTGCCTTATTACAGGAAGTGGGAGGAAAGGTGGACTACGGGACCCTCCATGTGGAGCGGTTCCAAAGGCAACAAGAGTGACGGTGTTGCCATTTTAATCAATAATCCAAACATCGTGGTGAAAGGCAGCACGGTGGTGAGGGACGGTTGGGCACTTTTAGCAAATCTGACTTTTTTAAACACGGATCTTAACATTCTTAATGTGTATGGTTTTACTGAAAAAAATGAGAGGTATGAACTTTTAGAAACCTGCAGCCCCACATGCTTGGGAGGGCTCCCCTAGTTTTAGCAGGGGATTTTAACTGTGTTTTATCTAGGAAAGATAGAAAAAGGGCAGATAAAGATTTTAATGTAGACAAAACATCGGTTTTATTGCAAGGTTTAGTAAGAGATTATAAATTAGAAGACTGTTTTAAAACCTTGCATCCAAGAGAGGAGGGCTTCACCTGGTTCAGTGGTGACGGCACCAGAGCCTCTGGAAAAGACTACGTTTTTACACGGGACTGCCCGCCAACCGATGCTACATTGACGCCCCTCTTCTTTTCTGATCACCTTATGCTGTCGTGCACCCTTTCGCTCCCCACTGGTGTGACGGTAGGGGGATGGTTGTGGAAGCTGAACTGCTCCCTTTTAGAGGATGAAGGAGTGGTCAGAGAATATAAGAAGCAGTTCAGCCAATGGCAGACCCTCCAGGACCTTTTCGACTCACGAGCACAGTGGTGGGAGATGGTAAAAGACCGGACGAGACAGTTTTTAAGGAATAAAGGAAGGGAAAAAAAGTCGAAGGAAGAAAGACGCATGGTGGGGCTGCAAAAAAGACTGCAGAGATATTTTAAACTTTTAAATAATGGGTTTGATTTTAAAGAAGAGTTAAATGAAGTGAAAAGGGAGATGTCAGTTTTAGCAGAAACCAAGGGTAAGGGGATTATTTTAAGAAGCAAAGACAGAGAGCTGGAAGAGGGAGAAAAGTGTACCAGGTACTTTTTTTAAAAGATTATATTGAAGGGAGGGGCTTCTACAAAGCTAAATGTGGCGGGGAGGGAAACGGAGAAGGCGGAGGAAATTTGAAAAGAAATGGAGACATTTTATAAAGACTTGTATAGCCCAAAAAAAGTACACCTCGACAATGTAGAGGAAGTTTTAAAATTTTTAGACAAAAAGGTCGACAGTGACAATGTGCTTTTATCCCAGGATTTTACCATTTTAGAAGTTCAAAAGGCTCTTAAAGGTTTTAAAAGAGGGAAGGCCCCAGGTATAGATGGACTCCCTCTAGAGTTTTACCTGACCATCTGGGACATTTTAGCACATGACTTACTGACTGTTTTTAAAGAATTTGAGACCTTGGACAGACTTCCTGACAGCTTTAGAATAGAGAGAGTTTCTTTGCTCTACAAAAAAGGAGACAAGACGGACTTAAAAAACTGGCGACCGATCACACTTTTAAATTTCGACTGCAAACTTTTTAATAAAGTTTTAGCTTCACGCACGTCGACAGTTTTAGAAGACGTGATCCGCCCGGATCAAGCCTGCGCTGTGCCTGGGAGGAAGGTCACAGACAGCCTAGTACTGATTAGAGATGCCATCTGTTATGCGAGAGACAGAAACATTCGATTAGTAGTCCTAAATTTAGATTTTGAAAAAGCTTTTGATCGTGTCTCGCACCAGTTCCTGTTTCAGGTTCTGCAAAAAATGGGTTTCCCAAAACGATTCATAGCTTGGGTGGGACTACTGTACAAG
Source organism: Silurus aristotelis (assembly GCF_946808225.1). Classification (NCBI taxonomy): domain Eukaryota; kingdom Metazoa; phylum Chordata; class Actinopteri; order Siluriformes; family Siluridae; genus Silurus; species Silurus aristotelis. The sequence goes on along the minus strand of NC_139582.1, from coordinate 24,231,581 downwards.
GGCTTGATCAGCAGAATCTTGGTTAACGGGCATGTGTCCAAAGCGGTAGATATACGCAGCGGCGTCCGTCAGGGCTGTCCGTTATCTCCCCTCTTGTATGTGGCCTGTATCGAGCCACTGGCGCAGATTTTGAGAAAGGACAAATGGATCAACGGACTGACCGCCCCCGGGACCGGTGGACTGACGGCGACTTGCGTCTATACATGGACGACGTGACCCTTTTAGCCACGGATTTTGTATCGGTCCGAAGAGCGATGGACTTGACCGACTGGTACGGTCGGGCTTCGGGCGCCAAGCTCAATAGGAGCAAGTCTGAGGCCCAGCTTTTCGGGCCGTGGGAAAACATTGACAGAGGTGGACTGGAAGTGGATTTTAAAACAGAGTCGACGATTTTAGGGGTAAAATTTGACAAAGAAGGGGGAGGGAGCGGGAACTGGCCTGACTTGATAGGGAAAGTTAGGCAGCGACTGGTTTTTTGGGGACTAAGACAGATGACGATAGAAGGTAAAGTTTTAATTTTTAAAGCAGTGATTTTACCTTTGATTTTACTTGTCTGTTCTGTTTTTAGTCCCAATAGGAAATTTCTTTTAGGGTTGGAGAGAGCGGTGATTTACTTCTTGTGGGGGTCTAAGTGGGAGCGAATAAAGAGGGAGGTCATGAAGAAAAGACACGAAAACGGCGGCAAAGGCCTCCCGGACCCCCACCTGTTTTTAGGCAGTCGTTTCACCGCTCTCCACGTCCGCTATGCTGTGGGGTCTTATCTAAGGATGCTAAAGATTTTACCTGTTGACTTAAAACCCCCAGTGTCTTTTAACCTCCCAAAGGAGTTTTGTTTTATTAAAAAGTTTTTAAAGAAGTACCTTTTAGAAAATGAAAATGTCACCATTTTATCTGACCACTAGTCTCTTATCTCTCTTGTACAGGACCGGGAAAATGTGAGCTCAGTTTCAGGCCTTACTCTAGGTGAGACCAAACAAGTTTGGAGGAACGCTGCCCACCCGGCTCTCCAGAACAGGCACAAGGACTTGGCATGGATAGTGGCCCATGAGATCCTCCCGGTCAGGGCGGTAATGCACTCGCCCTACCTGCCCCCGGCCCGAATGCCATGCCCCAGAGACCGTCCGACACCTGCTCTGGGAGTGCGGCACTGCGCGGGACCCCCTGTTATTCCCATGCCTACCAGCGGGTGGGGTCCAGATGGATTACAAGCTCGCCGTCCTAGGATTGGGCAAGTGCTGGAAGGGCTTCACAAAGCAGCAGTTTTCAGTGCTCTGACTCACACTCAACGCCATAAAGGATGCCATCTGGTCCACCAGAAACCTGTTGGTGGGGAAACGCGTGACGGTGTCCCTGCATGCGAGCGAGCAGATGGCAAGGTCCACACTGCAGGGTTACCGCATGTCGTCATTCGGACGGGGGGGCCGGGGTCACACAGGAAAGGTCCCGGCTGCCAACGTACCTGGCTGCCCGTAGATGTCCCCTTACCAACATTGGCTACGGGAGCAGCGGGCTAGAAGCTGAAAGAACTCCGCTGGGACCTGAAGTGACAGGCCTTGGCCTGCTCTGAACACTGGAGTGATGGCCCTTTTTGATAGGGACTCGCACCCGGTCCTGAACAAGAGGGGATTATGATTTGGTCATTTATTTGTTTATTTATTTATTTATTTATTTATTTATTTATTTATTTATGTATTCATTTATTTATTCATCTGCTTTTTTTAAATAAATGATTAATTTTATTTAATATGTGGAAAGTGAATCACGGTGTAAGAATGTAATGGTGACAATAAAATATTTTTTAAAAAAAGCTCGATCCATCCGCTCCACGCATCAGCCCGATATTGCAGTACTTCTGGGAATGGTGCACCTCTTTACCTGTTCAAAAAGCAGAAATAACGAAGGAAAAAAATGAGCTCATGCTCATTGTTCTTTTCTTGAGTGCACATAGCTCTCAGTTGTGTAGCGTGTTCAATTTCATTTAATAAATATAATTTCAATCTTTTTTCTTTCTTTTCTTTTCTTTTCTTTTCTTTTCTACACCTGTGCATTATCAACAGTTTTCCTGCCACAGGCCAATTTACCCTTAGCAAGCTTTCTAGCTCACCAATGGACTTTCAAAGGCCTAGCAACACCCAAAGCATAGCTCAGGTTTCTCTTCATTCACGAATAAATCTTTCGTCTTTTACTAAAGATTTCCATGGAGAGGAACATTGATGAGTTCCAATTATTTTTGCAGGCTTTGCTATTGCAAAGCTACTTGTTTTCTATGGTTCAAGAAAAGAATTAGCATAGCGAGACTTTTATCCAAATCTTGTTGCTAGCTTCTACAACTTTTTCCCCACCACGCTGCCTAATAGTCTGGAGAGTGGCTCAATAACTACCGTCCAGTAGTCAAAGCTTTTTCATTGGGTACCCTTAAGGCCGTCGCTTAAATCAGGTTATCGCTTCTCGGCCTTTTGGCTAAGATCAAGTGTAGTATCTGTTCTCATCAGTTTAATATCTGATACGTCCTCTATATGAGGACTACATATTAAACGGATTTTTGACAGTGGGAGTCGGAAGAGGGGCTTGCTCCATCCGCTCCACGCATCAGCCCGGTATTGCAGTACTTCTGGGAATGGTGTACCTGTTAAAAAAGCAGAAATAACGAAGGAAAAAAAGAGCTAAATCTCCAAGATTTTGGCTAAGCTAATAGTTCTGCGCCTCAGAGAGGTCATGGTCCAGGTGGTTCACCCAGACCAGACCTGTGGTGTGCCTGGGAGGATGTGTGGCATGAACCTGGCACTGATCAGAGATGCATTGGCATAGGCAGAACAGCACAGGGTACCTTTGGCCAAGTTTGGACCAGGAAAAGGCCTTCGACCGGGTCTCACACGAGTTCCTATTCGCACTCTTGGAGTGAATGGGCTTTGGGCCTGCTTTTACCGCCATGGTCCACCTGCTATACGCTGGGGCGGTCAGCCGCGTAGTGGTGAATGGGCACTTGTCTGAGCTGATTCTACAGTGAGGAGGGGTCAGGCAGGGATGTCCGCTATAACCTTTGCTCTATGTTTTGTACATGAAACCTTTGGCAGAATGGCTAAGAAGGGAGCATGCGTTCCAGGGACTGCATATCCCAGGTGCAAGAGGGATAAGGGCCACGGTGTTGGTGTACGCTGATGATGCAACATTGTTTCTTGTCAGGGATGAGGACTTCTGTGCAGTGGGGCATGCTTTGGAGACCTTTTCAAAAGCCACTGGAGCATGTGTTAACGAAATAAAGAAGGAGAAAAAGAACAAGCTCATGCTCATTGTTCTTTCCTTGAGTGCACATAGCTCTCAGTTGTGTAGTGTGTTCAATTTCATTTAATAAATGACGAGGAGGCACCACAGCGTGTGTTTTTTTTTTTTAAAGAGGTGGAAGGGAGGCTCCTGGGGATGTCACGGCTTGACTTCTCCAGGAAGCTGATCCAGAAATCTCTCAATTTCAAACCAGATGAACTGAACTGCTTAGTGACACATCCCCCGAACAAAGGTTTTGATGTGAGTTTTAGAACTGCTTTCTTTTTGAATATTTTTTGGCAAAAGGTTTGACACTGTAAAGGCCCAGTTATCCATGTTCACAGTGGTGAAACTCTCTGACAATTCACTTAAAACAGTGTTTGTCAGAATGTTAAACGAAACTGTGGAGAAGACATTTGTGTCTGTCTGGGCAGATATTGCACCGTTAGAAGCCAACCTGTCAAGGTTTTAGATGAGGATGGTATCTGGAATTGCTCCCGGCGAATCCCCATTAAACAATGGGAGGACACCGGAGGTTACCAGGGCCTGAAGCATCTGCCCTTGATGATTGTGTTGGGAGAGAACAGAGGCTACATACATTTTCAGGGCATGCCCAAACTATGTTGGAAGTGTGGGAAAATGGGGCATTTAGCCAAAGTGTGTCAAGAAATAATGTGTGGGAAGTGTAAAGAAATTGGTCACAGGTTTGAAAAGTGCACCATTGGCACACGGTGCAATCTTTGTGGAGAATCAAACCATCTCTACATAGATTGTCCTGATAGTTTTGCCAACAAATTAAAAGGCAAAAAGATGGCCACCCCACAAGAGGAACAAACAGAGGAGGAGTCGGGCCCTGAGCTTTTGGCGGGAAATTTAAACTCCCAGCCAACCTCAGGGATTGGACAAGGTGGAGGAAGTGGGGTCAAATGTGGAGAGATTCATTTGGAATTAATCAGAATGTTATAGGACCCACTCATATTGGTGAACACACTCTTGATTTGTTGTTAACATTCGGATTAAAAATAAAAAACTTGTGTCACAATTGCACAGTCTGTCAGACAATTATCTCATCTCTTTTAAAATCTGCCTTAGTCAATGAATTACTACCTCACCACGTTACCATGTTAAGCGTAATTTCACGTCAGTTACAGCAGCGTGTTTTATTAGTAATCTTCCGGAAAATAAGATATTAAATATATCTCCATATAACCCCGCAGAGCTTGACTGAGCCACGGAATACCTAGAATCAACGTTATGTTATACTTTAGATGATGTAACTCCCCTAAGACCAAAATGGTCAGGGACAAAAACTTAGCACAGTGGTATAATGATCATACACGCACCTTAAAACAGACCACTCGGAAATTAGAACGTAAATGGCGTCAAACAAAATTAACAGTGTTTCAAATTAGCATGGAAGGAGAGCCTCCTAAATCATAGAAAATCTTTTAGTGCTGCTAGATCAGCATATTTCTTCACCCTCATAGAAAATAACAAGCATATTCCTAGATTTTTATTCAGCACAGTAGCAAAATTAACAGGAAATAAAAGCACTGCACTAACATGCACACCATCAATAGGTAGTAATGATTTCATGAACTTTTTTGATAATAAAGTTGAAAACATCAGGCAAGTAATCCAAACAGATATAAATCCAATTATAAGTAACCCTGTAGACAGCAGTGTAATTATAACAGACAATCAATTACAAAGCTTCACTCCTATTCATGAGAATTACTTAATTTTGTTAATTACCTCATCAAAATCATCAACCTGCTTTCTCGATCCCTTGCCTACAAGTTTCTTTAAACAAATAATTCCAAGGGTAATTCAACCTGTTTTAAAAATAATAAACTCTTTCATTAGCACTGGTTATGTACCTAGATCCTTCGAACTGGCAGTTATCAAACCCCTAATTAAGAAACCTGACCTTGACCCATGTCAGCTGTCCAACTACAGGCCAATATCAAATCTCCCCTTTATATCCAAAATTTTAGAAAAGGTTGTAGCACAGCAGTTATGCTCACATCTACTTAAATTTTTTAAATATATCAGTCAGGATTTTGGCCTCATCATAGCACAGAGACGGTGCTATTTAGTGGTAAATGACCTGCTATTGGCCTCTGATCAGGGTTTTTTCTCTTTACTTGTTTTGCTCGACCTTAGTGCAGCTTTTGACACCATTGATCACACTATACTGCTTGCTAGACTTGAGAATGTTGTTGGAATAAAGGGAACAGCTCTCTCTTGGCTTAGGTCTTATTTGATTGATCACTATCAGTTTGTTGATGTAAATGGTGAGTTCTCCACACTCTCTGAGGTAAAGTTTGGTGTTCCTCAAGGATCTGTCTTAGGCCCACTGCTTTTCTCTTTATATATGCTGCCTCTGGGTGAAATTATACATAAACATGATATTCGCTTCCATTGCTATGCTGATGATACACAGTTGTATTTTTCAGCAAAGCCAGACGAGAGAGATCAGCCTAACAATGTTGAGAAGTGTGTAAAGGACATTAGACAGAGGATGCTTGATAACTTTCTTTTGCTCAACTCAAGACAGAAGTACTTTTACTAGGACCACATGCAGCTAGAAGCAAACTTTCCGATTATATAGCATCTCTGAATGATGTTTCTGTTTCAGCGTGTACGGCTGTCAAAGACCTTGGTGTTATTATTGACCCTAGTCTTTGAGGCTCATGTGAATAATATTACCAGGATCTCCTTCTTTCACCTTAGAAATATTGCTGAAATTAGAAATATGATGTCGTTACAGGATGCAGAAAAATTAGTTTATGCTTTTGTTACATCTAAATTAGACTACTGTAATGCTTTACTGTCTGGGTGTTCGAGTAAGTGCATAAATAAGCTTCAGTTAGTTCAGAATGCAGCAGCAAGAGTCCTCACAAGATCTAGGAAATATGACCACATCACTCCTGTTTTAATCAGTCTACACTGGCTCCCAATCAAATCTCGCATTGATTATAAAATACTACTACTGACGTATAAAGCACTTAACGGTCTTGCACCAAAGTGTCTGAGTAAAATTCTGTACCAGTATAATCTTCCACGCTTACTTAGATCAAAAGGTGCAGGCTATCTGTTGGTTCCTCAAATAATGAAGACTACAGCGGGGGCAGATCTTTCTCCTATAAAGCCCCACAGTTATGGAACAACCTGAAAACATATTTATATAGTCAAGCCTTTCATCAGTAGATTTTGTCTTAGGTAAAGGCGCAGATCTGGAGGGAGCATGGATGTAGAGTGTTTGGTGAACTGGGATATTTGTATGCTGTCGTCCCCTCACTCTCACACATTCACTCAGGTTTGTTGACAGTGGTGTGGTGAGTCGTCTTTTATCCCAGAGATCCCTCATGTTGGTGTTACCTTCTGGTTCTCCCTTTTAGTTATGCTGCCATAGCGAGTCTTGCCGGAGTCCAAACTGCACAGTGGTATTAGCTTTCATACAACAATAAAGACACCTAATGATCCATATCCTTCTCTTCCTGTCACTCCTCTTTTCTCTCTCTCTCTCTCTCTCTCTCTCTCTCTCTCTCTCTCTCTCTTACTCTCTCTTTGTTGAGTTGTTCTATGCTCCTAAGGCTCCAGTGACCACTGTTCCTGCCCCTCTCCCCTCCGTGGATCTTCCCACTTCGTCCAGGGCTGCCTCTGGATAGTGTTCTTTTCGACTGGTGGTCACTCGGTGCCGCTTGGGACGGTTTCTCATCAACGCCTTGGGTGGTTCCGTGAATTCTGGAGTAAGAACGGGTGCTTTTGAGGATGGACTAGACTGTAGTTAATGTCAACAGTCTGCTACATCGACTCAGGACTACTTTTTGCTTCTGATCATCATCACTGTACCCCGCAATATCGTATATCTGCTATAAATGGACATTCGGTGGAACCCTCCTCTGCGGGATCTCCCCTCGTGGTAATAAAGGAGAAAAAGCTAAGGGCAGTGCATCGGCCAGATAGTTCCTCCTTGGAAGATATGGACCACATGTGGCACTTACCGCTTCCCAATGATGTCTCTTTTCTGCATTTTAAGCTAAAAACATCTTCACCAAAAGGGCTACAAGATATCCTCTCTGTGGTCCCGGAGGCCTCGGACACTTGCCCCCTTGACCCCCAGCCCATGGGGATAAAAGAGGAGCAAGTGTCACAAGAAATAATGTGATTTTAATGTTTGGCGCTGCAGGTTTGTATATGTAGTTTTAAAACAAATTACCTGCCTTTTAATTAACTATACTGCTTATGGCCCTCACCATTTCAACAATTAATGTCAGAAGTGTGAGGTCCCCCCTGCACAGAGTGTTTTATCCTTTTTAAGATATTTTAAGTCAGATGTTTTTTCATTGCAAGAGTGTTCTCTTCCTTTTTTAAATAATTACAGGAAGTGGGAGGAAAGGTGGACTACGGGACCCTCCATGTGGAGCGGTTCCAATGGCAACAAGAGTGAAGGTGTTGCCATTTTAATCAATAATCAAAATATTGTGATGAAGGGCAGCACGGAGGTGAGGGACGGCCGGGCACTTTTAGCAAATCTGACTTTTTTAAACTAGGATCTTAATATTCTTATGTGTATGGTTTTATGGAAAAAAATGAGAGATATGAACTTTTAGAAGACCTGCAGCCCCACATGCTAGGGAGGGTTCCCCTAGTTTTAGCAGGGGATTTTAACTGTGTCTTATCTAGGAAAGGTTAGTGTGGCGTTATAGGACACATGTTCCCATAGCATTTCGACGCAGCGTCTCGTTCCCTCGGGGAACTAGGGTTACGGTCGTAACCTAGAGATGTTCCCCTTCAGGAACTCAAGCTGCATCGAAATGCTATGGGAACGAGGGTCCAATCACGCCACACTAACCAGACTGTGCCTAGAGAGTGAGGGCCTTGGCACCAGCACGTAGGACAGAGGAGCCCGGGGTGGCGCCCACTCATGACCACTCCCCACCCCGTGAGGGAAGCGTCCGCCATTAGCGTCACGCGACGACACGGAGTCCCCAACACTGGGCCACGGGACAGAAATGTCCGGTCTTTCCAGACATCCAAGGCTCAAAGGGCACGCCGCAGGACCTTGATAGTACGATGCGGGTTTCTCCTGAGGGAGAACCCCCTGTCCCGGAGCCACCACTGGAGGGGCCTCATGTGCAGGAGCCCGAGCGGAACTATGCTGGACGTCACCGCCATGAGACCCAGAGACCTTTGGAACTGCCTTACAATAAGTGGCTGGCCTTCCCGCACTCTCACGACGGCAGTGAGGATGACCTCGACCTGAGCAGGCGACAACCGTGCCTGCATCCTGGCCTCGTCTCACACTACACCGAAAAAGGTGGTTCTCCATGCTGGAGAAAGCACGCTTTTGCTGGCGTTTAGCCAAATCCCAAGCACCTTCATGCAGGCGAGGACGACATCTCATTTCTAAATCACCTGGTGCTTCGAATGAGCCAGGATCAACCAATCGTCGATGTACTTAAAAATGCGGATGCCCTGGAGCCGCAGCGGGGTCAGTGCCGCATCGACGCATTTTGTGAAGGTGCGGGGTGAGATGCCAGGCCAACACGCGGCATTGCCCTGTAGCCGCACGCCTTAGCCCCAACCACGTTCGCATAGAGTACGGGGTTTCCCAGGATTTTGACACCTCGGTATGCAGATCGGGAAAAAACAACAGGCCCCGGCGCCAAAGAAGTGGCACAGGATCCAGAAAACGTTCATCCAGCTTACTGGGTACGCGCTGCTTCTGCTGCTCCACCAGCCAAGCTAGATCCAGCTTTGCAAGGGCTCGCGTCACGACCTCGAGAAATTCCTCATACAGCACAGGCTAAAAGGAATCCACGGGCTCGCTAGCATCCATCAGCTCACCTTCCTCAGAAGGAGAGGCATGTAAAGCCACTCTGCTCGCACCGGGAGAAGAAGCAGCCATCAGGCCTGCTTCTCCTAGAGAGCAGAAGCTTGATTCAGCAGACGACGCTGAAGCAGACTCATCCGACTCCTACCCCGCTGCTAAATCGGTCTGCGAGCCCCACGAGTGCCGGCGCCACGAGGGAGAGAGCTCTGTTTAAAGAGCACCAATTGTGCATGCTCCACTACCAGGCAAACAACACACCGATCATGCGAATCCTTAACGGTAATGAAACGCGGACATGGATGAACACACTTGCGGTAATTCTCTCTGCCAGCCATCACTCGATCAGAAAAACACAGCGAAACAGCGCTTACCTGAACGAGCAGAAGCTAGCGTCTGGTCCATCTCGCAGCCATTTGTAGCTTCCTGTTTACGCGACGTCGCCCGCTGATGATGTCACGTTCCAAATGTCTATTGGTCAGATTACACATGTGGTTCAGAGCGCGGTCACGCAGGCGTTTTCCCATAGCGCTTCGACGCAGCTCGAGTTCCTGAAGGAGAACTGAACAGCAGAATCTTAGTTAACGGGCATGTGTCCAAAGCGGTATATATATCCACAGCGGCGTCGTCAGGGCTGTCCGCTATCTCCCCTCTTGTATGTGGCTTGCATCGAGCCACTGGCACAGATTTGGAGAAGGGACAAATGGATCAACGGACTGACCGTCCCCGGGACTGGTGGACTGACGGCGACTTGCGTTTTATACATGGACGACGTGACCCTTTTAGCCACAGAAGTTTTATCAGTACGAAGAGCGACGGACTTGACTGACCGGTACGGTCGGGCTTCAGGCACTAAGCTCAATAGAAGCAAGTCTGAGGCCCAGCTTTTCCGGCCGTGGGAAAACATTGACAGAGGTGGACTGGAAGTGGATTTTAAAACAGAGTCTATGATTTTAGGGGTAAAATTTGACAAAGAAGGGGGAGGGAGTGGGAACTCGTCTGACTTGATAGGGAAAGTTAGGCAGCGACTGGGATTTTGGGGACTAAGACAGAGGACATCGGTTGAAATTTTTTAAGCAGTGATTTTACCTTTGATTTTACTTGTCTGTTCTGTTTTTAGTCTTAACAGGAGATTTATTTTAGGGTTGGAAAAAGCAGTATTCTATTTCTTGTAGGGTTTTAAGACAAAACCGCTGCCATGGCCCGATTCTGGATGTGGTCTTACCTGAGAATGTTAACGATTTTACCAGTTGACTTAAAAACCCCAGTGTCTTTTAACCTCCCCAAGGATTATGGTTTTATTAAAAAGTTGTTAAAGAAGTATCTTTTAGAAAATGAAAATGTCACATTTTAACTAATCACAAGTCTATTATCTCTCTTGTGCAGGATTGGGAAACTGTGAGCCCAGTTCCAGGCCTCTAGGTCTGGGTGAGACCAAACAAGTTTGGAGGAACGCTGCCTACCCGGCTCTCCAGAACAGGCACAAGGACTTGTCATGGATAGTGGCCCATGAGATCCTACCAGTCAGGGAGGTATTGCACTCGCGTGGCATGGCCACATGCCCTACCTGCCCCTGGTCCGAATGCCATGCCCCAGAGACCGTGCAACACCCCTGTTATTCCCATGCCTACCAGCGGCTGGGGTCCAGATGGATTGCAAGCTCGCCGTCCTAGGAGCGGGCAAGTAATGGAAGGGCTTCACAAAGCAGCAGTTCACCTTGCTCTGGCTCATTCTTAATGCTACAAAGAATGCCATCTGGTCCACCAGAAACCTGTTGGTGGGGAAACGCGTGACGGTGTCCCTGCATGCGAGCGAGCAGATGGCGAGGGGGCCGGGGTTACACAGGAAAGGTCCCGGTCGCCACCAAACCTGGCTGCCCGTAGATGCCCCCTTACCAACATCGGCTACGTGAGCAGCGGGCTAGAATTTGGAGGAACTCCGCAGGGACCTAAAGTGGAATGCCTTGGCCTGCTCTGAAGACTTGAGTGATAGCCCTTTTTGATAGGGACTCGCACCCGGTCCTGAACAAGAGTGGATCAAGATTTGCTTATGTATTTATTTATTTATTTATTTATTCATCTGCTTTTCTAAATAAATTATAAATTTTATTTAATATGTGGAAAGTAAATCATGCTGTAAGAATGTGATGGTGACAATAAAATATTTTTACAAAAAAAAAAAAAAAAATCTGTTCTTATCAGTTTAATATCTAATACATCCTCTATATGAGGACTACATATTAAACGGATTTTTGACCGTGGGAGTCGAAGAGGGGCTTGCTTAAACCGCTCCATGCATCATCCCGGTATTGCAGTACTTCTGGGAATGGTGCACCTCTTTACCTGTTAAAAAAGCAGAAATAAAGAGAGAGAAAAACCTAACTCATGCTTATTGTTCTTTTCTTGATAGCTCTCAGCTGTGTTCAATTTCATTTAATAAATATAATTTCAATCTTTTTATGTTCTTCTTTTTTCTTTTCTTTTCTTTCTTTTCTTTTCTACACCTGTGCATTATCAACAGTTTTCTTGCCACAGGCCAATTTACCCTTAGCAAGCTTTCTAGCTCACCAATGGACTTTAAAAGGCCTAGCAACACCCAAAGTATAGCTCAGGTTTCTCTTCATTTACGAATAAATATTTCGCCTTTTACTAAAGATTTCCGTGGAGAGGAACATTGATGAGTTCCTATTATTTTTGAGGCTTTGCTATTGCAAAGCTACTTGTTTTCTATAGTAGCATAGCGAGACTTTTATCTAAATCTTGTTGCTAGCTTCTACAACTCTTTCACCACTGTGCTGCGTAATATCCTGGAGAGTGGCTCAATAACTATTCAATTCAATTCAATTCATTTTTATTTGTATAGCGCTTTTAACAATGAACATTGTCTCAAAGCAGCTTTACACAGATAATGCGGTGATTAAAAATGAATGAGTAAGTTTGTCCCTGATAAAGTTCTTTATGAGTAAGTTTGTCCCTGATGAGCAAGCCGGTGGCGACTGTGGCAAGGAAAAACTCCCCGAGATGGCATAAGGAAGAAACCTTTAGAGGAGCCAGACTCAAGAGGGAACCCATCCTCATCTGGGTTACACCGAAAGTCCATTTGTGGCAGGTATACAAAGTTGCGGGGTACAGTGATGATGATCAAAAGCGAACTGTATTTCTGAGTCAGTGTACGAGACTGTTGACATCAACTATAGTCTAATCCAACCCTTAAAGCTCCCGTTCTTACTCCGGAATTTCATGGAACCACCCAAGGCGTTGATGACAAACCTTCCCCAGCTGCACAGAGTGGCCTCCAGTCAAAGATAACACTATCCAGAAGCAGGCCTGGACGAAGTGGGAAGATCCACGGAGGGGAGAGGGGCAGGAACAGTGGTCACTGGAGCCTCAGGAGCATGTTTAACGAGAGAGAGAGAGAGAGAGAGAGAGAGAGAGAGAAGAGGGTGACAGGAAGAGAAGGATATGGAATATTAAGTGTACCTATTGTTGCATGAGAGTTAAAGTCACTGTGCAGTTTGGACTCCGGCAAGACTCGCTATGGCAGCATAACTAAAAGGGAGAACCAGAAGGCAACACAGACATGAGGGATCTCTGGGATAAGAGACGACCCACCACACCACCATCAACAAACCTACTATCTGGAATGGAAAAGGGAGATACCTTCTGAGGCTGAAAGTAGAGCCCATGGTACCTGGGGGCCTGTTGCATCCCAGGCAGCTTTGCTATTGGGCCTCACCGGGGTTTTTTTCATTACCCTGGCCAACCCCTTTACTGCCGGTGGTGCGGGGTGCTAGGCAGTAGAGGGGTTGGCAAAGGTGTCATCTATGTGAATTGGAGGGCCACGCAGTGGCAGAATGTGACGCAACAAATACCTGCAGCCTTTGCGGAAGTAAAGAACATTTTGACACTGCCACTCTCGGAGAGGCACCTTTGCAAGCCTGTCTTCAGAAGAGTTGGAGGCTTCAGGTGTGCTCCAAGAGGGAGTGCAAGACAAGGCGGAGATGGCTCAGAGAGAATCAGAGCCATCAAAATTGGCAGAGAAGGAGACCCACATGGGGCCAAGTGAGGCAGGCAATGTCCTTCATGAGATGGGCCATTGTGATTGTGATATCAGCCAAAAACATGGATTTTCATCTGTTTTCACAACCAGTGGAAGGAACACCTGCTGGAGAGGAATTACCACATGTGCCCTTGGCAGTTGTAGTGGATCCAATAGAGTTCTTTAATCCTTGGCAAGTGTTTGGAGCCCCACGAGTTGGGCAGAAGCCGTGGAGAGCTTGGGTGCACCCTCCAGCCTGGCTCAACCGGAGTGGGCAGTTGCAGAGCCTGAAGATGGCCTGGAGAAAGGTGGCTTTGGGCAGGAGATGGAGGGAAGAGCAGAGCCTTCTAAGGGTTGGCAAACAAGGCAGGCAGAAACAACATCAGAGGACAGGAGGCCAAAACGTTCATGATTGGAGCAGAGGTGAAAATTGAACCTTCTCACAGGAGATGTCCACATGAGAACCAGACAAGCCGAAGGTAAGGTGGCCAAATGTGGGGAAGGGAGTCGACCTCCTCTTGTAACAGACTTTCAGGAGGAAGGAGGTAGAACACAGGAAAAATGGGTAACTGAAGATGAAGGATGGTCCCAGGTGATGGTGAGGAGACCTGGGAGGGGACAGGGACTGAATAGAGACCTGCTGGCAGTTTAAGAGGAGGCATTAGAGTGCAGAGCTCTGACCCATCGGCTAAGGTGGGGTTAATCTCTCTTCTTCATAAGTAGGGAGATAGAGCAGACTTGGCCAGGTGGAGGCTGATCATGCTATGGACAACTGACTATAAGATCTTGGCCAAGGTATTGGGCCACCGTCTGAGAGAGGTGATGGCCCAGGTAGTTCACCCTGATCAGACAAACGCGGTGCCTGGAGGGTTTGAACCTGGCACTGATCAGGGATGTGTTGGCATGGGTTGAGCAATGCCAAGTGCAGTTAGTTTTGATAAGCCTGGACCAGGAGAAGGCTTTTGACCGGGTCTCTCATGTGTTTCTTTTCAGCATCCTAAAGCGAATAGGCTTTGACCCCAGCTTTATTACCTTGGTCCATCTTTTGTACGCAGAGGATTTAACCTGCGAGCAGTGATTCCCTTTACAGGGACATCCCCATGGTCAACAGATCGCCCATAGCACTACCAGAAGGCAGCAGATTTTGTCCGTGACCAGCCCTGGTGCTTGCTAGATCAAAAGAGGCTGTTTAAGAGTTGGAGGGATTGCAGTACAGCACAATTAGGGGAAACAATTCCACGAATGCCAGAAGTTAAATGGGCAGATATGCAGCCCACATTTTTGGACGAGCCAAGTAAGGATTTGCACTGGCTGGGAGTTCTGGGTCCTCTTACAGTTAAAGACTTAACTTCTGGTATTCGTGGAATTGTTTCCCCTTATTGTGCATGCTTTGTAGTCATTCAATTCAATTCAATTAATTTTTATTTGTATAGCGCTTTTAACAATGAACATTGTCTCAAAGCAGCTTTACACAGATAATGTGGTGATTGAAAGTAAATATGTTCTTTATAAGTAAGTTTGTCCCTAATGAGCAAGCCGGTGGCGACTGTGGCAAGGAAAAACTCACTGAGATGGCATAAGGAAGAAACCTTTAGAGGAACCAGACTCAAGAGGGAACCCATCCTCATCTGAGTTGCACCAAATGTCCATTTATAGCAGATATACGATGTTGCGGGGTACAGTGATGATGATCAGAAGCGAAAAAGTAGTCCGGAGTCAGTGTAGCAGACTGTTGACATTAACTACAGTCCAATCCATCCCCAAAGCACCCGTTCTTATTTCGGAATTTCATTGAACCACCCAATGCATTGATAAGAAACCGTCCCGAGCTGCACAGAGTGGCCTCCAGAAGAGAACACTATCCAGAGGCGGGCCTGGACGAAGTGGGAAGATCCACAAAGGGAAGAGGGGCAGAAACAGTGGTCACTGGAGCCTCAGGAGCATGGTCAACTTGACCGAGAGAGAGAGAGAGAGAGAGAGAGAGAGAGAGAGAGAGAGAGAGAGAGAGAGAGAGAGAGAAGAGAGAAGAGGGTGACAGGAAGAGAAGGATATGGATTATTAATTGTCCTTATTGTTGTATGAAAGTTAATATCACCAGTGTTGGGGGTAACGCGTTACAACGCGTTACCCCCAACACTGGTGATATTAACTTTCATACAACAATAAGGACAATTAATAATCCATATTGTTGTATGAAAGTTAATATCACCAGTGTTGGGGGTAACGCGTTACAAGTAACGTGCGTTACATAATAATATTACTTTTCTGGAGTAACAAGTAAAGTAGTGCGTTACTTTATAAATGTACACATTAATATCTGAGTTACTTTTTTAAAAAAGTAATGCGAGTTACTTTTCAGTTAAATTATTTAGCATAAAAAAAAAAAAATACTGAATTAAAATGAACGTAGTCACATAGAATCGCGCATTCATACGTGCGAGCAACGGGAACAGAAGCTGGTCAGAAGCGGAGATGGCAAACCAGGGCATAAAATTACTGTGATGTAAGTATTCTTATTATTTTGAAATTGTCGAGGAAAAGGAGAAAGGAATAATGGTTAAGTGTAGATTATGTGTTGGTGAAAAGCTCTTGTCAACTGCAAAAAATACCACTTAAAAAAAAAAACAACAACATCTGCATGCAAAGCATAGCACTACAGATGTGTGTGTGTGTGTGTGTGTGTATAATGTTGAATATATGCAACCTTATGCAATGTTGCATATATGGAAATGGAGACAGAAATATAGAAAACTTTTGCCGACTTTCCACCACTGCAGATCTATGGACTGCTCAGAATAAAAGTTTTCCGTGGGAGACATGCGCGTATGATCATTATACCACTGTGCTAATTTTTTCTCCCTGATCATTTTGGTCTTAAGGGGAGCTACATCATCTAGAGTATAACGTAACATTTATTTGAGGTATTCAGTGGCCCAGTCCAGCTCTGCGGGGTCAGGCTGAGATCTATTTCATATCGTAATTTCCGGAAGATTATTGATAAAATACGCTGCTGTAGCTGACGTGAAATTACGCCTAACACGGTAACGTGGTGAGGTAGTAATGCAATGACTGAGGCAGATTTTAAAAGAGATGAGATAATGGTCTGAAATAGCTTCAGACTGTGGAATTATTACTAAGTTTTTCATTTTTTATCCAAATGTTAACAATAAATCAAGAGTGTGTCCACCACTATAAGTGGGTCCTATAACATTCTGATTAATTCCAACTGAATCTAGAATGGACACAACTGCTGCTCTCAAGGAGTCTTCCTGATTATCAAAATGAATATTAAAGTCACCAATAATTAATGCTTTGTCTAAAGAAGTAGCTAAATTTGTGATGAAATCTGCAAATTTTATGAGAAAATCAGAGTAGGGCCCTGGGGGTCTATAAATAATAATTAGTGGAATTGACTGACTGGACCTGCTTTTGGACACTAAATATTTTATGTTGGTTTAAAGAACTTCAAATGTTTTACATTTGTGTTTAGTCTTTTGTATGACGCTTAGATTATTATTATTAATAGCTGCAACTCCGCCTCCTCTGCCATTTAGACGGGGTTGTTGTAATTAACTATACCCAGAAAGACTCGCTTCATTTAATGCTACATATTCATTCGGTTTAATCCACGTTTCTGTCAAACACATTATTTTAAACTCCTTGTCGGTAATAATTTCGTTTATGGTAAGCGCTTTTGACGTAAGAGATCTAATATTCAACAATACTATCTTTAGATCAGAGGTGCTGGCTGTGCATTTAGTCCAATTTAATTTAATGTTAATCAGGTTACTAAAACAGACTTTCTGAGAATTCCTATATTTTGGTTTTGCTCGGAGGACAGACAGTCTCAATTTGGTGGATCCTGAGTGACGACTCTGTGCAGCTAGCAGACGGTTGGTATAGCTTGTTTGTCTGATCCCTGGCCTTGGCTCTGGACAGTCTCTTGTTAACTAGTGCTGTTCTGAGACTATGACCTACACTACAAGAAATGAGAGCAGCACCTTCCTGAGTGGGATGGATACCGTCCCGCCCTAACAGGCCAGCCTTACCCTCAAAATGGCTTCAATTATTTATGAAGCCCACACTGTTTTTGGAGCACCACTCGGACATCCAGCAGTTCAGCGACGATAGCCTGCTGTAGGCTACATCGCCACGTTGCATTTGGATGGGGCCAGAGCACATTGCATCGAACATTGCCTTCGCTAATATACACACCTCTATAATATTACTCTTGGTAACCTCTGACTGTCGAAGGCGTATATCATTAGCTCCTGGGTGAAAAACTATCTATCTTAGAGAACCTGTGCTTTCCTAAAAACCTAAGCTGACCTGCTATGTCCGGCGCCCTGGCTCACGGTATACACATAACCTGTGCTGCTGGAGCCCCTAAAGGTTTGTGGCGGCACGACTTTGGGGATGCATTGCGATTGTATGCAGGGCAGAGAAGGGGAGTAAATATACATTGTGACCTGGTGTTGTACGGTAGTGGCTTTAGGCACTTGGAGCTAAAGGTGGCAAAGCAAACGTGGCAAGCAATCTCAGTGGCAAAGTGTGTGCTGTGGGGTGTGAGATGCGAGTGCATCCAAAGCATGTCCCCGCAAGTTCTCCAGGACAATGTGTACAATTTGTACAGTGTCAAGCTCAGGAAGCTAATTAGGGGGGAAGGAAGTACAATATAAGTTTTTGAGAGTAGGTGTAGGAGGGGCACAAGGTGGGGGATTCATAGGGACTATAGTGATGGGGAAGCCATGGTGGCCCAACTAAATATAGACAGTTGTCTCCAGCCAAGGAGAGAGGAAACATGTAGGCAGATGTAGATATATGTATGTATGCGTATATGCATGTATGTGTGTGTGTGTGTGTGTATGTGTATATGGGTGCATGTGTGTAATTTTATATATATATATATATATATATATATATATATATATATATATATATATATATATATATATATATATATATACACACACACACACACATTTATTAGGTACACCTTACTAGTACCGGGTTGGACCCCCTTTTGCCTTCAGAACTGCCTTAATCCTTCGTGGCATAGATTCAACAAGGTACTGGAAACATTCATTAGAGATTTTGGTCCATATTGACATGATAGCATCATTTGTTGCTGCAGATTTGTCAGCTGCACATCCATGATGCGAATCTCCCGTTCCACCACATCCCAAAGGTGCTCTATTAGATTGAGATCTGGTGACTGTGGAGGCCATTTGAGTACAGTGAACTCATTGTCATGTTCAAGAAACCAGTCAGAGATCAGTCGCGCTTTATGACATGGAGCGTTATCCTGCTGGAAGTAGCCATCAGAAGATGGGTACACTGTGGTCATGAAGGGATGGACATGGTCAGCAACAATACAAAGGTAGGCTGTGGCGTTGACACGATGCTCAATTGGTACTAATGGGCCCAAAGTGTGTCAAGAAAATATCCCCCACACCATTACACACCCACCACCAGCCTGAACCGTTGATACAAGGCAGGATGGATCCATGCTTTCATGTTGTTGACGCCAAATTCTGACCCTCCCATCCGAATGTCGCAGCAGAAATCGAGACTCATCAGACCAAGCAATGTTTATCCATTTTTCTATTGTCCAATTTTGGTGAGCCTGTGCGAATTGTAGCATCAGTTTCCTGTTCTTAGCTGTCAGGAATGGCACTCGGTGTGGTCTTCTGCTGCTGAATCCCATACCTCGGTTGTATGAGTTTGAGTTACTGTTGCCTTTCTATCAGCTCAACCCAGTTTGGCCATTCTCCTCTGACCTCTGGCATCAACAAGGCATTTGCGCCCACAGAACTGCAGCTCACTGGATATTTTCTTTGTAAACCCTAGAGATGATTGTGCTTGAAAATCTCAGTAGATCAGCAGTTTCTGAAATACTCAGACCAGACCGTCTGGCACCAACAACCATGCCAGGTTCAAAGTCACTTAAATCACCTTTCTTTCCCATTCTGACACTCACACTTTGAACACCTGAGAAGGTCAATGCTAATATTTGTTACAGTAGCCTTAGAGGTCAAACGTTTCCTGTAGTTTTTCTCCAGGTTTGCACACACTGCAGGAGGGATTTTGGCCCACGCCTCCACACAGATAATCTCTAGATCAGTCAGGTTTCTGGCCTGTCGCTGAGAAACAGAGAGTTTGAGCTCCCTCCAAAGATTCTCTATTGGGTTTAGGTCTGGAGACTGGCTGGGCCACGCCAGAACCTTGATATGCTTTTTACAGAGCCACTCCTTGGTTATCCTGGCTGTGTGCTTCGGGTCATTGTCATGTTGGAAGACCCAGCCTCGACCCATCTTTAATGGTCTAACTGAGGCAAGGAGGTTGTTCCCCAAAATCTCCAATACGTGGCCCTGGTCATCCTCTCCTTAATACAGTGCAGTCGCCCTGTCCCATGTGCAGAAAAACACCCCCAAAGCATGATGCTACCACCCCTATGCTTCACAGTAGGAATGGTGTTCTTCGGATGGTACTCATCATTCTTCGTCCTCCAAACACGTTTAGTGGAATTATGACCCAAAAGTTTTATTTTGGTCTCATCTGACCACATGACTCCTCTGGATCATCCTGGATCATACACTAAGACGTCATGGTTTGAAATCATGCATGGCACGAAAGGTTCCCCTGCTTAAACCAGCACATGTCCAGGTTTAAGCAGGGGAACCTTCCGTGACATGCATGATTTCAAACTATGGCGTCTTTGTGTATTACCAACAGTAACCTTGGAAACGATGGTCCCAGTTCTTTTCAGGTCATTAACCAGCTCCTCCCGTGTAGTTCTAGGCTGATTTCTCACCTTCCTTAGGATCATTGAGACCCCACAAGGTGAGATCTTGCATGGAGCCCCAGTCCGAGGGAGACTGACAGTCATGTTTAGCTTCTTCCATTTTCTAATGATTGCTCCAACAGTGGACCTTTTTTCACCAAGCTGCTTGCCAATTTTCCCGTAGCCCTTTCCAGCCTTGTGGAGGTGTACAATTTTGTCTCTAGTGTCTTTGGACGGCTCTTCGGTCTTGGCCATCTTAGTAGTTGGATTCTTACTGATTGTATGGGGTGGACAGGTGTCTTTATGCAGCTAACGACCTCAAACAGGTGCATCTAATTTAGGATAATAAATGTAGTGGAGGTGAACATTTTAAAGGCAGACTAACAGGTCTTTGAGGGTCAGAATTCTAACTGATAGACAGGTGTTCAAATACTTATTTGCAGCTGTATCATACAAATAAATAGTTAAAAAATCATATATTGTGATTTCTGGATTTTTTTTTTTTTTAAGATTATGTCTCTCACAGTGGACATCCACCTACGATGACAATTTCAGACCCCTCCATGATCTCTAAGTGGAAGAACTTGCAAAATAGCAGGGTGTTCAAATACCTATTTTCCTCACTGTATATATATATATATATATATATATATATATATATATATATATATAGTGTTGTGCTAGTTACTAAGAAATAGTAACTAGTTACAGTTACTAGTTACTTCATTCAAAACTCAATTACTTTGTTGATTACTTACACCAAAAAGTAATGCATTACTGTTAAAAGTAACTTTTTTGTTACTTTTTTTTTAAAGACGTTCTTTAATGTTCCCATTACTGCACTTTTATCAGTTATGGTCTATACAAACACAAAACTGATTTAAACACAAAGTAATTTTTAAACACTATTTTATTTAAGTCAAACCAGCAAAAACTGAATATATCACAAGGATTTCTGAAATAAATAACAAAACAAGCTGAATAATATATTCAGAATCAAAAACTAAAGTGGCTTCTGCATCATAAAAGCTGTAGTGTTGAGCCCTTAAAAATTGCCGCACATAATTGAATAAACGGAAACATGCCCACAGTGCGTCTTCTTCGTGTTTACAGTGGTTGGCATCCACCAATCCAACAATGCGTCGCTGCTGTAAACAGGTTAGGCTGTAGGCTACACTTTAGCCAAAATTTATTATTTTTTAAAAGTAACGGACAACCCACCATACGGTAACGGTAACTGTCAGGAGTTCCCCTGCGACGCCGCAAACTGTCAAACTTCGGGTTTCCCCAAAGCACCTCGCTCCTTCTCCCGTGCGTGCCCCGCCCGCAATCAGGCTTCATGGGGAACACCTGTGACTCGTTTCACTCGCTTCTCCACAGCTCCTATAAAAACCCCACATTCACCCACACTCCCGGTCCGTTATTGTAGGTTCATGTGTGTGCGTATCGGCGTATGCGCATTTCCGCTACGTACCTGTGTTCTCGGACTCCTCTCTCTCCATGGCTGCGCTTGCCCTTCCGGAGCGCACCCTGGATTACCCCGATTCCTCCCGGTACGGCTGTATTTGTGTTCTCGGTGTGGATTAAGTTTCTATGGTCCTGCCCAGTTTGTGACTCTCCGTATCCGGTGTGAGTGTTTTGTGTTGGCTTTTGCCTTTCTTTTGGAAATAAACTTTGTTTGCGGTTACTACGGCTCCCGCCTCCGTTTCCCGCATAACAGTAACAGTGTTTAATTTATTTAAAAAGTGCTACAGTATTAGTTACTGTCAAAAGTTACAGTAACGCGTTATTGCCCAACACTGTATGTATTTACACACACAATGGTGTGAAGAAGTGTTTGCCCCCTTCTTGATTTCTTATTTTTTTGCATTTTTGTCACACTTTAATGTTTTAGATCATCAAACTAATTTCAATATTAGTAAAAGATAACACAATTGAACACAACATGCAATTTTTAAATGAAAGTTTTTATTTTTGAGGTAAGACAAAATCTAAAACTACATGGCCCTGTGTAAAAAGGTGTTTTCCCCCCTGTTAAAACTGTGGTTTATCACGCCTGAGTTCAATTTCTCTAGCCACACCCAGGCCTGATTACTGCCACACCAGTTTGAAATTAAGAACTCTCTTAAATAGGACCGGCCTGACAATGTGAAGTAGACCAAAAGATCCTCAAAAACTAGACAGCATGCCAAGATCCAAAGAAATTCAGAAACAAATGAGAGAAAGTAATTGAGATCTATCAGTCTGGAAAAGGTTATAAAGCCATTTCTAAAGCTTTGGGACTCCAGCAAACCACAGTAAAAGCCATTATTTACAACTGGCAAAAACATGGAACAGTGGAGAACCTTCCCAGGAGTGGCTGGCCAACCAAAATTACCCAAAGAGCACAGGATTATTAAACTGTATGTCAAAAGAAATGTTTGGAAATTTAAACTGATATTTCCTTCTGATACACTACAGCAAAATACAAATAACTGGCTCATAACCATTTTTTTAAAGGTTAAAATAGTAAGGTGCCTAAGACTTTTGCACAGTTCTGCATATCTTCACATTTTATTAAGCATACATAAGCATTTTAGTATTATTTTTTGTGCCCAAAATCTTTTTATTACGACAGCACACTGTGTTTCAGTGGAATGACTTGGTGCCTATTAACAATGTATGATTATAATGGATAAAAATCCACTAAGTCATTACTGCTAAGACAATGCACCCTTGTACTTAGTCAGCTTTATGCATGTCTATCACAAAATACACAGCTGCATCATTTTGAATTAAAATAAGTCACTGTAAATGTTGCACCTGCACGGTAAAAAGTTTGACATGCAGAATCTGATTATATTCTTGCCCATCTGAAAGATATTCTTGAAACATCTGATGTCTTTCAGATAGTTTTAGGCAGATGTTTTTGATGTTTTTAACCTGTTAGCCTTCACCACAGCTTTTGGGACTCTCACAGCTGAAAATGCCCTACCTAACTTTAAATGTTCCTGACAGAAATGTGCTACATACACAATTTAGAGATCTTTAAAAAGAAGACACTTCGGCCTTTACTGCCAATCATTGTTTATATTGCTCAAAAAGATATAAAGTTATAGATGAAGTACCAATTATATACATTTCCTGCATTGATATACAGTGAGGAAAATAAGTATTTGAACACCCTGCTATTTTGCATGTTCTCCCACTTAGAAATCATGGAGGGGTCTGAAATTGTCATCGTAGGTGCATGTCCACTGTGAGAGACATAATCAAACAAAAAAAATCCAGAAATCACAATATATGATTTTTTAACTATTTATTTGTATGATACAGCTGCAAATAAGTATTTGAACACTTGTCTATCAGCTAGAATTCTGACCCTCAAAGACCTGTTAGTCTGCCTTTAAAATGTCCACCTCCACTACATTTATTATCCTAAATTAGATGCACCCGTTTGAGGTCGTTAGCTGCATGAAGACACCTGTCCACCCCATACAATCAGTAAGAATCCAACTACTAACATGGCCAAGACCAAAGAGCTGTCCAAAGACACTAGAGACAAAATTGTACACCTCCACAAGGCTGGAAAGGGCTACGGGGAAATTGCCAAGCAGCTTGGTGAAAAAAGGTCCACTGTTGGAGCAATCATTAGAAAATGGAAGAAGCTAAACATGACTGTCAATCTCCCTCGGACTGGGGCTCCATGCAAGATCTCACCTCGTGGGGCCTCAATGATCCCAAGGAAGGTGAGAAATCAGCTCAGAACTACACAGGAGGAGCTGGTCAATGTCCTGAAAAGAGCTGGGACCACCGTTTCCAAGGTTACTGTTGGTAATACACTAAGACGTCATAGTTTGAAATCATGCATGGCACGGAAGGTTCCCCTGCTTAAACCAGCACATGTCCAGGCACGTCTTAAGTTTGCCAATGACCATTTGGATGATCCAGAGGAGTCATGGGAGAAAGTCATGTGGTCAGATAAAACCAAAATAGAACTTTTGGGTCATAATTCCACTAAACGTGTTTGGAGGAAGAAGAAGAATGAGTACCATTCCAAGAACACCATCCCTACTGTGAAGCATGGGGGTGGTAGCATCATGCTTTGGTGGTGTTTTTCTGCACATGGGACAGGGCAACTGCACTGTATTAAGGAGAGGATGACCGGGGCCATGTATTGCGAGATTTTGGGAAACAACCTCCTTCCCTCAGTTAGAGCATTGAAGATGGGTCGAGGCTGGGTCTTCCAACATGACAATGACCCGAAGCATACAGCCAGGATAACCAAGGAGTGGCTCTGTAAGAAGCATATCAAGGTTTTGGCGTGGCCTAGCCAGTCTCCAGACCTAAACCCAACAGAGAATCTTTGGAGGGAGCTCAAACTCCGTGTTTCTCAGCGACAGGTCAGAAACCTGACTGATCTAGAGAAGATCTGTGTGGAGGAGTGGGCCAAAATCCCTCCTGCAGTGTGTGCAAACCTGGTGAAAAACTACAGGAAACATTTGACCTCTGTAATTGCAAACCAAGGCTCCTGTACCAAATATTAACATTGACTTTCTCAGGTGTTCAAATACTTATTTGCAGCTGTATCATACAAATAAATAGTTAAAAATCATACATTGTGATTTCTGGATATTTTTTTTTTTAGATTATGTCTCACACAGTGGACATGCACCGACGATGACAATTTCAGACCCCTCCATGATTTCTAAGTGGGAGAACTTGCAAAATAGCAGGGTGTTCAAATACTTATTTTCCTCACTGTATATATTTTATATATAAATACATGAAATCAATCCAGAAAAGTACTGGGTTGAAAGCTACATGTCTCATAAATATGAAGATTTTCAAGATCAAGATTTGTGCAAATCTCAGACAAAACAATTTATTTGACTGATCTTTTTTTTTTTTCTTGTTAATAAAGTCCAGTAGGCATGAGCTGGAAACAGCTGTTTGTGCCTGCTGTTTTCAAGTCAAGTGAAATTTATTTATAGAGCACAGCTGTTGGTTAACATAGTACAATATAGTACATAGTACAAGTCAACATAGGACACGGCAACAGATATTACACTAAAGTTATGCCAGTGTGCTTACTTATGATCATATGCAACAGTAAATAAATAAGTTTTAAGAAGAGACGTAAAATCAGCGTATGTTGGCACAGTTCTTATATAGGGTGGTAACCTGTTCCATAACTGTGGAGCAGCCACTGAAAAGGCACAATCTCTTTTCGATTTCAAATGTGTCCTTGGAACAGTCAACTGAAGACTACTAGTTGAACGAAGTTCCCTAGAGACATTACAGTGGAACAGAAGGAGATCAGAGATATAGGATAGAGCCAATACATGGAGACCGTTATAAACAAAAAACAGTGTTTTAAAATTAATATCAGTGAAGCCAGTGAAGAGAGATCAACACTGGTGAAATATGTTCCCTCTTCCTTGTTCCAGTTAACAATCGAGCAGCAGCATTTTGGACAATGGAGACTGTGAAACACCCAAGTACAGTACATTACAATAATCTAATCTGGATGAGATAAAAGCATGTATTACAGTCTCCATGTCTTTTGATGTTAAGAATGACTGACTTCATCTTTGCAATATTCTTTAGCTAATAAAAACAACTTCTAACCACATCATTAATCTGTTTATCAAAAGTCAAGGAGGAATCAAAAGTAATGCCTAAGTTTCTGGCATGTAAATGAAGATTATCGGATAGAGGTCCCAGTTTACTGGCCGCTACCTCTGTAGAAGCAGGGGAGCCAAAGTTTAAGACCTCAGTCTCACTTATTTAACTGGAGGAAGTTGGCAGACATCCACTCTAACAGCTCTCAGACAATCGGACAGACACTGTAAACTGGAGACATCCTTTGGGTGCACGGGAACATAACACTGAGTATTATCTGCGTAACAGTGGTATGAAACATTGTGACTCCTAAATATTGCATACAAAGGAAGCATGTATAAAGA
Organism: Silurus aristotelis; assembly: GCF_946808225.1. Classification (NCBI taxonomy): domain Eukaryota; kingdom Metazoa; phylum Chordata; class Actinopteri; order Siluriformes; family Siluridae; genus Silurus; species Silurus aristotelis. The sequence continues at coordinate 24,205,711 of NC_139582.1, read as the reverse complement.
AAATAGAACAGGACCCAAAATTGAGCCCTGCAGGACCCCATACAAAACTGATGCACAAGATGGTGAATATTTGCCCGTCTCTACAGAGAGGGTTCGATCCTTTTAAAAAGGATACAAACCAATCTAAAACATGTCCTTGAATCCCAATTTGCTGTAAGCGGTTTAAAAGAATGCCATGATCGAGAGTGTCAAATGCCGCACTAAGGTCCAACAGGATTAAAACAAGGATTTTGCACAATTTCCAGAATCAACAATCAACAATAATCATTTAAAACGTATAGCACTGCGGATCCTGTACTGTGTTGAGGTCTAAAGCCAGACTGATATTTATCGAAATTACCATTTTCCTGTAGGAAAGAAGAAGAAAGCTGATTAAACAACCTTCTCCAAAACTTTTGATAAAAACGGTTATTTAGAAATGGGATGGTAATTATTTAGATCTGTTGAATCAAGATTTGTTTTTTTTTAATAATGGCTGTACGTTGGCATGTTTAAAATAGGATGGGACTATTCCGCTGATTAAACTGCTAATAATTATTGACAGTAAACTAGGACTAATAGTGTTGAGTGTCTATAATTAAAGAGGAGGAAGGACAACATCCGACAAACAAAAGGTGGGCTTGGCTTCAATTTATGAATAATTTGCACCAGGTAACTGTGAGACACTGGAGTAAATTCAGATAAATATGTAAAATTTGATGTGGACTGAGGGAAGTACAGAGAGGAGGGAACAATACATGATCTTATAACACTTGATCTTGTCAGTAAAAAACGTAAAGTTTTCACAGGCCATAGGAGACAGATCTGGATATAAATTAGACATTGGATTTAGAACACTATTGACGGTATTAAATAATATTTTTGGACTATAAGCATTCTTAGCAATGAGATCAGAGAAATAATTTGCCTTTGCAATCTTAACAATTTTTTGATAGTGAATCCTACACTCGTAAACGCATTCATATGATACTTGTAATTTATCCCTCTTCCACTTTTATTTCTGCTTTCCTCCATTTCTGTCTATTCGTCCTAGTTTCATCATTAAACCAAGGATGTACACAACTTCTAGGTCTTTTTAATTTAAAAGGTGCAACAGCATCAAGTATATTTGAACATAGCCCATTAAACTTATTACCTAACTAGTCGGGATTAGCACTAGGACAGTTAGACTCAATTTGATGAGTTATAGGGGAAATATATTAAGCATCTAAGAGTTTTTTAGATGTAGATGAATTAAAAGAACTGGCATACCGGCCCACCGAGGCAGTGTGTGGTACCAAACTAGGAACAGCTATGTTAAAAATAATAGACTTATGATCAGACAGAAAAAATTATTTGATGCCAACATCACTTACTAAAAGGCCATAGAATAAAATTAAATCAAGTGTGTGCCCTTGGTTATGAGTGGGACCAACAACAGATTGTATAAGATTAAGTGTCCATAACTTGTAGAAATTATTTTACCATAGGCTTTGAAGGACAACAGACATGTATGTTAAAATCGCCCAATATTAAGAGCCTATCTGCATTTGGCACAACAGAAGATAAAAAACACAAAAACTCACTTATAAAATCCTTATTGTACTTGGGGGTCTATAAACAAGTATACATAAGTGGGTTGTAGCCGTCCAACTTAAATATCTGAACTTCAATACTAGAAACCAAATCTGAGGCAAGTAGACAGCATTTTCATTTATTTCTATAAATAGAATACAAAATCGAGCCGCGATCACAGCTGAATGCCAGACTCTGAGTGTCTGCATGATCATAAGCAAGTATTGTGGTAACTTTTTGTGCTTGGGGGTCTATAAACAAGTATACATAACAGTGGGTTGTAGCCGTCCAACTTAAATATCCAAGCATTGTGGTAACTTTTTGTGCAGACGTGCACACAAATAAGACAAATATACTCAATAAAGAGAACACAGACACCAGGCGACGGCTTGCCAAACTTCACAACGGCGCCATTTTGTGTTCTTCAGTAACGGTGCTGACTGGTGTAATAGACCATAGAGACCATATACAGGGCCATATTCTGATTTTCTCATAGAATTTGCAGATTTTATCACATATTTAGCTACTTATTTACACAAAGCATTAATTGTTGGTGACTTTAATATTCCTTTTGATAATCAGGAAGACTCTTTAAGAATAGCAGATGTGTCCATTCTAGATTAAATTGGAAATTAATCAGAATGTTAAAAGACCCACACATAGTGTAGACACACTCTTGATTTGTTATTAACATTTGGATTAAAAATAAAAAATGTAGTCATAATTCCACAGTCTGAAGCTAAATTTGCCTCGGTTATTGCATTAGTACCTCGCCACGTTATCGTGTTAAGCATACATTCACGTCAACTACAGCAGTGAGTTTTATAAATAATCTTCCGGAACTGTCAATATTAATTAGATTTCCGTCTGACCACGCAGAGCTTGACTGGGCCACTGAATACCTAAAATCAATGTTCTGTTACACTCTAGATCAGAACTGGGCAAACTACGGCCCGCGGGCCACATCCGGCCCTTTGTACGTCCCTATCCGGCCTGCGTGAGGCCAATCATAAATTACAGGGATGCACCGAAAATTCGGCGACCGAAATACCTAAATCACCGAAACAACACGGCAGAAACACAATTGTAATGACGCAATAAAAAAGCGCAGCCAGCACACGGTTATCTGGATAAGGGCCAACATGTCTGCGGTGTGGACTTATTTCAATATCTCGGAGAAAGGCCCACGGATAGCGATTTACAAAACATACAATGCTGAAATTTCAAGAGGGGGTGTATCTGCAAAGAGTTTCTCCACGTCGGGTTTAATTTATAACCTGAAATTCAAACATTTTTTAAATATGAGAAGAATGCGGCGCAGAAATGTAAATTCAATCTGAGCACGCGCACTCCATCTGTAGTGGACGTTTTTGAAAAGGCAGGAAGGTTTTCCAGTGATGGTGCCAAGGCAAAAGGCATAACACAAAAAAATTTAAAATTCAGGTTTTTCATGTGGCCCCTTGTAAAAAAAATTAATTGCCCACCCCTGCTCTAGATGATGAAGCTCCCCTTAAAACCAAAATGACCATGGAGAAAAAATTTGCACAGTGGTATAGCACGCACCTTACAACAGACCACTCGGAAATCAAGCAAAAAATCTGCCAATGGGGTAAGCAAAATTGACTTGGTAAGAATTCTTGAAACTAGCATTAATATCTAGTCAATAATAAATTCTACTAGATCCTGTAACTAGACAGAAAAGCCCAGTTTCAAGCCTTTTTTTCTTCCTTTTTATAAACAGATTAATTAAAAAATGAATGAAAAATGCTTAAATCTGGTCACTAAAAATAATGTTGTGTCTTAAAACTAGACAAACAAGAAATTTTCACTGTTTTGTAAGGACAAAATATTAGGGAAGATTGCATTAAGATTAGAATATTACACCTTAAATTCAGCATATTTTATTATTTTTTGTAATCACACAAAACCCAATTCTCAAAAATAATTCTCAAAATAAGCCCCCTTAAACATTAAAATACAATATGAAGAAACAAACACTCAGGTTTGACAACCATTCATTGAACATTCATTAAAAGCATTGCATTAAAAAGGACAGTTGAACCAAAAATGTAAATTCTGTCAATTTACTCACCCTTATGTTGTTCCAATCCTGCGAGTTTCTTTAACTGTGTACATAAGTACACAGTAATAAAAATAAAATGTTGGCAACCAGACAGTTGACGGACAACTTTCTGCTTAGCAAAATTTTCCAAAAAATGTTCTGTACTGAACAGAAGAAAGAAAGTCAGACAGTTTTGAAACAACATAATGATGAGTAAATTCGGACAATTTTCATGTTTGCATTAACTATCCCTTTAATGTATAGCAGATTCAAGAATTAACATTTTCTGCTTAAACTATTCCGGAATAGCACAGCAAAATGAACAGTCTAAAACTAATCCCCAGAAATAAAAACAAGGCAAAAACATTGGCACAGATCAATACACTGTATAAGCCTCAAACAGAAGTCAGTCTAATGTATTCCATTATTTATCTGACGGTAGACAGAACACTAATTAAAATAGGACAAACTTCCTAACAGCACAAATAGAGCAAAAATAACACTGAAAGTGTTGGGCAGTAACGCGTTACTTTTGACAGTAACTAATACTGTAACACGTTACTTTTAAAAATTAAGTAACTCTTTTACCGTTACCGTATGGTTTACCGTTACCGTTACTTTTTTAAATGGATGAATTTCGGCTGAAGTGTCTGACCTGTTTACAGCAGAGACTCATTGTAGGATTGGTGGATGAACCACTGTAAACACGAAGAAGACGCGCTGTGGGCGTGTTTCCGTTTATTCAGGTCTGTGTGACAGTAATGGCGAGGCGAGGCGAGAGCAAGACGAGTTTCCCAAAGTGGAAATATGCTCATTATTTCACTTTAGTTGAGTATTAAGACAAAAACTTTTAAGTCAAATGTAAGCTGTGTCTTTCTGGTTCGAAGCTCGTATCTACTGCGATAAACAGCAACTCCAATCTGTTGAAGCTCCTCCAGGAACCCCATGCTAGAATCTAACCCGGTGTTCTGTTTTACATTGTTGATATTTTTCATACTTCAGCTGTGAAAGGAACATTTTTAAGAGCTCAACACAACAGCAGAAGACACTTTAGTTTTTGATTGTGAATATATTATTCAGCTTGTTTTGTTATTTATTTCAGAAATCCTTATGATATATTCAGTTTGTGCTGACTTTAATAAAAGTGTTTAAAAATGACTTTGTGTAAGTCAGTTTTGTGTTTGTATAGATCATAACGCAAAAAGGGGCATTAATGGGAACATTTAAAGAACGTTCTTTAAAAAAGTAACTAAAAGGTTACTTTTAACAGTAACGCATTACTTTATGGTGTAAGTAATCAACAAAGTAACTAAGTTACTTTTTGAATGGAGTGACGAGTAACTGTAACTAGTTACTATTTTTAAATAAGTTTTGAAATTATATTATATTGTTTCCTTTTTTGTACAAATGCGGGACTCTTATTTTGAAAAGCGGCAGCGCACAAGGCATTACGGTACGGATTACGGCTGTGGGTATGCATCATCGCACGGTTCATCAAAGTTTTATATTTTGGTTAGCACCCCCGTAATGCCATAAGGTGTGTATATTTATATTTAAACTGCTGATTTAAGCATATGATTGTCACAATAATGCAGTTAAAGTGTTAATATATGTAAAGGCTGATGTGCATTTTCTTTTATTTGTTTGTTAGCGCTTACGGTGATCTGCTGAAGTTACCAAGGCTAAATAAAACTTCTTTGAGACCATCAGTAAAGTTTGGCCATTATTAGGATGGGGTCCGCTACAGTTTATAAAACTCTTCACCACATTTGGTTATACATGCTGCTTTTCTGCAAACGGGTGGTTGGCGGGGCCATGCATACTCTCGGAAAAATGTTTGCAGGACTCTCACTTTTTCTGGTATATTTTTAAATGTAAAATATAAACTCCTTACACATGTGGCTTTCAAACTATTACTGGATTGCTACAGGACTGCTTTCAGAGAGTTGTACTTGTATATAAAAAAAGTGTTGATTGCGGTGTACATATTTTTTTTTTAAGGCACTTTAGCATCAAAATAATTATCTCTCTTAGTGTTTTCACACTGTTTCACACATTCCTTTGTCTGTTTAGTGTCTATTGAATATTTACAATGTTAGTATGTAAGGTAAACAGGGAGTCTTTATCTGGCTCACACATCTCCGGCTAGTATATCCTCTTGTCTAAACAGGAAACAACTTTAGGTCAGCTTTCTCTCCAATGTGTGTGTGTATATATACGTTCTGCTGCCTGCAATAAACCGAAGAAGAACATTTGCTGTGTGCGGTGTGATTCTTCCCTGATCAGAAAGGCACTGCGGGCATCGCAGGTCGTATGGAAAACCTCTCCAAATAATTAAGTTACGTTTGGGCATGATAAAAATCGAACAATCTCTTAGAGGATTATCAACTATAGATGGTGGATAGTAAAGCCCAGAGTGTCTTCTGTCCACACATACATAAACTGTGAATGTTGACCAAATTATTTAACAAACATTACTGTTTCATATTTGGGAAAGTGGTAGCAGAGCTGAAGATGTTAAGGTTTTCGTTGGGAGTGACGAGGATGGACAAGATTAGAAATGAGTTTATTAGAGGGACAGCCCCTGTAGGACGTTTTGGTGACAAGGTCAGGGGGGCGAGATTGAGATGGTTTGGACATGTGCAGAGGAGGGACATGAGTTATATTGGTAGAAGAATGCTGAGGATGGAGCCACCAGGAAGGAGGAAAACAGGAAGGCAAATGAGGAGGGTTATGGATGTGGTGAGGGAAGACATGCAGGTAGTTGGTGTGAAAGAGGCATATGTAGAGGACAGGGGGGTATGAAGACGGATGATCCTCTGTGGAGACCACTAATGGGAGCAGCCGAAAGAACAAGAACAAGAAGAATTCTGAGAACGTGCCTCGGATGGGGTAGAGAGAAAAGGACTACACAGTCTCAGAAAAATGTTTACAGGACACTCGTTTCTCGTGGTATCTTATACGAATTAGAAACACGTGGCTTTCAAACTATTAGTTTTCTGGATTGCTCCAGGACTGACTTCATGGATTTGTTTGTAAAATAACAAAAGGTTTAGTGCGGTATACTATTTAATATTTACTTTAGCGTCTATAGATTTTTTATGTTTTTGAGGTTTGTGAGATATCTAAATTGTTTATGTAACAAAGTTTTTAGGATCTGTTAACATTTAAATTTAAGTAGGTAATTTTCAGCTGTGTAATGTATTGTCATTTTGACAATGTTTCTTGAAGTGCACTATGTCATTACATACAAGACATTGGTCCAGTGCATCACACTACTCCTTCACAGTTTCAGGATCCCTGGTTTAAACCGGAACTATTATCTTGTTATATTGTCTGTCTTTAGAGCTTCACTGTAACCAAGCTGCAGTCTGTTATAAAAAAAAAACAAAAAAACAGTTGAATTGTAACGGCAAGGTCACATCAGTCTCACACTGACCTCTAGTGGCACTATCAGGACATGCTTTTTGCTTAATCTGTTCTAAACATTTTTTGTTTTAGACTTATATTTAATGTTGAGATTTCTTTCTCCCTCTCTCTAGTTGAGGTTGGGTCATGCAGTATGCATAAAAGAAAAGCTTTGCAGCACAGACAGACAGACAGATAGGTCTGTCTGTCTGTCTGTCTGTCTGTCTGTCTGTCTGTCTGTCTGTCTATCAAAGTATGTCAAAAGCCTTTATTTCCTTTCTTAGGCTGCCACACATAAATCTTGATATCGCCTAAATGAGAATGGGTTCTCCTTTTGAGTCTGGTTCCTCTCAAAGTTTCTTCCTCATAACATCTAAGGGAGTTTTTTCTTGCCACAGTCACCATGGCTGCTCATCAGGGATAAATACATATTACTTGTACAACTCTTAAATTCTGTAAAGCTGATTTGAAACGATGTCTGTTGTGAAAAGCGCTATAGAAATAAACTTGACTTAAATTCAGAATTGATTTCAGCTTCATGTTATGTTGGAACTTAAATCAGTATTTCTGTAAATTTAAAGGAGGAAACAGAATTAGAATGAACAGCTGCTGGGGGTTTTTATCGGCTCCTTAACACACTAAAGTTTCGATACTATGATGTTTGTTGCTGGTCTCAGGAAAATATACATTTACATTTTGTCTTTCATGTATGTGTATCACAATTACTTGACAAGTTCCTATTTAAGTTCTTATAAAATGACAATCACGATTCAGACCAACCGAAAGCATTTACATTGTTGAAGTCTTTATTTTTATATTATTAATAATAATAAAATACAAGTAATAACAAACAAACTGAATGTATAAAAAGAAAAAATACAAGGATATATATATATATACACACACACACACACACACACAATTAATATATTTTTTCTATATGGTTATTTACCATTAAAAAAAAGATTAATAATTATTTATTTTTCTTCTTATTTCTCTTTTTCTTTGTACCAAAGAGCATCTTTAGAGTTTCCTGAAAGAGAAATTAAAAGGGGTTTTAGTCCACACTGTGTGTGTGTGTGTGTGTGTGTGTGTGTGTGTGTAAAAATGATGTTGAGTATCACATGAACAATTTGCAGCGCATAATCCAGTTTTAAGGAATGATACTCACCGGCTTGACTCCTGCTTCTCCTGCCTTTAGGAACATATCCATTTTATCCACCTGAACACAAACACACATACGCTTCTATCACACGTGTGTCACATGCATATAAAGAGTGAATAGAGGAGTGATATGTGTGATTATGAATAGATGTAAATAAGGAATCGGTGGGTGGGGTTTTGTTTCCACATGGCCAAAGCAAAATTATCATTTTAATATCGACAGTTCATCAGAAATGAAACACTTGAAATATTTTTAGAATAGACACTCGTTATTACAACCACTTATTACAAATCATTCCTAAATATAATATTAATAACTGTGTGTGCTCACTTTGGAATGCAGGCATTAGGATCTGCAATCATGTTAATGATATTAAAGTTGTTTTTACTCTGCACCAGCAACCATGAAATTTTATCTGCATCCTTTGGGTGAATTTTCTCTACCAGAGGTGACAGGTGATCATCTGCAGAGAGAGATAGAGAGAGAGAGAGATACAAAAGTGTACATTAGCCATTATTTTGTGTTTGTGTTGGTAAATGTGTGTGATACTCACGAGCCATCTGGATCTGCATTTCAAAATCGGCAGACTCCAACATATAGATGGTCAAGCGCTTTTAAGGTGGAGGAACCATCGGTACATCCTGCACACATACAACATTATTATTATTATTATAATTATTCATTTAGTTTTTGTTTCTTTATTTTTTTCAAAAGAAGAACAATATAACTGTATAACAATATGAGCATGACAGGACAGTCCCAAAAACCGAAAAGAGGTCAAAAAGGGTCATGCTGTCAATCGTCGTCATGTCCAAGTTTCTGATGAACAAGTTCCCGATGCCGCTCTTCCTCAAGGTGGAATCCCTCTGAGACCACATGACTCTCATGGGCCACCCCATTAGGAGCTTAAAATTAAGAGTTGCCAATGCTCGCTCAGCTGAGGGAACAAAATTAATTCCAGGTCATTCATTTAGGAGAAAAAGACTGTGTAAAGACATATTCAGAATTATTGGCACCCTTGGTACAGATGGGTAACTGAAAACGCACTTTAATTGTATTTAAGACACAAATCCTCACCATATCCATGTAAGAAAGCAGTAAATAATACAGAAATGACTCCTGAAGTATTAAGTAGGCTATAAACTCGTATAAAATGCAGAAATAGTGTTTGGGTTCGGGTGTGGTTTGAATTACCATCGGCTTGTTTGTAAAAGTTGACGAATGCATAGTTAAGTGAAACGCCGTTATTCCATTTCCTGCAGACCCGGACAGAGTGAACGTGGCCTGCAGAGCTGAACTCCTCCACCAGCATGGACTCTGTCACTTCTGGGTGCAGATCACCTACATACAGTGCTGAAAGACTGTAATTCATTTTACCTAAAAATATAAAAATCAAACACTCAGTGGTGAAGAAAATCAAAAACAGACAAATATCAGTATAAGTGCAATACAATCACTTTTTTACTCTGAAATGTGAAAGCATAATAAACATAAAGGCCTAAAGGGTCTACTAAGTTCTACTACCACTAATTACACTACTTACCAGCTACCTAATGTTCAATAGTAAAAATGTGATATAAAAAATGTAATAGTAAAATGTTTAATAGAGCGGACTGTACGACCCCTGGAACGGTGAGTTTCCAAATTTTATGGGTTTTATTCTCTTTGAAACAGAGTTTATCATTTATTTTTGTTGTTATTATTATTATTATTATTATTATTATTATTATTATTATTGAGAAACAAATCCCATAATAGCCCCAAGGAAAGGTGATCATCGGTACAGGAGTGAAGAGGAGAAAAGTAATCTGTTCCTAATTTTTTTTGTCTAATCTTCCCTGATATTAGCATAAAGAGCATGGGCTTGCAGGAGATAATGGATAAATGTGACTAAATAAATTAAGTATGAAAGACTGATAATATGTCCAGAAATGGACATTCAGACTAATGGTGTAGTACACATCATTTTTAGCCTCATGCCAGCCGGGTTTGCTAGTGCTGCTTCTGTGTTAGCTAGTTTCTTATAAATATCAAATATTCGACTAAAAGTTAACAAAAAAGTTAACCAAACTAGCCGGCTAGTTACCCATGCTAATGTCGCTAAATAATTACTTTTTACTTTTCGAGTCTTATACTATGGATAGCTAGTCTACTATATTCCACTACTACTATTTAGACTACTTACCAGGCACGTGTATGAATGTAACCCTCTTATGGTTACGGGGGTATAGGGTTTTGGCGCACAGGAGCCTGTGGTCCCAGCTGTTACACACATCACCATGTTTAGAAAATACCACAGTTTCGCTACTAGGAACTCCCAACTGTGGATATGTAAACCTATGTTGAGGTTTTCTGTCTCTTTTTGATCTCCTTGAATGAGAGTCAAGTAGTGTTTCTGAACAAGTCTCAAGAACTCTCTCTGCTGGGACACAGGTTTGTATCATACTGTCCTGGACATTATTATTTTCTGCAAGAACAACTTCTACCATGTCATGGTAAATAAAGTCATTATTAACCTCACATGGACCCATATCAGTCTCATTAACTTGTTCGGACAAAGTGGCCTTCACTGCAGTAGGCTCCTGAACCTCAGACCTGTCCATCTCCGTAGGTAAGGAGTAACGAAATAAACAGGGCCAATAGACGAACTCAGACTCTGAATCAGAAGAACAAACATCATGGGAATCAACAGAAGTTTGTGTCCTATTAGACTTTTTCCATTTCTGACTCGAGCGCTTACTTTGAGTTCTGCAATTTCTTTCTGGAAGTTCTTCCCCTTCGTTCCCTATTCTAATCTGACCCCTTAAAGGCAGAATATGGTTATGATGTAAAACTTTCTTTTGACCTTCGCCACCTTCTGGAACCAACTGATACACATAAGCAGTTTTCAGCCACTTTTTCAAGTTTTCAACATATTTGCAATGCAGTACTTCAGAGCCTTCTCCATTCGACACCCCAAAAGTAACATCCACAGGCAATTTGGTCTCCCTACCAAACATGATAAAATATGGAGAATAACCTGTTGACTCATTTCGAGTAGAATTGTATGCATGTACAAGCTGTGGAATATACTGACTCCATTTAGATTTCTGACTGGGATTTAAGGTACCCAACATATTAAACAGAGTTCAATTAAATCGTTCTGGTTGGGGATCTCCCTGTGGATGGTATGGAGATGTTCGAGATTTCTTTACACCCAACACATTCAGCATCTCTTTGATCAATCTACATTCGAAATCTCTGCCTTGATCAGAATGAATTCTGTTCGGTAATCCGTAATGGACAAAGAACTTCTCATTCAAAGTCATTGCTACTGTCAAAGCTTTTTGGTCTTTGGTAGAGTATGCTTGGGCATAGCGGGTAAAATGATCGGTAACCACAAGTACATTGCACATGTTACGGCTGTCAGGTTCAATCGCCAAAAAGTCAATACACACCGAGTCTAAAGGACCCGAGCTTTGCAAATGAGACATTAGAGCAGTCTTTTTTTGGCAAGGTCTTCCTCACGGTACAACGTCTACAAGTCTTACAGTAGCTTTTCACTTCAGCTTTCATGGGCCAGAAAAATCTGTCTCTAATGAGAGCATAGGTCTTGTTAAACCCTACATGTCCACTCTCATCATGAAGAGATGTCAATACTGAGTTTCGAAAAGGAGCAGGGAGTACAAGTTGCCGTCTTACCCTATTGTCTAACAATTTAGTCACTCTGCACAGCAACCCGTTTTCCACTACTAGATTTCCCCACTCTTTCTCCCAGAGCTTCAAGTCTGGGTGGTCAAAATCTATACAACTGAGAAGCTGCTTCTGACTAATAGCTAGTCTCACTTTCTTTAGACAAGAATCAAATTCATTACCTAATGCTCCTGACACATTGTCTTCAGAAGATACAGAAGCCCATGTTCTCCACACATAAGGATTTTCCAGTTTCTCACAAGTTATTACAGACTGACACATGACACGAACTCCAGGGGCTGAAATCTCCTCCCACTCATCATCAGGCATTGCACTAGCATGAAGACGTCTGGATAAAGAATCTGCATCCACGTTTGTCTTGCCAGGCCTATACCTCAGGCTAAAAGTGTACGTAGACAAAGCAGACAAACATCCGTGTCCTGTAGCATCCAATTTCGCAGAGGACAAGATATAGGTCAAAGGGTTGTTGTCTGTTCTCACCTCAAAAATTCTCCTCAGAGGGTGAAAGACTACAACTAATAAAAGCAACTGGCCGCAGGCCCTCTGGATGTTGTTGGTATAAGACACCTCCCAGCCCATCTCGGCTAGCGTCTACATGAAGTACATAAGGCAACTGTGGATCGGCAAAAACCAAGACAGGAGCTTTTGTCAGGCAGAGTTTTAGCTCATTAAATGCTTTCTCACACTTATCATCCCATCTCACCCCAAAAGAATCACTCGGCTTAAAACATGCCACAGCAGATGTACTTGTTTTTGTCTCTTTCTGCCTTGACAGTGGTGGATAACCCTTTAGCAGTTGATTCAAAGGATGGCATAAACTTGAATAACCCTTCACAAAACGTCTGTAAAACCCACAGAAGCCTAAGAAAGATCTTAATTCTGTTACAGTCCTGGGTCTTGGCCAGGTGACCACTGCCTCTACCGTTGCCGGATCAGTTGCAATGCCTTCCTGAGACACTTTGTGACCCACATAGGTAACAGATGGTCTACAGAACTGACATTTGTCAAGGGACAGCTTCAAGCCTTCATCTTTTAACCTGTCAAGAACCTTAACCCTCTGGAGTCTAAGGGTGTTTTTGGCCCCTTAAAAGAGTTTTTGACATGCTCTTACATTTGGTTCTTTTTAGTTGCTTTTAAAATATATTATTGACAAAAGACTTATTACACTGTATTCAGCACAAACTGGGCTACCATAATATGTAAACAACTTATATGTGTGTTTTGTATTTTTGACAAAGTAAGGTTTATGCGTGGTTTTTGAAAAAGCAAAAAAAAAAAAACCTCACTGAAATAAGGCCACAAAACCTATAGTAAACATGTTTCCCCAAGACTTTTTGAGAACAGATCTTCTAATGTATGGTTTTTTTTTTTAATCATGTGAAAATCATCCTGTCTGCTCATTCCCATTAAACAATACATAGATTTAAAATTTAAAAGACACTTTTTACTTTGAAAGGCCATATGCGAAGAGGCTTCGACATGCTGTGACTGACAGCTTCGTAGACAATGGGTCGCATAATGACCTGTCGATTACATAATGAGCTGTGGATCACTGAGCCAGGATCACAGTGAGAAGTACAGTACTAGAAGAAGAAATGTGTTTACTTTGTGGTTTATTTAAAATACACATTAGCAAGGACAGCATTAAAAAGGGAATTGTGTAACAATAAAACAATACAGTACAGTATGTATAAAAAATAAAGAGTGCAACAAAAACAATAACACACTACACTACAGTAGAGATCCGCAAATCCTAGCCTGTAGGGCTACAATACTATGCATTAAATAAATAGATATATAAAAACAAGAGTGCAGCAATAACAATACACTACAATACTATGCATTAAATAAATAAAAAATAAATAAATAAAAAATTAAAAACTTCCCGTGGGCTCACCACCTGCAGGAGGGACCGTAAGGGACGGTGCTGTGAGGATTGGGCAGCGGTTGAAGGCGGGGGCCTGCTTAGACTGCTGCCCCCGCGACCCGAATTACGGATAAGTGGGAGAAAATAATTAAATGAATGAAAAAATAAAAAAAAATAAAAAAAAGAGTGCAACAAAAACAATAACACAACACTATGCAAAATCCCTGTGCCACTCTTGAAAGCAGTTCCTGTTCAACTGAAGACACAGGTGAACATCGCATGCCAGGCATTTCCATGGTGTTTTGTGGTGCTTACCATGCAATGTTTTGCAACGTACACAGCTCTTGCGGCCAGCAGTGGCAACATTTCTGACATCAGAGGACAATTCAGCTCCTGGAACTGGTACATGATCAGAGTTGGTCCGTTTTGGCACTACTTTCTGTGTAACGCTACAAAGCTCGGCAATAAGTTGTTCCATAAATTCTGTATGGGACACATCACAATACAGTTCTTTATGCACAATGAAACTGTTGGTGGCAGCGATGTCCAAGAAGTGTAGAAAAATCTTTCGGTACCACTTCATTGTTTTGTGCTGTGCTGTGCTGTGTAGTATTGAAACAGTTGATCAGACAGGTCAATGCCCCCCATGTGCTGGTTGTATGCAGTTACAAGTGCAGTGCATGGAAATGTCTTTGTTTCCCATTTACCTTGTAATTTCACCCTCCTCTGCACAGTGTCTCCGGTATATGCAGCATGAATAGTGGAACACAATGAGACCTCTCGTGTGTCCATCCACTTCACAAATACAAGAGGCCCATCCCGAATCCACCTGATGGATCCCCTAGGAGAGTTTTTAGTTATCTGCATTTCGAGGGCAATCTTTCCTGTTCTCTCTGTACGTCCCACATGCACCAAACTGCATGGATAGCAAGTCTTTTAACAGCTTTGGACTTGTGTAAAAATTGTCCATGTACACATGGTACCCAGAGCCTAAAACTTTACCATCCAAAAGAGAGATCACAGCATCATATGATAGTCCATGGCATGTGGGAAAGTTGTTCTTTCCTGTGTATACAGAAAAGTCCATGGTGTATCCATTTGAGGAATCAGCAAAAACAAACAACTTGAAACCCCACTTATTTGGCTTGGCTTTCATGTACTGTGTCATCCCAGTGTTAGCTTTGCATGCTACCATCCTCTCATCCATGGCTAAATGTCTTCTAGGATGATAGATTGCTTTGCATGTCTTACGGATTGTGTCCATAAGCGGTTTCACTCTGAACAGACGGTTATGTTCAGATGTGCCCCTCTTTCTGTCGTTTTCTTTGTCTGCATCTGGGTGACTCATGTGTACATTCTACGAAATTGTCCTGTATCTGTCCCTTGACATTATTGTTGCTGGAAAGGGAACTGTAAAATACTGCTCTGTCTCCAGTAGTCTATGATGGAGGGCAACTTTACCATTGCCATGTAAAATAGAGCCCAATGTAGCGGTACATCTCACTCACGGTTACATCTCTCCATTTGTATTTGCGTCCCTTGGCTATTGACTTGGCAGCTTGAGCATTTGTGTTGTGGCACAGAGTTGACACAACACTCTCAGAGAAAAACATTTTAAATAGACTCAATGGAGAATGAGAGTCAGAAGACCTCAGTTGAGGTCCAGGTTCACGTGCGGGCAGGAATCGCAGAGTCTGTGGAACTGTGTCATTATCGGTCTGATCCTTCCATGACATGGTGGACTGTGTGTGTGCTGCCTTTGCCTTTTTTGGAGCAGGTGCTTGATCACATCTGTTTATGAAACACACACACACAGACACATTAACATCACTAATTGTGTCATTGGTAAAGTTGTTTGCATAGGTCATACAATGCAATAATAATTCAAACTAAATATAATTTAAGAATATATAAAATATGTACTTACTCAGGATGATTCTCGGTCGAACTCAAAATGGAGCGACGCCTGCGTGGCCTGGTGCGAGTTTCCAGTGAAGGCAGGGGTGATGCAGCCACACTCCTAAAAATAATCAAACAATATATTTTTCAGTATTTTTGATGAATACACTTGAACTATATATATTTGTTAGCATGCATTGTACATATAGCATTTACACCTCAGCATTCCGGAACATCTCTGCTAGCTAACACTACATAACAGCCTAAAATATAACTTTATATAACGTCAACAATATTTAGGGCATACAATTACAAACAGTTAATGTTACAAATGAGCAGATATTGGCGTATGTTTGTTGTAACATTAAAAGGCAATGCTGACAAAAGCGAGGCAGAGATGTTTACAAACAATATGAGTTTTATATGTTCAGAATGTAAGACTTAATAACTTTCTCATCATAGTAACTTGCTGGAAAGTCCTCGAATTGGTCGATTCGCTCTTCAAAATGCAAACGCTCTTCATCGGAATCGCAATCTTCTTCGGATGAAAAGGTAAATTCTTCATCACTGTCCAAAACCATCTGAAGAGCTTCCTCACCGGTGTAGCGTGTCATCGTTCAAATGCAGCTGAATGTGTAATAATCTCAGTGGAATCGCATTGTTTTATGTCACTGTCCGGGGGGCGTGTGACTCAACGTCTGAACTGTTTTACCTGTGAATAGCCGGGGGGGTTCGGGGTTCGCAGCTCATTATCTGGTGGAAAATCTGTGCCTCTACTTGGTTTCACATGATTTATATTCATTAGAAACATGTTTGTTATTTTACCGACTTATTCTAAAACTACACACTTTAAGCTGTCTAAAGATATATTTTTTTATTGCCGTGTGTCAGCTATTGGCCGAGTTTCAGCGCTTTTTAATGACGTGTTTCTAAACGAAGATCACGCAGACAAAGGCGACAAATGGCGCACCCTGGATATTTTATTCATTTAAAAAAAATACGTTTTGTTTATATAGTGAGCATACACAAATGAAATTGGCCCCCTTTACAGATTTAAATTATGTATTACTTTGACATGTTTGATTAAATATGACCGAGCAGTTTAAGCTCTTTTTGCTGGCATCTGGAAAAAAAAGCACGTTTGGGCGCCGGCGGCAATTCAGACTCCAGAGGGTTAAGCAACCGTTCATTATGTTCTTCTATGGTTTTGCCAAAGATAATCAAATCATCAAGGTACACCAGTACTTCAAGAAAATTCATGTCACCAAGGGTTCTTTTCATGACCCTCTGAAATGTAGCGGGCGCTCCAGAAATTCCTTGCGGCATTCTTTCGAATTCGAAAAACCCTAACGGACAAATAAATGCTGTTTTCTCCTTGTCTTCTTTATTCATAGGAATCTGGTAATAGCCACTTCTTAAGTCCAGCACAGAAAACCATTTGCTACCGAACAAACAGTGTAAAGCATCTATAATCCTCGGGACTGTATACTGATCAGGTATCGTTCTCCGATTCAGAGTACGATAATCTACACACATCCTTAAACTTCCTGATTTCTTTCGTACCACCACAGTTGGCGATGCATACGGACTTTTTGATATGGAGATTATACCACTCTTCTGAAGTTCAAGCAAATGCTTTCGTACATCTTCCAAATGTTTAGGAGCTAGTCGACGTGATCGTTCCCGAAATTGAGTGGAATCCGATACTCTGATCTCATGAATGTCTCATCAAGACATGCCTCTCCAACAACTCGCTAGAAAACTTTTGCTTCCCATGCACTTGACAAATGTTCCCAGGCTTCAAGATAATTGGTTTACGCTGAATAAACCACACCACACCAGGTTTATCTGGACAAGACTTTAGTCCAAGAGAATCCTGAATAGTCTCATAAGCCGCTTTAACCACTGGATGAACAGTCAATACATTCATGAAATTCTCTCCTGCCTTCTCCTGGCAAGCGTAGAACAACTGTCGGACTGAAGAGGTATTTGTCCCCACCAATATAGCTATTGGTTGCTTTGTCTTTGGATCAGGGCAAACTAAAGCAAGTGTATAAATTATTTGAGGCACGCCAACCACAGCTTCTGTAAATTCCAGCAGAATGGGTAAATAACCGTCATAAGGATACTTATGAGAGCTCAATCCCCAGATTTCCAGATTCTCAACTGGCTTCAAAGGTAAATGCCTTAAGTAAGCATCGTAAAAACTTCTGTACAAAATAGAAACCTGTGAACCACTATCCTATAATGCTTCAGCATAAACCCCTTCTATTTGTACAGGAACTTCAGATGTTGGACCCACTAATCCAGCAGGAATGAAATTGGAGCGGATTTCAAAAGGAGCCCGATGCCGCTCTTTCACAGAGCCCCTCTGGAGTGTCCCGTCAAGCGACTCTGCTTAATAAGCTTCTGGTTAACCTTCCTCAGGTTTTCCTCCCCTTTACATTCTCTTTTAGTATGTCCATCTTCACCACACCTGTAACAGAAAACACCTGCCTTAAAATGTATCACTAGATCTTTCTTTGGAACAGCATCCATGACTTGGCATGGCCTCAGAGCACATTGCTAAAAGATTTTTTTGTGAAGATGATTCTGAAACAGAAGTTGATCCAAATACTTTGATCAATTTACTCACTTGAGCTGACAATTCTTTCACATCACGTTTTAAAGTATCTACCTCCTTCTCCGAGGTTGTTACTTGATGAACAGTAGTAGTGGCCACCCCGACTTTGGGTCCATCTCTGGAACTAATCCAGTTTTCTTCTTCCATTACTTCTCTAAGCAGATCTGTCTGTAGTAAGAGCTCCTTTAATGATCTGCTCCATCCGTTTTTTGTTGAAGTCTCCCACCTTAACACAACCCTTTAGAAAAATACGGTGAAGAACCTTATCAAGTCTATACATAAACGTGGAAAGCTTCTCACCTGGCTTTTGGTAAGTGCTACCAAACTTCACCATAAGGTCTGACTCACTCTCTGTACTGCCATATGCAGTGTCAAGAGCCCTAAGATAGTCAGCAACAGTTGAATTCTGACTGCTCACCTTCAAAAATTGAACTATGTCAGCAGCAGGCCCTCTTAAACGTTCCATAATGCACTGTCTTTTGACAGTCTCAGCACATTGCCACTCACCAATCATCTGAGCTGCCTGTTCTGCCCAGGATTCATAATCCTCTTCCCCAGGTGGAACAGGCTGCACACCTGAAAACACTTTGTTTTCTATACGTCAGACTATAACGTGACCGGTGTGTACACTTATCAACCAATGTGTCATTGGTGTTCACTAAGTTCAGGTCTACATTAACATTGGGAGAGGTTTCTGCTTAAAAAAATGATTTCACATCACTCAAGGACTTCCCTTCCTGTTGAATCAGAAACATCAACTTTTCCTTAAAAGAAGTTTCTTGAACAAGCGGATCTACAGTTTCACGGACATGAACGCTCCAAGGCCCCACTACTCCAAGAATGCCCACTTCTGGAGGTAAAATTTTAGGGTCAACATTTGTGCTAGATTCGATCAACAAGAACAAGTTTATACCTGTCGTATCTCCTCGTCATCCCCGAATTCGGGTATGTCCAAACACTTTTACAGTGTTTAACACCTCCATAATGGTCTCGTCCGTCACATCTAAGGGAACGCCACTAAGTATGATACAGTTAGCAGGACTAACCTGAACCTGACAGCTCCACTCAACTGCCTGAGAAAGATCCATAATGCAACAGATTTCCACCAACTTTAGAATAGACACACTACAATGAAAGTCTGCATGGTGATGGGGGTATAGGGTTTTGGCGCACAGGAGCCTGTGGTCCCAGCTGTTAGATTTAGAATTATGCTGGCCTTTCACCTATAGTTTCTTTTTCCAAAGTACAATGAAAAACGTTAGAAATGTCTATGCCGGTGCCTTCAAAATGTAATGGTTACAGTTGATCAGTATGTCCTCAATAAATCCCAAAACATTTATCCTGGATTATCAACAAAAATAAGATATTTATTATTCTAAACCAATCGATAGATTGGTTTAGAATAATGCAATAGAAACGGAAATAAATCAGCCTGTTCAGTTCCTTTGGACGAGTCCAAGGCAGACGTGGCAGTAAACTGAAATAGACAGTCAATGACTCTTAAAACCAATAACCGATTAGTCAGTTCAAAAGGAAACAATATGTAGAAAGACAAATAAAGAAATACCTGGGTATGTAATTAGTTGAAGCCCCTTAGCGTTGGTACACATTTAGTAAAGCATCCATTCAGCAACAAAAACAGGGGCTTTCAGATTTAGTTTTAAATTTCCAAGTTACTCATGAAACCAAATGATTCTCATTCAGTAAAACAGGGATTTCTCCGGCTGTATTCCTCCCTGCAGCAGGGTCATCCGTGAAGGAAAAAAACGGAAAGAGTTGTAGGAGATCGCAACTCCACTGGCAAGCAAGAGTCCGCAAGATAACACCTGGCTGAAATCCGTCTGGTTCCGCTTGTCGGACGCGTCCCGAACTCTCCCGATCTGCTGTTAGGCGACGATCACTTTGGTCGTCGGATTTCATAACAAAACAAAACGGTATTTGTTATCCCCGAGCTGAACGAACTTAATCCAAATGTCTAGATATTTCTAGTTCCTGGGAAAACATCCTGCGCCGCCATTTTTTTCTCTCTCCTCTTTTTTTCCCGCGTTTCCCCAAAATCCAGTCCACCTCCGAAACCTGATTGGACAAACAGTCTGTCCCTCATACTGGGAGAGAATCCTCATTTTCTATTTTTCATGCCACATCAAGACAATATATTCGTACAATATAACAATAATAAATTTTTTTATTAAATGGGTTTGAAAATAAAATGCACACAATGAAATATATACATTGTCTTAAATCCCTAGTATGTTACATGAAGAAATGTTTAATATAAGAGAAGTTTATAACTTTTGTTAGTCGCTGCTAATTGCTGCTGTTTGTTTGTTTGGTGGTTGTCAAGGTAATACCTAGATATTTTCTGATGACATCATAGGATCAATTCTGTATGTATCACTCTGGTCACCTGACCAGCTGGACACGAGTCCTGTGTGTACACAAAACATGTCAATGAATCCCATTTAAAATGTTTTCAGTGATTAAATGCTAAATAAAGCATTTTGAGCATTTAAATAAAGCATTTTGGCAGACTGTATAAAATCGCTGTGGCAGACTGATAAAATGCAGAGTCAAGATCCAGATTGTGTTGTGGATTACAACAGTTTAGCAGAAAGTATTTAGCAATGTCAAGTCAAGTTTATTTCTATAGCGCTTTTCACAACAGACATTGTCTCAAAGCAGCTTTACAGAAATCAACAGTCAAGGTGAATGGTGTGCATTTATCCCTGATGAGCAGCCGTGGCGACTGTGGCAAGGAAAAAACTCCCTTAGATGTTATGAGGAAAAAACCTTGAGAGAAACCAGACTCAAAAGTGGGAACCCATCCTCATTTGGGTGACATCAAGAGTTGAACCATAAATCTTTCAACAATACAGAACACTAGAGAGTGAGAACTAACATGAGCACTGGAGTGTGTGATTATAAGTAATGTTCTTTCTATATTATTATACAGTCTTTATGGTTATAAAACTAGGAGCAACTGAGCAACTCATAAAATAGCTCAACATTTGTGCTCATCACAGATTCAACACCAGCTTCTCCATGCCAGAGCCTTTAAACACTCCAGGAGGTCCAATGTCAAAACTCCACACATGTAGTGGGATTCAATTGGCACTAGTACGTCCTTAGATGGTTCGGCATGTTTGCGAGTTCGGCATCTACTTCTTTAAAGGTCTATAATCTTTATGAGGTGGGACGTGACTGGAGCTGGCCAAACCTCAGGATGCCTCGGGATGGGGAGAGAAAGAGAAGCAGTGGAGAGAAATTAGCGTAGCTGCTGTTCATGATATTAACAGCACAAGTTGATAATGTGCATGTGATCAGATGTTCTGGATCACAAGGTTATGATGTAAGACGTATGTTATGTCTAGGCTTTGCTAAAAAGATACGTTTTTAATCTGCACTTAAACTGGGAGATTGTGTCTGAGCCCCGAACACTGTCTGGAAGACTATTCCAAAGTTTAGGAGCTAAATGTGAGAATGATCTACCGCCTTTAGTGGACTTTGCTATTCTAGGAACTACTAGAAGTCCAGAGTTTTGAGATCTCAGGGAGCATGACGGATTGTAGGGTGTTAAAAGACTGGAGAGATACATGGAAGCTAAGCCATTTAGTGTTTTGTAAGTAAGAAGTAGTATTTTGTAGTCGATTCGAAACTTACCAGGTAGCCAGTGTAGGGACGATAAGATTGGGGTTATGTGATCATATTTTCTTGACCTTGTGAGAACTCTGACTGCCGCATTCTGAACTAACTGAAGCTTGTTTATTAATGATGCAGGACATCCACCTAGTAATGCATTACAATAGTCTATTCTGGAGGTCATGAACGCATGGACGAGCTTCTTTGCATCAGATATAGATAACATGTTTCTTAGCTTAGAAATATTTCTAAGGTGAAAGAAGGCTGTTTTTGTAACTTGGTTGATATGATTTTTGAAAGACAATTGCTGTCTAAAATAACTCCTAGGTCTTTTATCATTAAACTAGTAGTTATAGAACATCTGTCTAAATGCAGGTCGAAATGCTGGAGCTTCTATGTACTGGTTTTTGGGCCGATGAGCAAAATCTCTGTCTTATCAGAATTTAATAGTAGAAAGTTATGGGTCAATCAGTCTATTATTTCTTTAACACACTCAGTTATCCGAGCTAATTGAGCTGTATCGCCTGGTTTTAATAAGATATATAGCTGGGTATCATCAGCATAACAGTGAAAAGCAGGGGTCCTAGAACTGAACCTTGTGGCATGCCATAGTTTACTAGCATTAACCTGGATAGCTCTCCATTTAAGTCTACGAAATGGTGACGATCGGACAGGTAGGATTTAAACCAGCTTAATGCCTGTCCCTGAATGCCAATATAATTTTGTAAGCAATCTAGGAGGATATCATGATCTATAGTGTCGAATGCAGCACTAGCACAAGATCTAGTAAAACTAACAGCGAGATGAAGCCTTGATCTGAAGCTAAAAACATGTCATTATTGATTTTAACTAGAGCAGTTTCTGTGCTATGATGGGGCCTAAAACCTGACTGAAACTCTTCAAAGATATTGTTCTCTTGTTAGTGGGAACATAACGGAGTTTTTTCATTGCCACAGTCACCATGGCTGCTCATCAGGGATAAATACATATTACTTGTACAACTCTTAAATTCTGTAAAGCTGATTCAAAACGATGTCTGTTGTGAAAAGCGCTATAGAAATAAACTTGACTTAAATTCAGAATCGATTTCAGCTTCATATTATGTTGGAACTTAAATCAGTATTTCTGTAATTTTAAAGGAGGAAACAGAATTAGAACGAACAGCTGCTGGGGGTTTTTATCGGCTCCTTTTACACAATAAAGTTTTGATACTATGATGTTTGTTGCTGGTTTCAGGAAAATATACATTTACATTTTGTCTTTCATGTATGTGTCACAGTTCTTATCACAATTACTTGACAAAAATCATGATTCAGACCACTCGGAAGTCTTTATTTTTATATTATTATTAATAATAAAATAATAGTAATAACAAACAAACTGAATGTATAAAAATAAATAATACCAGGAAAAATAAAAATAATAATAATATATATATATATATATATATATATATATATATATATATATATATATATATATATATATATATATATATATACACACACACACACACAAAAAATATATTTTTTGTATATGGTTATTTACCATAAAAAAAGGTTAATTATTATTTATTTTCTTCTTATTATTTCTCTTTTTCTTTGTACCAAAGAGCATCTTAAGAGTTTCCTGAAAGAGAAATTAAAAGGGGTTTTAGTCCACACTCTGTGTATGTGTGTGTGTGTGTGTGTGTAAAAATGATGTTGAGTATCACATGAACAATTTGCAGCGCATAATCCAGTTTTAAAGAAAGATACTCACCGGCTTGACTCCTGCTTCTCCTGCCTTTAGGAACATATCCATTTTATCCACCTGCACACAAACACACATACGCTTCTATCACACGTGTGTCACATGCATATAAAGAGTGAATAGAGGAGTGATATGTATGATTATGAATAGATGTAAATAAGGAATCGGTGGGTGGGGTTTTGTTATTACAACCACTTATTAAAATCATTCCTAAATATAATATTAATAACTGTGTGTGTGTGTGTGTGTGTGTGTGTGTGTGTGTGTGTGTGTGTGTGTGTGTGTGTGTATGTGTGTGTGTGTGTGTGCTCACTTTGGCATGCAGGACATCAGGATCTGCAATCATGTTAATGATATTAAAGTTGTTTTCACTCTGCACCAGCAACCATGAAATTTTATCTGCATCCTTTGGGTGAATTTTCTCTACCAGAGGTGACAGGTGATCATCTGCGGAGAGAGAGAGAGGAGAGAGAGAGAGAGAGAGAGAGAGAGAGAGAGAGAGAGAGAGAGAGAGAGAGAGTTACAAAAGTGTACATTAGCCATTATTTTGTGTTTGTGTTGGTAAGTGTGTGTGATACTCACGAGCCATCTGGATCTGCATTTCAAAATCGGCAGACTCCAGCATATAGATGGTCAAGCGCTTTTGAGGTGGAGGAGCCATCGGTACATCCTGCACACATACAACATTATTATTATTAAAATTATTCATTTAGTTTTTGTTTCTTTATTTTTTTCAAAAGAAGAACAATATAACTAATAAATATAGTTATTGTTTTGTGTGTGTGTGTGTGTGTGTGTGTGTGTGTGTGTGTTTTGTGCTTTACTTACAGATGCTGACGACGCTTTAACTGAAGTTTGAACTTGAGATGAAGCGGGTTTTTCTTCCACAGCTGGAACTTGAGCTCGAGCTGGTTTCTCTTCCACAGCTGGAACTTGACCTGGTTTCTCTTCCACAGCTGGAACTTTAGCTGGAGCTGGTTTCTTTTCAACAGCTGGAACTTGAGCTGGTTTCTCTTCCACAGCTGGAACTTTAGCTGGAGCTGGTTTCTCCACCACATCTGGAGCTTGAGCTGGAGCTGGTTGCAGGTGGAACTGAGTGTGGTGGTTCCCTTCAGCCTTGCGCTCCTTACAGGACTTAAAGTGTTCGATGGAGCTGTTACACAACACAAACACTGCTCTTAGACACTGCTGTTAGTTTTTATGCCTACGCCACCAACATTACCCCTGATGGTGACTGAAATATGTCCCATATGTCCAAACCCACCCTTTATATCAATAGCTTACACTTTATGGTCGTTAAAGAGTTTGCCGTCAAGTCTCTCCTTTGCCACATTCGCCGCCTCTGGAGACTCAAACTGGACGTAGCCGTACCCTTTTGTTCCTGTCTTGTAAGCGACAACCTTCAGGAGAGACACGTCATGCCAACAAACAATTTATATCAAACAGAACTAATACAGGACTTAAGTATAATAGCTGCTAATTATGCTATACAGATGCTCTTCAGATCCAAACAATACGAAGCACAAACCTTGCATGACAGGACAGTCCCAAAAACCGAAAAGAGGTCAAAAAGGGTCATGCTGTCAATCGTCGTCATGTCCAAGTTTCTGATGAACAAGTTCCCGACGCCGCTCTTCCTCAAGGTGGAATCCCTCTGAGACCACATGACTCTCATAGGCCGCCCCATTAGGAGCTTACAATTAAAAGTTGCCAATGCTCGCTCAGCTGAGGGAAAAAAAATTAATTCCAGGTCATTAATTTAAGAGAAAAAGACCGTGTAAAGACATATTCAAAATTATTGGCACCCTTGGTACAGATGGGTAACTGAAAACGCACTTTAATTGTATTTAAGACACAAATCCTCACCATATCCATGTAAGAAAGCAGTAAATAATACAGAAATGACTCCTGAAGTATTAAGTAGGCTATAAACTCGTATAAAATGCAGAAATAGTGTTTGGGTTCGGGTGTGGTTTGAATTACCATCGGCTTGTTTGTAAAAGTTGACGAATGCATAGTTAAGTGAAACGCCGTTATTCCATTTCCTGCAGACCCGGACAGAGTGAACGTGGCCTGCAGAGCTGAACTCCTCCACCAGCATGGACTCTGTCACTTCTGGGTGCAGATCACCTACATACAGTGCTGAAAGACTGTAATTCATTTTACCTAAAAATATAAAAAACACTCAGTGGTGAAGAAAATCAAAAACAGACAAATATCAGTATAAGTGCAATACAATCACTTTTCTACTCTGAAATGTGAAAGCATAATAAACATAAAGGCCTAAAGGGTCTACTATATTCTACTACCACTAATTACACTACTTACCAGCTACCTAATGTTCAATAAAACATTAACATGTTCAAGTAAAAATGTGCTATAAAAAATTTAATAGTAAAATGTTTAATAGAGCGGACTGTACGACCCCTGGAACGGTGAGTTTTCAAACTTTATGGGTTTTATTCTCTTTGAAACAGAGTTTACCATTTATTTTTGTTGTTGTTGTTATTATTATTATTATTATTATTATTGAGAAACAAATCACCCATAATAGCCCCAAGGAAAGGTGATCATCGGTACAGGAGTGAAGAGGAGAAAAGTAATCTGTTCCTAATTTTTTTTGTCTAATTTTCCCTGATATTAGCATAAAGAGCATGGGCTTGCAGGAAATAATGGATAAATGTGACTAAATAAATTAAGTATGAAAAACTGATATGTCCAGAAATGTGAGCAGAAATTGACATTTAGACTAATGGTGTAGGACACATACTTTTTAGCCTCATGCTAGCCGGGTTTGCTAGTGCTGCTTCTGTGTTAGCTAGTTTGTAAGAAATATCAAATATTCGACTAAAGGTTAACCAAAAGACAAATAAAAGTCTAATTTTATTTATTAAGATACATTCATCATTAGCTCACTAAGAGTGAAATATTTAGACAAAGGATGAAAACTATCAAAGCTAAAATTATCTAGCCGGCTAGTTACCCATGCTAATGTCGCTAAATAATTACTTTTTACTTTTCGAGTCTTATACTATTGATAGATAGTCTACTATATTCCACTACTACTATTTAGACTACTTACCAGGCACGTGTATGAAAAAATGTTTATTATAAGAGAAGTTTATAACTTTTGTTAGTTGCTGCTAATTGCTGCTGCTGCTGCTGCTGCTTCTTGCTGCTGTTTGTTTGTTTTGGTGGTTGTCAGGGTGATACCTAGATATTTTCTGATGACATCATAGGAGCGATTCTGTACGCATTACTCTGGTCACCTGAACAGCTGGACACGAGTCCTTGTGTGTACACAAAACATGACAATGAATCCCATTTAAAATGCTTTCAGTGATTAGACATTCTGTTAATATGAAGTGCTTCCACAGCTTGCATTGTTATTGGCTGTTTGAAGCATTTATTCATTAGTTATTTATTCAGTTAGCATCTGTTGACCTGTTATTTCAACAAAAGCAGTTTCTCCTGCTAACCAAGTTCAAGAAAATGCTAGAAGGAATTCACTCTCATGTCGTGTTTGCTGGACATAAAACGTTATTGCACTGGGGGGCTTTAGTACCTAAAGGTCTAAGTTTGAACATATTTATTATTTTATTATTGTTAATTGTTATTATATTAATTTCCCCTTTATGTTATATCCTAACTCCTTTTATGGTTTGTGCATATAGAATGTGTGTGGTTTTGTAAACATAAAATATTATAATCAATAAGCATATAAAAACCACGCTTTAATAATAAGTAAGATTATTACATGAAATATTAATCACTATAAAGTTGTCAGTCTCACACTGCCCTCTAGTGGCACTATCAGGACTTTTTTTTTTTTTTTTTTGCTTAATTCTGTACAAATATTAATCCTGTTTTGTTGTCTAGTTACATGTAATGATCTGTTATAAAGCAAGATATTTTTCTTAATAATGTTAAACTGTCTAAATGAAGAATTTATAGTCTGTGAAAGTATCTGCTCTTTATACCAACTCAAATATATATATATATATCTCCTCCGCGGTTTGGAATCCTCTGATGAGGACTGGATTCCATGTGTTAGCAAACACCCGGAAAAGCGGCTCAAGCGCTCAGACTCTGGAGACGTAGCACCAGCTTCAGGTTCACCAGTAAGAGGGGGAGGAAAAAAGAGAGCCAGAAAAAGCAAATCAGCACCAGTGTCTACCTCAACACATGAAGAAAGTTGGAAAGACATGACAGACGAGGATGTCACACCCCAACCAGCAGTCTTCAGACCCTTCTGGACACCAGGCCCACAGCTGATTGCTACAGCACCATACACTGTGCTCCAGTTATTCCAGTTGTTCTTTTTGACAATGGAGATGCAGACACTGTTGAAGAACACAAATGCATATGGAGCCAAGCAGCACAATGGCCAAAAATGAAAGCACTATGAAAGACTTGAATTCGCTGCTGAGAAACCGCTGTAAGAGCAATTTTCATCCCCACCAGAACATTGCCATCGACGAGAGGATGGTGGCACCAAAATGCAGAAATGGCCTGAAGCAACATATGAAAGGCAAATCGACAAAGTGGGGATACAACCTGTTGTTCTGGCAGACTCATACTGTGCGTACACATGGGACTTATTTGTGTATGAGGGCGTCACCAGATGCACAAACACACAGCAATGGACCAAGCTACGACTCTGTCATGGAACTTGTTGATGTGAAGATGTTGGGAACAGGCTACAAACTGTTTGTGGACAATTTCTACACAAGCTCAGCACTGTTCAGAGATCTACTAAAAAATAACATCTGGGCTTGTGGGACTGTCCAGGCAAACATGCTTGGCTACCCTAGAAGCACAATCAACAAACTTCCAAAAAAGCTTCTTGTGGTACTCGCTGGCTGAGAGACGGGGACCTGGTGTTTGTTAAAGATGTTCTCGACCATTCACAAAGGCATTGAAGCAAGCATGGTGCACATGAAGGTCAAAGGTCATGGTATACAGTGGACAACCGTCAATGAACATGTTCCAGATTGTGTTGTGGATTACAACAGTTTAGCAGAAAGTATTTAGCAATGTAACTTTAGCTAGTTCATATTTTACATTTAAACAATCTTACCTTGCTTTCAGAGAGTTGTACCTGTATATAAAAAAATATATATTTATTGCGGGGTAAATGTTTTTTCAAGGCACTTTAGCATCTAAATAATTCTATCTCTTAGAGGATTATCAAGTATAGATGTTGGATAGTAAAACCCAGAGTGTCTTCTGTTCACAGATACATAAACTGTGAATGTTGACCAAATTATTTAGCAAACATTACTGTTTTATATTTGGGAAGGTCAATTCTGAGAACGTGCCTCGGATGGGGGAGAGAGAAAAGGACTACACATAGTCTCAGAAAAATGTTTACAGGACACTCGTTTCTCGTGGTATTTTATATGAATTAGAAACACATGTGGCTTTCAAACTATTAGTTTTCTGGATTGCTCCAGGACTGACTTCATGGATTTATTTGTGAAATAACAAAAGGTTTAGTGCGGTGTACTATTTAATATTTACTTTAGCGTCTATAGATTTTTATGTTTTTGAGGTTTGTGAGATATCTAAATTGTTTATGTAACAAAGTTGTCAGGATCTGTTAACATTTAAATTTAAGTAGGTCATTTTCAGCTGTGTAATGTATTGTCATTTTGACAATGTTTCTCTAAGTGGTGCTCCGGCCTTCGTAATTGATGCTATGACTCCTCCTACTTTGTATATGCACTGCAGTACCTAATAAAGAACCGGGCATGTCTTGTTACTGAAGCTGTGTGTCAGTCGCATTACTTTACAAGCTGTAAGTCCCAAAAGCAGAGGGGGGAATGCCAGAAGGTTAATATAATGAACCAAAAGTTTCAGCACAGGTTTATTAGTGCATTGGTGCACTATGTTGTTGCATACACGACATCGGTCCAGTGCATTACACTACTCCTTCACAGCTCCAGGAACATCATAAATATCCTATAGACTCTGAACAGACAAATGTGTGTGAACCAGTGTGCTAAACACTAACAATGGCCACTTTAAATCATTTATGATTCAGCATCACACACCAAAACATAGGATGTTCTCCCTGGGAACAGAATCAGTGACATAAACTGCAAATGAAAACAAACAAAAACATACAGATTACATTTCATTCATCTCCGGCTAGTAAATCCCCTTGTCTAAACAGGAAACAACTTTAGGTCAGCTTTCTTTCCAATGTGTGTATATATACGTGTCTGGTGCCTGCAATAAACCACAGAAGAACATTTGCTGTGTGTAATTCTTCCCTGAATTCAGAAAGGCACTACGGGCATCGCAGGTCGTATGGAAAACCTCTCCAAGAATTAAGTTTTGTTTGGGCATGATAAAAATCTAACATATAATATAATCCTTCATCTTCACCACTCCAATCGAGGCCTTTATGGCCTGTCTTACCGTCATCATCAAACATGGCAACATACAAAGTACAATTCCAACAATCAATACAAGAATCAATCCTAAAACAAAATAGTGTTCAACACTCGTAAACAAACTCTTAATCTTCTCAAAAAAACTTTGTTCAGCATTGTTTCAAGTTCTCCAAGACATCATGAGACAACTGTTTCTCAGTGCTTGTTCAATATGTCTATCAGCAGTATTATCAGGTATACATAACAGTTTCTTCTCACTGAATAATGTATTCAAAGAGTATAAGGAGTGTAATTACAACTATGCACATATTGTTATAGAATTTAGACCTAGAGCAGGTATCAGGTAAACAAAGCTAAACAAAGCAGTCAAGTTAGTCAGATCTTCACCCCGGAGGTGGCCCCTTTTCTACTATAAAGAAAGGATCTTTCCGTGGGCTCTCAACTGTTTCAGCCCTGAATACTCACTTAGGTAGGCTTCTTAGGCCAACAGACCAATTAGTGCACAAATTAAGTGGGTGCTGTTTTTTGTATCCACTGTGGCTGATAATCAGTCATAACTCCAGTTCTGGTAACAGCTAGAACAGTCGCTGGACCCAGATACTTCGGCTCACCGACCTTGGTAGGCTTCAGACTTCGTATCAGGACCTGCTGATTAGGCACAAAAGGGTGTGCTGGCTTATCTGCGGGCAGAGGAAGCGCAGCATTGAGACATCAGCATTGATAGAATTAAATTTTTCAACCAGGGCAGAAACGTAGTTGTCCATCATCGCGTCCAGGTTACTTATGGAAGAAATGCCAGTGCGTCCCCTGACCCATGGGGTCGGGAAAGGCTTTAACATAAAACTTTCAGAAGGTTAGTTTTGTTAAAGATAGGGTCATTCTCATTTCTGTGAGTACTACCAGGAGAACAACAGTCCAATTTCGGCCTGTTTCAATGCAGTCTTTAATAACGTTCCTTAATGGTTCTGTTTGTTCTCTCTACCACTCCAGCTGACTGTATGTCAATTCAAGTCAAGTCAAGTTTATTTATATAGCGCAGATGTTCTGGAGCACAAGGTTATTATGTGAGACGTGTTATGTGTAGGTTTTGCTGAAAAGATATGTTTTTAATCTGCACTTAAACTGGGTGAGTGTGTCTAAACCCCGAACACTGTCAGGAAGACTATTCCAGAGTTTAGGAGCTAAATGTGAAAATGCTCTACCGCCTTTAGTGGACTTTGCTATTCTAGGAATTACTAGAAGCCCAGAGTTTTGAGATCTCAGGGAGCGTGACGGATTGTAGGGTGTTAAAAGACTGGAGAGATACATGGGAGCCAAACAATTTAGTGCTTTATAAGTAAGAAGTAGTAGTTTGTAGTCTATTCAAAACTTAACAGGAAGCCAATGTAGGGACGATAAGATTGGGGTTATGTGATCATATTTTCTTGACCTAGTAAGAACTCTTGCTGCTGCATTCTGAACTAACCGAAGCTTTTTTATTAATGATGCAGGACATCCACCTAGTAATGCATTACAATAGTCTATTCTGGAGGTCATGAACGCATGGACGAGCTTCTCTGCATCAGATATAGACAACATGTTTCTTATCTTAGAAATATTTCTAAGGTGAAAGAAGGCTGTTTTTGTAACTTGGTTGATATGATTTTTGAAAAGATAAGTCGCTGTCTAAAATAACTCCCAGGTCTATTACTGTTGAACTAGTGGTTACAGAACATCCGTCTAAATGCAGGTTGGGATGCTGGAGCTTCTGTATACCGATACACCTTTATATACACCGATATACCTTTGACCTTCATTTTGGGCCGATGAGCAAAATCTCCATCTTATCAGAATTTAAAAGTAGAAAGTTATGGGTCATTCAATCTCTTATTTCCTTAACACACTCAGTTATCCGGGTTAATTGAGCTGTATCGCCTGGTTTAGATTAGATGTATAGCTGGGTATTATCAGCATAACAATGGAAGCTAATTCCATGCCTTCTAATAATATTTCCTAAGGGAAGCATGTATATTGTAAAGAGCAGGGGTCCTAGAACTGAACCTTGTGGCACGCCATAATTCACTAGCATTAGCCTGGATAGCTCTCCATTTAAATCTACGAAATAATAACGATCGGACAGGTAGGATTTAAACCAGCTTAATGCCTGTCCCTGAATGCCGATGTAATTTTGTAAGCGATCTAGGAGAAAATCATGATCTATAGTGTCGAACGCAGCACCAAGATCTAGTAAAACTAACAGCGAGATGAAGCCTTGGTCTGAAGCTAAAAACAGGTCATTAGTGATTTTAACTAGGGCAGACTGTGGGTAATAAAAATGTGCTATGGGCTTTCCATCAGCTGTTTTAAAGTCTCTTTGCGTCCATGTTTCGGCTAAATCATGCACAACATAAGCATATTTTAGAATCAGTGTATATAGTCACTACTTTACCTTCAGACAACTGACATGCTCTTGTAAGTGCCACTAACTCTGCAGCTTGTGCTGATGTGTATGGTAATGATTTAGCTTCAACTATTACATCAGGTAATCTTACAACCGCATATCCACATAAATACACACCATCAGAAGGTTTTGAACATGAACCATCTACATATAGACAATCCCCCTCTTCCAGGGCCGTATCTAAAAGATCGGGCCTACAAGGGGTCTCTTGTTCAATGTGTATAAGGCAATCATGTGCATCGTCAAAACCATCTAAGTCAATATCGTCTAGCAGATCACGCAAAGCTACTACAGCTGAATGTGGCTGAGAAGAGGCTTAATAGTTAAGTTTTCCGTTGCCAAGAGTGTGGTTTCATAACCAGATACGCTGTGCTGTCATGTGTGTTTAGGTTGTGTAAAACAGCTGTTACCTGATGTGAGGTGTACAATATCAAAGGATGTGACAGCACCGTTTTCTCAGCATCTCGGACCATCAGAGCCACAGCAGCCACCGCACGCAAGCACGAGGGCAACCCTTGTGCTATGTTGTCTAAAAAATTGGAAAGATACTCAACAGGGCAATATCTGTCACCGTGTTCCTGGGCTAGGATCCCCGCAGCCGTACCACCACGTTCGTGCACATAGAGGTGAAAAGGTTTAGTATAACTCGGCTAAAGAGTCAACAAAACCCTGAGGAAGACAGGTCCAGGTAAATTGACGTCCCCTATAGGTAAACACGAAAAGCGTCTGCGTCTCTGAGGCCAAAGGGGCACTGAAAAAAGCAGAACAATGATCAATCAGAGTAAAAAATCTGTGAGTCGCTGGTATAGAATTAACAATAATAGCTACATCGGGCACCAAAGGAGCTAACGGAATAACTAATTTATTAATCTCACGTAAATCTTGTGTTAGCCTCCAGCTTTTTTTTATCTGCCTTCAAGAAGGGATTAATCTGTGTGTTACAAGGTGAATGTGTCTTGATCAAAACACCTTGTGACTATAAATTGTTAATAACTGGAGCAATGCCAACATTTTTCTTTTTCTACGATAGATATTGTTTAACAAAAACCGGATGGTGGGTTTTCATGAGTGCATGATATGGTTTTACCTGGATTAAGCCTGCCTCGTCTTTGTGAGAGGCCCATAATTAAGGGTTAACTTCACCTAAATTTGGTTCATCAGGCAGGACGTCTGTACTACCCTTGAAGAAATCTCCCGGATGTGGCTGTGGCTCGGTTGAGAGCATGAGGACAGAAGGAAAAGACAGTGAAACATTGGTTTCAAAAAACAGATTTTCCATTTCCATTTTATGCATCATATCTCTTCCTAAAAGGTTTAAAGGCAAGTTTGGAATTATTGTAAAGCTTTAAAAAAAATGATAAAAATTTGTACCAGTCAGTGTCACCACAGGCAAAAGGTGAGTCACAGGACATGAATTTGGAACCCTATCTATTCCCTAATAGATAAACTTTCCCTTTTTCCTAGGACCTCCTCCTTGAGTTTTGTGCTGAGGCTGGAATGCACCACTCCCTGTTGCAGTGCAGAGCATAACGGGTTAACTAAACCTGGAGCATAGTAGAAACCTCTAGCAGCATCTAAATCTCTGGAAAAAAGTATCTAGATGTGACACAATTTCACTCCATAATGCCAAATGGTCTAAATAAGGATTAGTCCAGTAACGGCACAATTTCTATACATCCAATCTTTGGGATTTTCTTCCGGCAGTAAGCGAGAAATGTCATGCCCCAACTTCTTTACACAGAACAAAGAACAGATACACAACATTTAACACTCAGACAATACAGCTGCGCTAGGCACCAGGTGGATTGCAGTCTTTAAACAAAAAGGATAATCCAGTCTCTCCAATTGGAATTACAAATTTTCTAAGTTAGGAGAAAAAAATAGACTATAAAGCTAAAACAAAAGTATTTTCAAAATGTTCCTTTTTCTTTAGTTCCTTTTCACTTTTCTCTCTTTTTTTATTTTTTTTTTATTTTTTTTATCAATTTATTTATTTATTTATTTATCTATTTTTTTCGGGTATATAAAAATTATCGTGGATACTTTTAGATACTTCAGACAATATTGCCTATATTAGACAGACCGTAAAAAACGTCTTCTAATCTTGCATCTTACGTCTAAAAACATTGTCGCGACAGAATCATCCCACCAAAGGAAATTGTTATCATTAATTAAACAATTAATGCATAACCAAGTCACAAACACACATGCAGCCCTTTTGGCTAGCAAATGGGAAAATCCTCACAAACAAGGAAGTATCCTAAAACTTACCTTGATGCGTGATCTCCCTTCGGATATTGCCGGAAAGTATCTTGCTTCTGACACCAAAACTTTTTATCAGTTTTAATAAAAACTGATTTTTATCATGCCCAAACGAAACTTAATTCTTGGAGAGGTTTTCCATTCGACCTGCGATGCCCGTGGTGCCTTTCTGATATCAGGGAAGAATCACACAGCACACAGCAAATGTTCTTCTTCAGTTTATTGCAGGCAGCAGACACGTGTATATATACACACATTGGATATACTATAGATAGATAGATAGATAGATAGATAGATAGATAGATAGATAGATAGATAGATAGATAGATAGATAGATAGATAGATAGATAGATAGATAGATAGATAGATAGATAGATAGATAGATAGATAGGTATTAATGGGTTCCCCTTTTAAGTCTGGTTCCTCTCAAAGTTTCTTCCTCATAACATCTAAGGGAGTTTTTTCATTGCCACAGTCACCATGGCTGCTCATCAGGGATAAATACATATTACTTGTACAACTCTTAAATTCTGTAAAGCTGATTTGAAACGATGTCTGTTGTGAAAAGCGCTATAGAAATAAACTTGACTTAAATTCAGAATTGATTTCAGCTTCATGTCACGTTGGAACTTAAATCAGTATTTTTGTAAATTTAAAGGAGGAAACAGAATTAGAATGAACAGCTGCTGGAGGTTTTTATCGGCTCCTTAACACAATAAAGTTTCGATACTATGATGTTTGTTGCTGGTTTCAGGAAAATATACATTTACATTTTGTCTTTCATGTATGTGTATCACAATTACTTGACAAGTTTCTATTTAAGTTCTTATAAAATTACAAAAAATCACGATTCAGACCACTTGAAAGCATTTACATTGTTGAAGTCTTTATTTTTATATTATTAATAATAATAAAATAATAGTAATAACAAACAAACTGAATGTATAAAAAAGAAATAATACAAGGAAATATACTATATATATATATATATATATATATATATATATATATATATATATATATATATATATATATATACAATAAATATATTTTATGTACCTCTCCTTGAACTGCCACCTTAACGTGGTGGAGGGGTTTGAGTACCCGAATGACCCTAGGAGCTATGTTGTCCGGGGCTATATGCCCCTGGTAGGGTCTCCCAAGGCAAACAGGTCCTGGGCGACGGGTCAGACTAAGAGCGGTTCAAAACCCCTTATGAGAGATACTACATCAGGGACCGTGACGTCGCCCGGTATGGCGCAGCCGGGGCCCCACCCTGGAGCCAGGCCCGGGGTTGGGGCTCGTATGCGAGCGCCTGGTGGCCGGGCCTTCCCCCACAGGGTCCGGCCGGGCTCAGCCCGAAGGAGGGACATGGGGCCGCCTTCCAGTGGGCTCACCACCTGCAGGAGGGACCGTAAGGGGCCGGTGCTAACAGGATCGGGCAGCAGTCGAAGGTGGAGGCCTCGACAACCCAATCCCTGGACACGGAAGCTAGCTCTAGGGACGTGGAATGTCACCTCGCTGGCGGGGAAGGAGCCTGAGATTGTGCGTGAGGTTGAGAGGTTCCGACAAGAGATAGTCGGGATCACCTCTACGCACGGCCTGGGCTCTGGAACCACACTCCTCGAGAGAGGATGGACTCTTTACAACTCTGGAGCTGCCCATGGTGAAAGGCGTCGGGCTGGTGTGGGTTTGCTTATAGCCATGTGTTGGAGTTTACCCCGGTGAACGAGAGGGTCGTTTCCCTGCGCCTACGGGTCGGGGATAGGTCTCTCACTGTCGTGTGTGCCTACGGGCCAAACGGCAGTATAGAGTACCCGGCCTTCTTGGGGTCTCTGGGAGGGGTGCTGGACAGTGCTCCGACTGGGGACTCCGTCGTTCTACTAGGAGACTTCAATGCACACCTGGGCAGCGACAGTGACACCTGGAGGGGCGTGATTGAGAGGAACGGCCCCCCTGATCTGAACCCCAGCGGTGTTCAGTTATTGGACTTCTGTGCTAGTTACAGTTTGTCCATAACGAACACCATGTTCAAGCATAAGGGTGTCCATCAGTACACGTGGCACGTTTACACCCTAGGCCGTAGGTCGATGATCGACTTTGTGGTCGTTTCATCTTACCTGCGGCCGTATGTCTTGGACACTCGGGTAAAGAGAGGGGCGGATCTGTCAACTGATCACCACCTGGTGGTGAGTTGGATCCGATGGCGGGGGAGGAAGCTGGACAGATTAGGCAGACCCAAGCGTACTGTGAGGGTCTGCTGGGAACGTTTGGCCGAGCCTCCTGTCAGAGAGATCTTCAACTCCCACCTCCGGCGGAGCTTTGACCAGATCCCGAGGGAGGCTGGAGATATTGAGTCCGAGTGGACCATGTTCTCCACCTCCATTGTCGAAGCGGCCGCTCGGAGCTGTGGCAGTAAGGTCTCCGGTGCCTGTCGAGGCGGCAATCCCCGAACCCGGTGGTGGAAACCGGAAGTAAGG
The DNA here is from genome assembly GCF_946808225.1 of Silurus aristotelis. Classification (NCBI taxonomy): domain Eukaryota; kingdom Metazoa; phylum Chordata; class Actinopteri; order Siluriformes; family Siluridae; genus Silurus; species Silurus aristotelis. The sequence continues at coordinate 24,168,466 of NC_139582.1, read as the reverse complement.
GATGCCGTCAAGCTGAAGAAGGAGTCCTACCTGGCCTGGTTGGCTTGTGGGACTCCTGAGGCAGCTGACGGGTACCGGCAGGCCAAGCGAACTGCAGCCCGGGTGGTTATCGAGGCAAAAACTCGGGCCTGGGAGGAGTTCGGTGAGGCCATGGAGAAGGACTATCGCTGGCCTCGAAGAGATTCTGGCAAACCGTCCGGCGCCTCAGGAGGGGAAAGCAGTGCCCCACCAATGCTGTTTACAGTAGAGGTGGGGAGCTGTTGACCTCAACTGGGGATGTCGTTGGACGGTGGAAGGAATACTTCGAGGATCTCCTCAATCCCGCCGTCACGTCTTCCATTGAGGAAGCAGAGGCTGAGGGCTCAGAGGCGGACTCGTCCATCACCCAAGCTGAAGTCACCGAGGTAGTAAAGAAACTCCTCGGTGGCAGGGCACCGGGGGTGGATGAGATCCGCCCTGAGTACCTCAAGTCTCTGGATGTTGTGGGGCTGTCTTAGCTGACACGCCTCTGCAGCATCGCGTGGCGGTCAGGGACAGTGCCTCTGGAATGGCAGACCGGGGTGGTGGTCCCTCTTTTTAAGAAGGGGGACCGGAGGGTGTGTTCCAACTATAGGGGGATCACACTTCTCAGCCTACCTGGGAAAGTCTATGCCAGGGTACTGGAGAGGAGAATACGGCCGATAGTAGAACCTCGGATTCAGGAGGAACAATGTGGTTTTCGTCCAGGCCGTGGAACACTGGACCAGCTCTATACCCTCTACAGGGTGCTGGAGGGTTCATGGGAGTTTGCCCAACCAGTCCACATGTGCTTTGTGGATTTGGAAAAGGCATTCGACTGTGTCCCTCGCGGCGGCCTGTGGAGGGTGCTCCGGGAGTATGGGGTCGGGGGCCCTTTACTAAGGGCTGTCCGGTCCCTGTATGACCGAAGCAGGAGCTTGGTTCGCATTGCCGGCAGTAAGTCAGACTTGTTCCCGGTGCATGTTGGACTCCGGCAGGGCTGCCCTTTGTCACCGGTTCTGTTCATAATTGTTATGGACAGAATTTCTAGGCGCAGCCAGGGGTCGGAGGGTGTCCGGTTTGGTGACGACACGATTTCGTCTTTGCTCTTTGCAGATGATGTTGTCGTGTTGGCTTCATCAGACCAGGACCTTCAGCATGCACTGGGACGGTTTGCAGCCGAGTGTGAAGCGGCTGGGATGAGAATCAGCACCTCCAAATCCGAGGCCATGGTCCTCAGTCGGAAAAGGGTGGCTTGCCCACTTCAGGTTGGTGGGGAGTTCCTGCCGCAAGTGGAGGAGTTTAAGTATCTTGGGGTTTTGTTCACGAGTGAGGGAAGGGTGGAACGGGAGATTGACAGACGGTGCAGCTTCTGCAGTAATGCGGTCGATGTACCGGTCTGTTGTGGTGAAGAAGGAGCTGAGCCGCAAGGCGAAACTTTCGATTTACCGGTCAATCTATGTTCCTACTCTCACCTATGGTCATGAGCTCTGGGTCATGACCGAAAGGACAAGATCCCGGATACAGGCGGCCGAAATGTGCTTCCTCCGCAGGGTGGCTGGGTGATCCCTTAGAGATAGGGTGAGAAGCTTAGTCACTCGGGAGGAGCTCAGAGTAGATCCGCTGCTCCTCCACATCGAGAGGGGTCAGCTGAGGTGGCTCGGGCATCTGTTCCGGATGCCTCCTGGACGCCTTCCTGGGAAGGTGTTCCGGGCGCGTCCCACTGGGAGGAGACCCCGGGGAAGACCTAGGACACGCTGGAGAGACTATGTCTCCCGGCTGGCCTAGGAACGCCTTGGTGTCCCCCCGGAAGAGCTGGAAGAAGTGTCTAGGGAGAGGGAAGTCTGGGCATCTTTGCTTAGACTGCTGCCCCCGCGACCCGGCATCGGATAAGCGGGAGAAGATGGATGGATGGATGGATATTCTATGTATATGGTTATTTAACATTAAAAATAAAAAAAGATTAATAATTATTTATTTTTCTTTGTACCAAAGAGCATCTTTAGAGTTTCCTGAAAGAGAAATTAAAAGGGGTTTCAAGCCACACTGTGTGTGTGTGTGTGTGTGTGTGTGTGTGTGTGTGTGTGTGTGAAAATGATGTTGAGTATCACATGAACAATTTGCAGTGCATAATCTAGTTTTAAGGAATGATACTCACCGGCTTGACTCCTGCTTCTCCTGCCTTTAGGAACATATCCATTTTATCCACCTGCACACCAACACACACATACGATTCTATCACACGTGTGTCACATGCATATAAAGAGTGAATAGAGGAGTGATTATAAATAGATGTAAATAAGGAATCGGTGGGTGGGGTTTTGTTTCCACATGGCCAAAGCAAAATTATCATTTTAATATCGACAGTTCATCAGAAATCAAACACTTTAAATATTTTTAGAATAGACACTCATTACAACCACTTATTACAAATCATTCCTAAATATAATAATAATAACTGTGTTTGTATGTGTGTGTGTGCTCACTTTGGCATGCAGGACATCAGGATCTGCAATCATGTTAATGATATTAAAGTTGTTTTCACTCTGCACCAGCAACCATGAAATTTTATTTGCATCCTTTGGGTGAATTTTCTCTACCAGAGGTAACAGGTGATCATCTGCGCAGAGAGAGATAGAGAGAGAGAGAGAGAGAGAGAGAGAGAGAGAGAGAGAGAGAGAGAGAGAGAGAGAGACAAAAGTGTACATTAGCCATTATTTTGTGTTTGTGTTGGTAAGTGTGTGTGATACTCACGAGCCATCTGGATCTGCATTTCAAAATCGGCAGACTCCAGCATATAGATAGTCAAGCGCTTTTGAGGTGGAGGAGCCATCGGTACATCCTGCACACATACAACATTATTATTATTAAAATTATACATTTAGTTTTTGTTGCTTTATTTTTTTCAAAAGAAGAACAATATAACTAATAAATATAGTTATGGTTTTGTGTGTGTGTGCGTGTGTGCGTGTGTTTTGTGCTTTACTTACAAATGCTGACGGCGCTTTAACTGAAGTTTGAACTTGAAATGAAGCTGTTTTTTCTTCCACAGCTGGAACTTGAGCTTAAGCTGGCTTCTCTGCCACAGCTGGATCTTGAGCTGGTTTCTCTTCCACAGCTGACGCTTTAGCTGGAGCTGGTTTCTCCACCACATCTGGAGCTTGAGCTGGAGCTGGTTGCAGGTGGAACTGAGTGTGGTGGTTCCCTTCAGCCTTGCGCTCCTTATGGGACTTAAAGTGTTCGATGGAGCTGTTACACAACACAAACACTGCTGTTAGTTTTTATGCCTACACCACCAAGATTACCCCGATCATGAATGAAATATGTCCCATATGTCCAAACCCACCCTTTATATCAATAGCTTACACTTTATGGTCGTTGAAGAGTTTGCCGTCAAGTCTCTCCTTTGCCACATTCGCCGCCTCTGGAGACTCAAACTGGACGTAGGCATACCCTTTTGTTTCTGTCTTGTAAGTGACAACCTTCAGGAGAGACACGTCATGCCAACAAACAATTTATATCAAACAGAACTAATACAGGACTTTAGTATAATAGCTGCTAATTATGCTTTACAGATGCTCTTCAGATCCAAACAATACGAAGCACAAACCTTGCATGACAGGACATTCCCAAAAACCGAAAAGAGGTCAAAAAGGGTCATGCTGTCAATCGTCGTCATGTCCAAGATTCTGATAAACAAGTTCCCGACACCGCTCTTCCTCAAGGTGGAATCCCTCTGAGACCACATGACTCTCATGGGCCGCCCCATTAAGAGTTGCCAATGCTCGCTCAGTGTTTTGTGGCAGTAAGCGAATGGTCCTTGTGGTTCTACCATCAGTTGTGTGTTTATGTAACAAGAACTGGGAAACTTTCTATATTTTAGCCACTGGATTATTGAGACGCACACTGTTTTATTTGAGAGGAGTCCTAGAAAATGACCTCCAGATGACCCCAGGTTATTTAAAATAAAGATGTAAATATCAGACTTTACTAAAGGGTTTATGTATCAGACAGTAGCAGGGATGCTCTTGTGGTGGAGAACTCAATAACTCTCTAGAATAGAACATGAATATGCAAATTGAGCCACAACATTAGTTGGTTTATTTAGTAGCGGGGCACAGTGTCACATGGTTCTACATCACCTCCATTCTGCATGAACGTACAGCTAGTAAACTCGCCTACAATACTGATGTCCTCTAACACTTTTGCTTCAACTATGAAAAAAAGAACTGATTACTTGTTGATTTAGTTAATGAATTTATAAGGAATTTGTCCCACTAGATTACACTGACACTGACACTGGCAGTAAAATACATGAAAAGCACTGGTTCGGCTCGGCATAAAGAGCCGTCATGGGACAAAACACTTGGCCTTGCTGTGACCATCACCATAATCAGTTTGGGGGCATCAGGAAAGTCTGCAGAAAAAAAAAAAAACGTTACCACAGACTGAAAATACACTGTTTAGATCAAATACGTCATCAAAAACAAGACACAATTGTCTTTTTTCTCTTTATGTTTCTTACTTCATTGTAGAAAACTCTTAGTAAGGAACATCTCTTTTACTCCATCACAGGTCTGCACATGCAACAACTGCACTGTAACATCATCACTTCTACAGGAGTTCTTCTACAGCTTACCGGTAAGTGTGCCATTACTGCCATCTAGCGGATAATTTACAAATACACTCTCCAATACACTTAGATGAAGTGGTAGATGGTGTACCTAGGAAAGAACGATTGGTGATTGGGGCAGACTTTAATGGGCATGTAGGTGAAGGGAACAGAGGTGATGAGGAGGTGATGGGTAGGTATGGTTTTAAGGAGAGGAATGTGGAAGGGCAGATGGTGGTAGATTTTGCTAAAAGGATGGAAATGGCAGTGGTGAACACGTATTTTAAGAAGAAGGAGGATCATAGGGTGACGTATAAGAGTGGAGGAAGGTGCACACAGGTGGATTATCTTCTGTGTAGGAGATGCAACCTGAAGGAGATTGGAGACTGTAAGGTGTTGGCGGGGGACAGTGTAGCTAGACAGCATCGGATGGTGGTCTGTAGGATGGTTTTGGAGGCGAAGAAGAAGAGGAGGAAAGTAAGGTTTGAAAGAAGAATAAGATGGTGGAAACTGAAGGAGGAAGAGTGTAGTGTGAGGTTCAGGGAAGAGGTCAGACAGGGGCTTGGTGGTGGTGAAGAGGTGCCGGATGATTGGGCAACTACTGCAGGAGTGATGAGGGAGGCAGCTAGAAAAGTACTTGGTGTGACATCTGGAAATAGCAAGACAAGGAGACGTGGTGGTGAAATGAGGAAGTGCAGGAGAGCATTAGGGGAAAGAGGTTGGCAAAACAGAAGTGGGATCGACAGAGTGATGAGAAAAGTAGGCAGGAGTACCAGGAGATGCGGCAGCAGGTTAAAAGGGATGTGGCGAAAGCCAAGGAAAAGGCATATGAGGAACTGTATAAGAGGTTGGACACTAAGGAAGGAGAAAAGGATTTATACCGATTGGCCAAGCAGAGGGACCGAGCTGGGAAGGATGTACTGCAAGTTAGAGCAATAAAGGATGGAGAGGGAAATGTGTTGACTAGTGAGGAGAGTGTGTTGAGAAGATGGAGGGAGTATTTTGAGCAGCTGATGAATGAGGAAAATCAGAGAAAGAGAAGGTTGGAGGATGTGGAGTTGGTGAAGCAGGATGTAGATAGGATTAGTAAGGAGGAAGTGAGAGCAGCGATTAAGAGGATGAAGAATGGAAAGTCGGTTGGACCAGATGACATACCGGTAGAAGCGTGGAGATGTTTAGGAGAGATGGCAGTGGAGTTTTTAACCAGATTGTTTAACAGGATTCTGGAAGGGGAGAGGATGCCTGAGGAATGGAGAAGGAGTGTGCTGGTACCGATCTTTAATCATAAGGGAGATGTGCAGACCTGCAGTAACTACAGGGGAATTAAGTTGATCAGTCACACCATGAAGTTATGGGAAAGAGTAGTGGAAGCCAGGCTGAGAGAAGAGGTGACCATCTGTGAGCAACAGTATGGTTTCATGCCGAGGAAGAGCACCACAGATGCCTTATTTGCTTTGAGGATGTTGATGGAGAAGTATAGAGAAGGACAGAAGGAGCTGCATTGTGTATTTGTGGATTTAGAGAAAGCGTACGACAGGGTGCCGAGAGAGGAGTTGTGGTATTGTATGAGGAAGTCAGGTGTGTCAGAGAAGTATGTGAGGGTGGTGCAGGACATGTATGAGGACAGTGTGACGGCAGTAAAGTGTGCAGTAGGTACGACAGACTGGTTCAGGGTGAAGGTTGGACTGCATCAAGGATCGGCCCTGAGCCCTTTCCTGTTTGCAGTGGTGATGGACAGGTTGACGGACGAGGTCAGACAGGAGTCTCCCTGGACTATGATGTTTGCAGATGATATTGTGATTTGTGGTGAGAGTAGAGAGCAGGTTGAGAAGAGCCTGGAGAGGTGGAGATATGTGCTGGAGAGAAGGGGAATGAAAGTCAGTAGGAGTAAGACAGAGTACATGTGTGTGAATGAGAGGGAGGGCAGTGGAGTGATGCGGTTGCAGGGAGAAGAGGTGGAGAAGGTGGAGGAGTTCAGGTACCTGGGGTCAACAGTGCAAAGTAATGGAGAGTGTGTTAGGGAAGTAAAGAAAAGAGTGCAGGCAGGGTGGAGTGGGTGGAGAAGAGTGACAGGAGTGATTTGTGATAGAAGAGTATCTGCAAGAATGAAAGGGAAAGTTTATAGGACTGTGGTGAGACCTGCGATGTTGTATGGATTAGAGACAGTGGCATTGAGTAAAAGACAGGAGGTGGAGCTGGAGGTAGCAGAGCTGAAGATGTTGAGGTTTTCGTTGGGAGTGACGAGGATGGACAAGATTAGAAATGAGTTTATTAGAGGGACAGCACATGTAGGATGTTTTGGTGACAAGGTGAGGGAGGCGAGATTGAGATGGTTTGGACATGTGCAGAGAAGGGACATGAATTATATTGGTAGAAAAATGCTGAAGATGGAGCCACCAGGTAGGAGGAAAAGAGGAAGGCCAAGGAGGAGGTTCATGGATGTGGTGAGGGAAGACATGCAGGTAGTTGGTGTAAAAGAGGCAGATATAGAGGACAGGGTGGTATGGAGACGGATGATCCGCTGTGGCGACCCCTAATGGGAGCAGCTGAAAGAAGAAGAAGAAGACTCTCCAATACACTCATCATGACAGGTAGGCTCACACCTGTATTGTATTGTTTAGTATTGTATTGTATTGTATGCTCAAAGAAAAACAAACAAATCAAAGACAGAAAAAAAAGGGGAAAAAGAAAATGACTGTAAATTGGATTACATAGAACATGTACAAATTTAAAGCAGAAGTCAGAACAAGAAAAACACGGGACAGAACTCACTCCTTCTAGTGTGTTAAAACAAATCCAGACCTGGATGGTTGCCCAACAAGGAAAGTTCGAGACCCCCAGCATCAGCATCAGGCACAGTGAGGTCAACGGACAGCCCAAGCTACAGCCCCGGCACTTGGAGACTCACCGCAGTCGTCACCACCGCTGTATGCTGATGCACCATGTTTGTATTCAGATCTAACAGCATTTGCAAACTTCTTTTTTTTCTTGCAGTGAAGAATCACTTACACTGTTTGCTCTCTAATCAGACTGACGACATAAATGAGGTTGGAATGAACACAGAAGTGAAGTCGAAGTAGATTCTAAGTAAAACTCACAAGCATGCATGAGGTTGTTCATGGTAAGATGTTCAGCTGTGCATAGATCACTTTCTAAATGTGTGAGAGATCAGTGGAAAGATTTGGGGCCCTGGATAAAAGAATGTAAGGAAACAACATGCTGGAAACCGAACCTCAGACCCCACTGTAATGTAGAACACAGACACACAGTATGACATTAAATCAGTTCACATTTATTAACAACATCCCGACTTCCCAAGCCATGGCATAATGACACTAGACCAGGGGTGGGCAATTAATTTTTACAAGGGGCCACATGAGAAACCTGAATTGTGTCAGATGGCCACACCAACAATAATATTTTAGGGATGCACCGAAATGAAAATTCTTGGCCGAAACCAAAAACCAAAAATGAGGAAACCAAGGCCAAAACCGAAACACCGATAGAAAAGATTATGTCAATTATTAGAACCATTGCATTTATGGCTATGAGTGTGTACTAACCTCACTAAAATCAATGCATTGCAATTCAAGGAATAAATCAATTACAAAATTTTTTATTTATTATTATAAATTATTGTTATTTATTTGTTACCATTCATAGTATTGACAGACAGGCAGCGGTCAATTATTATTATCAGCGGTCTGTTAAACCAAAATAATTGACCACCGAATATTTGGAAACCCATTCAAGTGAATGGAACGTTCTAATCTACAGCATTAAGAAGAGCAGTGTAATAAATAATATTATAATATAATCATTATTATTTCCGGGATCCATAGGGAATGTTTCAAAGATTAACCCGTCGATCCACTGGCAACCACTGATCTAAGGCAATGAATTCCATAATTTTTTGTGTTATGCCTTTTGCCTTGGCACCATCACTGGAAAACTACAGACGGAGTGCACATGCTCGGATTGACTTTACTTTTCTGCGCCGCGTTCTTCTCATATTTAGAATGGCAATCGGGATGTTTGGATTTCAAGTGATAAATTAAACCCGACTTGGAGAAACTCTTTGCAGATACACCCCCTCTTGAAATTTCAGCATTGCATGTTTTGCACATCGCTCTCCGCACACCGCAGACATGTTGCTCTTATCCAGATAACCGTGTGCTGGCTGCGCCTTTTTATTGCATCATTACAATTGTGTTTCTGCCTTGTTGTTTCGGTGATTTAGGTATTTTGGCCGAAAATTTTGGGTGGCCGAATTTTCGGTGCATCCCTGTAATTTATGATTGGCCTCACGCGGGCCAGACAGGGACGTACAAAGGGCCGGATGTCACCCGCGGGCCGTAGTTTGCCCAGGTCTGCACTAGACTATGTCTCCAAATAATTATAGAGGATCCTCAAATACACAAAGCTTCTGTGTCTAAACTGCAATTTGTACAACAGGTAAAATTCTTGGGGCATCTGATATCAGAACAATGTAAAACTTAGTACCAAGGAACAGCTCATGTATTTCCTAGGAATGTGGCTGCAGGAATATTCAAAACTGGAAACTTCCCTTGAAAAATATCAGGAATATTTAGGTATTAACAGGAATTAATGGAAATAAAGTTGGAATTTACAAAATTGCAAGTTATCCTATAACAAGGAACTTTAATGTAGTTAAAAAAATAATCAATCAGATTGAATGCAGTTTCAGTTGAATTTCTACCTGCACATTCATCAGTCACATGCACACAGCACACTTACTGCAGGGCTCCTGAGGCCGTACCCCTACATGCACTGTGTTTTTTCTTCATGTAAACAATGAGTCATGATTTAAAAAAGGGTAAAAACCACAGCCTTATTGGTAATAAAAGACCAATATTTAGGATCTCAGGTCTATATTCCTTATTATTAAAGTAAACAGGACCAATACAGAACAGTTCATCAGACAGGAAGTCACTTATAGTTACTCAAGTACAAAAACAAAGTACATTTACTCAAACACTTTACATCACTGCTTTTAACTTGTCCTTTGCAGTGGGGAACCAATACACACACACACACACACACACTTGTGACCTACACCGACTATTCAGCTGAACACTGATACACAAATGAGCCCACAGTATTAAACTGTGCTTTTCAGTGGACTACTGTTAACCACACACACACACACACACACACACACACATGCTCAGCTCTGCTCGGTGTCTCTCTCTTTTTTCTCCTCGTCACCAATCACTAAAACAGAGCACACTGATTAGTCCCATCAGCCACAGATCTGCTTCTCACCACTCTTTCCCCCCCGGCTCCACCCTCCATTCACCAACCCCCGCTCCTGCACGCACCCGCTGCTCCATCCAGCAGTAGTGTTCAGGTGTTGTGAGGTGAATCCAGTGTTAACCCTGTCAGAATGACTGCTGAAAGCTCACCGAATTGCCAATCCATGCACTCAATTATGTGGCAACATATGTACAGATAAACATATGTACAGATGTTTAAGTGAATCAGGTTCTGCCCCACATTAACTGTCAGCTATATTGCTTTCAGAGCTCGAAATTAACAAAGCACTAAAGCTGCAAGAAAATACCTCAACTTCAGTTTCTGTCAAATTCCTTTTCTTTAAGGAACATCAAACATCACTGAATTTACTAAAGTGGATTTCAGGAAAAAAATGAAGTGATTGAATGCTCTCTGTGATGAAAAGACATTAGACATTAGATTGAAATTCAAAATCTTTATTTCTTTGAATAAAACTTATATACTTATAAATTATAACTTTATATAAAATAAAGATGGGTGTAACATGCACACTAAAGTACATTAAATGAATTTCACCATCTTCCTCTATTACTGAATTATTGTTCATTTGTTCAAGTTGCTTCAACAGATCCTTGAAGCTGTCGACGTCAAAAGCTGATGCAGAATCCAGGATCTCTGTGCTGTTGTGGGCGTCTTTAGTATGATTCTGGGCTCCAGGCTGGTTAAAAAAAAGCCATATTCCTCATTTAAAATAGAAAAGATGTCATCATTCAGCCAAATGAGGATTCAGCCCTGGGGGGCCTCAGTGCTCACTGTGGTGGGTTGGGAGATGCAAACTAACTGAAGTGTCCTGTCAGGAAGTCTATAGCATACAGACTTTTAATACATAGATGTAAACTATAATTAACTGATAATGCTGTACAGATCATGAATAAACATTTTATTTATCTAAAAATATCTATGCATAAATAGAAATCTGATTTATTAATATACAAAATTTTAAAGATAAATCACCATTGTGATAATTGTGACTTGGTCTGACGACAAAGGAAGTCGATTAGTCTAATGCATTTGATGACGGCTGGGGGAACGTGCTGTGTGTTGTTTTTCCTCCATGATTCCAAAGTGTTCAGAACTGCTTCAGGGTTGCTGGGTGCCAGATCACGAGTGGCATAGATGACTGAGAGCTGCAATTCCCATGGCATATCTGCACACAACATCCCATACAAAATTAGGACTTGCTGAAGCACAAAACTAAAAGTCTGAGAATAAAGATAAAGATCGATAAAAACATCATTATTTAATGCTTTAGAAATACCTTTTGAGAGTTGTTGTGTTACAAACAGATTTATGCTTTTTGCCAGAATTTGAAATGACATTGGCAGGTTCTCCTTAAGTACTAGTTGACCAAGTCGCCCTGTTTACGAAGGACAAAGACCACGAGTGAAAAGCTGAAAAATCCAGAAATAATGTCTGATGTTGCTCCGAAACAGGATTTACAGTAAACTTACCAAGTAGCCTTAAAACTGCTGCTACACAGACGTCTCGGAACGGTGTTTGCTCTGTTCTTGCTTGCATCAGCAAAGTGTTCAGTATCAGCCAAAGGTCCTTTCTAGTAAATAAAAAAGAGGAGAAATTGATATGTTGAGAGTCTTTGTGGTAGTTATGGAGCAGCTATTGTGGTTTTACAATCAATTATGAGTTTATACAAGAATGGGAACTTGCAATATTTCAAAGAACCACTAAAACTTTGACCCTTAATGGAAAAAGTCAGGAATAAGAACTAGGTCCTAAAGGTAATGATGCTTTATAAATGTACTTGACACCACTGAGTAAGCCGGGGGCAGAGCACTGGGTCAGCCATGACTACAGCACCCCTTGAGAACAGAGAGTTAAGGGTCCTGCTCAAGGGCCTAAGAGTGAAACTTGGTGATCCTGGGGCTTGAACCCCCGACTGTCAGGCTGCTGACGCGGAAGCAGATATAGTCCTATCATTGTCTTTAATTCAAACAGTACAAAACCAAAACACTCAAGCCGAGGAGAAAACCAACCAAAGATATCCGCTCGAGACGAGTAATCCACCAAGAGCGCAAATGTCCAAAGTAATATCAAACTGTGAGTAAAGCCACCGGCAATGAGTAATCCAATACGGAAATGGAGTTCGGATTTAGATCCAGTGCATTTAGACAATGCAACGACCGACAGCCTGTGACTCAAGAATGAGACTTTAATGAGCCACAGCTGTCGGTAATCAAGGAAAGCAGCGTGACTGCTATAGAGGGGGGCGTGGCAGGGAGATCCCTGACACCGACCTTCCGATCAGTAATCCAGAGCCTTCACCACTGAGCTACCACTTCCTTAAAAAAGACCCTCCCATGGTGAAATACTTACAGCTAAAGTTACAGAATTCTCTCTGACTGTCTGAGCACTGATCCTGAAAACTTCATTTATAAATGCAAAATAAAAATTTCCTCACAGAAACATCACAATATCAACAATTACCCAATTTGTCTCTGTGAGATCTTATTGTATTAAAGATTAGATATAAAAATGCCACCTACTTATAAACTTTACAATATGTTGAAGATGTTTTCAGCATTCAGTACCGTATAATATTGGTAATGGTCCACGTCCAGCCCAGTTGTGCACACAGAAGATCCAGGCTGAAGTAGTTCCAGGTAGCAGGGCAGAGATCATAACCATATCAGCTGTTCTTTAGGAACCTTCAGGGTGCTGGTGATCATATTGTAGATGTTTCCCGGAGGCACCTGGCAAAAAATACATCATTATTTAATACCCAGTGCAATAAAACACTGTTTAACTGACAGCATAGTTCAACATAAATGTACAAAGAATTTGTCCCACTAGATTACACTAATACTTGGAAATTAAAAGTAGATTAAGAAGGCAGTAAAATACATGAAAAGTCCAGTCAAAAAAAGATGCTTGACAGTTCTGGCCTGCCAGTAATAAACATTGACACTTAGAGGAACACTAAAGATCAACAACTTACCTCATCTCAGCACAGATAAGTGCTGAGCAAGTAAAATATATTTTCCTTTGCTTTCAGGTTGCTCACTATGTGAATTGATCAGCATAAAGAACTTTCATGGGACAAAATACTTGGCCATGCTGTCACCATGACCATAATCACTTTGGGGGCGTTAAAAAAGTCTGCAAAACAATAGGATGTAAATACACTGTATAAAAAGAAATACATTGGATAGATAAGGTCAACACACCCTTATGAAATTGCAGGTTTTTTTAAATATAGGATGGAAATAACATAAATAATATAAATATGCAAGCCAGTGATTCAGTCAGTAACCAAAACCATGTGGGAAAACACCATACTGACAGTGAAGCATAGTGGGTTTAACATAATGCTTTGGGGCTGCTGGTCAAAAACGCTTAAAGAAAGCTGAGGAATTTCAATTTCAACATGTCAATGCCCCAAAGCACACATCAAATTAAACAAAGACATGGCTTCAGGAAAGGATAATCAAAGTTCTGGAATGTTCCAACCAGAGCCCAGACCTCAATTCGAGCTGTACACAGGAGAGCACCTTGCAATTTAAAGGAACGTTTTTTTGCAAAGAAGAGTGGGATAAAATTCCCAAGTGTAGATTTGTTTGTTGTTAGATCACACAAATTACTTCTCTGTATAAGTGTCTAGGTAATTTTTAGTAGATAAGTAATGAAATATCAGTATAATGTCACCTCCTTTAAGGAGTCTGTAGGCGAGAGCATGTGCTTTGTGAGAGTCTCCTCTCTGTTGCCACACGCCTACATAAACCCTACAGAGAGACTGCAGGAGATCAAGTCCCATAAACCCTCTCTCCACCTTGATCTTCTCCAAAATCACAGACAGAAACGTCTCTGCTCGGGACTAAAAAAGACGGAAGAAAATTATTATTTGATATATACAACTAGACTAGGAAAACTACTAGATATTGTATAAACCAAAACCTAGAGTCAAAATTTGCCAGGACCAGTGAATTATAGATCAACTTAAAAAAATTAGAAAATATAAATCCACAGCTAAAAAATAAAGTTTTAAATTGCATGCACACTAAATAAAACAGAAGATAAGAACTGAACTCATTTACACAAAGTTCACTTGTTCCTGTGAGAAGTGCATGAATCCTGTCTGTAGGTAAAACATCAGAACACGACTTAGTAGTGTTTCTAATGCACTTTAGACGAGAGATTGTGTTGTGTGTCTTGTGTTTGTAGGATCTGGTGAAGCAGCATAAAGTCAAGGCTTTTGAGCTTTCCTGGGTGGTGACATGTCTGATCCAGTTCTCTTTGCTGTGGGGTTTGGGCATGTATGAATATAAAATAAAACATGTACAATAAAATAAACAATAAAACAAAGCTGCATGTTTGATTTATGCTTTCAATCTGATCATTTGAGGGAAATGTACAAAAAGGTTTAGCACATGTTTATATAAATCTGTATCTCATATACAGTGGAACCTCAGAGCTCGCGGCCTCAGCGCTCGCGACCTCGCATGCTCGCGACTTTCATTCCGACCGGAATGGTCAATATATATATATATAATTCCTTATCTACAAATATCTCATTCATACAACTGAACAGTTGAGGGCCCATGATGGCAGCTTAGCTCCTGTTTCCTGTTGTTGAACTGTTTGCCGGGAATTTTGTTTGTATCAGCGTTTCAAATTTTTTACAGTTCGTTTTTTCTCTCTTTTATTGCTTTAAAATATCAAAATATTGTTTTGATTTCCTACATTCTTTACTTTCCGTTGGCTCCGTCTTGTCTATTTTTGCTTTCGGGAGAGCATTTTTTCCCTGTTTGAGGGTTTGAAAGCAGTGAGCGGAGGACATTCCCACCAGAACTACGAACACACACTACAGTAATCACATTAAGGTACGTAATTTCTCTGCTATGGCCAACATCCAGTTCATTCAGTGTGTGAAGTGCCACATGTTTAGTCGGTCTTTCTCCATTGTTAGCAATCTTTTTATCTGTGAGAAGTGTAAGTTAGTTTGCTCTTTGACGGAGAAGATCTTAGCATTAGAGGAGCGCATCCAGAGTCTAGAGAGAAGTAGTGAGTGCGAGAGCAGTCCAGGTTCTGCAGGGGAAAGTCTGAATGCCCTAGGTGAAGTTTATATTCCCCCGACTCCGGCATTAGAGCCCTCGCAGCAGGGCGAATGGGTGACGACTCGGCGGCATATTTGCAAAACCAAAGCTAATGCTAAGGCTTGCCCACGGGAGCACCATTCCGCTCCGCTTCACGTGTCCAACAGGTTTGCTCTCCTCTGTGAAGCACCCGCTAAAAAACCTAATAGAGCTCTGGTTTTAGGAGACTCCATTCTGAGGCATGTGAAATTAGCTAGACCTTTAGGGGCACCAGCAGCACATGTTATGTGTATACCGGCAGCCAGGGTGCCGGACATAGCAGGTCAGCTTAGATTCTTAGGAAAGCACAGGTTCTCTAAGATAGTTTTTCACACAGGAGCTAATGATATACGCCTTCGACAGTCAGAGGTTACTAAGAGTAATAATATAGAGGTGTGTAAATTAGCGAAGGCAATGTCTGATGCAGTAACATTCTCTGGCCCCATCCCAATGCGACGTGGCGATGTAGCCTACAGCAGGTTATGGTCGCTAAACTGCTGGATGTCCGAGTGGTGCCCAAAAAACAATGTGGGCTTCATTAATAATTGGAGCATTTTTGAGGGCAAGGCTGGCCTGTTAGGGCAGGACGGTGTCCATCCCACTCGGGAAGGTGCTGCTCTCATTTCTTGTAGTATAGGTCATTGTCTCAGAACAGCACTAGTTAACCCTCTGGAGTCTGAGGGTGACAAAAGACTTATTACACTGTATTCAGCACAAACTGGGCTACCATAATATGTAAACAACTTATATGTGTGTGTTTGTATTTTTGACAAAATAAGGTTTATGCGTGGTTTTTAAAAAAGCAAAAAAAAAAAACACCTAACTTATATAAGGCCACAAAACCTATAGTAAACATGTTTTCCCAAGACTTTTTAAAAACAGATCTTCTATTGTAGGTTTTTTTTTTTTTATCATGTGAAAATCATCCTGCCTGCTCATTCACATTAAACAATACTTTGATTTAAAATTTAAAACACACTTTTTACTTTGAAAGGCCATATGCGAAGAGGCGTCGACATGCTGTGACTGACAGCTTCGTAGACAATGTTTCGCATAATGAGCTGTCGATTACATAATGAGCTGTGGATCACTGAGCCAGGATCTGAGTGAGAAGTACAGTACTAGAAGAAGAAATGTGTTTACTTTGTGGTTTATTTAAAATACACATTAGCAAGGACCGCATTAAAAAGGGAATTGTGTAAAAATAAAACAATACAGTACAGTATGTATCAAAAATAAAGAGTGCAACAAAAACAATAACAATATACTACAGTAGGGTTCCGCAAATCCTAGCCTGTAGGGCTACAATACTATGCATTAAATAATAATAGTGTATCTATTTGAGGAATCGGCAAGAACAAACAACTTGAACCCCCACTTAGTTGGCTTGGCTTTCATGTACGGTGTCCTCCAAGTGTTAGCTTTGCATGCTACCATCCTCTCATCCACGGCTAAATGTCTTCTAGGATGATAAATTGCTTTGCAGGTCTTACGGATTGTGTTCACAAGCGGTGGTGGCGGGGAAGACGTCCTCGACCGGGGCTTGGCTCGTGTCTTCCGCTGCTGCAGCATCCAGGGTCCATGGTGCACCGGTGCCGGCGTGAACGATACCTGGGTGGGCCGCGTTGTAGGTGCGCTGGGCCTGGGCAGAGAAACACGCAGAGTTGAGGTGCTGGGAGCGTTAGGTTCAACCCAGGAATTTACCTGGGAGGAGTGAGCGTCCGCCTGGGATGTTTCCAGCGCCGCTTTTCGCTCTCGCAGCTGGGCATGCTTTGCCTGTTTCTCCAAAGCCTCCACCTCAAACTCCACCATTTGCAACTCGAACGAGTCCTCACCTGTGCTCAAAGATATGTGATAAAGTGAGAGGGAATGAATATAGTCAACACTAGTAATAGTCGAGTTAACTAACTACAGGCACAAGTCAGGAAAACAAAAAACAATTTAGGATTATTAAAAGAGGAAAAAAAGGAGAGATAAATAGTAAAGTTTGTTTGAAAATGCAGAGAGAAATACAAACACGGAACTCGCGGAAAACAAGTCAAACACAAGAAGCTACATCAAAGTGCCGTCATGGGACAAAACACTTGGCCATGCTGTCACCATCATCATAATCAGTTTGGGGGCTCTTAGTGAGGAACATCTCTTTTACTCCATCACAGGTCTGCACATGCAACAACACTGTAACATCACTTCTACATGAGTTCTTCTACAGCTTACCGGTAAGTGTGCCATTACTGCCACCTAGCGGATAATTTACAAATACACTCATCATGACAGGTAGGTTCACACCTGTATTGTATTGTATTGTATTGTATGTCAAAGAAACACTGAAACAAGTAGAAGACAAAGTAGAATAAGAAAAGGACTGTAAATTGGTTTTAATAGAACATGTAGGAATTTGAAGCAGAAGTCAGAACAAGAAAAACACAGGTAGAGACGGGACAGAACTCACTATTTCTAGTGTGTTAAAACAAATCCAGACCTGGATGGTTGCCCTACCGATTTAACAGCATTTGCAAACTTCTTTTCTTTCTTGCAGTGAAGAATCACTTACACCCTGTTTGCTCTTTAATCAGACTGACGACATAAATAAGGTTGGAATGAAGAGAGAAGTAGATTCTAAGTAAAACTCGCAAACATGCATAAGGTTGTTCACCATTCATGGTGAGAAGTTCAGCTCTGCATAGATCACTTTCTAAATGTGTGAGAGATCAGTGGAAAGATTTTGGGCCCTGGATAAAAAAATATCCAGGGTTCCCAACACGCTGGGAACCGAACCTCAGACCCCACTGTAATATAGAACACAGACACACTGTATGACATTAAATCAGTTCACATTTATTAACAACATCCCGACTTCCCAAGCCATGGCATAATGACACCAGACTCTTTCTCCGAATAATTATAGAGGATCCTCACATACACAAAGCTTCTGTGTCTAAACTGCAATTTCTTGGGGCATCTGATATCAGAACAATGTAAAACTTAAAAGAAAAAAAAAAGGCAGGCAAAATATCCCTGTGCCCAAGACCAAGGAACAGCTCATGTATTTCCTAGGAATGTGGTTGCAGGAATTTTCAAGACTGGAAGCTTCCCATATGAATTATCAGGAATTTTTAGGTATTAACAGGAATTAATGGAAATACAGTTGGAATTTACAAAATTGCAAGTTATCCTATAACAGGGAAATTAAATGTAGTTGAAAAAATAACTATAAAAAATCAACCAGATTGAAAGGAGTTTCAGTTGAATTTCTACGTGCACATTCATCAGTCACATGCACACAGCACACTTACTGCAGGGCTCCTGAGGCTGTACCCCTACATGCACTGTGTTTTCTTCATGTAAACAATGAGTCATGATTTAAAAAAGGTTAAAAACCACTGCGTCATTGGTAATGAAAGACCAATAATCAGGATCTCAGGTCTACATTCCTTACTATTGAAGTAAACAGGACCAATACAGAACAGTTCATCAGACAGGAAGTCACTTATAGTTACTCAAGTACAGTAACGAAGTACATTTACTCAAACACTTTACATCACTGCATTTAACTTGCACTTTGCAGTGGGGAACCAATACACACACACACACACACACACACACACACACACACACACACACACTCTTGTGACCTACACCAACGTTGCAGTTAATTAAATCAGAACACTGATACACACATGAGCATACAGTATTAAACTGTGCTTTTCAGTGGACTACTGTCACACACACACACACACACACACATGCTCAGCTCTGCTCGTGTCTTTCTCCTTTCTCTTCTCATCACCAGTCACTAAAACAGAACACACTGATTAGTCCCATCAGCCGCAGATCTGCTTCTCACCGCTCGTTTCCCCCCGGCTCCACCCTCCATTCACCAACCGCTGCTCGTGCACGCACCCGCTGCTCCATCCAGCAGTTGTGTTCAGGTGTTGTGAGATGAATCCATTGTTAACCCTGTCAGAATGACTGCTGAAAAATCATCCACTTTCTTTGCCAATCCATGCGATTAATTATGAAGTACAGATGTTTAAGTGAATCAGGTTCTGCCCCACATTAACTGTCAGCTATATTGCTTTCAGAGCTCGAAATGAACAAAGCACTAAAGCTGCAAGAAAATACCTCAACTTCAGTTTCTGTCAAATTCTTTTTCTTTAAGGAACATCAAGCATCACTGACTTTACTAAAGTGGATTTCAAGAAAAAAAGAGACATGAGTCATGATTAAAATTCAAAATCTTTATTTATTTAATAGTGTTTATTGTGTCTCGCTGTAGTAAAAGAATAAAATCAGTATATTTGACAAGACAGAAATAAAAAAATTATCAAAAGACGAGACGATCTACAAGATACAATAGCTTTGTATTACACTCAGCATTATACTATTGACTATAAGTGTAAAACTACCATATATACCCATAAGAGAAACAGAAAGAGTAAAAGGGCATGTTCAGACTCTCTGTTTCTCTTGTCTTCTTCTTTTTTTTCTATTTCTTGTTTTCTTTTGAATGTTTGAACAATTTCCTCCCATCGCACTCGGACTCTCATATAACGATCTGTTTTATTTTCAGAAGTCTTCTTTTCTTCCTCACATAGATTCTGGGTATCCTGGCGCCCCCTGTTGGTCTAAAGCTGTAAGTTGTTCCTCTCCTCTATGTCAAGTTTAGTTTTCTCTCTTTCGTCCTCTTGTTTTTCTTTAAAATCCAACGTGGGCTCAAACTGAGCAACACGTTCCTCCTTTCTCTCTGATTAAATGATCTCTGCAATATTTTTTACTTTCTCACAGTGATTCTGAGTATCCTGAAGCTCCATGGTGGTCTGTTCCAAATTGACCTCAAAGCTGAGCAAGATGTTTCTCCACTTTCTTTTTCTTTCTCGTCCAGCTATCTCGCACACATTCTACAGTATTCTCCAGTTCCTCGTGAATATCCAGGGAAGACTGGAGCTTCTTGGTCGTCTGTTTCAAAGTGACCTCAAGCTGAGCAACATGTTCCTCCACTTTCTTTTGTTCTCTTGTCCAGCTCTCTCTCTCATATTCTACAGTTTTCTCCAGTTCCTCATGGATTTCCAGGGAAGACTGGAGCTTCTTGGTGGTCTGATCCAAAGTGACCTCAAGCTGAGCAACCCGTCCTTCCAGTTGTTTTTTTCTCTTGTCCAGATCTGGCTTCTCTCAGTTATGTCCTGTTCCTGCTGCTTTCGCTCAGAAGCCAAAGTAGACTCCAGCTTTTGCACCGTCTGTAGCAGAATGGCTTTCTCTTTTTTCTCTTCTGTTATCTTCTCTATCATTAGAAGAGAAAATTCATCCAAGTCTTTCTCTACTTTCTCCATGTGTTCCATGGAGTAAAAACAACCTGTACATTTCTTACTTCCAGACAGTATTATGAGATGTTCATCTGCAGGAAGTTCATGTTTAATGCTGCATGTTTTATAGGATTTATGAGCTGGAATAAATGTCCAAAAACCTCAATTCAACACTGAGTGATTTTTGTAGCTTGGTAGACTAAAATTAAATACAATAAAAAAAAGTTATTAACTGAAACTAATCTGGAATAAAACTTCAAAATATAAAGAATCAAAATAAAAACTATCAGTACATTTAAAATTATAACAATATATAACAAGAATAATAATATTATTAGTTAAATGCAGTGCAGTATTACAGCCTAAATATTTTAATTTTAATTCACTTTAAATACACATTTATAAATCTTATATTTACTGTTTAATAGATTAAAAACTAAACCGACACTAAAATTAAATACCAACAAAAAGTCATAATTTACTGAAATGAAATTGAAAACATCAAAATACAACAAAAAAAAATAAAAACGACTAGAATAAATCTGGTTCAGACAGTTCATGCTTCATTTTATAGTGTTCATTTTATAAAAGCAGTTTGTGATTTTATATATATATATATATATATATATATATATATATATATATATATATATATATATATATATATATATATATATATATATATACAGTGAGGAAAATAAGTATTTGAAGGGGTCTGAACTTGTCATCGTAGGTGCATGTCCACTGTGAGAGACATAATCTAAAAAAAAAATAAATAAATCACAATATATGATTTTTAAACTATTTATTTGTATTATACAGCTGCAAATAAGTATTTGAACAACTGTCTATCAGCTAGAATTCTGACCCTTAAAGACCTGTTAGTCTGCCTTTAAAATGTCCACCTCCAATACATTTATTATCCTAAATTAGATGCACCTGTTTGAGGTCGTTAGCTGCATAAAGACACCTGTCCACCCCATGCAATCAGTAAGAATCCAACTACTAACATGGCCAAGAACAAAGAGCCGTCCAAAGACACTAGAGACAAAATTGTACACCTCCACAAGGCTGGAAAGGGCTACGGGGAAATTGCCAAGCAGCTTGGTGAAAAAAGGTCCACTGTTGGAGCAATCATTAGAAAATGGAAGAAGCTAAACATGACTGTTACTCTCCCTCGGACTGGGGCTCCATGCAAGATCTCACCTCGTAGGGTCTCAATGATCCTAAGGAAGGTGAGAAATCAGCCCAGAACTACACAGGAGGAGCTGGTCAATGACCTAAAAAGAGCTGGGACCACCATTTCCAAGGTCACTGTTGGTAATACACTAAGACGTCATGGTTTGAAATCATGCATGACACGGAAGGTTCCCCTGCTTAAATCAGCGCATGTCCAGGCACGTCTTAAGTTTGCCAATGACTATTTGGATGATCCAGAGGAGTCATGGGAGAAAGTCATGTGGTCAGATGAGACCAAAATAGAACTTTTGGGTCATAATTCCACTAAACATGTTTGGAGGAAGAAGAATGATGAGTACCATCCCAAGAACACCATCCCTACTGTGAAGCATGGCATTGGTAGCATAATGCTTTGGGGGTGTTTTTCTGCACATGGGACAGGGCGACTGCACTGTATTAAGGAGAGGATGACCGGGGCCATATTTTGCTGGATTTTGGGGAACAACCTCCTTCCCTCAGTTAGAGCATTGAAGATGGGTCGAGGCTGGGTCTTCCAACATGACAATGACCCGAAGCACACAGCCAGGATAACCAAGGAGTGGCTCTGTAAGAAGCATATCAAGGTTCTGACGTAGCCAAGCCAGTCTCCAGACCTAAACCCAATAGAGAGTCTTTGGAGGGAGCTCAAACTCTGTGTTTCTCAGCGACAGGCCAGAAACCTGACTGATCTAGAGAAGATCTGTGTGGAGGAGTGGGCCAAAATCCCTCCTGCAGTGTGTGCAAACCTGGTGAAAAACTACAGGAAACGTTTGACCTCTGTAATTGCAAACAAAGGCTACTGTACCAAATATTAACATTGACTTTCTCAGGTGTTCAGATACTTATTTGCAGCTGTCACATACAAATAAATAGTTAAAAAAATCATACATTGTAATTTGTTTTTAGATTATGTCTCTCACAGTGGGCATGCACCTACGATGACAATTTCAGACCCCTCCATGATTTCTAAGTGGGAGAACTTGCAAAATAGCAGCAGGGTGTTTAAATACTTATTTTCCTCACTGTATGTATGTATATATATATATATATATATATATATATATATATATATATATATATATATATATATATATATATATATATAAATAAATAAATATACAGAAGCACTGGGGTGCTTAAGTACCTAAAGGTCTACATTTAAACATATATTTTTTTTATTTTTAAATGATTAATTTTATTATTATTATATACAGATTTACACATTTACTCTTTCTGTGCGGTTATTTCAATTCAATTCTCTCATACTGACCACTGGATGTTCTACACGGCACCTCATGGTAAAGACTCTCTGATGACAGGAGACTCCACCATGATGCCGAGGCGATAAGAAGATCAGTCACATCCTAAACTGAGTTACAGTACAGTGGTCCGGGTCATACAGAGGTTTTCCAAGACGGGTTCCACTTAGAACAGACCTCACAAGGGTCCATCAAAGAAGTCGAGTCCTCGTGCTGTGCGTCAGGTGCAGAAGCTGCTTCAGAAAACAGACACACGAGTGCTGCAGCATCGCTTTAATCACTTCTTATTTCAAGAAATCTTACCAAGTGTAATTATTTTACTGCACTGGCAAATCATTTGACTTGTTTCTAGTCTGTAGAGTTTCTTCTTAAATCATGCTTTTATTTCTTTATTTCGACGGATATTTTTTGCAGTAAACGCGTCATAATGTGTGCTGTGTGTTTTTATCCCTGACCACAGAGCACCAAAGAGTGAATAAAAATGTATTAATATTCTTCATTCATACAATTCGTACAAGATGATTAGAATTGTATTAATAGTGTAAAGAGTAAAGTTTGAAGTCATCGAGGATGTAACACGACTTTAAAAAATAGACGGAACAAATAGAGTGAGAACAGCAGCCTCCGCCCAGACTCCAGATCACACACTCTCATACAGTATTTAAAAAGCACTTGTATTCCTCTCAACTGAGAACAGAAAGCTGAGGGTACATTGGGAACAAGTTTCCCAAAACTGTATAATTGCAATCTGGAAAACATATTGCCTGAATCATTATTTCTGCTCATTTATGCTGTGCAGATGATCGTGTGGATCCATAGGGTAGTGGTCATCCCATCTGCTTTACACACAGAAGATCCTTCCAGTGGAACCATGCAGGTTGCAAACATGAGTGAGGTTTATATATTACTCACAAATTGTTACTTAAACCTGGAAATAAATAAACAGGTAGATCGCAAATCTGTTTCTCCAAAGCCTCCAGCTCCAACTCCACCATTTGCAACTCAAAGGAGTCCTCACCTGTGCTCAAAGGCAGACACACAACCGACATAGTGCTTATAATCGCGAACAGATTTAAGAAAAAATATGAGGCAATGAATGTAGTCAACACTAGTGGTAGTCGAGTTAATGAGCTACAGGCACAAGTCAGGAAGACAAAAAACAATTCAGGTTGATTTAAAGAGGAAAAAGTGATATATAAATAGTAAAGTTTAGTTTGAAAATGCCAACAGAAATACAAACACGGAACTCGCAGCAAACAAGTCAAACACAGGAAGCTACATCACAGGAAAGTGAATAAAGCGTGAACACGTTTCTTCATGCCAGTTTTGTTATGAACATCATTATAGTTAGGACTGAAAACGAGGACATAAAGAGAGTAACGAATGTGTGAGAGCGTAATGGCTGCATTTCCAGACTTATTGAAGGAAAATATGTACATTGGCGGTCAAAATTAGAAAACAATTTATAAACAGTTGAACAATTCTGAAATAATGTCATCTTTACTGCTCAATAGTTAAAGAAGTTTTTGTTCTGTCTATACCATGCTACCAGAACACCTTTTCCACAAATTAACTAAGGCATTTAAAAAAAACAGAACACACACTGATCAAAATTAGAGAACACTTTCAGATACCTCCCAGTTATTGGTGCTAAATTCCTTGATTATCTGTCAACCCCTATTTAACTGGCAGCCTAACTTCCAGTTTCACTGACTCTGCAAGATGGTGGGCCGTTCTAAAGTGAGTGAAAGCCTCCGGCAGCAGGTTGTCCAGATGAAGGCCAAAGGGATGACCCTATCAGCCATAGCAAGACAAGTTGGTCGTTCCAAATCTGTGATTTCAAGAATATTGAATCTTTACAACATCACAAACTCATTCAAGTCCGACAATAAGGCTGGTCGTCCACGGAAGACAAATACAAGAGAGGACAGGATACTGCGGAGGATCTCAATGGGCAGTCGTTTCAGGGTCGAGCAGGGAAGGATCTGTCTCGTCATTCAGTGTCTCGACGTTTAAGAGCATTAGAACTGAAAGCCCAATCTGCAGTGACCAAACCTCTCATTAGCAGAAAGAATCAAAAGGCTAGACTAAGCTTCGCTGAGGAGCATGTGTGGACAGAGGAGAACTGGTCCAAAGTTTACTTCAGTGATAAAAGTAAGTTTAATTTATTTGGGTCCTATGGGAAACATTATGTTCGGCGACAAACTGGAGAAAGATTGAACCTAAAGCAAGTAAAGAAGTCAGTAAAAAAAATGGAGGAGGAAGTGTCATGGTTTGGGGCATGCTTTCTGCAGCAGGAGTTTGGCCTCTTATACAGCTACATGGCAGAGTGAATGCAAATGTTTATCAGAACCTTCTTCAACAACATATGGTTCATTCCCTGCGTTCATCACCCAATCAGCCCGCATTGTTCATGCAGGACAACGCTCCATGTCACACAGCAAAACGGGTAAAGCAGTTCCTTGAAACTGAAAACATTTAAATAATGACATGGCCTGCCCAGGGTCCTGATCTCAACCAATAGAGAACCTCTGGAAAATCCTTGGCGACAAAGTTATGGCCAAGAGACCCACTATTCAGTTTTCAGCGAACTGTGGAGGAGACTGGACGAAGAGTGGACCAAAATCACACCAGAGCAGTGTGAGAGACTAGTGCTGTCCTGTACACTTCCTACTAATTGCTGCCCGTTGTAACCTTCAGAAAATATTGTTGTAATCTTTTTTCCATGCTACAGTCATTGTTGTTCTCTAATTTTGATCAGTGTGTTTTGTGCAAAATAATGTTTTTTTGGAAATGCCTTAGTTATTTTGTGTAAAAGGTGTTCTGGTAGCATGGTATAGACAGGACAAAAACTCCTTCAACTGTTGAGCTGTCAGGCGCGAGCAAACGAAGCGAGAGCCAAATGAAAAACAACGGTGTTTAATGGAAAATAAACACGTAGAGAACACAATCATTGAGTCCAACAGGTAACAATAACGGACGCTTGTGAGCTGTGAGTGAAGGGTTTAAGTAGGCAGGCGGTTAATGAGACCCAGGTGTGCCGCCTCAGTAAGCCGGTGATGAGCTCCGGACGGGCGGGGTGCGCACAGGCGAGGAAGCAGGGAGCTCCCTGACACCACCCCCTCCCCCAGGGACGGCACCGGACATCCTAACCCGGCGACGAGGGTGCGAAGCATGGAACTCTGCCAGCAGTGCCGGGTCCAGCACATCCTGTCGTGCCACCCAAGACCGCTCCTCCGGACCGAACCCCTCCCAGTCCACCAGGTACTCGAGGCAACCCCCACGCCGCCTGGAATCCAGCACCTCTCTCACCACGTAGACCCCGGGCTGGTCCACGACTTTAGGGCGAAGGATCCTGAAGGGCGAGAGACAGGAGAGACACAGGGCTTCAGTAGCGACACATGAAATGTGGGGTGTATGCGGTACCTCGGCGGCAGGTCCAGCCTATAGGTCACGTCGTTGACCAGTTCCAAAACCTTGAAGGGCCCCACGAACCGGGGGTTCAGCTTATGGCAGGGCAGTTTCAACCGCAGGTCCCGGGTGGACAACCACACCTGGTCCCTGGGATGGAAAGGTGGGGCGTCGAACCATTTGCAACTCAAAGGAGTCCTCACCTGTGCTCAAAGGCAGACACACAACCGACATAGTGCTTATAATCGCGAACAGATTTAAGAAAAAATATGAGGCAATGAATGTAGTCAACACTAGTGGTAGTCGAGTTAATGAGCTACAGGCACAAGTCAGGAAGACAAAACACAATTCAGGTTGATTTAAAGAGGAAAAAGTGATATATAAATAGTAAAGTTTAGTTTGAAAATGCCAACAGAAATACAAACACGGAACTCGCAGCAAACAAGTCAAACACAGGAAGCTACATCACAGGAAAGTGAATAAAGCGTGAACACGTTTCTTCATGCCAGTTTTGTTATGAACATCATTATAGTTAGGACTGAAAACGAGGACATAAAGAGAGTAACGAATGTGTGAGAGCGTAATGGCTGCATTTCCAGACTTATTGAAGGAAAATATGTACATTGGCGGTCAAAATTAGAAAACAATTTATAAACAGTTGAACAATTCTGAAATAATGTCATCTTTACTGCTCAATAGTTAAAGGAGTTTTTGTCCTGTCTATACCATGCTACCAGAACACCTTTTCCACAAATTAACTAAGGCATTTAAAAAAAACAGAACACACACTGATCAAAATTAGAGAACACTTTCAGATACCTCCCAGTTATTGGTGCTAAATTCCTTGATTATCTGTCAACCCCTATTTAACTGGCAGCCTAACTTCCAGTTTCACTGACTCTGCAAGATGGTGGGCCGTTCTAAAGTGAGTGAAAGCCTCCGGCAGCAGGTTGTCCAGATGAAGGCCAAAGGGATGACCCTATCAGCCATAGCAAGACAAGTTGGTCGTTCCAAATCTGTGATTTCAAGAATATTGAATCTTTACAACATCACAAACTCATTCAAGTCCGACAATAAGGCTGGTCGTCCACGGAAGACAAATACAAGAGAGGACAGGATACTGCGGAGGATCTCAATGGGCAGTCGTTTCAGGGTCGAGCAGGGAAGGATCTGTCTCGTCATTCAGTGTCTCGACGTTTAAGAGCATTAGAACTGAAAGCCCAATCTGCAGTGACCAAACCTCTCATTAGCAGAAAGAATCAAAAGGCTAGACTAAGCTTCGCTGAGGAGCATGTGTGGACAGAGGAGAACTGGTCCAAAGTTTACTTCAGTGATAAAAGTAAGTTTAATTTATTTGGGTCCTATGGGAAACATTATGTTCGGCGACAAACTGGAGAAAGATTGAACCTAAAGCAAGTAAAGAAGTCAGTAAAAAAAATGGAGGAGGAAGTGTCATGGTTTGGGGCATGCTTTCTGCAGCAGGAGTTTGGCCTCTTATACAGCTACATGGCAGAGTGAATGCAAATGTTTATCAGAACCTTCTTCAACAACATATGGTTCATTCCCTGCGTTCATCACCCAATCAGCCCGCATTGTTCATGCAGGACAACGCTCCATGTCACACAGCAAAACGGGTAAAGCAGTTCCTTGAAACTGAAAACATTTAAATAATGACATGGCCTGCCCAGGGTCCTGATCTCAACCAATAGAGAACCTCTGGAAAATCCTTGGCGACAAAGTTATGGCCAAGAGACCCACTATTCAGTTTTCAGCGAACTGTGGAGGAGACTGGACGAAGAGTGGACCAAAATCACACCAGAGCAGTGTGAGAGACTAGTGCTGTCCTGTACACTTCCTACTAATTGCTGCCCGTTGTAACCTTCAGAAAATATTGTTGTAATCTTTTTTCCATGCTACAGTCATTGTTGTTCTCTAATTTTGATCAGTGTGTTTTGTGCAAAATAATGTTTTTTTGGAAATGCCTTAGTTATTTTGTGTAAAAGGTGTTCTGGTAGCATGGTATAGACAGGACAAAAACTCCTTCAACTGTTGAGCTGTCAGGCGCGAGCAAACGAAGCGAGAGCCAAATGAAAAACAACGGTGTTTAATGGAAAATAAACACGTAGAGAACACAATCATTGAGTCCAACAGGTAACAATAACGGACGCTTGTGAGCTGTGAGTGAAGGGTTTAAGTAGGCAGGCGGTTAATGAGACCCAGGTGTGCCGCCTCAGTAAGCCGGTGATGAGCTCCGGACGGGCGGGGTGCGCACAGGCGAGGAAGCAGGGAGCTCCCTGACACCACCCCCTCCCCCAGGGACGGCACCGGACATCCTAACCCGGCGACGAGGGTGCGAAGCATGGAACTCTGCCAGCAGTGCCGGGTCCAGCACATCCTGTCGTGCCACCCAAGACCGCTCCTCCGGACCGAACCCCTCCCAGTCCACCAGGTACTCGAGGCGACCCCCACGCCGCCTGGAATCCAGCACCTCTCTCACCACGTAGACCCCGGGCTGGTCCACGACTTTAGGGCGAAGGATCCTGAAGGGCGAGAGACAGGAGAGACACAGGGCTTCAGTAGCGACACATGAAATGTGGGGTGTATGCGGTACCTCGGCGGCAGGTCCAGCCTATAGGTCACGTCGTTGACCAGTTCCAAAACCTTGAAGGGCCCCACGAACCGGGGGTTCAGCTTATGGCAGGGCAGTTTCAACCGCAGGTCCCGGGTGGACAACCACACCTGGTCCCTGGGATGGAAAGGTGGGGCGTCGAGCCGCCGGGCATCCGCGTGCTGGCGGGTGTTGCGGATGGCTCGGCGCAGCTGGGTGTGTGCGGACTCCCAAACCCGGCTGCTCTCTCGAAACCAGAAGTCCATGGCAGGCACGTCACACGGCTCGTCCGACCAGGGGAACAGGGGTGGCTGGAAACCTAGAACGCCTTGAAAAGGAGTGAGACCGGTGGAGTCCTGAAGGAGCGAGTTTTGGGCGTATTCCGCCCACGGCAGGAACCTACACCACTCCTCTTGGTCCTGGCTACAGAAGGTTCTCAGGTAGCGGCTGAGCTCCTGAATTATCTTGGACTGCAGGTGATACCCCGAGGTTAGGTTCACCGAGACTCTCAGGAACCTGAAGAAGGCCTTCCAGACTCGGGACGTGAACTGAGGTCCCCTGTCCGAGACGATCTCTTCCGGAAGTCCGAAGTTCCGGAAGACGTGGTGAAATAGGGCCTCAGCTGTCTCGAGGGCGGTGGGCAAGCCCTTCAGGGGGATGAACCGGCAGGCCTTCAAGAAGCGATCCACCACCACCAAGACACAGGTGTGACCCTCAGACCGGGGCAGATCCGTCACAAAGTCGATCCCCAGG
Source organism: Silurus aristotelis (assembly GCF_946808225.1). Lineage (NCBI taxonomy): Eukaryota > Metazoa > Chordata > Actinopteri > Siluriformes > Siluridae > Silurus > Silurus aristotelis. The sequence continues at coordinate 24,138,902 of NC_139582.1, read as the reverse complement.
TGAGACCAGGGACGCTGAGGGACGGGGAGTGGCATCAACTTGCCTACGGGCAGATGACGGGGTACCTTCGACATCGCACAGGTGGAGCATCCCTGTACGAACCTCTTGCTCTCCTCTGTCATCTCTGGCCACCAGTATCGAGCCCTGACCATCTGCACTGTTCGCTTCTCTCCCGGATGGCCGGAGCCAGGCCCTTCATGGACCGACCGGATGAGTCTGGGCCTGCAGGAGGTAGGGACATAGGTAAGTCCCTCAGGGCACCCTGCCGGGGTGGTTTCGCGGCGGGCAGCATTGCGGATCTCCGCGTCGATCTCCCAGACGATGGGTCCCAGGATGAGCGTCGGAGGGAGAATGGGCTCAGGTTCTCCAGGTTCCTCTGGCCCGTACATCCGGGACAGGGCGTCGGCTTTGCCGTTCTGCAATCCGGCCCGGTAGGTGATGTGGAACCGGAACCGGGTAAAGAAGAGCGCCCATCGTGCCTGCCGGGGGTTGAGCCTCCGAGCCTCCCGGAGGTACTGGAGGTTCTTGTGGTCAGTGATCACCGTGAACGGGTGTCCCAGGAACATCTCGGTGCGTGCTTCTGAAGCCAAGGTCTTCCCAGAATCACACTGACGGTGGAGCTCTCCAGGACCAGGAACCGGATCCTTTCACGATGAAAGAGCCCCACTTGTAATGTGACCGCCGGCGTGCAGTTCTTCACCCATCCGCTACCCGAAGGGCGTCCTGGGAGCCCCTCTCTCTGGGGAGGCGTAGTCGGTCGAGGCAGCTCTGGGAGATGAAGTTCCCTGCCGAGCCGGAGTCGACTAAAGCACGCACAGAAATGGAGAGAGCGGGGGTTAGAAGCGACACGGTGAGGTTGGACAAAGGCGAAATGTCAGACGGGAAGTCCACCATACTCACCGCAGCACGAGCAGGGCGTGTGGGACAGCGATTGACGTTGTGGCCCGGAACACCGCAGTACAGACACCTCCCCGTGACCCGGCGGCGGTCTCTCTCTCTCCTGGACAGTCCTTGAGAATCTAGCTGCATGGGTTCGGCCTCAGGGGCAGCTGCGGAGCCGCGTGGAGCATCCGATGGTGCTGGGGGTCCCGCAGCCAGGCGTTGAGAGAGCCCGATGGATTTCTGTATGAATTTCTCCAGCCCCACTGAATCCTCCAGATATGCCATTGCCTGTCTCATCTCTGTGTTTAACCCCAGCCGATACACACCGAGCAGCGCCGTCTCGTTCCAGCCACTAGATGCCACCAGAGTGCGGAAACGGAGGCTGTAGTCCACCACGCTGTCGTTCCCCTGATGCAACCCGAGCAGCTGATCGGCCGTGGTGCGAACTCCGGGGGCGGCGCAGAACACCTCCCGGAAGTGCACGGTGAAACGAGCATAGGACTGCACCACCAGGCCGGTGTCATCCCATAGCGCCTGCGCCCACGCTAGAGCTCTCCTAGAGAGGAGGGAGATGAACAACGCGATCTTTGACCGCTTAGTGGGAAATCTTTGGGGTTGCATCTCGATGTATAAGTTCATCTGAAGCATGAAGCCGCGGCATTCTGAAGCTTCTCTGGAAAACTTCTCCGGAAGCGCCACAGGACTGCCGGCGGAAGCCTGAGGACCTTGCGGTGCCGCCGTGGAGGGGAAAGCCGCACGGAGCGCGGCGATCAGATCCTGTACTGGATCGGAAGGCGTGCTGGGCTGGTGATTCATTGCGAAGTAAGCGCATTGTATTCCTTTTCACGGCGAATCCTTTCCTCGTGCTTTCGGTTTTGGTCCGTTATTCTGTCAGGCGCGAGCAAACGAAGTGAGAGCCAAATGAAAAACAACAGTGTTTAATGCAAAATAAACACGTAGCGAACACACTCATTGAGTCCAACAGGTAACAATAACGGACGCTTGTGAGCTGTGAGTGAAGGATTTAATTAGGCAGGCGGTTAATGAGACCCAGGTGTGCTGCCTCAGTAAGCCGGGTGCGCACAGGCGAGGAAGCAGGGAGCTCCATGAGATGAGCAGTGAAGATGACATTATTTCAGAATTGTTCAATTGTTTATAAATTGTTCTCTAATTTTGATCTCCAGTTTGTGTATATATATATATATTTATAGTTTTATCATTGTGTGTTTTTGTATTGTACAGATGTTTGTGCAACTTTTTAATTATTTAAAATCACAGAACACGTGTGCAGATGTGTTTTTTGATATTTAATAATATGCTTATACTAATATGTGCTATATTTTGTTGAAGTTGTTGTGTTTCAAATAAAAGTTATTTTACCTGTACATATGGGTCGTCAATTTAGACACTTCCAAAACTGTTGCAACAGAGATGGAAATACAATTTGTAAATACATTAATTATATTTTCATCTTTGTTGCCACAGTTTTTTCACACTGTCTTTTTTCTGTTCTAAAGAAGGATGTGTCCCAATACTTTTGTCCATATAGTGTAAGTACAAGTCATTGGTGTTTGGTGATGTTTTTGGCTCAGGGTCTGCATTTAAAGTCCCACCAGAGATGTTCATCTGGGATTAAGCCTTTGCTTTCTGCAGACCAGTCAAGTTCTTCCACACTGACTGAATCAGTCATTTCTTTTTTGAACCTTTCCATACACAGCAGCATTGCTTTTTTAGAATAGAAAAGGGTCCTGTCCAAACTCTTGCTATAAAATTAGAAGCACACAATTCCATCAAATATAATTATATGCTTGAACATTAAGATTTGTACTCATGGAAATTACTAAAGTAGTGATACCTGTTCATTAGAAGGGGGTGTCCCAAAACTTTTGGCAACATGGTGTATATCCAAGCAAACACAATGGAAAATTGCGGCATGTGTGATTTTTGGGTGACCTATCTCAAACAATATAAAAATATCTCTGTGGTTCAGCAGAACTCAATAAATTATGGGTTATAATTCTGTCTTTATGCTGCTTTTTACTGCAGGACACAGACTCAGAAGACACTCACACAGAAGGGATGAAGAAGGGGGTCTTAACTGTCGTTGAAGATGATGTTGCCACAATCCATTCAAATCTAAATGTAAGGTGCCTGTCTGTGTTTTTAGAAGAGCAAGTTGTGCTGAATAATGTGCAAGACTTCCCTACAGCTGTTGCTCTTCTATTTTACTTGATTTATGCCATCAAAATCCTTCGCTATCCTAAAGAACTAAAATACACTTTTGAAACTATTCAGAAAGTGTTTATTGGCCTTGACCCCCAGTGCTCTGCAAGAGTCCAGTCCTTCAAAAAAAAACTGTTACAGGTGAAGTAGCTGCAGTTCATATGGCTGAAAAAGTGCAAGTACTGATTTGTTCCTGTTTGGTTAGTAGCTGTATAACAGTGCAACATAGGCCAAAGTCAGTTTTGAGTTTTAGTGTAAGGTTTTATGACTGTTAAGTTTTGTTTTTAACAGCTGTAATACTTGATTACTCTTGCGCATGTGTTGAAACTCTGCTTGTTTATTGCTGCAGCATTAAGATTGTTGTTCTGGCACTTTGAGAAAAATGTTTTTGTACTCCTGCACTTTCAAAGTATTTTTTGTATTTTTCCAACAGTTTAAAAGCATTTGTGTCGTTTTACTCCAGCATTTTGAAGTGATTACAAGATTGCCTTTTTTGTCTTTTATTTTATTTAAATTTTATATATATTTCATTTCGAATTATTTATTTTATTTTAATATAATAATTTGATATATTGAAACACTATTACCGAGTCCACTATTTGCAGTTTATGTTGACAGGAAATGTGTCGCTTGGCAAAATTGTAAAATAAATATTTTTCTCTAAAGAAAATGTGTCTTGTTTATTGTGTTTGTATGGTTTGCAATCTCTGTGTTTGATTTTTAATGTAAAGGCCATACAGGAATTTGTGGAAGTTTGAATGAAAGATTTAAAGCTGTAAATTAAAAGAAGAAAATTATTGAACCAACTTGAAAAAGTTAATTTGCTGCAAAGCTTTTTCGAGTTTACTGAACTTCAGGTCTGTAGTTCCTTCTACTCGTTTCTTAAAGTTCAATCAATTCCCCTTTCTATCTTCAAACGAACTCATGATGACTAGTTAGATGTACCTACTGAGGAAGGTAAACCTAACTTATACTAGCAGTTTCAATCCACTTTCTACAATGATTTAGCATAACTTTACCCCCAGAAGTTGAGTAAACTCAAAATTGCTTTGCAGCAAATTTACAAAATTTTGTAAGTTAACTCACTGTTTTGTGTCTGTGCTGTTTTCTTCTACTCCCCCTCCTTGTGTTGGCTCTGTCTTCAGCTCTCTACTATATGTAGGTGGAGTCACCTGGTAATTGTAATGGAGGAATGGGGAAAAAAGGACCAATGAAGAGCAAGAGCCTGACCAGAGGAGGCGGAGCCTACAGTCCAAAAGCAGCCACCTGAAGTGACCACTGTTTGCTGGTGTAAGTTAACAATAGATTAAATGAAAAGGGGTATAAGTTATCATAATAAATTATATATCATTCTAAAGGTCTAAGCCTCAAGCATCGATTTTAGAACATTGTTTTTCAATAGAATGCTTATAACGAATGTATTTCCTAAATTTGTGTAAACAATACACACAAACAACATGCAAAATAAAACTAGTACTTAAACTATAATTGTAATAACGAGTCACAAACGCATCCAAATGCACAATTGCTGCAAATTCCTGTTTATTTGGAAAGATAAGGTTCCACTAAACAACATACCGTAGAGCATTTTTGGTCTTTTGTTTGTATCTGTTTTAGAGTAACTTTCGCATAAAGAGCGACATCTTGGTGGTAAAAAATAAATATGGCTGGAATAATATAGTGTTAAAAAACAAATGAGAGTAACCACTAAAAAAAGGCAAAGACAGGTAGAATCTTATCAGTGATACAACTGAACGCTGCAGGTGTTTGTGGTGACGTTTTGCTTTGCACCACCTTTCTTTTCCAATCTTTTATTTTCAGCCAGTAGCAGTGTGGAAACAACATGTTCCATAGAAAATGTAGCCAATGAGTGCAGGATTTTAACGATACATGGGAGGTTTTTATTCCCCATGTGGGCGAGTTCCTAGTTGTATTCATCTTTAGAAGCTCTTAGTGGTGAAAGAGCACGTGACGTGCACTGTGACACCTGGCAGGAAGTGGAATGCAGCTCTTTCCAGCTTGTGATAACTGAGCTTTGTTTACAAGAAATAAAATAAAAAAGAAAAGAAAAAGTGGACAGTAAAAAAAAAAGTTGTTTTATTAAAGATTGCATGAAGCACGGATGCGGAAAATATTCTTGTGCAGAATGACGACAGCGACCTAGTGATCTGCATGTGGATGGAAAATCTGAGTCTATTTTACATCTGTGAGGGAGAAAAGGACCAGAAATATTGTCAGATAAATGTTTGTAGAATTCTACATGTTAATGATATCTTCATAAAATCAAATGAACACACAATCAACACATCAAAACACAATCCCTTATCGCTTGTGCATTGGAAACTCTTCATGATGCCAGTTATGATTTATTATCTCCTAACTGGGTTTCTGCACTACTTAAAGGGAGTCGTAAACTTCCTGGTCTGACAGATGAGGAAATATCGGTCACATCTGTGTTTTGTGTAAAAAAGGTCAGTTATTATCTTCTGTTTTATTTAGTGTGCACAAAATTTAAACAACTTAATTGTTTAGCTGTGGATTTGAGTTTTCTTATTTGTAAAAGTTAATTCAGTGCCCTGATGTTCTTAAAATGAACAGTAGATATGGTTTGTGGTGTAAAAACGTTTACTCCAGGTTTTGGTTTAAACAAAGTCTAATAGTTTTCCTAAACCTGGTCCACAGTCAAATCTTAACTCCTTAATGTTTGTTTTTTATACATGATTTGAACACGTGTGATTTAGTTGGATATTGGATGATCCTTTTCTTTCGTCTTATTTAGTCCTTATCAGAGACGTTTCTGTCTGTGATTTTGGACAAGATCGAGGCAGAGAAAGAGTCTATGAGACATGAACTCCTGCAGTCTCTCTGTAGGGGTTATGTAGCCTTATGTGAACAGTGAGGAGACTCTTATAAAGCTCATGCCCTCGCCTACAGACTTCTTAAAGAAGGTGAGATTATATTGACATTTCATTACATATCTGCTAAAAATGATTCAGACAATGATACTAAAAAAGCAAAATGTGTCTTGTTCTTGGTTTTGAATATCCTTCTATACAGTGTATTTTAAGTCTGTGGTATAGTTTTGTTTCCTTTGCAGACTTTCCTGAAGCCCCTAAATTAACAATGGTCATAGTGACATTGGTAACATTGCATTAATGTTATAATATCTGATAGCCATTAGAGGGCACTCTCGTGCTGCATGTGGGTGTGTTTGCAGTGTGCAGAGTAAACGAGTAAAAAACGCTGTGCAGTCATGTCTCCGGTTCTTTCTGCGCATGCTCCAAACTTAATGGTATAATATGTGTTTTATAGCATAATTATGCTAAAAAAAATTTTATTTATAACATTAAATAAAAAAGAAGAAGAAGTGTAGATGAAGAAAAGCGGGACAAAGACAGAGGTAATGTAATGAATGGCGATGATCATATAAATAAACTCAGTTTAGTAAAAGTTTGTGAACAAACTTTATATTGGTCCAGTTTTTAAAGTCCATTCTGAAAGTTTTAAATAGTGTAATAATGTCTGGGTTTCCAGAGATCCGAGATTTTGTAACATCTCATTTTTTGAGTCACATGATACGTTTTAACAATATTAGACTATATAGTTGTGTAAAATTTGGCTATTTGTGGTATTTGTAATTCGAAGTGGTTAATTTGGTAATGTTTGTTTATATCTTGGTTTATTAAAAAAAAAAGCTAAATTATGTAAAATACATTTTAAAAGTGTAGTACAGTGTATTTCTTCGTGATACCGCTAGAAGGAGCTAAAGTTTAGTAGAACATTACTGCCATCTACTGGACATCGAACACTTTTTAAAATGAAGTGGAAGAATAAACAGTACTGTATGATAAAGGAGTGTTTAAATAAAGACATTTATGTGCAGGAAGACCAGATGTAATTATTCTTATTGTTTGTGTTTAATTTATAATGTGACCCAGACAGCACCTATATTTTATAGTTTCACTGGAAACAATTTAAAATAAGGTTATGAATGTTTGAACACAATGATTATTGGTGAATGGGCTGTGAGGGAAGTGGCACCAAGTAAAATCTTGCCCAGGGCAGAAAATTGACCAGGGCCGGCCCTGTGCAGGATGGAGGGAGTGTGTTGAACTGTTGGAGTCGGCGTAGAGGATGGAGGGAGGGTGGGATTTAAGTGGACAAGAAATATGAGTCAGTTCATGTCACACAGATTTTAATTTTATTTTATAACACAGCAAAAAACCCAAAGCCGACCAACGATCAAAAATCAAAAAAGAGTCTTCAACCAGCTGTAGTTTAGGTTACAGGTAGTCACGGAGACCAAAACCTGTTAACAAGCACCTTGATTGGAGAGGCTTGTGTTTATTAAATAAATATATCATTGAAGCAATTTTCTGTATCATTTCTTATGAATTAACTGTTAGATTTTATGAGATGAAGGGGGGATGATAATTGGCCAAACATATCGGACAAAAGAAATCAGCAACATATATTGGTCATCCTGTATCAGTCGACCTCTAGTTGTGAGTTTAAATGATATGCTCAGTTGTATGTATGAGATAATTGTAGAGAGTCAGAGACTGTCTGGAGGGTGAGACGCCACTAAGCGTTAATATTATAATAATTACACTGATCTATTAGAGACGCTTATCAAAAAAGTCTGAATCAAATCCACTCACAAGTGCAGCAGATTCATGTGATGTGAAATATTGTCCTAATGGCAGCAGCAATATACAGTCATATATATATTTCTATAAAAGAGCTCTGATACAGATTTCAGTCATTAAGAAGAACATCTTCAGAGGGTTTTTTTCTCGTCCTGGTATCATAAGTGTAGATAAACATAGGTTGTGTTTAATTGACAGCCCTGATGAAGTCTGATGACCTGAAGAGGGTGGAGCTGAGACTTCAGGCAGCAGACGGACTTCTGAGGAGGAACATCAGCACCACACGAGAGGTTAGAGGTCACCCAACCTGTAATTAATCCTGGAGGAATTAAGTATGATTAGGGTGATAGCGATTTAAATGTAAGTGTGTGTGTGTGTGTGTGTGTGTGTGTGTGTGTGTGTGTGTGTGTGTAGTGAAAAATGTATTTAATTTGTTTGTTGTGTGAATTGCCATTTTATTATGATTTATTTTTATATTTTATTTATGTATTTATTTGTATATGTATTTACTGTAAATTCTTATTAAAGATAAAGTAAGTGCAGATTGTTGTTAGTTATTTATATTTTTAGGTGGCAGCAGGATGGGGGCAGGTCATGACGTGGAAAGGAGACTCTCTGCTTGCAGGCTTTCTGTGACGTAGCTTCCTGTATTTGACTGTGTTTTTAAACAAACTTTACTATTTATCTCTCCTTTTTTCCTCTTTTAATAATCCTAAATTGTTTTTTGTCTTCCTGACTTGTGCCTGTAGTTAGTTAACTCGACTATCACTAGTGTTGACTATATTCATTCCCTCTCACTTTATCACATCTCTGTATCTTAACTCTATCGGGTATTATAAGCACTATGCCGGCTGTGTGTCTGCCTTTGAGCACAGGTGAGGACTCGTTCGAGTTGCAAACGGTGGAGTTGGAGCTGGAGGCTTTGGAGAAACAGGCAAAGCATGCCCAGCTGCGAGAGCGGAAAGTGGCATTGGAAACATCCCGGGCGGACGCTCACTCGTCCCAGGTAAATTCCCCGGTTGAACCTAACGCTCCCAGCACCTCAACTCCGCGTGTTTCTCTGCCCAGGCCCAGCGCACCTACAACGCAGCCCGCCCAGTTATCGTTCACTCCGGCACCGGTGCACCACGGACCCTGGATGCTGCAGCAGCGGAAGACATGAGCCAAGCCCCGGTCGAGGACGTCTCCCCCACCACCACCACCGGCCTTCGAGATCTCGACCGAGTACCGCTTCGCCCCTCTCCGCGAGACGGAACGTCATACTGTGATTCTTGGAGATTCCATCGTCCGGCATGTCCGCGCTACCGGAGACAAAGGTAAGGTGCACACTCGCTGTTTTCCTGGTGCTCGTGTTCTCGATGTCGCTGCGCAGGTACCCGCGATCCTAAACGAGAACTTTGCAGCGGTTGTTCTTCATGCTGGAAGGAACGACACCCGGCTGAGGCAAACAGAGATCTTAAAGAGGGATTTCAGGATCCTGGTGAAGACGGTATGCAGCACATCACCCACAACGAGGATCATAGTGTCAGGACCTCTTCCCACTTACCAGCGAGGGGCTGAGAAGTTTAGTAGACTCTTTGCACTAAATGAATGGTGTCGAGAGCACAAACTTCTCTTTATTAATAACTGGAACTGTTTCTGGGAGCGTCCGAAGTTCTTTCGCCCTGATGGCCTGCACCCCAGCAGAGTTGGAGCAGCAGTGCTATCAGATAACATCTCTTGGATACTTTACACCATCTAACTGGTAAGACATCAGGAAATTTACGACTATGAGAACATTTATACAACAAACCAAATAGTTACAAGTTCACACACAGCCCAGTTTATAGAAACCGTATCTATTCCTCGTGTAGTAAAACCAAGAATTAAATACACAAGATCCAGAAATAATCTTATTGCAGTTATCCAGATAAGCAAACACCAAAAAGTTCTAAAGTTTGGTCTTTTAAACATTAGATCACTTGCACCCAAAGCACTGATTGTAAATGAGATGATCACAGAGAATAATCTCTCAGCACTCTGTCTCACTGAGACCTGGATTAAACCAGGTGATTATATGGGTCTAAACGAGTCTACAGCATCAGGATATGTTTATAAGCATGAGCCCCGTCAGACTGGTCGTGGGGGAGGTTTAGCTACTATTTACAATGCCTCTCTTATGTCAGTCAGAGATTAGGATTCAGTTTTAGATCATTTGAGGTGCTCGTTCTTAAAGTTGTACTTTCAGACATGCATATAAAACTTGCTCTGGTCACCGTGTACAGACCCCCAGGGTTCTAAACTGATTTTCTTCAAGAGTTTGCTTGTTTTCTTTTAGACCTCCTGATCAATTTTGAGAAAGTGCTGCTTGTAGGAGATTTTAATATTCATGTAGATGTTGTAAACAATGCTCTAGGATTATCATGTGTCGATTTATTAAACTCTTTTGGGGTTCAACAAAACATCACCAGACCAACTTATCATTTTAACCACACACTAGACTTAATAATATCCCACGGAGCAGACGTCACTGATATAGAAATTTTACCTCAGAGTGATGACATCACAGACCATTACCTCATACTGTACACACTACAGGTAGAGCAGATTAGCCGTGTTTCACCACGTTATCGACTTGGTAGGACTATTGTTTCGACCACTAAGGACAGATTCATAAATAACCTGCCTGATTTATCTCAATTTCTCACTAAACCCATAACTGCTAATAATCTTGATGAAATGACTTACAACATAGACCTTATCCTCACTAGCACGTTAGACACTGTTGCCCCCATCCGGTTAAAAAAGGTTAAAGAACAAACACCTGCATCTTGGTATAATAGTCATACGCATGCCCTCAAGAGAACAGCCCGTAATCTGGAGAGAAAATGGAGGAAAACTAAATTGGAGTTATTCAGAATTGCGTATAAAGACAGTATGCTCAGCTACAGACAGGCGCTAAAGGCTGCTAGCGCTGAACAATTGAGCGAACTCATAGAAAACAACAAAAACAATCCCAGGTTCATTTTCAGTACAGTAGCTAAATTAACTACAAATCAGGTATCTGAACATTATGTTCCATCACAGTTTAGTAGTGAGGACTTTATACATTTCTTCACTGAATAAATAGATAACATTAAAAAAACAATTGTGGCGGTCCAACCTCTGACAGCATCTCCTCATACAATCTCACCTACAACTCCACAACTACACTGTTTTACATGTACAGGACAGGAAGAGCTGTATAATGTTATTACCAAAGCTAAATCAACAACATGTCAGTTAGATCCCATTCCAACTCATCTATTGAAGGAAGTGTTACATACAGCTGGTGAGCCTCTTCTCAATATTATTAACTCCTCACTATCTTTAGGTCACGTCCATAAATCCCTCAAGTTATTTAGCCCCTCATTAAGAAACCTAATTTGGATCCAAACACGCTATCGAAGTACAGACCCATTTTAAATCTCCCATTTATGTCTAAGATTTTAGAAAAGATTGTCGCTGCCCAGTTATGTTCCCACTTACAAGAGAACATCTTTGAAGAGTTTCAGTCAGGTTTTAGGCCCCCTCATAGCACAGAAACTGGTCTAGTTAAAATCACTAATGACCTGTTTTTAGCTTCAGACCAAGGCTTCATCTCACTGTTAGTTTTACTAGATCTTAGTGCTGCATTCGACACTATAGATCATGATCTCCTCCTAGAGCGCTTACAAAATTATATTGGCATTCAGGGACAGGCATTAAGCTGGTTTAAATATTACCTGTCTGATCATTACCATTTCATAGACTTAAATGGAGAGCTATCCAGGTTAATGCTAGTAAATTATGGCGTGCCACAAGGTTCAGTTCTAGGACCCCTGCTTTTCACAATATACATGCTTCCCTTAGGAAATATTCTTAGAAGTCATGAAATTAGCTTCCACTGTTATGCTGATGATACCCAGCTATATATCTTATTATAACCAGGCGATACAGCTCAATTAGTTCGGATAACTGAGTGTGTTAAAGAATTAAAAGACTGGATGACCCATAACTTTCTACTATTAAATTCTGATAAGACGGAGATTTTCCTCATCGGCCCAAAAACCAGTATACAGAAGCTCCAGCATCTCAACCTGCATTTAGATGGATGTTCTGTAACTGTTATTTTAGACAGCAACTTGTCTTTCAAAAATCATATCAACCAAGTTACAAAAACAGCCTTCTTTTACCTTAGAAATATTTCTAAGCTGAGAAACATGTTATCTATATCTGATGCAGAGAAGCTCGTCCATGCGTTCATGACCTCCAGAATAGACTATTGTAATGCATTACTAGGTGGATGTCCTGCATCATTAGTAAACAAGCTTCAGTTAGTTCAGAATGCGGCAGCAAGAGTTCTTATGATCATATAACCCCAATCTTATCGTCCCTGCACTGGCTACCTGTTAAGTTTCGAGTCGACTACAAACTAATGCTTCTTACCTACAAAACACTAAATGGTTTGGCTCCCATGTATCTCTCCAGTCTTTTAACACGCTACAATCCGTCACGCTCCCTGAGAACTCTGGACTTCTAGTAGTTCCAAGAATAGCCAAGTCCACTAGATCATTCTCACATTTAGCTCCTAAACTCTGGAATAGTCTTCCTGACAGTGTTCGGGGCTCAGACACACTCTTCCAGTTTAAGTGCAGATTAAAAACTTATCTTTTTAGCAAAGCCTACACATAACACACATCTCACATCATAACCTTGTGCTCCAGAACATCTGATCACATGCACATTATCAACTTGTACTGTTAATATCATGAACAGCAGCTATGCTAATTTCTCTCCACTGCTGAGGTTTGGCCATAACCATAAAGACTGTATAAGACTGTAGAAAGAACATTACTTATAATCACACACTCCAGTGCTCATGTTAGTTCTCACTCTCCAGTGTTCTCTATTGATAAAAGATTTATGATCAAACTCTAGATGTCACCCAAATGAGGATGGGTTCCCCTTTTGAGTCTGGTTCCTCTTAAGGTTTCTTCCTCATAACATCTAATGGAGTTTTTCCTTGCCACAGTTGCCACGGCTGCTCATCAGGGATAAAAATACACACCATTCACCTTAACTGTTGATTTCTGTAAAGCTGCTTTGAGACAATGTCTGTTGTGAAAAGCGCTATAGAAATAAACTTGACTTGACTTAACGTTGATCAGTCACACTATGAAGTTATGGGAAAAGGTAGTGTAAGCCAGGCTGAGAAAAGGTGACCATCTGTGAGTCAACAGTCAAGGTGAATGGTGTGTATTTATCCCTGATGAGCAGCCGTGGCGACTGTGGCAAGGAAAAACTCCCTTAGATGTAATGAGGAAGAAACCTTTAGAGGAACCAGACTCAAAAGGGGAACCCATCCTCATTTGGGTGACATCAAGAGTTTGATTATAAATCTTTCAACAATACAGAACACTGGAGAGTGAGAAATAACATGAGCACTGGAGTATAAGATTATAAGTAATGTTCTTTCTACAGTCTTATACAGTCTTTATGGTTATGAAACTAGGAGCTACTGAGCAACTCTAAAAGCTCTGGCATGGAGAAGCTGATGCTGGACCTGTGATGATCACAAATGTTGAGCTATTTTATAACACTCGAGGAGGTCCAATGTCAAAACTCCACACATGTAGTGGGATCCAATTTGCTAAAAAGATGTTTTTAATCTGCACTTAAACTGGGAGAGTGTGTCTGAGCCCTGAACACTGTCAGGAAGACTATTTCCGTGTTTAGGAGCTAAATGTGAGAATGATCTACCGCCTTTAGTGGACTTTGCTATTCTAGGAACCACTAGAAGTCCAGAGTTTTGAGATCTCAGGGAGCGTGATCAATTGTAGCGTGTTAAAAGACTCAATAGATACATGGGAAGGATACAGAAGGATAATCAGTAAAAATAAAGAATAAACAGTTAAAAAAAAAACTTACTTGTTTGTGTCTGTGTTCAGCATCTTCAAACTTTTTAAGTCTACAGTCAGTTTCTTTTATATTTTAAGAAAATTACCCAAAAAAGCTCACCTGGAGGCATCAGTGGAATTCATGCTGAAGATGCTGAACCAGCTGGACATTGACATTTTTTTTAATGGCAAATGTTTATTTGACATAATTTGCAGCACAATCTTCTGATACCAATTAATTAATCATTTAAGCAATTTTCTGTATCATTTCTTATTAACTGTTAGATTTTATGAGATAAAGGGGGGATGATAATTGGCCAAACATATCGGACAAAAGAAATCAGCAACATATATTGGTCATCCTGTATCATTCGACCTCTAGGTGTGAGTTCAAATGATATGCTTAGTTGGATGTTTGAGTTCATTGTAGTCTTTTTGATCATCTTAAGCAGAAGGCGACAGTGATTCACGGTCTCTTGGAGCTCTTGAATGTCCTCCAGTAGCTTTTGGTATCTCATCAGATAATCTCTCTTATGCTCTGCTCTATCCTTCTTCTCCTCACAGTGATTAAGAGAATCCTGGAGCTCTCTAATGGTCAGAAGCGGTAAGTTGTTCCTCTCCCTCATGTCTAGTTGGTCCTTCTTGCTTTTCTCCTCCCATTTATTTCTCTCAAATTCCAAACTGGCCTCGAGCTGAGCAACACGTTCAAGCAGTTGCTTTTGTTGTGTCTCTCTCTCACGTTCTACAGATTTCTCCTGTTCCTCGTGGAGTTTCAGGGAAGACTGGAGCTCAGTGATGTTCTGGAGGTGTGTGTCGTTTCTATGATTTATGTACTGTTCACGCTGCTTTCGCTCCATAGCTAAAGTAGCCTCCAGAGTTTGCACCTTCTGTACCAGGATGGCTTTCTCTTCTGTTATCTTCTCTATTATCATATTAAGAAATGCATCCCAATCTGTAACTCCTTTCTGCATGTGTTCCAGCTTCTGCTCCTCTTCCTTAATCTGTTTATATTTCTTCTGTCTCCTGCTTTGAAAAATCTCTCTAAGTTTTCTAAAGAGCTCCATTTTAGTGTCTCTTTACTTACAATGAGTGAATTCACGGATGAAAAACAAAAGCATGATCTGACATGTATATATATATATATATACACACACACAGACACACACACGCGTATCCTACTGTGACGTCACACCCAGACGCCCACACGCTTGGTCGAGCTGAAACGGGGAACCGACTCTCCTGAACCTCATTGTTTTGAATAGAAGTGATCGAACCGAACTCTCTTGAACCGAATCTAATGAGTCGAACTCACCGAAATGAATCTTTTTGTACTGCCGGGAAACACCCTCTGCCGGGATGAAGCAAACTGTACGACACCTGGAACGGTGAGTTTCCGAGCTTTATGGATTTTATTCTCTTTAAAACACAGAGTTTATCATTTATTATTATCATTATTAACCATCGGTACCGGAGTGAAGAGGGGAAAAGCGATGTTCCTCATTTTGTGTTTACTTCTGATCATTAGCATAAAGATCACAGACTTGCAGGAAAAAGTGGATACATTTGATTATAAAAAAAATAAAGAATGATAATAAAGAGTGATTATATTTCCATAAATGTTGCAGTGAGCAGAAATGAACCTTTCGGCTAATGGTGTAGGAGACATCATCATTAGCCTCATGCTAGCCGGGTTTGCTAGCACTGCTTTTGTGTTTGTTAGTTTATTAGAAACGTCTACTTTTTGACTAAAAGATAAATGAAACTATATTTAAGTTAATAAGATTACATAAGTTACATTAGTACATAAGTTTACTTATATTTCACTAAAAATCTGATATTTAGACTGAGGAAGAAAACTATTAAAGCTAAAAATAGCTAGCTGACTAGTTAGCCTAGCTAATGTTGCGAAATAATTGTATTTTGCTTTTCATGTCCTTTTCTGTATTTTTATCTACATTTATACAGTGAATGGACACTCTAGGAAATAATAAAGATGTAAAAACAGGT
Organism: Silurus aristotelis; assembly: GCF_946808225.1. Taxonomy (NCBI): domain Eukaryota; kingdom Metazoa; phylum Chordata; class Actinopteri; order Siluriformes; family Siluridae; genus Silurus; species Silurus aristotelis. Next base: position 24,123,244 of record NC_139582.1, on the reverse strand, counting down.
ATATATGTGGTAGTGAAATGAGTCCTAGTGTATGACTGAATTGTTCCTCAGGAAAGAAAAATGGGTTCAGTTCAGCAGAAATTAACTGATAAACAGTGTTAGGAAAAGACAAATTGTTCAAATATTTACTCAAATAAAATTTTGATAACTTGTTAAAATGTTTGTAATGGTTTAATAGAGGATTTATTCAGGTTTAAACACACAAGCTGGTGGTGACGGTAATATTGATTATAGATTCCTTTTACGAGATGCGTCTCACTGTGTGTTTGTCTTCAGACACAGAAGGACAGAGACAGAACAAGGCATCAGTCTCCTCCAAGCAGCTTGTCCCCTGTGAGGACTCTGTCTCCTTCAAGCAGCTCGTCCCCTGCGAGGACTCTGTCTCCTTCAAGCAGCTCGTCCCCTGTTAGGACTCGGTCTCCTCCAAGCAGCTCGTCCCCTGTGAGGACTCAGTCTCCGCCAAGCAGCTCGTCCCCTGTGAGGACTCGGTCTCCTCCAAGCAGCTCGTCTCCTACCAGTCATGAGCCTCACATAGAGATGAATATAGCGCACATAGTGTTTGAACAGCATTATGTTATAGGTTACAGAGTGATTTCTGTCCAACACCAGGGGATCAGGAGGAGAAGGAAAAAGATGAAGAGATCAAGAGGAAGAAGATGAAGAGATGATGTTATGGACTCGTCTCTGAGCAACAGTTTAAGCAAAAGTCTCATCTCACTCGTTCCTGTTCAGTATCTCACCTCAGGCCTGGGGATATCAAAGATTCCTGTAGATGATGTGTTGTGTATACAGTAGAACATCAGCTGTAGGAGAACCAGGGAATAATTGACCAAACAAGGATTTGAATATCAAGATTTTGCAGAAAGGAGGAAGTTGTTTTTGCTGTGAACTGATCAAATGTTACACTAGGGCACTTTGTATTTGTGGAAGTGGTGTTACGAATCTCACGTGTAACCATTTCAATTGTTTTTATGCCTCGTTAGTCTTAAAACTAACATTTATAGAACTGACTCATAGAAAGTGTTTTTTTTTTTCATGGATCACCTCAAATCAGTTACATTCATTGTGTGTGTGTAATGATGGCATGTCAGCTATAAGGGTGATGGAGAAAAAGTCAAATCTAAATGAAGTTTGTCACTTTTTTGTTTCTTGTCATTATTTGTTGTCCTCCCCATGTGCTGCTGTACACAAGTGAACAGAGACGTCCATTTCACACCAAGCTTTTTACAGAAATTACCAAATCTTACTTTTATTACTGCTGAGATGATTTTATAGGAGTTTAGTTTCTTATTTTAATACCAATGTAAAAAATCCCATACATATTATGGTGTAGTCGTGGACCAGTTGAGAAAACACTAAGTGCTTGTAAAAAGACTGGCGGCAGATCAAAATCAATCACATCTTTCATTAATGTTTTTTCTTTTTCAAATACATTTTTGGACTTGAATGTATTCAATAAAAAATATTTATTACAGTTTAATTTACCTTGTGATTCTTTCATTCTTATGATCATTTCTTGCTTACAAACGTCTTAAGTAGATGATTATAATTGAAGGATGATAAGAGACTATAAATACTACCATGTGTTTAAGTAAAAATCTGTGTTCAGAGTTCAGAGAAGGTAAGTATAATGAATAATCTGAGGAAAATGAAATTAAGGCTGTTAAAAGGGCAGTGTTGTCAGGAAACAAGGAAGTGAGGCCAGGGGGGTATTCCAGAAAGCAGGTTATGTGACATACCTGGGTGTGTTTAAGGGTAAGTTCGTGGATAACCTCAACTTTCGGTTCCAAAAACGGAGGTAACTTTCTGGGTATGTATGTAACCATAGCAACTGACTCTCTGAAGATAACCTGCTCAGGAGCGGGTTATGTTTCAGTGTAACTTCGGTGTGCCCTTTTGATGAGGATCCTGTGGACGTAGAAGCACAAATTATACGAGGTTTTGTTCGTCGGGAGAGGGTTATAAGACCGCGTATTGATGTGTTTGCATACCCTAATGAATATTTGAAAGAGCGTTATCGTTTTTCAAAAGATTCGTTAGTTTATTTATCACGTCTTTTAAAACCGCATATCGCAAATGTGACAAACCGTGTGGGCGATTCAGAGATTGTTCGTACAGTATGTCTGCCACATATATATATATATATATATATATATATATATATATATATATATATATATATATATATATATTATATTTAGTCATATTATTTATATCTATACATGTATTCATTATGCGCACACACACTTTATACTTCCATAACTTTCAGTTTCAGGGTTTCCAAATGTAATTGGGTGCATTAATGGCACTCACATTCCTATTAAAGCTCCACCAATAAATGAGGGAGACTATGTTAATAGGAAATCTAGTCATAGTATCAATGTGCAGGTAACAACTTAATTTTTTCCCTTCTTAAAATCATTAAAGTCATTACTTTTTCCACTAACTAGGTAATATGTGAGGCAACTCAAATCATTACCAATGTCGAGGTAAAATGGCCAGGATCTGTGCATGATGCCAGAATTTTCCACGAGTCATCATTATGCCAGACATTTCAGCAGGGTATGTTTTACTTTATACAATTGTTGTTTTTTTTCCTTTTTACTAAATTTGTGCTGTACACTTCAATCATTACAGGACAGTACAATGGTTACTTGCTGGGGGACAGTGGATACCCTTGTCTGCCCTATTTAATGACACCCTACCCTGAACCTGAGCCTGGACCACAGACACGGTTTAACCTGGCTCACAGCCGAACACGGGCCAAGGTGGAGATGACTATAGGGATCCTCAAATCTCGGTTTCAGTGTCTGCGTGGGCGGTAGTCCAGAGAGGGCATGCGACATTATAGTGGCTTGTGTTGTGCTTCACAAGATTGCCACTATAAGAGGAGAGAGCCACCCTCCTTGTATTGAGGAAGATGGCCCAGAGGAACACCTGCAGATTTTAGAGGCCAACAGAGACGGAAGACTTTTGAGAGACAGGATCTGTCAAAATTACTTTTATTATTTTTTTTGCACTGGCCTGCCAGGCAGTTTATTTCTTTATTTCCTGAAAAACAATAAAAGTAAAATTCAATAAAATGTTTTTTTTTATATTGCTTTACACATCTCTCTTGCTTTAGCAGATGCAGCTGTATTGCTTCTTTTTACTATTATTGTCTTAAACTCCTCATAAGAGTGCATTAAAACCTCCAACTCCGCCTCTGTGAACTACGCCACTCTCTTTTTTCCCAGCTTTGAGTTTCCATGGTGACTCGTGAAATCGGCGATCCATTGAAAATGTCTTTATACATGCACCGTGCACGCGCATTACCTCTGGGTAACCAGTTGGAGGTTCATTAAACTAACTCTTCTCAGGTGTTTTGGAACCGACATACTCATGGTATGCCTGTTTTGGGGTAAATCAACCCAGAGGTTATGATTTATCAAATGGTAAGTTAACCAAGCTTTCTGGAATACCCCCCAGGTAGCATGAATGAATGATTTATTTTCTAATAGCTCATAACACATCTGACACGCGCTAATCACGCATTCTCTATTTTCAATGCACTTCTACTCCCCCTAATGGTCATTTTAAGTATAACACAACAACATGGCAACACATGCAGTAGAAACTAATTGCACCCCAAATTAAACCCCACATTTCTATCAAAATCACATTCCAAACTGCAAACACGTGGTTTCTATTAAATAATATAACTCTAAATATTTTAATAGCCTACTGTGTCTAAAAAGAGAAGACTACAGGAACTCGTGAAGGGTTTACAATCACACACCACTTCCTTGTCTTCACACCACCTGTTGTCAGCTTCCGCGTTTGAATAATTGAAGCCCCACCTTTTTTGTGACGTCGGGATTCCTGATTGGTCATATTTCTTGGTAAACGCACCAATGAAATGGTGCCCTGGAAGCGCTTTAGTATCATGACAACTTTGTGGTGCTGCAGTTCAACACAAACATTTACTGACCACAGTAATGAAGCGCAAACAAACAGCTAAAATGTTTTTAATTGTTTTTAGTAATAAGCTTCAAGGTTTTGAACAATCCGCTCTCCAAGACGCCAAAAAAGATTTTTCAGCCAGAAAGAACAACTTTCAGAAGAAAGAAGGAGAAATAATGACAGATAATAAGACGGGTAACAGCTACAGCTGCTTCTCCTGCTGTCAACTTTATTCAACTTTATTGTCATTGTACAGAGAACAAGTACAGAGACAATGAAATATAGTTATCATTTAGTTCCTTAAACCACATTGAATATAAATCTGTCATGCAGGAAATATCAAATGATTTTGTACTGACTGAGTAATGCAGCACTTATAAAACATTTGTACTACAACATTGTGTGTGTTTAAGACTGGTGCAGTATTGCATGACTCTGTTCTCTTCACTGTTTTAACTAGAAGTTTATAATGATTTCTGTTTAACTTGAACTTTGTTTTTTTATTTTGTAGATAAATTTAACATAGCCAAGTACAGAGATAAAAAAGGCAACATCAGAAGGCCAATGAATGCCTACATGGTTTGGGCGAGGAAACAGCGGCCCATCTTTTCCAAAGCCAATCCAAATAGCAGCTCTGCAGAGATCAGCATGCAGCTTGGGATCCAGTGGAACAAACTGAGTGAAGAACAGAAGAAACCCTACTACACTGAATCATGGAGGCTTAAACAGGAACATGAACAGTTGTTTCCTGGTAGGTGAACATTCTTTATAGACAAATGGCAAAATAACAAAACAAACGCATCAATCCTGACACTTTTATTGTTTTTATGTTGCTTTCCTACTCTTTAAATTCTTCTTTTCTATCATGTAGATTGGGTTTATAAACCTCTTCCAAAGAAGAAAAGGAGAAAAGGCAGTTTGCAGAGTAGTGACTCACAGAGGAGACCTGATCATCAACCAAACCACCATATAGTCATGAACATGCCAGAAGAAGTACCAGTCCATGACCTCGTGCCTGAAGTTAGTGATCAGTTCCCCGGCCTTAGCCACCAAGAACTGCTGTCTCCTAAAGACTTCTGCTTTGATCCTCCTCTTTCTGCTAGACCAAGTGAGTTAGTAAACTGCATTGGAACAGTTTCAGAAGAATGCCATGCAAATTAAGTTTTACTCTGCATCTTAAATAATCGCCATAATCACCACTCATTTACTTTAATATGCAGCTAAAATTGTGCACTTCTGTTTACAGCACCTGCTATGGGTCTGACTGTACAAGCAGTAAGGTTCAGCTCGAGGACGAGGATGAAATCAATTTGCTCAACAACGACATCTTTTCCATTTTAAATGAGGATTGTGACTTTTTAAACCAGTCTGGAGACCAGAATCATACTGGAGACCCCCACAACAGCACAGAGATCCTGGATTCTGTACCAGTCTTTGACGTCGACAGCTTCGAGGATCTGTTGAAGCAACTTGAAGAGATGATGACAATGATTCAGGAATAGAGGAAGATGGTGAAATTCAAACGTATCATGTACTTTAGTGTGCATGTTGTTTCACCATCTTCATTTTATATTGAATTTTAATTTAAAGTTTTATTTAAATTAATAAAGCTTTTTTAATTCCAATAATGTCTATGTCTCTTCATAACAAAGAGCATTCAATCACCTCATTTTCTATCCTGAAATCCACTTTAGTAAATTTAGTGATGTTTGATGTACTTAAAGAGAAGGTATTTGACAGAAACTGAAGTTGAGGTATTTTCTTGCAGCTTTAGTGCTTTGTTTATTTTGAGCTCTGAAAGCAATATAGCTGACAGTTAATGTGGGGCAGAACCTGATTCACTTAAACATCTGTACTTCATAATTAATCGCATGGATTGGCACAAGAAAGTGGATGATCTTTCAGCAGGCATTCTGACAGGGTTAACACTGGATTCACCTCACAACACCTGAACACTACTGCTGGATGGAGCAGCGGGTGCGTGCACGAGCAGCGGTTGGTGAATGGAGGGTGGAGCTGGGGGGAAATGAGCGGTGAGAAGCAGATCTGTGGCTGATGGGACTAATCAGTGTGCTCTGTTTTAATGACTGGTGATGAGGAAAAAAAGGAGAAAGACAGAGCAGAGTTGAGCATGTGTGTGTGTGTGTGTGTGTGTGTGTGTGTGTGTGTGTGTGTGTGTGTGTGTGTGTGTGTGTGTGTGTGTGTGTGTGTGTGTGTGTGTGTGGTAACAGCAGTCCACTGTAAAGCACAGTTTAATACTGTGTGCTCATGTGTGTATCAGTGTTCTGATTTGATAATCTGAAACATTGGTGTTGGTCACAAGAGTGTGTGTGTGTGTGTGTGTGTGTGTGTGTGTGTGTGTGTGTGTGTGTGTGTGTGTGTGTGTGTGTGTGTGTGTGTGTGTGATGTAAAGTGTTTGAGTAAATGTACTTCATTACTGTACTTGAGTAACTATAAGTGACTTCCTGTCCGATGAACTGTTCTGTATTGGTCCTGTTTACTTCAGTAGTAAGAAATGTAGACCTGAGATCCTGATTATTTGTCTTTTATTACCAATAAGGCAGTGGTTTTTAACCTTTTTTAAATCATGACTCATTGTTTACATGAAGAAAACACAGTGCATGTAGGGGTACGGCCTCAGGAGCCCTGCAGTAAGTGTGCTGTGTGCATGTGACTGATGAATGTGCAGGTAGAAATTCAACTGAAACTGCAGTCAATCTGGTTGATTATCAAGCAAGTTATTTTTTTAACTACATTTAAGTTCCCTGTTATAGGATAACTTGCAATTTTGTAAATTCCAACTTTATTTTATTTATTCCTGTTAATACCTTAATATTCCTGATAATTTCCATGGAAAGTTTCCAGTCTTGAAAATTCCTGCAACCACATTCCTAGGAAATACATGAGCTGTTCCTTAGTTTTGGGCACAGGGATATTTTGCCTGCCTTTTTTTTTATTTTTTTTTTTTTAAGTTTTACATTGTTCATTGTTCAAGAATTTTACCTGTTGTACAAATTGCAGTTTAGACACAGAAGCTTTGTGTATGTGAGGATCCTCTATAATTATTTGGAGAAAGAGTCTGGTGTCATTATGCCATGGCTTGGGAAGTCGGGATGTTGTTAATAAATGTGAACTAATTTAATGTTATACAGTGTGTCTGTGTTCTACATTACAGTGGGGTCTGAGGTTCGGTTCCTACCTGTGTTTTTCTTGTTCTGCCTTCTGCTTCAAATTCCTACATGTTATATAAAAAACCAATTTACAGTAATTTTCTTTTCCCCCTTTTCTTTTACTGTCTTCTATTTGTTTCAGTGTTTCTTTGAGCATACAATACAATACAATACAATACAATACAATACAATACAATACAATACAATACAGGTGTGAATCTACCTGTATTTGAGAGTTTATTTGTTAATTATCCGCTAGGTGGCAGCAATGGCACACTTACCAGTAAGCTGTAGAAGAGCTCATGATCTTTATATCACTTCACTTCTGCCCTCAGTCTTTCACTAGTGTACAGAGATGATTGTGGATTAAACATGTTAATGTGTGAATGTTAGATTTTCAATGTTTCTTCTTATTTAGATCTGTAAAAAATATCAAGACTAAAAGGTAAATAAAACCTGTGTTCCACACTCTTTATTGTTCTTTTACCAGGTCGTAAGTGTTCCACCTGCTGCAAGTGTTCCACCTACTTTACTCCACTCCTACTGCTGTAGCGCCCCCTACCTCCACCCCCACCATTATACAGCCTGCACTTACATTATCAATGCTCATTCTTTATTTTTATATTTTAGAGTCATATTGTCTTTTATTGGATAGAAGATTTTGTGTTTTCTTCAAAAGGGAAATCAGATCTTTACTTTTCCAGCACACATATGATTTTACATGAATGTCAGTCTGTTCTGTCGCCTCTTTTTTAGTTTACAAAGTCACAGTTTGCTGGAACCTTTCCAGCAACCATTCAGCAGCCAAACCTAATGTAAATGTACCAATGCAGATTTTGCAATGTAATTGAAAAAGACCTTCATATGTCATTATCATCATCATTATTATTCTTAATTTAATAATTTACAATATGTGCCTTTACAGCCTGGTAGTCAAAGTCCATCTCCTTCAGCCAGTGATTCATCTGCATCCAGTCCTTCATCTACATCCAGTCCTTCATCTGCATTCAGTCCTTCATCAGTCCTTCATCTGCATCCGGTCCTTCATCTGCATTCGGTCTTTCATCTGCATCCAGTCCTTCATCTGCATCCAGTCCTTTATCTGCATCCAGTCCTTCATCTGCATCCAGTCCTTCATCTTCATCCAGTCCTTCATCTGCAGCCACACCTGCTGTTTCTTCCAGTTATTTATTTTCTGTATTTTAAGCCACTCAGAGACTTGATGTCATTTTACTGTTTATAAATATTTTTGCTAATATTATATAGTTATGTTATGATTTTACTTTTGTGGATTTACTGCTATTTGTATCTATTGTTTTGTATTTGTATTTGTACCTTTGTGTGTTTGCATCAATTATATTTCATCGTTTGACATTTTTGTAGCATTTTCAGTCATTAAAAATATGTTTTATTGTACATAGAACAGTGACTCATGAATTATTCAGTGAACCTGCTGAACCCATTATCATCATCATTATTATTATTCTAATTATATATATATATATATATATATATATATATATATATATATATATATATATATATATATATATATATATATATATGTGAACTTTATATGTTTATGATGTTAACAATTATAAACTCAATCTGAACAGAGTGGGGGCCATCCTGATTATGTTCCTCATCAAAAACCACTAAGAACATGAACGTGATCTTCAGTCAATTTAGTGATCATCAGCACAGACCTCATCGTCCTCACCAGAGTCTGGATTCTTCTGAAAACACACACAAAAGCCCTACATCACCTCTAATCCTTTTCATCTAGTAGCAGCTCTACATTTAGCTGCAACTGCACTAATAATACATTAAAAATTATACAAATGTACTATGATTTAAGTGAATCAATGCTTCAGTTCAGTGAGATTACAAGCTGGGTTTAAAGCTGTAGATTTTA